>NC_138031.1:89644204-90244204 GCF_964106645.2 Podarcis pityusensis | reverse complement strand
AGCTCGCTGAGCCGGGGAGGGAGAGAGGGAAAGAAAGCACGGTTGCTTTAAAGGAGCCAACCAGACAGGAGCGGCTTACACCCATTGAAGTGGCTCCTCTTCTCTCCTACTTTGCCCTTTAAAGCAAGCGGGCTCTCCTTCTCTCCCTCCTCAGGCACAAAGCCAGGTTGGTCACCAGAGGTTTTTCACAGGTGCCAGGACAGGATTACCACAAGACCTACTCACCCACCGTCAAGTATGAGAGCATCAGGCTTATGCTCAAGATTGCCGCAGAAGAGAAACTTCACGTTTCTCATCACAATGTGAACACGGCTTTTTTGTAAGGGATTTTGGGGGAGGAGCTGTACATACTTCCACCTGATGGAGTGCAGGTACAGAAGGGAATGGTCTGTAAACTACGGAAATCCCTATATGGTCTCAAGCAGAGTGCCAGGTGTTGGAACACAAAACTCACTGAGACATTGCTTTCTCTATGTTTTCACCAAGGCAAAGCTGATCCATGTGTGTTTGTCAAAGAGGAGGGGCAAAACAAACTGTATTGTTTCTGTTTTGTTGATGATCGTTTGCTTTGGAAGAATCAGACTTTGTACCAAAGCACCCTAGCTCAGCTGAAGGAGCACTTTGACATGAAGGATCTTGGTGAGGTATCCAACTATCTTTCTCTGCAGGTGGAGAAGGACCAAGCAGGTAATTTTCTGGTACACCAAACACAGAAAATTGCTGATGTATTAACCAGGCTGAATTTGGTTGATGCAAACCCAGCAGACACACCGATGGTGACAGGTTACCAGGTAGAGAGTACTGCTGAAGCATTTTCTGACACCACACTGTACAGATGCATTCTAGGCAAGCTGAATTTCATTGCTAGATGTTTAAGACCTGACATAGCTGTAAGCAC
Source organism: Podarcis pityusensis (assembly GCF_964106645.2). Classification (NCBI taxonomy): domain Eukaryota; kingdom Metazoa; phylum Chordata; class Lepidosauria; order Squamata; family Lacertidae; genus Podarcis; species Podarcis pityusensis. Next base: position 90,243,306 of record NC_138031.1, on the reverse strand, counting down.
TAAACTGCTTAGCAGACATGCCAAAAATTCTACTGTTCAGGGCTGGAAAGCTCTGAAGTGCATAGCTTGCTATTTAAAGGGCACTTTGCACTGCAGGCTGAAGTTCACAAGTCAGAAGACTGGAGGTCTTGAAATCTTTGCAGATGCTAGTTTCAGAAGTGATGCCACGGATGGTGCCAGCACTTCTGGAGTGTGCTACATGTACAACCATTGTCTGTTTGACTGGTTGTGCAAAAAGCAGACGACAGTAAGCCTAAGTTCCTGTGAAGCAGAACTCAATGCCCTGTCATTTTCACTCATGGATTGTGAATGGTTGATGCAACTGTTTCAGGACATCAAGATTTCTGTGAACTGTCCTATACAAGTGTATCAAGACAATAGATCCTGTTTGGCTTTGCTGAACTCAGAGAGTTGCAAGCAAAGAACCAAATACTTGCAGATTAAGTTAAATCGTGCAAGAGAATGTATTCAGAAAGGACTCATTCAGGTGTCCTACATGCCAGGAAACAAAATTCCTGCAGATCTGTTGTCTAAGGTTGTTAACAGAGAACAACTTAAGGTTTATGTACAGAGGCTGCAATTGGGTTGAACCACAGGTACTACAGGTTACACAGAAAGGGGGAGGATGTTAGGATATAGTTCCGTTCCACCTTAAAAGGGACAGGCATGGCTGTTGTGTGTCACATGCCTGTTTACTTCCAGCACAGTCTGCTGGGAACTTCTGTCTATATATTGCTTTTGTGTTACTGCTGTTTTGCTGGACACGAAGGGAAGCAGACATGTTTTTTCCTTTGTTCCTGAACTATGCTGAATAAATGCTGTAAATATGCTTACACGTGACTCTGTCCGCTACTTCTGTTGCAAGAAGATTTATTCACTCTGCTAATAGAGCGTGCACAGCTTCTAAACGTATCTGAGGCTTGTGTCGCTGTTTGATGCTGTTCCAAAGGAGACCGGTGATTGCCCAGCTGCTGGCCTGCCTGATGCCCCCGTCTCCCGGCAGTATCCCAACACATATTGTATTTTGTTTAGGATAAGAAATAACAGGGGAAACAGAGAGGAAGAGATTGCTGGAGACTTCTTGATGAGTGGTGCCTGGAATAACACTATAGAAAATCTAGATGCGCAAAGCATTTGATTAATAATAAGCAAAATTTCTTGCTCTCTGCTCTGCTCTCCCTGTCCTCCCACCCAGAGCAGCTCTGTCCTCGGCCTGCCCCTCAGAGCCTGTGCTTCATGTGGGGCTGGGCCTCAGCTGTGACAGCCTCTCCCCCATGGAGAAGCTATGGAATGGTGCCTTGCAGCCGCCAGGCTGATCAGGTCGAGTGCCAGCTCCCCCCCCCCCCCAAGCTCAGGAAAATAGGGACATTTGGGGATCTAATCAGAAGCCAGGATGTTGCTTGGGCTGGAAAGGGAGCTCAGTCAGATGCACGCCTCCTGAGAAGTAAGACATACTGAATTCAGTGGCGCTTACTCCCAGGTAAGTGTGCAAAGGATTGCAGCCTACAAAACAGATGGCTCTTATAGATCTGTCATGGTAATCTACAATAAGTTCTTCAGCAAGTTTAATGTTGTTCTACTTACGTTTTCTAAAACATCTTATGAATATGCATATTCAGTTTCACAAGAACATCTGAATAACATTTGTGCATAGCTTTCTTTAGTAATGCTGATTGTATAGCAACAGTGTTTGCCATTTATATACAAGCACTTTGAAATCTGCATGCTAACAGGAAATTTCTGAAGGCAATTAAATGTATTTGAATGTATTAACAGGCAGAAGGTTTAAAATAAAATATGGGCTTCCCACCCCCACCCCCACAGTGCATAAATAACTTGAAAAATCATTCCTGTGGGTTGTTGGGAAGGTGAATAATTTTAATTGGGGTTTCATTTAAGATAAATTCATGAGGGATTCTTTGTATTTCTCTTTGCTATTAAGGAAGCAAAAATCTCCAAGGACAGTTTGGGGATTTTTTGTTGGCATCTGTGTGTCTCGAGAAGCAATGGAGTGCACGTCTGGGGGTGAAGCCAAACCACTCCAGGGCGCAAGTCTAGGCAGTGTGTATGAAGCTTCTAGGAGCCACAAGTGAGAGCTGAGTACAGGGTAGGGACCAATTATTTTATTTATTTAACTAATTTATAAAGTACAGTGGTATCTCAGGTTAAGTACTTAATTTGTTCCAGAGGTCCGTTCTTAACCTGAAACTGTTCTTAACCTGAAGCACCACTTCAGCTAATGGGGCCTCCCGCTGCCGCCGCACCACTGGAGCCCGATTTCTGTTCTTATCCTGAAGCAAAGTTCTTAACCTGAAGCACTATTTCTGGGTTAGCGGAGTGTGTAACCTGAAGCGTATGTAACCTGAAGCGTATGTAACCTGAGGTACCACTGTATTTTATAGCCTAAAGTCATCAAAATGGTGTGCCACAAGTTTTTTTAAAATAAATAAATAAATACAAAATCCACAAATTCTAAATGCAATAAAACCATTCCTACAGAGAGCAATATTATAATATTTTACTAGTGTCTGCAGAATGAGCAAGAGGGAAATGATCACATTCTGTTCCATTTCCTGTAACCTGGAAAACTCATTTTAATCATTCTGCAAGTTTAGCTTGTTCAGCTCCTGCTGAAACTTAGCCCTGTAGGAGATAGTTTTTAGGCAGAAATCATAATCAGAGGTCAAATGGCAGGTGAGCTGAAAGCTGGAGCTATGTGATCTTTACTATTCTATTTATAAAACAAGCCTTTAGCTCAGCTCCCTTTTTAAAGTATAAGTTACAATTATAATTTCATGATTTTGACACTGGCATCCTCAGTGTCACGCTGAGATAATCAAGTTTTCTGGAGCATTCCTATTGAGAGAATCAGTTGATTGTGCATTACAGAAGCATTACAGAATGTTATTTCCATTATTTGCTGGTTTGATGGGGTGGGCCAGATGTTTAGTATAACATACAGAAGTTAGTCATACTGCTTTGAATAGCATTGGTGGGGAGTCATATGGCTCTATTCTGACATGCTGCATTGAAAGCATATCTCCCCCGTAATTAAATCCAAGCAACTAACTGAACAGTCTACCTCTTTTGAATTAGTACCCACATTTTAGCTGTGCATGGTTGTGGGCTAGTAAGTTTATACTTCTTGGTTTGGAAGTTAGCACAATGTGAGAGGCTGCTGAGCGTATTTACTGCTTACCTGGTGCTAGTGCTGTGAAGAAAATGTCTCCTGAATTTTCCTTTTTCTTTTACCACTCTCCATCAATTAAAGGAGAAAATTATCAAAGGAGAGAGAAACATGCCAGTGAAATGCTCCTGGATGGAGTTCTGTCAGGGGCTGGCTGGACACTGAGGAGGGGGCACGGGGAGAAGAGAAGGGCTTGGAAGAAGGGAGCAGAGATCTGGGAGAACCTGCACCATCCAGGAGACAAGAGGCAGAGGCAGGAGAAGCTGCAGGATTGGCGAGTGGGAAAAGGTGCCGGAGGAGGGAGAGAGAGGTCAGGCTGGGGCAGAGCCAAGGGCTCCCATCACCCTGGACAGGCAGATGCCAACAACAGCAGAGAATGGGGCATCGAGGGAAGAGATAGCCACTCTGTTGCTTACTTCAGTGGCCACATTGATGATGGTGGCAGCCAGTGCTTTTTCTCCAGGGGGTACTCAAGGGTACGCAGTACTGGCACACGTTTTTGTTGTTGTTTAAAAGTGTGGCATTTACTGTAACAACTTCATGGTGAGTACCAGCACCTATTTTTTGGGGTGGGGGAGCACTGGCTACAGGGATTTGTGTTACGTCCACACAAACCCTGTTTGGGTGCAGAGAAGAAAGAAGTTGTTTGAGAGCTGAGATGGTGACGGCCCTTGCACCATCAGCAATTCCTGGTCGTATATAATAGACCTGTGTGGTGCAGCAAATTCTGGGCAGGAGCCATCAGTGTAGACCCCCTCACCACCCCCACCCCCAGCTTACGTGAGGAAAGAACAAATGGAAGGGGCTTCCGAATACCTCAAACTGGCAGAAGAAACATTCTTTCGTCTCTGAGCATCCTTGAGGGGGTTATGAAATTTCTTAAGAACTGGGGATTTAGGGAAGGAGAACATTTTAACCAAGCTTTTATCTTTTAGGTGCTGGATATTTTCCAAAGGGCAGCATTTTCTGTGATGATAGGGAAGTCAGCAGAGATGTCGTTTACTTCTGCCTTCTTGGGCTTGCTTTTATCTTAAGTATTATAGATTCATAGAGCTTCAAAGCACTTTGCAAATGCTCCAGTAGCTGCCAGATGTGAATGTTGGCCCTGTCTCCAGCATTTGGGGCAGAAGCAGAGAGCACTTTAATAGGCTCCTGCATCTGAGCACGGTTGCAAAGCCTCGCCTAAATGCGAGCGTGTTCAGAAGCCAGTGCAGAGGAAATTCAATACAGAGTGTGAAAGTCATTCAGTGGCAATGCCAGCTGGCAAACACAAAGCTACTTTATAAAAAGCTCCTATTAAGGCTAAAACTCTGTAATTTCCCATGGTGTCTGTACTTACATCTGCTGGGTGACAGCAGCCATAACACACATTTCATGCTCAATTTGCTCTCACTTTCCCCTTTGAGTTATAAATATTGTTAGAAATCATCCTTGTTCTAATAAAAAATACCTCATTTCACAAGACTTTCACATTGGATGAGAGTTATTCCCACAAATGTTATCTGCACCTTTTAAGATATAAGGTAAAGGTAAAGGGACCCCTGACCATAAGGTCCAGTCGTGACCAACTCTGGGGTTGCGGTGCTCATCTCGCTTTATTGGCCGAGGGAGCTGGCGTACAGCTTCTGGGTCATGTGGCCAGCATGACTAAGCCGCTTCTGACGAACCAGAGCAGCGCACGGAAACGCTGTTTACCTTCCCGCTGGAGCGGTACCTGTTTATCTACTTGCACTTTGACGTGCTTTCGAACTGCTAGGTTGGCAGGAGCAGGGACCGAGCAACGGGAGCTCACCCCGTCGCGGGGATTCGAACTGCCAACCTTCTGATCAGCAAGTCCTAGGCTCTGTGGTTTAACCCACAGCGCCACCCGCGTCCCCATTTTTAATATATACCTTACCAGAAATCTGAACCAAGAATAAGAGCCAAAGATAGAATAGGCAATACCAATATAAATGTTGGGTCCAGCAGGGCTAACGGTGTCATGCCTTTTAAAAAAATGGAATGAAATTTTGTAAATTTTCTGTGTGTTGGTTGGTGACAGCTGCAGCAGGACAGAGAAGTGCTGAGCAAATTGGCCACAGCTGCTGCCATCTTTACTACCCCAGGAGGCCTCTGAGTCCCAATGGATGCTCTCTTGGAGCTCAGGAGCATTCTCAGGTCATGTCAGGAATGGTGGGAGGAACCAGCCAGGGCAGACGGCTGGGGGTGGGATGAGGGGCCAGAGGGAGAAGATGGGGAAGAGAAGCTGAAGAGGGAACAAGGCTTAGTGGGCGAGGAGAGTCAGAATCCAGGGCAGACGCTGAAGTAGGAGAGTGCCAGGAAGGGGGCCAAGAGGCAGAGAGGGGCCAGGCTGGGGAAGAATCACAGATGTCTCCCTCTCCCCTCTTCTCCCAGAACCAGAAGAGCCATGAAAAGGGCAGAGGAGAGGTTGGCTGCACATAGGTGCAATCTCCGATTGCTTGGAAAAATCCCTGGAGAGGAGGGGACTGTGGGGAGGAGGGGGCTTTTGGCAGCTGACTTTCACGGAGTAAGACCACCGAGAATGAGCTGCTGTGCTCATTTGGCCTGACTCTCAGCCAAGTCTGTGGAGATCATGCTTTAGCTAATCATGAGTTAACTCCAACTTTGAATTGTGTGATTCCTGAATGGACCCCTCCTGTGAGAGGCCAGAGAAATGGGTGCTTTGGATACTTCCCTCAGTGCTTGGTCTGACATATCTGCTTCTGCTAACCACGGCCCCGCAGGCTTAGGGTGGGGGGCAGAGGGGCTGTGGGAAGCAGCAGCGGGCATTGGCCGGGGGGCTGGCTGGCTGATCAGATGAACACCAACTGAATCAGCCTCCATTTCCCTGGGGAGGACCCACCAAGGTGGTGCTGGGGGTGCCCAGAGGACAGCTTGACCAGGGCTGCTTCAAACATGGTGCTTGGCCTGCTAGTAGCAAATGTAACCCCCTTCCCACAGAGCTGACATGCTAAATCCAGTTTTATCCAGCTGCTCAGATAGTAATAATGCAAACTGTGTGCCATTTACAAATTTAGCTGGCTACTTCACAGCCCAATTTACCATGCAGAAGCACCTTAGTTTATCTGATTATCTAAAGGGCAATAGCAGCCATGTTCTGATGCATGCCAATAAAACATTAGAATCACACACAGGAACAGCAAAAGCAAGCCATCACAACAACATTAATCAGTCAAGCTGATGCTTTCCTGAATCAGAAGATTTTAAATTATGTGTAGGCAAACTAAGGGCCAGGGGCCGGATCCGGCCCAATCACCTTCTAAATCCAGCCCATGGACTGTCCGGGAATCAGAGTCTGTAATCTGGTCAAAAGACCCTCTCCTGATAGAGAGCTGCTCAGTGAAGGGGCCATTGCAGAAAAGGCTCTGCTTTTCATGCCCATAAGCCTTTCTTAATTCAGGAGGCCGTGGATCAAAGTCCCATCGGAAGAGCTCCGAATTCAGGATATGGTCATCATACAGGTGTTTGCTCCTTCAGGTTCCTGCCGTGCAAAAACCTACTCAACCAATCTTCATCCCTAATTACCGGTTTGTTTTATTCGCAGCTGTGCTACTTTCCATCCAGCCAAGCAAGATAATACAGCAGCAGATTCATAGATTTAGTTCTAGATCTGCTGTGATCATGTAGAAAGTGAGGTGTGTGTGTGGGGGGGGGGTAACCTGAGAAGCAAAGCCCTGATGGAGGTGAGGTGTGCAGAACCCTCCCCTGCCCACAGCTCACTTTCCTCTCCCAAGGACTTTCTTCTCAGCCATAATAGTAATAATAATATTCTTTTACTTATACCCCGTCCATCTGACTGGGTTTCCCCAGCCACTCTGGGCGGCTTTCAACAAACTTAATAATAAAGCATCAAACATTAATAGTAAAAATCTAATCCAATATAAAAAGTCACAATAACTTTAAAATAAACAACTTATATTCAATAATTTGTTGAATAATTAAACATCAGCAAATAATAATTAAACAGTTTACACTTATCAGTTACAATAAAGAATTACTAATCTATAATCAATAAAAATTATGGCACTGGAGGAGACTCTTGAGAGTCCCATGGACTGCAAGAAGATCAAACCTCTCCATTCTGAAGGAAATCAGCCCTGAGTGCTCACTGGAAGGACAGATCGTGAAGCTGAGGCTCCAATACTTTGGCCACCTCATGAGAAGAGAAGACTCCCTGGAAAAGACCCTGATGTTGGGAAAGATGGAGGGCACAAGGAGAAGGGGACGACAGAGGACGAGATGGTTGGACAGTGTTCTCGAAGCTACAAACATGAGTCTGACCAAACTGCAGGAGGCAGTGGAAGACAGGAGTGCCTGGCGTGCTCTGGTCCAGGGGGTCACGAAGAGTCGGACACGACTAAACAACTAAACAACAACAAATCAATACAAATAATGACAAATCAAAAGGCATAAAATACCACAAAACATACAAAACCATGCAATAGGATCAAACTGAGAAACAAGAACACACAACTTATACATTTTTTAAAAAATATATATCCCTGAACTCTTCCCAGCTGCTTTTGCTGTTCTCAAAGTCATGGTCTGGGAAAGGATGTGAGGGCTGGAGGGGGGGCATGGCAGGTGGAAGAAGCCATTGCCTGCATAAAGTCTCTCTCCCCTCGGTTCATCGGCACTCCAGCTGGATTTTTTTAACACTGGCTTGACAGTGTGTGTTGTTGGGGGGTACGCTCTGGGGGGGGGGGGGTATTCTGTGCACCACTTCTGTACCACGTTTACTTCTTAACTCAGACCCAGGCCTCTTATCTCCTGTGTAGCTTGTTCCAGATCCAGCATCTGCTGCTTTCAAATCAATTTTTCAAATCAATTTTTAGTTTTAAAACAACACACAAATCTGCAAAACCTGTTGATCGGTGGCAAAAGCGGGGTGAGTGTAAGTTCACTTTGCTTTTAAAAAAATCAGTTTATTGATGTCGTTCTTTGTGTGCATGTTCTTATTTTAATTTTATTAAAATTTTATTAATTAATAGTTGTAACAATATGTGTAACAATATGTGGCAAAACCCATTATACCTCAAAACTCTTGCTTCTCATGCAAAAGGGGGGAGGGAATAAGTGAAACAAAAAAGAAAAGAGAAAGCAAGGAAATGACATGTGAAGAGGCAAATAATGTTGAATGTTGTACTTCGTTAGCTGCCTTAAGGCTACGGGCAAAAGATGAATTTACATAGGTTGTCCAAATTTCACTGCATCATTGAGGCCACCCTCAATAAAAGATCCTCTGTAAGTTGTTGTTCTTTAAGTTTTGCTTCCAAATGTCCATTTGACTCCCTCCACTGCTAGCCCCCCCCAGTGGATATTCAGCATAAATTTGCCAGGCAGGCATGCAAATAGCCCTCAATGCTGATTTCATGGCTTCATTAGAATTCTTTGTTGTCATAACGGTGTTGTGTATGGCAGTACAAGCTCAGCCCATGTGCAGGAGTATTCGAATACACAAATTGGAGACCAACAAGAGAGCTTAATTACGGTAGCCCTGGAACTACAGGGAAATCACCTGGCTGGAACTCTGCCTGGGCCTCAGTCCCACCTTCAGCAGCCAGAGCAGTCTCAGACACACCACCGCGAAGCCGCTACCCTGGGCTCCTCTTTCTTCCTTTTCCATGGTTCTCTGCAAAGGCTGATGACCCCAAACCATCAAAATGTGATTGTCTTGGAATGTGCGGCAGCCTTTTTTGTTTCCAGTTCACTCAATTCTCTGGCTTCGTTTAAAAACAAAGCAAAACAAACACAAATAAAGCACACCATTATTGGAAATGGGGTTTTTTTTTGGGGGGGGGGGATATAAAATTTGTTAAAAGGTTAAAATTGGAGTTTTAATATCACAACTGATTAATCATTTAGTTTTACAATTATTTTCCAATGAAAGCAATGGAACTTACATTAGTTATGACTACATTTTCACAGTGAGTTCACGCAACCTATGGAATAATTTGGTCCAGATTCAACCCAAAGGATTCTTTTTCAGATATAAAGTGCTTTTTATATGTGAGTAGTTTGTTTCCCCAACTACCTGTTATTGGCTACTTTGGTAGCATTCAAATTTTAGAAACGAAGTCATTGTCACGTGGTTTGGTTTTTTAATTCTACTTATAGTGACTGGAATCCATAGAAGCTTATATATAAATTAAGCATGTTTGGAGCAAGCATTGATTTGTACTGCAGAAACTATGCTTGGCATGGTCTAAGGAACTCCCAAACCCAAGGCTATGTGCAGAGAGCTACACTGATGAACAGTCAGTTCCTGCAGTTTGACAGAAGGTTGTTACATAAGGAATACTAGACTACTGGAATATGTGTGTACACACACACACACACACACACATACACATGCACACACAAATGGGTATGGGATATGTTCGCATGGTATGTTAAGTTATAAATCATGACTTACCCTACATAAGTGAGTCACACACACTTTGCTCCTCCTGCCACACTTCCTGGCTTAATGTATGGTCAAATCAGGAACTGTGGTTTGTTTCACCCCAAACAAACCATGATCTCTAACCAAGCTTTGCTCTTCCCTTACTGGTTTTGGTCTGTTTTAATGAAATCAACTATGGTCCCGGCTTCAAGGATTATAGTTTGTTTTCCTCCAGTGCAGTGCAGGGTCTCAAGAATACTTTACCTATATGGATGTGAGATGATGAGCTGAAGTTCTATTAAGAAAACTTTATTGTTGCATATACTGGGCATCTTTTCAGTTTACAGGCAACTCCCCACTTACATGGAGGTTATGTTCTGGTGCCCTCCCCCCCACATAAATGAAAATCAAGGAAGTGGGGAGCACCCTCTAAGCACACTCTCTGCTGCTCTCTCTCCAATCCATACCAAAAATACTGTAGCCAAAAATATCCACAACTGGAATTGAAGTTCTGGGGTCAGCCGGAGACTGGAGGATGCGTAGAAAAGCTCTGGTTGCGCTACCACATGCATCAGCTGATAGGCGGGAAGGCTGAGCAGCATAACAAAGCCCTGCTGCGCCCCCCCTCTCTTCCCTGCCCTCACTGATGTCCTCTTTGGGAACCGGGGAAGGTACTCTTCTCGAGCCACAAGCTGTCTCCCTCCATTTCCCGGTGTGTATTAAATTATTTAATTATTCCCTGGCACCACATGTATACACAGTCACATGCAAGCAGAGTGATGGCCGTATAATACTACTGAGATGCTTTTCTGCTGCTAGAACAGGGGTCAGCAAACTTACCACACCTCGGGCCGGTGTCTCCAGCGCCGATCACGTGGCGGGCCGGAGGGCAGGGGAGCGTGTGCCCATACGCGTGCACACACCCTATTTCCTGCACACTTCTGGGTTGGGGAGCACCAGAAATAGCTTGTGCGCATGTGCACGGGCCTCCTCCGACCCGGATGTGCGCTGGAAATAACGCTTGCGCAAAAGCTATTTCCGGTGCTCCTCTGACCCAGAAGTGGGCAGCCACACAGCGCAGGTAAGAGCGCCTTATCCGGCCCACGGGCCTTAGTTTGGGGACCCCAGTGCTAGAATCTGGTCATATTTCCTGGTTAAAGGTAAAGGTAAAGGTACCCCTGCCCGTACGGGCCAGTCGTGACCGACTCTGGGGTTGCGCGCCCATCTCGCTTAAGAGGCGCTGTCTGAGGACACTTCCGGGTCACGTGGCCAGTGTGACGAAGCTGCTCTGGTGAGCCTGCACCAGTGCAGCACACGGAAACGCCGTTTACCTTCCCGCTATAAAGCGGTACCTATTTATCTACTTGCACTTAGGGGTGCTTTTGAACTGCTAGGTGGGCAGGAGCTGGGACCGAACGGCGGGAGCTCACCCCGCCGCGGGGATTCGAACCGCCAACCATGCAATCGGCAAATCCTAGGCGCTGAGGTTTTACCCACAGCGCCACCCGCGTCCCACTATTTCCTGGTTACTTAATCCTATATTGAATTAACAAGTGAAAATGCAGGTTTATTATCTCAATATGCCTCCCAATTTGGCAGACATCTTAGGCTCTGCAGTGTCCAACATTCATGGCTGGGAGAAAACAGTTACTGAAAAATCCTGCCAATGAACTCCAAACAGAAGCCATTGATTTGTCTGTTATGACTATTTTGTGCCTCAGTAGCTTCCTCTATGACCTTTTGTGTTGCAGTTAATTAAAAACTGGATTCATTCATGCCTTACCCTTCTTTGCACACAAAGAATATATTGTAATCAATTACAACAATCAATTTATCTATTTCTTTCAGCACCACACAATTTATTTTAAATCAATTAACAAATCCATTTCCCCCTGACAACAAAAAGGGTTTATTTAAAATAATCAAAAACAACAAATCAGTACAGTGGTACTTCAGGTTAAGAACGTAATTCGCTCTGGAGGTCCGTTCTTAACCTGAAACTGTTCTTAACCTGAAGCACCACTTTAGCTAATGGGGCCTTCCGCTGCTGCCACGTAATTTCTGTTCTCATCCTGAAGCAAAGTTCTTAACCCGAGGTAATATTTCTGGGCTAGTGGAGTCTGTAACCTGAAGTGTCTGTAACCTGAAGCGTCTGTAACCCGAGGTACCACTGTACTCCCATTTCCACAACACACACAAAAAGCGTATTAACTCTGCATTCTGTAGTGGGAGTTAGTTGGTATCTGTCTGCCTCGGGAGACAATGGATGAGTATGCCTTTGGGAGTGAAGGTTGCAGCACCTGCTGTGGCTGTAGAGATCAATGTAGGAGAGACGTGCATATGGGAGTGGGCGTTGAGACCATATAACACTGGTCCGTACGTTTCTGAGCACAACTCAAAGTGTTGGTGCTGACCTTTAAAGCCCGAAACGTCCTTGGCCCAGCATACTTGAAGGAGCATCTCCACCCCCATTGTTTAGCCTGGACCTAGCGCCAAGGGCCTTCTGGCAGTTCCCTCCCTGCGAAAAGTAAGGTTACAAGGAACCAGGCAGAGGGCCTTCTCAGTAGTGGCGCCTGCCCTATGGAACGCCCTCCCACCAGATGTCAAGGAAATAAACAACTATCTGACTTTTAGACGACCTCTGAAGGCAGCCTTGTTCAGGGAAGTTTTTAACGTTTGATGTTTTCTTGTGTTTTTAATATTCTGTTGGGAGCCGCCCAGAGTGGCTGGAGTATAAATAAATTATTATTATTATTATTATTATTATTATTCCTGACACAGTGCCCGTGACAATTGTAAGTTGCCCACATGCAAGCCTGGTAGACTTCCATCTTGGTATTGGAATAAGTCCTCTTGAATACAGTGGAGATGTATTGCAAATCTCTCCACTTGTAAACTGATCCAGCGCCTCAGCGAGTTAAGGCACCGGAGTCTTTATTCCTCGACTGGAGCCCACTGTGACTTTAAAATATCAGTAATATTTTATTTCTGGTAATAATAATAAAATACAAAGTCCTGGTTTGAACATGCTTCTAAGTCATACAGTGGTACCTTGGTTCTCAAACGCCAAAAACCCAGAAGTAAGTGTTCCGGTTTTTGAACGCTTTTCGGAAGCCGAGTGTCTGATGTGGCTCTCAGCTATTGTTTCCGGGGCACCTGCGCCAATCTTCTGCAACTTGGTTTTCGTACATTTCTGAAGTCAAACTTCCAGAACAGATTAAGTTTGGCGCTTTTGTTTTTGCTATTTATTTTGCATTTTTGTTTTTGAGCCTTTTTTGATTAATTTGTTTTTGTGAGTGTGTGGAACCCAGTTCAGCTACTGATTGATTGATTGATTGATTGAGTTACTGCGAAAATGGATTAAAAAAAAAAACCATCCAAACAATGACTATTATCAGTGCAGGGAAGAAAAAATAATTAATTTTAATTTCTATCATCCACAATATTGTCTTATTTATTTTATAGTACATTGATTATTGCTTTCATTTTATGGATCAATGGTCTTGTTAGATAGTAAAATTCATATTAAATTGCTGTTTTTGGGGTTGTTTTTAAAAGTCTGGAACGAATTAATCCACTTTGCATTACTTTCTATGGGATAGCGCCTTAGTTTTGGAACGTTTTGGTTCTGGAACGGACTTCTGGAACTGATTAAGTTTGAGAACTTTGGTTCTCAAACTTCTCAAACTTTGGTACCACTGCAATATGTTTAACAAACCGTAAGTTTGGGCCGGTGGGCAGGGACAAGGAGGTGCAGATCAACGCTGCACACACTGAAAGCACTTGTCCCTGTAAGAGATCACAGTTGCATTCAGATGAATAAATTCAAATAAAGACCAGCAGAATGTGTCACAGCAGCCTCAGGGCAGGTCAGATTGCTTCTGTTCATCATTCCATTGATTTGTTGCATTTGATGTAGCTGCTCCCGAGAGAGCATTTGTTATCCTGCCATCTGTGATTTGACTGGTTCTGTATTAGAGTTTCATCCTGCATTCAAATGCAATGGGGCTATTTGGGCCATGCCTGCATGGAATTCTGCCTCCCCATCAGCCTGACAAAGACACCCTGGGTCAGGACATGACCAGCACTGCACACATCAGCGTGGGTGGCCACACACTTGAGGTGGTAGACGACATTGTCCGCCTGGGCAAGCGTATTGGTGAGGCAGCAAGGACAATGGCTCACCTCCCCAAAAGGGTCTGGGAGAATGTGATGCTCCTGGAGGTGGGGGTGCCTGGCTCACACAATACAAGCACTAAACTGAGGAAATGTGAAACATGTTACAACAACAACAACAACAACAACAACAACAACAACAACAACAACAACAATTTATTATTTATACCCCGCCCATCTGGCTGGGCTTCCCCAGCCACTCTGGGCAGCTTTCAAAAAAATATTAAAATACTGTAATACATCAAACATTAAAAGCTTCCCTAAACAGGGCTGCCTTCAGATGTCTTCTAAAAGTTATTATTCTCTTTGACATCTGGTGGGAGGGCATTCCACAGGGAGGGCGCCACTACCGAGAAGGCCTCTGCCTGGTTCCCTGTGACCTGGCTTCTCGCAGTGAGGGAACTGCCAGAAGGCCCTCATTGCTGGACCTCAGTGTCCGGGTAGAACGATGGGGGTGGAGACATTCCTTCAGATATACTGGACCGAGGCCATTTAGGGCTTTAAAGGTCAGCACCAACACTTTGAATTGTGCTTGGAAACATACTGGGAGCCAATGTAGGTCTTTCAAGACCGGTGTTATATGGTCTCGGCGGCCGCTCCCAGTCACCAGTCTGGCTGCCGTGTTCTGGATTAGTTGTGGTTTCCAGGTCACCTTCAAAGGTAGCCCCACGTAGAGCGCATTGCAGTAGTCCAAGCGGGAGATAACCAGAGCATGCACCACTCTGGCGAAACAGTCCGCAGGCAGATAGGGTCTCAGCCTGTGTACCAGATGGAGCTGGTAAACAGCTGCCCTGGACACGGATTTGACCTGTGCCTCCATGGACAGCTGTGAGTCCAAAATGACTCCCAGGCTGCGCACCTGGTCCTTCAGGGGCACAGTTACTCCATTCAGGACCAGGGAATCCTCCACAACTGCCCACCTCCTGTCCCCCAAAAACAGTACTTCTGTCTTGTCAGGATTCAATCTCAATCTGTTAGCCGCCATCCATCCTCCAACCGCCTCCAGACACTCACACAGGACCTTCACTGCCTTCACTGGTTCTGATCTGAAAGAGAGGTAGAGCTGGGTATCATCCGCATACTGATGAACACCCAGCCCAAACCCCCTGATGATCTCTCCCAGCGGCTGCATGTAGATGTTGAAAAGCATGGGGGAGAGGACAGAACCCTGAGGCACCCCACAAGTGAGAGCCCAGGGGTCTGAACACTCATCCCCCCCACCACTTTCTGAACACGGCCCAGGAGGGAGGAGCGGAACCACCGTATAACAGTGCCCCCAGCTCCCAGCCCCTCTAGACGGTCGAAAAGGATGTTATGGTCAATGGTATCAAACGCCGCTGAGAGATCCAGCAGAACTAGGAAACAGCTCTCACCTTTGTCCCTAGCCCGCCGGAGATCATCAACCAGCGCGACCAAGCCAGTTTCAGTCCCATGATGAGGCCTGAATCCCGATTGGAAGGGATCCAAATGCTTAAGCAATCACTGCTTAGGGTAGAGATTCCCAGACTGTGGTCTGTGGATCACCAGTGGTCCATGAGTTTTAGTCAGGTGCTCTGTGGCATGCCTATGGACTTTTGTTTGACAGGAGACGGCACCTCCACCATATTAGCTATTCATATTGGTTTTTAATTGCATTTTTATTGCTTGTTTTATTTCTTATACTGCAGGTTACAGTATTTCAATTCTATGGAGTTCAGATTGTAGCACAATAATGTGTGACTCAAAATAGATGAAATAAAAGATGCAAATAAAATATAGTTAAAAATCATGCAGCATCTAGCACAGCACATTACAATTGCTACAACAGGCAGGAAAATCATTAAGCAGTACACCAAGACCCTCAACTGTTTTCAAGTGGTCCATGCAAAAAACAGTTCAAGAACCACTAGCTTAAGGGATAATAAAAAGTAAAAAATATATCACGCCTCTAATATTTTCCCTCCAGTCCAGAGTGAAAGCAAACAATAGTGTTTCACTATATTATAAACACACACTAAAACAATATAGAAAAAGCTACGTACTTAAGATTTAAAATACAGTAGATGAGATGCTGGATATTTATTTCATTAAGACTGGGATAGACTTAGGAGCTTTGGGGAATAATGAGTAAAAAAGATTAGTATTTTCCCAACTAACAATCAAAAGAGCTACAGTACATATATGCCTGTCATTTTTGTCCATGGTCTGAAGTTCAACATCAAAAAAACGAAGATCATGGCCACTGGGCCCATCACCTCCTGGCAAATAGAAGGGGAAGAAATGGAGGCAGTGAGAGATTTTACTTTCTTGGGTTCCATGATCACTGCAGATGGTGACAGCAGTCACGAAATTAAAAAACGCCTGCTTCTTGGGAGAAAAGCAATGACAAACCTAGACAGCATCTTAAAAAGCAGAGACATCACCTTGCCAACAAAGGTTCGTATAGTTAAAGCTATGGTTTCCCCAGTAGTGATGTATGGAAGTGAGAGCTGGACCATAAAGAAGGCTGATCGCTTAAGAATGGATGCTTTTGAATTCTGGTGCTGGAGGAGACTCTTGAGAGTACCATGGACTGCAAGAAGATCAAACCTATTCTTCATTCTGAAGGAAATCAGTCCTGAGTGCTCACTGGAAGGACAGATCCTGAAGCTGAGGCTCCAATACTTTGGCCACCTCATGAGAAGAGAAGACTCCCTGGAAAAGACCCTGATGTTGGGAAAGATTGAGGACACAAGGAGAAGGGGACGACAGAGGACAAGATGGTTGGACAATGTTCTCGAAGCTACTAGCATGAGCTTGACCAAACTGCAGGAGGCAGTGGAAGACAGGAGTGCCTGGCGTGCTCTGGTCCATGGGGTTACGAAGAGTTGGACACAACAACAATGCAGTATATATACCAAGCATGTTATGGTGAGGTCTACTAGTTCCCATTGGAGGAATCTGAAGGAAAAATAATCCACGAGGAAAAGGAAGAAAACAAAAAAAATAGAATGAAAAAGGAAACCCTAAGAAAGAGCTGACCTGTGTGATGCCTATCCCAAAAGGAGTGTAGGTCTCCTCTTGGCAAACAGATAAGCTTGCCCAACAAAAACACAAAAAGCAGACCAATTCTCCATCTCACAACAACACTAGCATGCCTTCAGGGAAGATGGTGTTGGAGGGGAGGAATAGATCCAGGAAGGCAAGCCAATGCAAGCTAAAAATTGTAAGAGAAAGATCAGAAGAGGAAAACTCAATTCCAAAATGTTCTACCCTTTTGTGTGTTTGCCTAACATAAAACTCTTTTCTTTTCAGATCTCCAGCTACACACTGATTTGTTCTCTCTCGCTACACCCCTGGATACTTGATTTTACTCATTAACAATTAGTCCTCTGTTGATTTATGGCTTGCTCAAGCTTTCGAGTCTTCTTTAGTCCTC
Organism: Podarcis pityusensis; assembly: GCF_964106645.2. Taxonomy (NCBI): domain Eukaryota; kingdom Metazoa; phylum Chordata; class Lepidosauria; order Squamata; family Lacertidae; genus Podarcis; species Podarcis pityusensis. The sequence continues at coordinate 90,226,140 of NC_138031.1, read as the reverse complement.
TTCCTATAGTTGCATCCCCTGATCTTACCAAAACTTTGCTATAGCTATTGCCCAAGCCAGGAAGATGAACCTTGAAACCATTTGGTTTCTAGCTGAGAGAGTCTGTGCTTCCTTTCTCAAATAATTGCCGAAATCAAATATGTTGTTTAAAATAAAAATGGTTGTCATGAATACCACAGCCCCTTGTGTGAATAACTGGAAAGGAGGTTCACCACCTTCTGCCTGTCCAACAGAGCAGGAGCTTTATGGGGCGGGGGGGGGGAGAGGCAAAGAGATCATTGACTGCTGGCTGGAGATGACTAAGTGGAGGTATCAGAGGCTTACAGAAGCAAAGCACACAGCCTTGTCACTGAGGACCAGGCACTGCCTCTGTAGATGGAAACAGAGCCACCCAGATGGGGTGTACGTATACAAGTTTGGCATTCTCGCATGATGAGAAAGTATCACAAGTAAGCACCCTTCCCCTTCCCACCAGACAAAATAATCTGGACTTATATTAGTTAACTTTTGACAATGTATTAATTAAAAGTGATCTGCTCTGTCTCATGACCAACCAGGACATTCTAAGAGATGACTCACCATCCTTGAGTTTATCATAAAGGCACACACTTACGTAATTATGAGACAGCAGAAAAATACATTATTCACCTCAACCTTGAGGTGTCCAGTTGATATTTTACACCGCCTCATTCACTCCATCTCCTAGAGTTTATAATTGGGTTGCTTCTTGGTTAGATATAAAAGAAACATGGGTAATTATTCTATATATTTTTTATTAAATTTGTATACCACCCTTCATCCATAGATCACAGGATGGTTCACAGCATAAAATAATAGGAAAACCAAAAGATACTGAACTATATCAGTGGATTGAAGTAATAAGACTTTTAATTCCCAATAAAACAATAGTTTCATCACAGACTTAAATCAGCCACGGAGATAAATTCTCTACTTTGTCTTGCTTTTCCTTGGAATATGGTCAACCAGGTTTCTCTTGTCTAGGGGTCCATCTGGTGCAGCTATCAGAGAGAGATGCCAACTATCAAGACAGCCATCTTCAAAGGAAGGAATAGTCACTGTGTTTATCTCAAAGTTCATGTGGTAGCAAACATGGCCCGTGTAGCCAGCATCTTTTCTGCTTCTACAGTCTTCAATCTAGGCATAATGACCATCATGGCTTCTCAAAACCAAACTTTGGTTCACACAATAATTGGATCTGGTCCTTCTGCACAGTGCCCCAGAAACCAAATCTGAAAGGGACGTAAATGATGGATGTACTGTGAAGGTACTTTCAAGCATGTACTAAGGAAGGTAACATGGATGTGAGATTGGAAGGCCATATCTTATCACTGCAAAAATCAGGGAGAGCCAGGGTAGCTTGCCACTCTCTAAACAGTCCCTTGATAATGCCTTTCTAGATGCAAGGTTCTTTGGCTCATTGTGGGCTGTAGCCTATCCTCTAATTCTACAGACACGGCTGCTGTTCTTCTGCCAGTCCATTTGTCCTGGACAACTTTCCTGACATCACTAGCACGTTAGCTCTGCTTCTTTCTAACTTGCTGTTCATCTGGCAATTCTGGCTTCCTATTCCCGGCTGCCTCTTTTCTGCAGTATCTCCTTTGAGAAAGAGGATTCTAATCTTCATCATTTATGGGGGGGGGGGTGGATGACTCCACTCAAAAGATTTTTAGGGATACTCTAGCAAAGGGTCCAGAAATCATTCTGAGGTAGGAGAAAAGAGCTTGTAAGATAATTTCACAATTGAATGCTGACATTTATAGAGCATCTACAGGCTCAGTGCAAAGGATAAGAAGGAACAATGATTGAAAGAGCAGATGGCCCATCATCTAGAAAGCCTCATGCAGATTAGGGTATCAAAATAGCTTTTGCACATTACATATTAATACAGCGCTTTCCCCATCTCCTTAAAATCTTTTCATAGTAGCGAAACTCTCTTACTAAATTAGAGAACTTCAGTAGAAGCTGGGGGCTCTTTTGGGCTGCAAAAAAACCAACCCAGTTTGACTCCAAGAAAACACAAATTCTTTCCTCAGAATCATGCAAATGGTGTGGGCTATTGGCTATTTTTATTATACAGTTTAATATATAGTTTTATTGGATCTTGTTACATTTTTGCAAAAAGTATTAATAGCAAAAAAGTCAATAGAAAATAAAGCCCAAACTATAGTAAGGAGCTGGAGAAAGGTTTTATTTGTGTGCATGTGTGTATTGAAACAAAAGGGAGATAAGGAATAGAAGGAACACACAGCTCTTTCCCTTGTTCTAGCGTGATTGTGGTGTTGCTTCAGTGTCCTTCTACTGGTTCACCAGCAAGGCATCTCTCTGAACCTCCTTCAGATGGAAAGGGAAGCATCTCATGCCTTTCTTCAACTGTGTCTAATATACACACAGTTCCTCATGGCCAAAATCAACGTCCCTTTCATCCACTGGTCAGTTTTAGAGCATACTTAGCTTTCCAAGTAAGCAGCAACAGTCCCTTCATAATAAACAGTGTACATCATAAACCACACCACGTTGCTTCAGGTGCATGATGTTCCGAGTTGGGAGGTGTGTCGGCTGTTTGCCTGAGCCCCCTTCTAGTTCCTGAACCCTGCAGCTCCAGAATATAGACATGAAAGCTGCTCTTGCTCTTTTATACCTCCAGCAGTACTTCTATTGATTGTGAATTTTGCTTAATCAGTGAGGAGTCAGGTTCCATTGAAATTGGAAAAGAAATTCTTTTGAAATATCCCAACTGTGAAAATTAAGTGAAAATCTTAAACATCCAATCCCATTTTGTTTGTAAGATGGTGAAATTAAATTTTGACAGATCCCTTTCCCTCTTATATGATGGGTGTAAACATTCTCTTGTCAACTGGTACTGAGAATGCTTTTGCAATTGCTTTTATCAGTTTTTTAACAGAAGCTTCTCAAATGCCATAAAAGGATGATGTATACCATATTTTGTTTTCAATTTTCCCACTGTGTGATTTCATTGACAAAAATTGAAATAGTGGTGTGTTTGTTACTTTTTTGGCCTGTTCATAGGAAACTGTAAAACCATAGTGAAGGAGATTATCCCAAGTAGACAAATCAATAGTCAGTTTGGGTTATACAATCATTTTTTTTAGAACTGACATTAAGGGGGATAAACTTGGAGTTATTTTTTGTGAGCTGCTGCTCCAAACTTTTAATATTGCTTTTGCTTAAGTGAGTAGAATGTGGTGATTTATGTTCTTCTTTGGTTTATAGAAAAGTAATTCCCATAGTTGTATCTTGTATAGTTCCTGCTCCCCAAGTAAAAATTTATCATGATTATCTCTGAACCACTCAAGAACTTTTGCTATTTTTGAGACTTGGGAATATATTGTATTAGGTACTCCCAACCAAAGTAGATAAATTTTACAGGGGTTTACACAAAACATTGTGGTTTATTGGTGTTAGGGGAGTGGTGGTACCTCTGGTGGGGGGCATGTTGTGCTTCTTCTGGGATACATTGTCCACCTTCGGTCCCCACCCTGCACTCAGCTCTCACCTGTGGCTCCTGGAAGCTGTCAGCATGGGGCAGCAGCCACATCCCAGGAAGAGCTTTGACTGGCTGGCTAAACTGGGTGAGGGGAGCCAACGTGTCTCAAACCCTTGGTGAGTTAGGGACTTCCACACCATGCAAAGACAGGCTCCAGCGGATTGGGCAGATGAGACGAATGCAATTTTTCTAGAAAAAGAAGTGTGTGAACTCACTATGAACACCTCCCTTGTTCTCTTATAATGGCAATGGCACCCATGTGAGAGGTGCTAGAACTGAGTTCCGGCGAGTTCCGGCTGCAAAAGCCCTGAGTGGGTCCAGTGGTCAAGAAGGCGGTTTCTGCAGGTGCTGTAGAGGGAAATGAGGGGCAGATGGGACTTGTCAGCCTGTGAGGAGAAGGACAACTCCGCTGCCTTGTGGCTACACTCAATTATGAGAAAGGCTTCAGAAATAGCTGGAGATGGCAGGAGAGCCCTGGGACAGCCAGAGGGCAGCGTATTTTATCAGGCAAGAAGAAATGCTTGCACAGAGATGGAGCAAACTGCTTAACACTACATTGAATGCCGCTCATCAAACCCACTGCTGCCACATCAGTTTTCTGGAGTGGGGCCACCCCTCCAAGATCCCCAGACATGTTTTTCCTACAAGCTTTCATGTTCACTTTCTCAGCTTTTCACTCCAAAAAGCCACAGTCTCAATCCGCACGCACACCTCACCACTGTTTCTGTTCTTTTCCACACAGAGAGACTTACATAATCCCTAGCGGTGAAAGGAAAGAACAGGAAAAGCCTGCCTGCTTCACCTAACCGCTCTTCTCACATCCCAGGATTCCAGAGTCGTTTGTGCACCAAAGAACCATTCCCTGGATGTGATGGGTCCTGTAGCAAGCAATTTATTTGACAAATGATATGGCCAGGGCAGCATGTCTAGCATTCGCAACAGTATATGAACTTATTATAGCTACCAAATTTCACCTACAGCAACATATATATTTTTTGCAGCTGGAGAGGTTATGTCCAAACAAAATCAGAAGGGAACAAAATGGGGAGAGGGTTCGGGCATGATCTGTGCAGCTAGAATGAAAGGGTGGATTCTGCCTACTCTACGTTTTGGCTCTGCATGAGGCCCAGCAGCAGCTGTGAGAGCTTCTTGCTGCCAGAATACAGAGTGGGAGCAGAAACATGGCTCAGCCTAGCAGAAAAAGGAGCACGTACCCCGTGCCAAGGAAACTTAAAAAAATCTCCAGCTGTAATGAATCCTGCCAATCAAGCTGGATCTCTTCTTTTCCCAGGTTATCAATTAATGCAGAACTTTCTTGGTGAGGCCTGAGCAATGGGGGAAAAAAGCTCTAAAGGGATAGAAAAAGGGCAGCAGTCATGAAGAAGAGACAAGGAGTGATTCGTGATTTTTTCAAAGCTTTGGAAGCTCTCCTGCACAACCTCTGGAGGTTTTGCAGCTGAACTTCTGTTGCACCAGGAAGTTCTTCTGGCACGAGCCCTTTGAAATACAGGTCCAATATAAGAACCCAGTTCAGTTGTCAGAAGAACTGTCTTGAGGTAGCATCTTAGGTTATCTCAGATAATTAACAACATCCCTGAGAATCACAGACTAATTCAATGTTGACAGCTACAGGACTATGTTAAAGTCCCTATGTTATGTACAGTATGTCTACATTTAACATGTTTTACCTGTGTTCTTCAACACTGTGTACCCAGATTATTGGAAGAGAACTCCAATCTTCCCTGACAATAGGCTTAGTTGGCTGGGGTTGATGGGAGTTGTAGTTCAGGGGGACCCATGGTTGAAGAATACTGCTTTAGATATTATCTGGCACACACAGAGAAAAACTTTTTTGCTGGTTCCTATTCATTCCAGTGTAGCAGCCTTCAGTTGAATGGTCCCCTGCTGATACTTCCTATATGATTGTGAACTTTACTTCTACAGAGGCAACCACCACAGTGACTGCTCCATATATGTCATCTTCCACCCATGAACATATAAACTGTTTTATACTGACCCAGACCTTTGGGTTGCCTAGCCCAGTGCTATTTATTCATTCATGTTTATTATTTACTGCCCTTCAGCTCCCATAAGGGTCCCATAGACAAGTTCACAACAATAACAACGCAATCCTGGGAGCTGTGCTGCCACTTGGAAAACAACAGCTCACAAAGTTAAGGTAGAATTTAAAGCAAAGGATGCCCAAATATGTCAATTTTGGTTTCCCTTGGTCTCTCATCTTCCCAACCTTAAATACAGTTTGCTGTTTCCATGTTAGTTTGCAGTGAAAGAAATTAAAATTCATCAGCACTTTGATGCAAATCTGTCCAAACCTGCAATGTTGCCTTGTACACATTTTTCAAAGCAATTTCTCCAAATACAATGCATTCTTGTATGTTATTTTTCACTGATATGTGCATTTCTATTAGCACTTTCCCCTAATATACATTTTTTAAAAGACAACATTTAGAGAACTTTGAAGGATAGACGTACTTCATTGTGCCTGGTGTTGCAGGAAATGTGAATCAGTTAGGTTCATATTAAAATGTGAACCAAGCTGAATTTCTGCCCTGTCTCTAGTTAACACCCATTAAAACCCAGGTGAAATAAAAACACCATCAACGAAGCCAATTAAATCTCTATTGGGAGGCAGTTCCAAAACGGGTGTTGCCACTGAGAAGACCCTACCTCGTGTTACTGCTACCCTCCCCTGCATTGTCAGTGACATAAAGCAGAGCCTCTGAGGGTGACCACCACTAACAGGTTCATGGGGTACAAGGCACGTACCCTTTGAATGTCCTGATTTTCCAGTGACAGTCCTAGAATTACACAACCCATCCTGGTTTCTGATTTGATTCCAGAGCATCCCTATTTCTTCTACCAGTGCTGCTGCCAGCAAGCTTGGCCGGCAGCTGTCCTGAGCGACAGCAGCTCCTGCAGCTGGGGCTGCAAGGAAGCATCCCATTGCCTCTCCATGGCTTCCTCCACGGCCGCTGCTGGCAGACTCCTCGCTTGCATGGCTCCTTGTGGCTTCTGGAGAGCGGGCGAGGAGGTGAAGAGGCTGTGCTGCCAAGGCCCCATGGGAGGTGCTGGCTCTGAGGGGCAGGCAGGGGGCAGGACTGCCCTGGATGGGAAGAAAGGGGGAACAGACCATAGTGCAAGGGGTCTTGATTTAAAAGAGGGGGGGAGCTGTTGTTGGTTTGCAAGCCCCCTCCACAGAGGCTGGCCCCTCTCACTGTCCTTGGAGCTTGCATACCGGTAACCTCCTCTGGCTGACATACAGACAGACCAGGGAGATTTTTGATAGGCGACATTTTCCCAAGCGTGGGTAAATGCACACCCCCTCCTCCTGCTTCTTCCCTAGCAGGGAAAAGGAGACAGACAGAAATGTCTATTTACATTCTTTTATTTCTGTCTACAGCACTAGAGAAAAACACGTCCTTTCAGTTCAGTTCTTCTAGCAAGTCTGACAAACTTCCTGTACATGCGCAAACGGAAGGTTTCAAATTACACTCTTCACAGAGCCTTTTCCAGCCTGTGAACTTCCTGGGAAATTCTTTCCCACAGCTAGCCGCATCTTGTGATGTCAACAAGCTGGCTGTTTGCAGCTGCGATGTTCTCATATACTGACAGCTTTGTGTATCCATGTCTAATCTTGCCCCCTTCTAAAATTGAATTTTTGGTGTTTTTCTTTTCTTTTTGTAAATCTACCACAGAGCTGTGGACCCCTTCTCTTACTGAATGTTAAAATCTCAAGCTGTCCGATATCTCTGATTTCACCCTTATACTGCAATCCAAGAGTACACAAAACGTTCCGGTGGGATGTGTCCCATACCATGTTTGTAGATGCAGGAATCACTCTCAAAAAACATGTGATCTCTGAAGAAGCTGTATTCTCAGACATGGGAGAGCCCTCAATATGGGTAGTGAATTGCACTTCTTCAGATATTATGTTGTGGGCCACTTTTGAATGCCTCCCTGTTTTGTTTTGAAGCCCTCCCTATAGGTATAAAGGCTGCAGTCACCTCCTTGCTCTACTAGTTTTCTATATACAGAAAGTATGACACTGTGTGTGTGTGTGTGTGTGTGTGTGTGTGTGTGTGTAGGCACGCGCACACACACATACACAGACTATACCTTCCAGACTCTTATCACTTCATTTCCTTGCATGTATAGCTCCAGCCTGAATGTACTTTATAGAGAGAATGTTATTACTAATACTAATTTGCATCAAGGACAAAATTGCTTTTCATTTATGAAAGAAGAAAAATGGGAACGGGCTTAGTGAAAGCTTGCAATTTATGCTAACAGTTGAACAGCACGGGCAGTTCAGAATGGGCACAGGTTTAAAACTGTACAGGCAAAAGTATTGTTATTGAGTCTGTGGGCTCTGCCTAGGTCCCTCTATTAGCAACACTTTCCATTTCAACATCTGTCAAGAGTTTCTCCTGCCCAATTTCCTGCACCTTCTATGCCACAACTAACAAAAGCATATGGATGGGGAATTCCTCTCTTTGCCCCCCCCCCCACTGCTTGACATAGGTATATGGAGGAGAAATTCCATTTAAAGGTGAAATGTAAAGGTGAAATTACCTAATCCACACTTTCTGAAATAATATGGAGAGTCACACATCTTGAAATTATGCAATGCAGTTCTTTAGCCAAGGAATGTGTAGAAAGATACATATACTTAACTGTGCATATAAATGAATATGCTATTGAAAGTAACATATAAAAATGCATTACCTTTGGCAAAGCTGCTTTATAAAACTGTGTATATTAGGCAAAACTGCACACAAAAATATGCATATTGAGAGCAATTTGCTGTAAAAGGCTGATAAATTTCAGGACTTTTTTTCCAATTGCACACTGATGAGGAAGTGGGGAGAACTGAAGCGAATAGTGGAAAAAAGAGAAAATGAAATGGACACCCTCGCCCATCCCTGATTTGTCTTTATCTTGGGTCCCAATGTGTCTTTCTGCCTCCAGCTGTCCTCTGCTCATGGATGTTTTAAAGGGTGAACAGCTGGCTTCCCTCCTGCTGCGTTTCTGCTGCCGGCTGGGACGGAGAGGTGCTACTGACGGGGCTCACGCATGCTGGTGCCTTTCTCATCCCTTCACTGAAGTGCTGCCTTGGATACTTTGATCATGGTTTATGTTATGTACTGAGTTGAATAGGATCCAAACTGCAGCAGTCTGATTGGTCCTAGAACAATAGGATCCAAAATGCAGCAGTCTGATTGGTCCTAGAACAATAGGATTCAGAATGCAGCAGTCTGATTGGTCCTAGAACAATGCAGCAGTATGATTGGTTGGCAGGAACCACCCAATCATGCTCCAGATATAAGTGAATCCACAACCTGATTGGCTTACAGTAGAATTCCAGAATTAGCCAATCATGTGCAGCCCATTGTGTAAATAATGTATATAAAGCAGATACTTTGAGGGGACTTTCATTCATTCCTCCTCACCACTATGAGCTGAATAAAGAGCATGAAATCACTTTGCGACTCTGAGTATATTTCAGTTTACTTAAACCACATGTAGCTCACCACCATCCCTATATTTGCAGGAGGAATGGGCAAATTCAGCCTCTCTCGACACTCCCTCTTAGCTCTGCTACTGCAGATCATTGTTGCTGGAAATGCCAGAGACCAAAGATGGGAATATGTGAGGTCCCAGGTTTGCGTGTCTTTCCACTGAGCTGTAGCCCTTCCTGTACCTGTTGTTCAGGTTTCCTTTTATCCCAGAAACTTATCTCAGGAGAGACTGAAGAAGGGAGCTGCATGCTCTTCTGCCGGGAGATGTTGGTTCAATAAATGATGTCACCTAACCTATATTTTCTCTCCCTTTTCCTCCTGATTACATGCCTGGCTGGTCTGCATTTTAGCAAGCACAATAATGGGGCGACACAGTGTTTCTTGTCTCTCTTCTCCTGCTGCCTTTTATCGCTCTCTCCTTTTGTTTTCCTAATAGCCTTTTTCAATATGGAGAAATACATGATTAGAGCTCATTAGGCTCACTTTTGTCTTCCACCTCATGGAAGGATAAATCCTGAACTTGATCATGTGCTGATGTATTCACATGTAAGCATGATGGAAGCTTCTCTTTCCTTCCACCCTTTCCTTCCACAAGACTGCATCTCTCTCGGCTGCTATATGGAAGGAATGCTAGCTAGACGTCAGAGTTCATTCCATGTTTGGTGCCAACAATGTAGGTGCCTAAAGGAGAAAAGTTAATGCTGCTGCAGGTAGTCCCTTAGTATTTTTTTATTCCGGTACATGGAATAATGCCTTATATGACAGACTGCACAGAACCAAAAACTTTATTTCACACTCTCGACTTTTCTGAGTGACGGCTTTAGGGGTTAAATTTCATTCTACAAAGACCTTTCCACTATTCACATATAATATGGGGGAACAAGCAGACCAGTGGAGCACTAGACACCCCCTCCCAGGAACAACAACGCAACACACCTTCCCAACTCTCTGCCGCTGTCTCCGAAAGGATTTGAGAATTCTGATTCTATTTTCTTTTCTCTGGCCAGATTAAAAACACTGGGATTTGCCAGCACAAGATGTAGTAACAGTTACAAATTTGAGACAGTTTGAAAGGAATGACTTCAGACAAATTCATGGAAGAGAAAGCTGTCAATGCCTACTTGCCATTATTAATATATACAGTGGTACCTCGGGTTAAGTACTTAATTCGTTCTGCAGGTCCATACTTAACCTGAAACTGTTCTTAACCTGAAGCACCACTTTAGCTAATGGGGCCTCCTGCTGCTGCCGCACCACTGGAACATGATTTCTGTTCTCATCCTGAAGCAAAGTTCTTAACCCAAGGTAATATTTCTGGGTTAGTGGAGTCTGTAACCTGAAGCGTATGTAACCCGAGGTACCACTGTATTACCTTTGGTATTGGAGTTGGTATCTGTATCTGGGAAGAGAATTTGTGGATGCCAGGATCCAAGTACAGAGCAAACAGGGGCGTAGGAACGGAGGTGCGGGGAGTGCAGTCTGCCCCAGGTATCATCCTTTGGGGGGGGGACACGAAATGGCACACCACGGGGGATGGCACTTACCACAGGGCCTGGCCTGAAGCGCGCCTGAGCCACATGTCTCTCCTGGGAGTGATGCGGTGGCTTTGGGCCCCGTGCTGCCCAAAATGGCAGCGTGGGGCTTGCGTCTGCCAAGCGGACTCAGTGGGCAGCTCACCGCAGCGCCCCCATGGGTGGGTCGCCCCGCCCTGGCCGCTCCAGGTGTTGGAGCAGCTAGCTACGCCCCTGAGAGCAAAGCAAGTACTCTTTGGTCAAAGAACCCCAGTAGATTTAAAATGTTTAAAAAGGCAGCAAAGTAAAATGTGGAAATATAGGCTGTGAAACCTTTAAGGCATGGGTAAGCAAACTAAGGCTTGGGGGCCGGATCCGGCCCAATCGCCTTCTAAATCTGGCCCGTGGATGGTCTGGGAATCAGCGTGTTTTTACATGAGTAGAATGTGTCCTTTTATTTAAATTGCATCTCTGGGTTATTTGTGGGGCATATGAATTCATTCATTCCCCCCCCCCCCAAAAAAATACAGTCTGGCCCCTCACAAGGTCTGAGGGACAGTGGACCGCCCCCTTGCTGAAAAAGTTTGCTGACCCCTGCTTTAAGGCCTTTCCAGATGAGTTCCAAAATTGTCCCCTTTAAAAGTTCCTTCCAAGTTTCCTTCTTCCCCCAGCATAGGAAAAGACCACGTTTGGTAAGTTAGAAAATGGTTTACTTACAAACTCTCCAAAGGTCAAATTCATGTGGTTTTCCACATGTCAAGTCATAAAAGTTGCATATGTCAGTCAGAAAAGTTGCACCCTCCGCCCACTGGAGCTAAATAGGGCAGCACTGCACCACCTGCTTGGCCGCACAATGGGGAGCCTGCCCAGGCAACGACACCCTACTTTGAGGGGTGCACTCAGGGTGCCCTGTGAGCCCAGTGCTGTTTCGTGAGACTTGCAAAAACGGCAGTTGGGTGGCAGAGCACCGTGAGCTGTTGCATCCTTCTCAAGGTGCCCTCCAGTGTGAGAAGGACGCAACAGCTCACAACACAGCAGGGCATTGTGAGGAATACACCCCCCAAAAACTGTGCCCCTCCCGTCCTCTCACACTATGCCACCGCTATGAAGCCCTACATAGCTTTGGTCCAGGCTATCTGAAAGACTGTATTCCCTCATCCAAAACTGCCCAGGTTCTGAGATCTTCCATGGAGGCCTTTCTCCATGCACACTTGGTGGGGATGAAGGACAGGACCTTTTCAGTGGCTACTCCCAGACTATGGAACTCTCTCTGGGGAAGCCAAACTGACTCCCTCCTTGTTGTTCTGCCCGGAGGTGAAGAACAGCAGCCTCTGGGGGACAGGTGGCTTTTAGTGAAAGGGCTGGTGCCATGCTGTTTTTATTGTAATTATCTGTAGGTTTATTGTTGTTGTTTAGTCGTTTAGTCGTGTCCGACTCTTCGTGACCCCATGGACCAGAGCACGCCAGGCACTCCTGTCTTCCACTGCCTCCCGCAGTTTGGTCAGACTCATGTTTGTAGCTTCGAGAACAGTGTCCAACCATCTCGTCCTCTGTCGTCCCCTTCTCCTTGTGCCCTCAATCTTTCCCAACATCAGGGTCTTTTCCAGGGAGTCTTCTCTTCTCATGAGGTGGCCAAAGTCTTGGAGCCTCAGCTTCAGGATCTGTCCTTCCAGTGAGCACTCAGGGCTGATTTCCTTCAGAATGGAGAGGTTGGATCTTCTTGCAGTCCATGGGACTCTCAAGAGTCTCCTCCAGCACCACAATTCAAAAGCATCAATTCTTAGGCGATCAGCCTTCTTTATGGTCCAGCTCTCACTTCCATACATCACTACTGGGAAAACCATGGCTTTTACTATACGGACCTTTGTTGGCAAGGTGATGTCTCTACTTTTTAAGATGCTGTCTAGGTTTGTCATTGCTTTTCTCCCAAGGAGCAGGCGTCTTTTAATTTCGTGACTGCTGTCACCATCTGCAGTGATCATGGAACCCAAGAAAGTAAAATCTCTCACCGCCTCCATTTCTTCCCCTTCTATTTGCCAGGAGGTGATGGGCCCAGTGGCCATGATCTTCGGTTTTTTGATGTTGAGCTTCAGACCATATTTTGCGCTCTCCTCTTTCACCCTCATTAAAAGGTTCTTTAATTCCTCCTCACTTTCTGCCATCAAGGTTGTGTCATCTGCATATCTGAGGTTGTTGATATTTCTTCCGGCAATCTTAATTCCAGCTTGGGATTCATCCAGCCCAGCCTTTCGCATGATGAATTCTGCATATAAGTTAAATAAGCAGGGAGACAATATACAGCCTTGCCGTACTCCTTTCCCAATTTTGAACCAATCAGTTGTTCCATATCCAGTTCTAACTGTAGCTTCTTGTCCCACGTAGAGATTTCTCAGGAGACAGATGAGGTGATCAGGCACTCCCATTTCTTTAAGAACTTGCCATAGTTTGCTGTGGTCGACACAGTCAAAGGCTTTTGCATAGTCAATGAAGCAGAAGTAGATGTCTTTCTGGAACTCTCTAGCTTTCTCCATAATCCAGCGCATGTTTGCAATTTGGTCTCTGGTTCCTCTGCCCCTTTGAAATCCAGCTTGCACTTCTGGGAGTTCTCAGTCCACATACTGCTTAAGCCTGTAAGTTTATACACAATGATAACTCTATCAGTGTTTATTTTGTTATTTTCAATGTTTTTAGCTGTTCTTATTTTTATCTGTAAGCTGCCGAGTTCCCAAACAAACACCCCCACCTATGCATTTCAGGTGCCACCACTGGGGCTCCAGGATGGGACCAAGTCTTTCTTTCTGCTTTGCTGCGCGTTCACCAGGAGCCAACTCGGCAGCCTTGCTGCGCTTGCACACCCGGCTATTAGCTGTTTGCATGAGCGCTGCTCGAGACAGAGGACAGCAGAGCCCTTGGGACAGGCGTCTCTCAGCCGTCGGAGGAAATCTCTTGAAAGTTGCTCCCCTGGACATTAGGGAGTAAGCGCCCCTGCATCCAGCGAGGCTTCCTCCTGGTCCGGAGCCAACACGCGCCTGCAGAGGTTGCGATCCATCCCATGCAACTGTCACCCAAGCAAGTGGCACTTGGGCTGCACGCCTGTACTCACTTACTCTGGAGTAAGCCCCAGGGACTTTCTTGCGATTGCCTAGGGTTGTCCTGCTTGGGGCGTGGATCTAGTTGCGGGAAGCCCGGCGCCTTGCCCCACTTCCGACCCGTGCGCTCCGAGGCGCCGCCGAGGAAGCTTCGGCACTGATGGGTTCGGCGCAAGGCGACCCATTTCACGCGTCGCAGCTGAAGGAGAGCTCAGTCAGTAAAGCATGAGCCCCACGTTGGGCAAAAGATTTTTGCGTTCCGGCGGGTTGGACTAGATGTCCCCCGGGATCCCTTTCCACTCTCTCCCGTTTCTATAACACATCGAACCCGCGAAGTCCTTGTCCTGGCTGTCGGCGTCCGGAATGGATCCACTTGCGCCCACCGCCCAGCTGCCCTCTGCGCACGCTCAGATCCCCCGTCGCCAAGCGCAGCGCCCACCTCAGAGAACCGTGGCCTTGGAAGGGCTCCCCGGGGTCATCTAGTCCAACCCCGGCAGTGCCACGCGGCCTTCCCGGCGGCGGAGCGCGCGCTCCCGCGCCCAAGGCGGCTGCCGGCGGGGGGGGGGCGGGCAGGGGGCGGGCGGCGGAGCCGGAGCCGGAGCCGGAGCCCGCCTTCTCCTCGCGCGTCGCCACCGCCGCCGCCACTCGGGGACTGGCTGGGGCGCCTTCGGCCGCTCGCCTCTCCGCCGGGACGCCGCCAGCAGCAGCAGCAGCAGCAGGCGAGCGCCCTCCGGCTCCCGGCGCGGCATGCGGAGGCGGCCGGGGCGCTGCGCCGTCGGGGGCGGCCGGGGGGCGGCGGCGTCCTGAGGAGCGGGGCGGCCCCTGGCGACGCCTGGCCGGCCAGATCGGCGGCGCCCGCGCGCCATGAGGAGGCACCGGGAGCCGGCGGAGCGCGGCGAGGGCTGCGGGGCCCCGGAGGGCTCCGAGGGGCCCCGCCGGCTGCGCCTGTGCTGCCGCCGCCGCCGCCGCCCGCGCGCCCCGGGCCGCGACTGGCTCTACGAGTCGTACTACTGCCTGAGCCAGCAGCACCCGCTGCTCGTCTTCCTGCTGCTCATCGTGCTGGGCGCCTGCCTGGCGCTGCTGGCCGTCTTCTTCTTCTTCGCCGCCGGGATGGTGAGTCTCGAGGGGGGCCGAGGGGCTTCTCCGCCGCCGCCGCCCTGGGGAGCCGAGAGCGGCTGGGCGGCGGCCCCCTCAACTTTCCAAAAGAGAAAGGAAGGCTTCCAACATAGGCAGAGCTTATTTTCCATATATATATATATATAGATATGTATGTGAATAGTTTCATCGATGATTTTTTTTTTTTTAATGGTCTCGTTTTATTCTCACATGAATGGGCTGGATTTTAATTTGGAGCTTTATTGATTTTTCTTTTTTAAAAAATGTATGATTATTCAGTTTCACACATAACGGTACACATTTTTGTAACTTTGCGTTTCTAATGAATGGGAAGCCTCAATTCTGGACAATTTTGGTGCAAGTGGCTTACAGATTTGGCAGCTCTCAAACTTGCCGGAATACCACGATCCAGAGGTTATGGGCCGATGGAGAAATGTTTTGTAAAAAAGCATTTCATGTGATTAGAAATTCAAACGTAGCCCTGCCTGTATTGCTTTGAAACACAAGTGACATTATGATCATGTTTAATTTCTGCATTTTGCGACCTACCACAGTTGATTAGCCGGGCAGCCTGATCCCACTCAGATCCACCCCAAGGAAGTCCCACTTTATACAGTGGCATTTACTCCAAGGAAAGTTTGTGAGGGATTGTAGCCTTACTTCCATCACAGCTTTTTCAGGTTGCTTTTTAAAAAGGATTGTTCTACTCTGCTGTAATCCCGTTGTACAGCTATTTGGAATGTTCTGGTCTGGATTTATCCCTTCTTTTCTGTACTCCAGAGCCTCTGCTGCGTTTTTCCTTTTACATTTTTTATACTGGCAGATAACTTCATAACCCATTTCTGCTCAGGAGATGCAGTTAATTTCAGATAAGCCGCTGCAATTGTTACCTCACGGTGTGTCTGGCAAAGCAGAGACTCTCCCTGGCCTCCCCAACCCCGGCACTTTCTAGCAGTTTCATGTTTTCAAAGCAGGTTTGAATTGTAACTGCCTTCGGATCTGTTTCAGCACAAAATTACTTCGTGCAATCTCTTGGGCAACTTGCATGTATTCATGTAAATAGCAGAGGACACGCCTGCTGGGAAGGCTGCTGGGTCCTTTTAGTTAAATATTCTGTTCATGGATCACAAGTGGAATAAAACTGCCAGGCCTCTAGTCCTCAACATAGCTACTTGGAAACATCCCGCAGATTTCAGCAGAGTTTCTGGCCGAGTAAGTGTGCTTAGGCTTGCAGTCCAAATTTAATACCTCTAATTCATTTGCTTGCTTTCCTTCCTGCTGACAGATTAACCTTATTGGTATTTGTTGTTCAGGTGAAGATTTTAAAGCTACAAAAGAGCTTTAACTAACACTTAAATGTTTTCACCTCAAAACAGGAGTTGAAGGAGCCACCTCCCTCCATTTTTGATGTTTGGGCATGAGTGCCATTGCTAATGTAGCAAAAAGGACAGCACCCACAGTCAGGAGGAAGTTTGGGCAGGCTGGGGAAAACCCCAAGGTTTGCAGAAGTGAGAAAAATATTCAGGAAAAGATGGTGTGCGGCGGGGGGAGAGGAGGAGGAGGAGGGAAGACTGGGGGGGGGCGCCATGGGACAGAATGCTGACTGATGGTGGGGGTGGGCAGGAACAGGATGGAATGGAGGATTCTAGAGAAAAGGTCTGACTGGCTGAATGGAACAGTGAATAAGGAGCACCGCACACGGGAACAGCTTGTTACAGGTCCCACTCGCTATCCACGTGTTTCATTTGCTTCAAACAGTTAAAAGGTTGTTGCTCACATCATTTGCTACACATGCAAGACTGACTGTAGTTAACAACCCTCTAATTTTCAGCAGAGGAAAACTTTGTGCCATTTGTCGAATTCCTTATTAGCTTGTTCCCAGGGCTCCAGTTCTTCTCCACTAAAATCAATGGGAGTTTTTGCTCTTGACTTCTGTATAGGAGCCGGATTGCACCCTCAGTCTAAAGTTCAGGGAAATAAACCATAATCAGGTGTAGCCCATACACTCAGCCAAAATGCTCCTTTTTTCCTCCTGATTGCCGCAATTAGTCAAAGAGATTTCCATTCTTGTGAAGTATTTCCATGTTCAGAATGTAATGATGTGAACCACTGTGAGCTGCAATCTTGCTGCACTTACACCTTATTAATTTCTCCCTGAATCGAGAGTTGGAATAAATGAGGATTTTCCTACCCATTCTCTGCGCGCACAAAGAAACTCTCACACACTCCTTTTTTGCCTATCCTTCTCCACATCCCTGGCATATTCCCCTGCTTTGGAGGAGAGTAGGCAAACCAATTGTGGAAACTAGGTGGGAGAAGACATGGCTGCCTCATCACTGACTGCCTGATTCAGCGGGGAATTTAAAGGCACAGAGCAGATTTCCAGGTTGCAACTCTCAGGGTGACTCACTCAGGCTAGCACCTTCTGCATTGAAACCATGTGCTCTGCCACTAAGCTATGTCCTATCCTTAGCCTTAGAACTGTTTATCATTTGGTAACTTCAAAAGTGACCTCCTGTTTTATACATTTCTATTCTGATTTATTGAACTCTGGAAGCAGATAAGTTTTGGCTGATTTAAGCATGGATTGTCAGCTTTGGTTTCTATCAGTTTTTCACATTTTCCACCTTTTTGCAACAATTTGGGAATTTTGTTTTTTAAATCCCCATGAAAATTTCTCTGCATTTTATTGTTATTTTTTCCTAATGAACACATTTTGGTATGCAGTTTTGACTAATACAGTATACACATTTTTGCAAGCAATTTTCTGTAATACAATACATGCATTTATGTTTTTTTTCAATCACATATATGTATTCTCATGCAATCACTCCCCCCTAATTTATGCATTTTTGTACACATTGCAAAATTTGGAGAAGTGCTAATTTCTGAAGGATGCCTTCAGTTTTGGTTCACATATTGTTTCCAGAAGTACAAGTTAAATAGTTTCTCACTAATATGCAAATAAAATCTGATTCTTCCCCATCCCACCCTCATTTTATAAAATAAGATTACTGCATACTTGATGATTTGGACAGCCCTGTTTAGGGACGTTTTTAGTGTTTGATGTTTTATTGTGTTTTAAATCCCCTGTTGGAAGCCGCCCAGAGTGGCTGGGGAGGCATCGCCAGGTGGGCAGGGTATAAGTAATAAATAATAATAATAATAATAATAATAATAAATCGAATGTATGAGCGGACTCTGTTCAAAAACATTGCATTTGAAGGCATATGTAATATAAATAAAAACCACTTTACATCAGTTTGATAGCAGGACAATGTACAAAAGGCAATTATGTTCATGTAAACGTAAAATCCACAATAATATGTCAGGCATAAAATGCCATTGAAACAACATTAAATAGGCAGTGAAAACAAAATACAAGAAGACTAGGTGCTAGAGGATAATAGAAATGTGATTCTATGACACTCAGAGGTGATGTGAGAATTGTACTGTTGGTATGAAGTCTAAGATGACTCTTCACACCTCCAAAGCAGTATTTTCTGTTGCAACGAGGATGCATTTGTAAACCGGAAGGGTGCTTGATTTTTACCATAGTGGTTAGTCAGTTGGGAATCTGAGTGCTTCACATTTGGAGCAGACTGTTATGGAGGAACTGCCTAGAAACTTCCTCTGCACCCGTCTCCCATTTTATGAAGGTTTTGCAGAGGTGTTAAATTGGAAGGTGGGGGGATGCATTCTGGTCAAGGAGGTTTCTGCTGGAGAAGTGGGTCACCCGGGTCAGGAATGGCCATGAGCCATTGGAAGTTACTTTCTGAGTTTTAATAGACCTTCAAAGTTTATAAACGTTTCTGTGGTATACAGAGCTATGTCAATTTCAGAGCAGATATAAATCAAAAACACTGAAGCCAGTGAAATAGCTAGAGGTAAGCTAGAGCTGTAGTATTTCTGTTCAGATTAGACTGATGGTCTTCTCCCATCACTCTGCTTCAAATATTCTGTGATATGTTCAAGTCCAGTGCATAAAATAATTAGAGGGAGGGTGTTGCCTACAAAATCCAAAGCTTCCATTGTGGACGTCATAGAACTGAAATGCATTTAGTGTTGAAAAGGCACAATCCCCTTGATCCTGATTTTGTTATGCATCTGAAACATTCTTAGGCTAGTTTAAACATTTTCCTCGCTGTAAGTGTGTCATCATGGCTGCAGCTCTGAACTGAGGGGCTCTTGAGCAGTATGGAAGCCACGGTTTGCATTGGCAGAGGCTGGGCAGGCTGAGAGAGAGGCTGTGAATCACAGAAAAATAGAATAGTGCAACCCGCTGCAATGCAGGAACTGCAGCCAAAGCATCCTGACAGATGCCCCCCCACCCTCTGCTTAAAAACCTCCTAGAAAGCAGGGGCTGCCTCCTTCCAAGGGAGTCCTTTCCACTGTTGAACTGCTCTCACCACCAGAAAGAATGTTGTAGTTTAGTTTGTCTTTGGCATTCCAGGCATGCCATAGGAAGGGGGAGAAAGCTCATTTATAATGTATTTAGGAGGCTTTATTTCCCAATGGCTAGCAGTGAAAAATGGGATCTAGAGAGGGAGAAAGAACTAGCCACTTACTGTTTTATCCATGAAGTTTGCTTTATGACGTAATATTTGTCCTTGTGTTCATCTTCCACTGGCTGCTGAACCAGAACCTTTGGGTCACTGGACGTTTTATACTTCAAAGCTCCCCCCCCCCCCTTCTAGTCTCTCTTACCCTGGATACTATCAAGGGTCAAGTATTTTATCAGGTATAATTTTCCTTTTATTGTTTACAATGTACTGTGCTGCATCTTTGCTGTGTCTGAGAATTCATAATTACTAAGTGGTAATCAGAAAGATGAAAGAGAACGGCTGATTATCTATAAATTGTAAGACTATGCAAACTACATTTTCATTCACTGACTGACCATAGGTGTTACATAGTAATAAAAGATTAAAAGTTATGATAATAATGCTAATTTTCATATCATAATTTGCAAAATTATTTGCAATGTAAATCCTGCAATTACATCTGTTGCATAAATTGAAACATATTATTCAGCATTTTCATATTCCTATATAATGAGACTATTCTTCTGCGTTGCTTTTGAAATTTGCAGTAAATGGTCTACTGTAATAATATCATTCCTGATTTGTGTCTGTGAGTGCATTAATTTTTCTGAGAAATGTAACACTGGCAGTTCCAAAGGAAATAAAACATTCTTGTCTCAAAAATAAGATGCAGCTTACAAATAGCAAGGACACTCCAGCTGGCAATGGATTTGGGCATTTAGGCCTGGGTTTAAGCTCAAACCTCCTGATTAAAATCAGAACGGCTTTAATTTTAGTTGGATTGCCTCAAATAAATGTGCAGATTATAAATATCAACACAAATATCACAAAATGCTCCACAATATATAACAGGCCATTAAAAATAAATATTTATTCAATATGTCCTTCTAGAATGCCAGGTATGGTGATGCAGACTAGGTAAAGGTAAAGGGACCCCTGACCATTAGGTCCACTTGTGACCGACTTGCGGCGCTCATCTCGCTTTATTGGCCGCGGGAGCCAGCGTACAGCTTCCGGGTCATGTGGCCAGCTTCTGGCGAACCAGAGCAGCACACAGAAACGCTGTTTACCTTCCCTCCGGAGCGGTATCTATTTATCTACTTGCACTTTCGGAACCTATTTATCTACTTGTTTTCGAACTGCTAGGTTGGCAGGAGCAGGGACCGAGCAACGGGAGCGCACCCCGTAGCGGGGATTCGAACCACCAACCTTCTGACCGCGTTAAGTATAAACTATGCGGACTAGTTTATACTTAAAAGTCTATCATAAGTCTAGAGAAACAGCATTTAAAAGAGGAAGTAAGCCACTGAGTTCAGTGGGACTTACTGGTAGGTAAGTGTGTATAGGATTTCAGCCTACCTCTTTAAAATATCAGTGTGCAGCTTTGGCAAATCCAGAATGATTTGAAAATTTACTAATCAATTTCGCTTCTAAGAATGTAACACTTTTCTATATACAGTTTCTTAAATATAACATTTCCTGAGGCAACTTTGGAAATGAACATTCAAGGTTAGGAGTGCCATGCATTCAAATGACATTCTTTTGAACCATCATATTACTTTCTCTGTGACCAAGTAACTGCATTGCCTCTTTATTACTGATTTACAGTAGAATAATAAAGTGCACACTGAGGAAATCAGGCTTCAGGTTTTTACATATTTTTTAAGTGAAAGCAAGCAGCATTTCCCTCTGAGCCTCTTCAGAAGCTCATTACAGTGGTACCTCGGGTTAAGAACCTAATTTCTTCCGGAGGTCCGTTCTTAGCCTGAAACTGTTCTTAACCTGAAGCAGCACCACGTTGGCTAATGGGGCCTCCCGCTGTCACTGTGCTGCCGCCGCGAGATTTCTGTTCTCATCCTGAAGCAAAGTTCTTAACCCGAGGTACAATTTCTGGGTTAGCGGAGTCTGTAACCTGAAGTGTTTGTAACTCGAGGTACCACTGTACAGTACTAACAAAGAAGTGTACTTTTATTTTCTGCTTATGTATGGCCAAGGGCTACTCTGTTTATAACCCATGATTTCCTCCTGACTTTTTTTTTTTAAAGAACTTTGTTGTCGTTTAGTCCTGTCTGCCTCTTTGTGACCCCCTGGACCAGAGCACGCCAGGCACTTCTGTCTTCCACTGCCTCCCGCAGTTTGGTCAGACTCATGCTGGTAGCTTCGAAGACACTATCCAACCATTTCAGCCTCTGTTGTCCCCTTCTCCTTGTGCCCTCCATCTTTCCCAGCATCAGGGTCTTTTCCAGGGAGTCTTCTCTTCTCATGAGGTGGCCAAAGTCTTGGAGCCTCAGCTTCAGGATCTGTCCTTCCAGTGAGCACTCAGGGCTGATTTCCTTCAGAATGGAGAGGTTGGATCTTCTTGCAGTCCATGGGACTCTCAAGAGTCTCCTCCAGCACCAGAATTCAAAAGCATCCATTCTTCGGCGATCAGCCTTCTTTATGGTCCAGCTCTCACTTCCATACATCACTCCTGGGAAAACCATGGCTTTAACTATACGGACCTTTGTTGGCAAGGTCTGTATTTAAAGAACTACTTACTATAAATAAGCAATAAAAGTGTCTTGCTTTCCATCTGGGCAGCTTGTTTATAATCTTGATTTTTTTATGAATAAATAAGAATTCACTGATTTCCTGATTTTCTTAATTCCCCTGTAAATTCAAGTGTACATTTCAAGACAGTATAACAGAACCAGAGTTGCTTTTCTCCATATGTGCTTTATGTTGCTGAGAGCATAATCTGCCTTTCCATAGCAATGATCAAGAAAAATATGAGGCCAGTTTAGTATATTCTCAGCAGGATGCTGGATGTGGACTTCTCAAATGGAAGTGTCCCTGTTGCAGAACAATCAGGCAAGAGTTTCAGAAAGTAACTTGATCAACAATATAATGTAATAATGTCCTCCCATTAATGTCCTCCCATTAATTTTACCTCTCTGCTCTCCAATATCTTTCATTTCTTGTTCTTACCAATTCTCTAAAGGATGGACTGGGTAATAATAATAATAATGTTTGTTTGTTTATACCCTGCCCATCTGGCTGGGTTCCCCCAGCTACTCTGGGTGGCTCCAAACAGAATATTTAAAACACGATAAAACATCAGACATTAAAGCTTCCCTAAACAGGGCTGCCTTCAGATGTCTTCTAAAAGATAGTTGTTTATTTCCTTGACATCTGGCGTTCCGCAGGGCGGGCGCCACCACCAAGAAGGCCCAAGAGGGAGCTTGGGCTGAGGCTTCTGGGCCCTTCTCAATAACTGATAGCTGCTGCTCAGTCTGATGCTGGGAGGCATTCTTTGGGTGGCTTAGGTGTTTACACATACATGACATATTCTTGGATTGCAATTCCATTATTTACAGGAGTACAACTAGAATTTTTCATGTGCTTGTCTTAACTCTAGTCGCTAAAGAATTTGCACAAATATTTTGAGTGACACGAGAAAGGCACTTTTGGCATTGGTGGTTTTCAGTAACCTGAAGAGCAGAGAAAATAAGAGTATGGAATCTTACAAATTAGGAAGAAAGAGTTTAACTGGCTAGGGCAGTAGCACTTGTGAGACATATTCTGTACAGGGCTTGTTGTCAATCAGTTAAACATGAGTCAGTAGCATGTTTTATTTCAGTCCCACCTTACTTTCCCATAACAGGTTCGTAAAGAACATAAATCTCAATAAAGCAACAGGAGAACAAAGAAACAAGCACCAAAGCAACACTAACGGTACATCAGCGCAGAAAGCAAATAAATAATGCCAGGCTCCTTCATGTTGTGGGAGCACACTGAAACAAGGGCACATCGGGACCCTGCTGTTTTTACCTGTTGCCTAAAGATGCAGAGGGAAGTGTCAGCTGGGTTTCCCAAAGGAGTTTCCCGGTGTGAGTGCCCAGCTTTCTGCCATTGGTAGGAGATGCATGGCAGCCTGTACAGTGGTACCTCAGGTTACAAACGCTTCGGGTTACAAACACTTTGGCTAACCCGGAAGCAGTACCTCGGGTTGAGAACTTTACCTCAGGATGAGAACAGAAATCGTGCGGCGGCAGCGGGAGGCCCCATTAGCGAAAGCGCGCCTCAGGTTAAGAATGGTTTCGGGTTAAGAACGGACCTCCGGAATGAATTGAGTTTGAATTAAGAATACCACTGTATTCTCTTCATTGCAAAGTAAGGCCCCCAGCATTATTTAGTAGGCAGACTTTGTTTGGGAAGCCTTTGGGTTAAATCCCTGCTCAAGCACAAAGGTGACTTTTTGACCTTGGGCTGCTAAGCTGCTTTGCGTGGCTGTGGTGGGAATGAAGTGGGAGAACTTGAAAGAATGGGATACAGCTGCAATAAAATGAGAAAGCTAACTTGATGGGGGTTGTTTCAGGCGGGTTTGGAAGAGCAGAAGCAGTTGCTCACACTAAGAACAGGACAAGATGTAGGAATGTGGGCCTGTGGTTTTGCAACAACTTCAGGGACCCCTTTCAGTATTGGCACCTGTGTGTGGCACACAAAATTCCAAGGCAGGTTGTAGGTGCACCTTCAGTTCCATGCTGAGCTGTGGCCATTTGTGTCCACTTGGCTAGAGTAGAAGCACCTGCCTTATCCTGAGTCAGACCATTGCTCCATCTTGCACAATATGGTCTGTGCTGCCCAGAAGTAGCTCTCCACAATGCCCAGCCCTACCTGAATGTGTTGGGGATTAGAACCTGGTAGCTTCTGCATGTGAAACAAGTGCTCTGCCACAACAAATGCCTTTCCCAGTCTTATGCTTCTGAAAGCCTTTATTAGATTGCATCTAGCGAATGTGTTTGGGTTCAGTAAGTGATTTGCATACATTTTGGTCTGTAGTAAGAGAATTAGGAGAATAAAGTATAACTTTGCAATCATTTTCCTCTCCCCTTTTTCTGCCTCTTCTTCATCTTGTTGGAAACTGGTGCAGGGAGAAGCTTCCCTGGAGAGAGAAAAACACAATTTGTAAGCCTCCCAAGTGTGACACTTTTGCAACGATTAGCTTTGCGTATTCCGTTTCTCTGTAATGTTGATATTAAACAAAATAGTATGAAAACACATAGTCACCCATCATTTAAAAATAATTTATTTGTATCTGCTTGTCACCTCCTTGGTATGGAGTTGAAACTGAGCACACATATCTGAAAGGGGATGCTGACAGACAGGCAAAGGAGGGAGGGTATCTTTTGCCTCAGAAACTCAACAGCCAGTCTGTGGGGCAATGCAGCTGCCACCCTGTCCAAAGAGGAAGGAGGATCTTCCTGCAGGATCTTGGGGGGCCTGGCACCTCACCTTTAAGAAGACTGGCCTCCATATTCTCCAGCCTCCTCCTTCCTCTCCTCCCCTCCTGTAGGGGAAACTTCCTCAGCCTTCTCTGTTTAGGGGCTCCCACTGCAAATAGGGGCTCCCACGTGCTTGCAGTGGCTACTAGTGAACAGTGCTGGAAAAGAGTTTTACTCCCAACCGCAACTGGCCCTGGGTTCAAAGGTTTTTCGCCTTTCTGTGGGTGGGTAGCTGCAGTTTTGTTAGATGTCTCATCTTCATTATCACAACTTGGTGGAAGTAGCATTGGGTAGGTTTTTTTTGTTGGCATCCATCTGTCTTGGGAGACTATGGCAGGTGCCTCTGGGGGTTAAGTCAAACCACAGCATCAGCAGCACCAAAGTGACCTCTCTGGGGTGCAAGCCTGGGCAGTGTGTATGGGGGTTCTGGGCTGGCCAGATGACAAGAGTACACACAAGACCCCCATCTTGGTCTCACTGATGTGGTCCAAAGGAAAGCAGGGCGATATGTTCGGCACCGGCTTGGCTGCAGGTGTTGCTGGAAGGAGGCGTACAAGGTGCCATCCAACCATCTTAGGGACTCCCCTGCGGATTTGGGTTCCTAAATACAGAATTATAGAGAAATATTTTTAATGGATATTGTTTTATTTTGCTGTGGTATAAGATGAAACCTCATGCATTTTTGTTTTCTTTTTTATAATATTCTTTGAAATCAGTACTATTTATTGCTCCCATTAAATTTATTGAATAATGCATAGATTTAGTAACACTTGATCAAATATACAGTAATTCTAATTAGGATTTTTAAAATACTTGCTTAATAGCTGGAGGGCATGGTTTCTTGGCATGATGAAACAGTAAAATAAAGGCTGTTTTTTCCTGGAAGCAGAGGTGTGCAAGTGTGCCAGTACTTAGACTTTGCCTAATACTGACAGTTATTATTTTAGATGTGAGGAGGCATGAACATTGTGATGGCCACTGTTTCAGAGGGGAAGTTAAAGTAAGCATACCTGTCTCCCACTGAAATCAGTGGTGCTTTAAACAGCTTCACTAACTCATTTGTATGCCATATTTCTAATACAGTTGCCAAGTTGAGTAACAGCCAGCTTCGTTTTTTGAAGCAGCCCGGGCTGAGTGGCTTCACGTTCAGGGGGATATCCTAGTAACTTTTTGGAAGGAATGGATAGAAGGCTTACTGTTAAGATGAGAGTCCATAGGGGTTTTAAGTTCAACTCTTTTTTACCACGTAGCAGTGGAGCTTATTCAGCCCCGTAAAGTGGGAACGTTCCCCTGCTGGCAGGACAAGCAGAGGCTGCCTAGTAAGCAAGCCAAGTCAATATTTGTAAGAGCCTTCCTGGATCAGATGGAAGGTCTGCCTCATTCAGCCTGGTCTTTCTGAGAGTGGTCGGCCGGATGCTTTGATGCCCATAGACAGGTATGCGCAGGACAGTCTTCCCCTTCAATGGTTGCAGTGGACGTGCTTATTCTGCCACAGATCCCTGGCTTAAGAGTATTGCCCAAGTCAGGGTCTGCTTGTAATTGGAGCAAGGAAATATAAAACTGAGCCATTCTTGCCCCCAGTGCTTTGCATGACATCCTTTACTCAGGAGGTTGCAAAGCAAACTGAGGTGTCTTTCACTGGTCCCACAAGCTATCTGTGTATAAGATTCATAAACAAATAAATTAAATATGATGCAAAAGTATATGATCTCTCTTCAGTGTTTTCACCATGAAACATGAATTGCATGAAGTTTGGCTGAATTAGGCCGCTGTCATAGACACACATTCCTTGAAACACTATTAGTGGGACTTGCCCTTTCTAAGTAAGCAGCACAGACTTACAGTAATAGAGTCCTAGAATTGTAGCATTGGAAGGGATCCCAAGGGTCATCTAGTTCAACCCCCTTGCAATGCAGACATCTCAACTAAAGCATCCATGACAGATGGCCACCCTACCTCTGCTTAACTTGCCCTGTAGAGTTCTCAAGCTCTTGTGCTCTGCCATGCTTAACCTATTCTGTTATTTAAGAGAGGATGCAGGGTCTGCTAACTTCTGAAACAGTTTTTCCCAATCCAGTGCCCTCCAGCTATTGTGCCCTACACTTCCCATCATCCCAAACTAGCACGGCCATGCTGTGTGCATGCTGGCTGGCGTATGCTGACTGGTGTTGATGGGAGTTGTAGTCTACAACATCAGGAGTAGGAAAGGCTGTTCTAGAAAGTGGAAAGATTGAGGACGCTTGCTTCCTATGTGGAATCTTCATTTATTAGGTTATAAGTCTTTGTATGCAAAAATTATACTATCTGGTAAGATAATACAAATAAACAGTTACAATGCAATCCTATGTATGTCAACTCCCAGAGTATATAATTGCAGCCCTAAGCACAATGAAATAAGCATTTCGGGGGGGGGGGGGTTTAGTGCAAACAATATTTGGTGAATATTGGATGTTAAAGATCCCTACTTAGTTTGCAGAAATATGCTGTACATTAAATTAAAGTACTTTTGAAAGCAGAGGGAGCTCAAGAAAACTACCGTACTTGCCTCTAAATGAGCAAATAAATAAATAAAAATATGGAAGATTGGATGTGACTGTAAAAAGATTATTCTAGACAAAGAACTGTAGAGGAATTTGATTATTGAGAATCATTATATATTCATAAAAGACAGAGAGTTATATTAATAATTTCCTAAATGGATTATATTAATTCCACATTCAAGTGATGCTCAATGAATTTATGGATTAGTTTATCAGAAGAAGTGGTTAACCCAACTGAAACACTAAGGTTCTGGGTTCAGATGGTTTAAGAGCTGGTATTTTAAAAACCTCTGACAGAAACAGTGCAGGTAATACATATGGAAGAAATGGCTTAGATCAAAAGCAGTGCATCTCTTTCACCCCAGCAGCTTCCAAAAAACTGACTCCAGGAGGGATCAGTGGGAAATTAGTGAACCCATATGAAACTATCAAACATTGATGAGTTAGTCTGCTTTTCTGTGATTTCCTATACACAGAAAAATCTAAGGCTGTCATCACGCAGCCCCCATGGGAGGGTTTGTAGTGCCTCATCACAATCCTGGATTTGCATGAAGTCGGGGTGGGGGAGGGAGCAAAAACGAAGGCAGGTTTTAAAATGGCAGTTTTAAACAATGGCAGAGATTTGAGTGAATTTGGGGCAGAGAAGCAGGTTGTTCCGCTAAAGCTGATTTGCTGTTCTTGTGCAACAAGCACATCCCCCCCCCTTCTGCTACTTTTTGTGGTAAATCAAGCAATAATGGGAGAAAATGCCGGCAAGTGTGAGATAACAATTGCTTGATGTTGTATAACCTCTCTGCAAACAAACCAGGATGAGTGCTTAATAAATAGCTGACACAATTCGACCTTCCTGCAAAAATTTTTGGAAACAAAATCAGGATGATTGTTAAATAAAGAAGTTGTATAGAAATGGCCTGGGAGTAACATGTATTGAACATAGTTCAATTGCATGCTTCTGAGCATGCAAATACAGGATTGCACTATTACGTAGCTGTCAATCTTCCCTTTTTTTGCGGGAAATTCCCTTATTCTAGCGCTGTTTCCCACTGCTTCCCGCTGCTGTTAGATATCCTGTAGACTGTCCCCGGAACAGGTGAGGCTGCTGATCCCTTATTTTCAAATCTGAAAGTTGACAGCTATGCACTATTAGTTGCAAACTGATATGTTTTTAATTGTTCAAGCAACCAGGAAATAATTACAAGTTTTTCTATGAATTACAAAATTGCTCCTCCCTCCTCAGTGACTTAAATTGCTCTCACCAAATCAGTACACCTTGTCATTCTCCACCTCTTGATTTAATCAGAGAATAGTTTGCTCTTGAAAACTTAATTCCAGGTTTTGTAAGTCTCGCACTTAATTAGGCAATTGATATGAATTGGCAAATCTGGTGGTTCGT
Source organism: Podarcis pityusensis (assembly GCF_964106645.2). Taxonomy (NCBI): domain Eukaryota; kingdom Metazoa; phylum Chordata; class Lepidosauria; order Squamata; family Lacertidae; genus Podarcis; species Podarcis pityusensis. The sequence goes on along the minus strand of NC_138031.1, from coordinate 90,197,617 downwards.
TGATTCATAATACAGTGGTACCTTGAGTTACAAACGCCTCAGGTTACAAATTCTTCAGGTTAAAAACACCGCTGACCTGGAAGAGTTACCTCAAGTTGAGAACTTGCCCCAGGATGAGAATGGAAATTGTGTGCCGGTGGCGCAGCGGCAGCAAGAGGCCCCATTAGTGAAAGCATGCCTCTAGTTAAGAACAATGGACCTCCGGAACGAATTAAGTTCGTAACTAGAGGTACTACTGTAAAGAAAGCAAAATGTTGGTTTCCTGTTGCATGGGTCAAGTAGTAAGCTTTCCTTTCTTCTTGTTTTCAGGAAACGGAGGACCATGTGGCCTTCTTAGTAACTGTTCCAACAGCCCTGGCAATTTTCTTCACCATATTTATCCTTGCCTGTATAGAGCCATTATTCAAGAAGTTCCTTCGTGTTTTCTCTTTGGTCGTTTGGGTGTGTCTGGTTGCCATGGGATATCTCTTCATGTGTTTTGGTGGAATAATCTGTCCATGGGACCAGGTAAGTTTTTGTATGAAATTGATTCTTGCTGGTTTTGAGAGGGCCATATTATTTTGCGAGGAATGTGAAAGAGGGGGGAAAAAAGGTCACGGATTTCAAGAATTGACACTTAAGACTCCTTGATCCAGTTGGGAAAACATCCAGTGCAAAGGCTGCAGATCTCTACTTGAAAATCCAACATTCCCAAAGAACATTTTTAGAGAACATAGATAGAAATAATTATGTATTTTAAGTAGGGCACAATCATATGGGAAAGTCTTCTGCACAAACCCTATTGAAACAAATGGGTACTGGACAAGGTCATGCCAGTCTGATGACTGCCCTTTAAAACATCCCATGTGATGTCTCTAACATTATAAAGAGCTAATTATTAGAATTTTGGTCAAGTGATAGAAGAATTCTCCTTTTGGGTCAGCAGATCAGCTAGCTGAGTCATAGAATAATCTGGAAGGGGGGCTGCTCACACCATAGTCTGCTTTGTTTTCTACATCCCTCTTTAATTTCAAATAGTATTTTAAAGCAAGGCAATGGCTAATATGCAGAAAGTCCTAAAGAGATGTAGAGTGGATGTATTTGCCTTTTTTTTCACAGGGAAATATTGTCATAAATTGATAAATCCGTTTAATTTATTCTATGGTTACCTAGAATAAACACAGCCTGTAAAGGTGTAATAGCCATAGGTCATAGTCTTCCACTGATAACTAAGCAGGTATCAAATATAATTACGCTGCACATTTTTCCTCCATGAATTTCTGAAAGATTGCAGAAGTATGGTAAAAGACAAAGACAAATATTAATGGTCAGCTGCAGCAATGCATTGATTTTCATTCGTTTCTTTTTCTGTTACTTTATTGTGTACGCAAATACACTCACAAACATACAGTGTTCCATTTGTTTCAATGGGCTTTGTTTAGAGGCATTTACTGTAACTTGTATTCTTGCACAAACGCAATTGAAATGAATGGGCAGCTGGCCTTCTGACTTTGCCTGTTAAACAGAGCAGCGCTTTCTGGGTGCTGCAGCTCAGGCTTCAGCTTCTGCAGCTTCAGTCAGTGACCTGAGGGACCCTGGACTGGAGGAGATTCTGTCCATCTCTAGATTTGGGCAAACCACCTTCAGCCCTAACACAGGCAGAGATTTGAAGCAGGGACACAACCGGATGCTTACCGTTTACATGCCTTGTTGCTACACCAGCCATTAAGAAGACGGTTACATTACGTTGACCACGGTGGAGGGAGTTGGGGATGCGTAGCCCGGAGAAGAGGAGGCTGCGAGGAGATAGGAGAGTCATCTTCAAATATCAAAAGGACCGCCAAATGGAGGGTGGAACATGCTTGTTTTCTCCTGTTCTGGAGGCCAGGACCCGAACCCATGGCTTGAAGTTACCAAAAAGGAGTTTCTGACTAAATACCAGAAAGAACTTTTTGATGGTGTGAGCTGTTTGGCAGCAAAACAGTCTCCCTTGGAAGATGGTGGACTCGCCTTCCTGGGAGGTTTTAAAGCAGAGGTTGGATGGTCATCTGCCAGGGATGTTTTAGTTGAGATCCCTGCATTGCAGAGACTGGATAGCCCTCAGGGTCAGCGCTGCAGTTCTATGACTATGTTATGCAGTGTTTTTGGATGCATTTAAATGACATTTGTAAGACGATGTGTAAAGTTTTAGGAAATCTTTATTTCAGTTGTAATTTATCTGGCTTGGTTTTTAAATTTGTAGATCTCATTGCCCTCTTCTTCATGTTATCCCTTTGTCATCACATGTTCCCCTGGTGTATGAGCACACCCTTGAGTTCCTTCTAGTCTAGTTGGTGTGAGGACAGAGTGTCCCATGTGCAGATTAGGGTCTTGCTGATGCCAGCAAGGAGGTTCAACTGCCCCAGCCTGTTTGCAGAGCTGGAGAAACCCTTCTTTGTTTTTGTTTTTTAAATTTTGTTTACATTAGTTTGTTTTTTCATTATGAAAAGCCTAAGCAAATTCATTCAGATGAGACTCTGGGAGAGTGGCAGTTTCAGGAGGCTGGGAGAGGGCTGGTCCCTTGATGCCACTCTCCTCCAGCCATGCTGGACCCACCACATGGCCGACTGGGTCGTGCCCACTTCTGCTGTATTTAGGAGGGGCTTGGGTGGGCAGAGCGCCCTCTTTGCTGGCTGGTGTGGGATTTACCACCCACCCACTCAGTGGGGGAGCAAGGCAAGTTGGTGCAAGGACCTTGCTATGGTTTACTTGGTCGCCATATTCGGGGCCAGGGAGGAATTTTGTCCTGCAAGCAAATGGGCTGGTTTTCAAGTTTTTGCCTCCGAATGAGAACCGTCACAACTCTGGCAGATAAGGCATTGGGCTGGATAATGCGGGTACCCTGTTAAAGTGGCCCGTGTGTGTGTGTGTGACTCTATCTGGGAGTCTTCTGGTTGACCAAAGCACCTGTGCGGGGTCGTGGCACCTGGTCCATGTCGGCAGTGACTCGTCAGCACAGGATTAACCCTGCTGGGTTCCTGTCAGGCAGCTTGCTGGATGCCGGATGCATGTCTGGTGCCTCAACCAAACATACTCTTACCTTTAATCACTAAAGTTGTGGCCTAATTCAACTCAGTTCCAGTCTCCTGTGTTCATTTCTTTAGTCTTCCCAGTGCTGGCCACAGACATTATGTGCCAGTGGTGGCAAATATTTTCTTTAGTGTTGAGATTTCTAAGGAGATTCAGGATTATATGGGAAATGGCACAGGTTGGAGATGGAAAGAAGCACAAGTGCTTCAACATGTGGAGGCCTGTCAGGTTGCTGAAATCAAGCTGTGATTCTCATTTAACTGTCAGAAGATTTTGCAGGCCAAGAAGATGGAATGCATTGCAAAGTATCTCTGCTTGAAGTATCGTTTTTGGAATTCAGTAGAATGTCTTAAAAGTGCCTTTTAGGCAACCATCAAGGAATTTCTTGCCAGCTGCAGGAGCGCGTTGCAGCCAGCCGGACAGCAGGAACCGCCTCCCTCATTGCTTTCCAATGACTCACTGAAATGAACAAACATTAGTGGATTAAAAATGAAATGTGTCCAGGTTTAAAGAAGGGAAGTCAAAACTGAAAGGGGCTCGTAAATGAGGGAAGGCAATCCCCCCCCCCTCAGTAAGGTGGGTCACCTGGCATTTGTCAAAGGCTAATGCAAAAACCCCCAAAGCTGAAACTAGCCAGTGATTGTACTAACTCTATCCTTAAACTTTATACATTTGAATTAAGAGGGATTAGGAAAGTCAAACATATTACCTTATGGAACTTGAGATGTCTTTCGTCTTCCAGCGAGGGTATATTTTTCTGGTTTTGTATGTGATATTATTAACAATATTTTTCTTTAATTTACATTACCTTCTCATCTACCCAAAGGGCAAGATTACAACACATCTTCTACTCTTTATACCTCTGTAAAAACTTTGAGAAAGATTAGCATGTAGCAGACTTGCCAAGACCACCCAGACTGCTGGGTCTCCCGCGTTCAAACCCAAGCCACACCATTTGAGGTGGGGTGGGTGGGGACCCAGAAAGGAATCCTTTCAGTAATGGTACCCCATTAATGCTGTTCCTTCCCTAGAGAGGCATGCCCTGCTGCGTTTTGGATGCCAGGCAAAGACCTTTTTATTCTCCCAGAACTTTTAAGTTCTGAATTTTGCTGTAAACTTCTGTCTAAATTGCTGCTCTTATTAATTGCTTTGTGATTTAAAAATTGATTGTGTGATCCCCCCCCCATACGGCTTTGATTTTATTCTGTTTTGTTGTAAATCGCCCCCTGGCAACCATCAGGCTGTATACATACACAAAATTAAGTGTTCATGCTTACATGTTCAAAATCAGTGATTCATGCTACAGCGATGGTGTGCAGAATAGCACAAAACCAAGTTACCTGGAAATAGCCTTGATATGCAGATATTCTTCATGTGTGGAAGTTTAGAATGTCAGTGAGAACATTAGGTTAGGACCCTTTCCCCTGACACTTGGGGGGTCACTTTTGTTTGGAGGGGCATTCAGTTATAAGAACCCCCATTTGATGTAGGAAATGTGGCAGCCCATACACAGATTTACCACCTCAGCAAGCATTAAGTCTGAATCATAATCCATAAGTATTATAAATCATGTATGAAATAAAACATAACATTTTTGCATTTGTACTAGTTAACATAGTTGATTGCTTCCTTAACCCTTCAGTCATGAAGCATGTGCCCTGCCTGCTTCATTCAAACCCTTTAAGACAGCAGAAGTATGAACAAATAGTGTATATATTTAATTTGACTGAATGTTAAGAGATCAGGATGGATTGTTGAAAACAGGTGTTTATATTTATACATTAAAAGGAAGGGTAGTATAGATGAGGCAGCTGACTTTTTCAGTCTCTGGCCATTGCAGAGCCTGCAAATTCAATTTGTTATAAGAATGGGATGGCTTGTCTTTGACAAGGAGAATCCACTTGGTGAAAGGTATAATCTGGCCTAAATTCAGAACAGTCCAGTGAAGAATGGCTGGATTGCAGCAGTTTTAAATTTTTGCTTTGAGGTTCAGGGCATCTTCTGATTGTGGCCATTATAGTAACCACCTTCAATTTCTCCTTCCATTGCTTTGGGCTTTGTCAAACATTCACAAATATTGCAGTGGCGTGCGCTCCACTCATCTGTTGAAAATCTGTTGTGTCTTCGTAATGTTCTGAGGTTTCAAAAATCCCATTTTAATCAACCATTTAATTAAGGGCAAGTTATGCGCACATGTCTGTTTGTTGAGTTTCCTTCCCAAGGGAAAAGTGGTCACTGCTGAACTGAGCTGGCAGATACCCACAGAAGTCTGTAGGCGGGGGGGCGGGGATGCTTTTGTGTTGTGTGCTGTTTGCTTCTGGGGCTGCTTCTCTATCTGTGTGTGTGCGTAAGAGAAACTCACATTGATCCTGCCATTTCTATCCTGTCTCTAATGTAAGTAAAATGTGACTGCATGGGAGGCTGGGTTGTAATACGTGAGATTCTAGACTGTTTTCCAGTTAGCACATTTTAGAGCTGAAGGTTGGTCCTATGCTTTTTAGTACACAAGTGGTTTCTTTTAAAGAGTCTTTGTTTTTCGCATAACCCAAAGGTGTTCTGAACGTGGAAGATAAATGAATGTTTCTCCAGCTTGAAGAACTTGACTCTGCTGGAGGTTTTCATGGGGCATTAGAGACTGATATTTTTGCAAACATGTTGGAAATTAGATGAAATGAAATATAGTGAGTTTGTACTGGCTACTCAAAGATTCAAAGGACATATTAAGGGAACTATTCTAGCTTTGAAAGGCATCTCATGGGAATTTCATTGCATTTCATAGCCCAGCATGTTTTGAAAAGATACCCGAAAGGCTATAACTCTCAAGTCTGCAGGATTTGTAGCAAACTGATATTCTACAAATGCAGCAACAGAGATAAATGTTTACAACCCATACATAACTTTTGCTCAGTCTGACAACATCTTTATGGACATAAACATCCACAAATCTCTTTTTCTCCAGTCTCTGTACATCTTGTTCTATATGATGCTATTGAGTGGAGGAAGTCTCGGGGTGATATCCGATTGTGCTGCTGCATAATTGCAAGAGCTGCTGAGCCAGTGGGAAGTGTCTGCTCACAGAGGAGGAAGGGAGATGACTTTCCCTTATTTCCCCAAATCATCCAAAACAGATTATTGGGGGGGAGGGTTGTTAAAGGAGAAAGGGGAATTGGCAAAAATCTTATCACATCCTCTTCTGTGAGCAAGGATGCCTGCTGGCCTGAGGCTGTCATGATTCATCATTCAACGGTACGAGCAGTTGTAAGTACAGTGGTACCTCAGGATGCGAACGGGATCCGTTCTGGAGCCCTGTTCGCATCCTGAAGTGAACGCAACCCGCATCTGTGCATACGCAAGTTGAGATTCGCCGCTTCCGCTCATGCACATGACGTCATTTTGTCCGTCTCCGCATGCGCGGGCAGCGAAACCCGGAAGTAATGCATTCCGTTACTTCCAGGTCGCCGCGGAGCGCAATCCGAAAGTGCTCAACCTGAAGCGTATTCAACCCGAAGTATGACTGTAGAAGGCCAGCTTCCTGCAGCTCTTCTAGTCCAACCTGACTCCTGATGTAATAGGAATCCCTTTCTGTGGATGCAAAGGGAATAGCAGCTGAGTGACTGAAGGGGAACACCTGAGGATGTTCATCGGTGTTGCTGCTGTTATGCCAAGCAAATAAGGGCCAGAAACTGCACTATATTGGGCTCAGACAGCTTGTTTAGCTATAGCTTTCCATTTTGTATTGCTGTTTAAGCAGAAGGCAACTTGGGCACATGGCTGAAGGCTGCCTTGTGTTGCTTGCAATTGTTAGTGTAACTTTTATTGCATAGCTCTTGAATTACTTTATGTCAAGCGATTTAACAATAGTAGCAATACTTTTCCAGTGGTTTTTTTTTTTTTTTAACGGAGTACACAATTGAGGCTGCTGTCCTCCAGGAGTGAGTCATCTTTTCTAGCCTGAGGGCAATTTTCTGGGGGCCACATGTGACTGATGAGATAGACCAGAGGCAAAAGGGAGCAGAGCAGCATGTGTCACTTTTGCTTTTCACTGTAAGCTGCACTCTACCTCCCACCAAAGTCAGTGGCTTCTCTGCGCATGCACACCAACGCACATCTTTCCATGGTCCATCCACTTACTGTAGTTCAAGGATCATGCCCAGCAGGTGAAATCACTCAAGGAGTGTGCGGATTATTCACTCCCATTTGCTCTTGCTGCTCTGTCTTCCCTACCCTGAAGCCTTCCACAAATCCAAATGTAGATTCTCGAGGTAGAGAACTGTATCTTCGTTGTTCCACATTAGCTGTGTGCATAGGCCATCAATTAACCAATCTCCCCTTTGGTAGGTTGCCCACCCTGAAACCTAAATCCTTCTTTAATTATTTCAGAATCTCACCTACCAACGTCCCAATCAAACTTCCTTTCCAAGCCTTCTGTGCAATGGGGATGTGAGCTAAGAATGTCAAATTCAGAAATCCATGCAGATTCTGTGATGGATATATTTGTGGCTTGCTGTCTTGGGACTCTTATTAGATGGTGTAAAGGCTTTGTTTGGGGAAGTGTTTCATGAGACAGGAAACGGCAGAGCAGGAAAGGTGGGGGGAAGGGACAAGAGCAGAGTAGTTTAAAAACTGTAGTTCTATTATTGGTTTACTCCGTCTGCTTTGTGTTATCTAAGAATCCAAATATCTCTCTCAAATAAATCTCATTTAAAGTTTCAGATAGATTGTTATAAGTCACCAGGGATTTTTCATTGAAAGACCACCTTTGGAATACAGAAGTGAAAGAGAGGCTTGCTTAGTCCATTCCAACCTGATTGTGTGGCTCTTTATAGGTGTGGTGATGGGGACATGCCATGCCAACCCACATCCCTTGGATTAGGTTGCAGAAAAAAGCTGGCAAAGTCTTGTGCTGTATTCTTGGTGTCTAAAAGGCCCATAAGACCTCCCATACTAGGGGTTGTCCAGCGCTCTACCTTCTTCTGTTTGGGAGTACAGGCAGCTCTCCATTTGCATGTGTTTGGCATGTGTGCAACCACTGATATACACACACACACACACACACACACAACATTTCATTATTCCATAACATCCTTTTACGAATTCATATCAAGCTGAAATGTGAACTCACATCCCCATAAAAATCTGTTAAAATGTATGTAAGTAGCAAATGAAAAATGTTAGTACCAGAGTCAAAACACAGTGCTGAAGGTTGTATCTTTTTGTCATCACTTTTTTTAGTGATGTAAAGAACTGTTTGTAGCTGTGATTGCTTTATGTACACTTTTCCATGTATAAGACTATGTTTTTTTTATTCAAAAATCATTTTCAAAATTAGGGGTCGTCTTATACATGGGTAGAGCAGGTGGGCAACTCTTGGCATCCCCCCTAAAAAGCTCAACAACTGCGGGTAATCCTCCCCCCAAAAAGCGCAACAACTTCAGGGAATCTCCCCCCCCCCTTTTTGTTAATTTTGAGTCCCCCAAAATAGGGGCTGTGTTGTACACAGAAAAGTATGGTAGTTCTGATCAACCTTGGAGCTGCTTGTTGTTCTTCAGCTAGACTCAGTGTCTAAGAGACGCTACTCATAGCTTGTCAATGTGCTTGGAGTTGTTCTAAAAAATGAAACATAGCTTGAAGGCTGTAGCTTGCAGCAATCGCCTTCAGTTGTTTTCAATATGAGCATAATACCTTGCTTAGGATACTGCTTTGTGCCAGAAATTGCTGCTAGGTGTCATTTTCCTCTAGGTGTTGGATTAATGCACATCCTCATTAATCTGAACAGTCCAGATAAAGTTGAAAACTGAGGAGCCAAAGCTATTGCAGTTTTTGATAGCTTTTGTGGCTGTCTTAGGAGAAGACTATGAAGCCTTCAGACCACAATAAAAGTATACGGAGAAGTGGCATTTATTGACTGCTCCTCTTTATGCTTTTGTCACATAGCCAGCACATTTTGTCATGGAACCATTTTAATCTAAGCTGCTTGGAAAAATTAGTGAAGAAATAATGAAGTGGCAGGTCAAAATTTTCATTACTGCTTTTTGCTGTGACTTCTGTGCCAGGTATGGAAATCATGGTTCCAGAAGCTCAGGTCAACCCTTTTGCATAGCTAACATTAATTTTCCATAAATCTTTTTTAGGAAAAGATCTCAAGGTGGCCAGTGTGAGAGCAGCGGGGATAACCTTGAAGCAACAGGGTAACAGTGGAGTCTCACAGTCCAGAGTTGGAAGCAATTGGCTCAAGAATGAAAGTTCTGGAGCCAGTTGTCAACTGAGCCCGATGAGGCAAGCTTTTTAGGGCTAAGAGAGCTCCCTTGATAATGGACGAGGGAAAGTGTTTCCAAATCTGAAGGCAGGCAGCGAGAGAGGTCAAATTGCAGTCAGTGTCATTTGCACATGCGTTCCTTTCATAATTCCATTTGCCTCCTGTTTTCATATCAATGGGATTTTTGCTTTAAAAATTGAAACAAAAATAATAAATATTTAAATATTACATATTTTCTTATTCTAATTCCTAAATTGTCCTAAATGTACGCATTCCTGTGTAGCTTGGTGCAAGCTTTGAGCTGAGAATTACATTGCAGTATTTTGCAAAACTCCACAATCTGTAGGATATCTGTGTTCTAGTCTGCACATTAGTCTGGGAGGTGTGTGGGTCAGGTCTGTTCATTGTGGAGGTTCTGAATTCTGCAAGCATCCCAATAAGAAGGTTGAAATATCAAAACCAGCAATGTGGGTTAGGACAAGGCAAAGCAGACAAACCAAGGAGCAGGCACAGGTCTTGCTGGCACAGTGGATCAGTCCTATTGCTCTCCATCCTGATTTAACCTGGTCTTCAGATTGTTATGCAACAGCAGGCTCTGGAGGTGGTGGAAGTGAGAGGGGGCTGGTTCCTCATGGCCACTTCACCACAGCGACAATGGCTTGCTTATTTATTTATTTATTTATTTATTTAATGCTTTATTTTATGTAACAAAATTAACAAAACATTCCAACAATGGGAAGGAAGGAAGGAAGGAAAAAGAAAAACAATTATTATTTAATTTATATAACACCAAAATGCCTAATAAGTTTTTTACAAGTAGAAAATTAATTATCAAGTGTCCACATGCAATAAAAATACGCCATAAAGAAAGCCTGCCAGATGTCAAAAAGAACAACAACTACCAGACTTTTAGGAGACATCTGAAGGCAGCCCTGTTTAGGGAAGCTTTTAATGTTTGATGCATTACTGTATTTTAATATTTTGTTGAAAGCCGCCCAGAGTGGCTGGGGAAGCCCAGCCAGATGGGCGGGGTATAAATACATTATTATTATTATTACATTCAACCTCCAAGGTACAACTGTATACTGAAAGAAATTCCACTGAGGATACTCCGTAAAACAAAAGACTACTCCTTTATAACAAATAAAATTAAGCAGAAAAGATTGGACATACTGGAAGGAGTGATTTTACCTTTAATTAGAAAGATTTTGACTTGATTTGGTACAAAAAAACAAGAGACTATGGAAAAATTCAAGCAAATGGATGAGACTGAAGAAACAGAATGGGGAGCTGGGGATAGGTTAACATTCAACAGAAGCCAGAACTTTTCCTATTAGGAATAAAGGATATACAGTTAGAAAAGAACCATAGAACATTATTTCAGTATATCATCACATTGGATTTTATATGCACAAAGATGGAAAGATACATTATCTGCCTTGGAGGAATGGTGGCTAAAGTTAATGGATTTGGCTGAGATGACAAAGTGAATGTGTTTAAGTAGTGAAAAATCATTGTTGATATTTATAGAAGATTGGAAACCCCTTATAGACTTTTTGCATGAAAAAGAAAATGAACTTGTGATATCTGGATTTCAGCATTGAAGAAAATATTGGTTTTTACAAAAAGTGGAGTAGTGTTACCTTGCAGAGTGGGACAATGTTGGGTGGCAGAGAACAGAGCAATCCGTGCCATGTGGCCTGTCTTGTGCCCCCTAAGCTATCTGTTGTTCTCAAATGCAGTGGAGGATGCTGTCACATTGCCAGTGTTGCAGTAAGAGTCAGCTACCCATCTTGTCCTTTGCCTCAGGCAGCAAAATGTCTTGGGCTGGCCCTGAGCAGGGTGTGACTGCAACTTTTTTATGTAATGGCAAAGCAACCTTTGCTTACTCTCACTGCCTCCCTGCCTTTGGAGGAGCAAAGGGCTTGAAGTGTTCATGAGATCTGGGAGGGTTTCCTTAAATTATTATTTAAACAGAAGCAGTAGCATAATACCTTTTTTTTAGTGGTATTATTTTTTAGTGCTATGAATTTCCCAGAACTCTCCTTTAACTGGATGTTTAACAACAACAAAAAAGACAGCAGGTTAGAGGGTATTGTTTGGGACTAAGAAAAGCCAAGCTGCAGTAAGTAATAGTCTTTAAAATGGGATGGAAGAGGTATTATTCAGACAGTGCAATCCTATGCACTTATACTTGGAATTTCAGTAGGACCTACTCCCAGTTAAGTGTGCATAGGGTTTTAGCCTTAATTAGGTTAGGTGAGCAGTAGCAAACATGGGGCGCTGCAAATTTAATAAATAAAATGTACCCCTTTTAAATGTGTTTGTGGGAGGAGGGAGTTAATTTTATTTTGTTGTTTATGTATTTTGTGTTTTTATAATGTGTTTCTATCTACGGATGGAGGGTGGCATATAAATTTAATGAACAAATAATATTTTGGACTATAACCCCTATCAGTCCCTGCCAGTTGGGCCAGTGGTCAGGGGTGAGGGGACCTGCAGTTCAAAACATAGGGAGGCCCCCACTTTGGCTATTTGCCAGGTTAGGGCTGAAGGTTATGGGATAAAAATATATTGGGTGGTAGCTAGGCATGCTGCACTGAAGAAACAAAGGTGGCGCTTTATTTAGTAGCTCTACATTTCATGCAGACATCAATGAGAGCTAGTACTTCTGATTCTATTCGTGTTTACTCCACATTGAGTTCCCGTAAGAAGGCAGTGGCCCAGTAGTTCACAGAGAGCTTCAAAGCAGACCAGTTAATCTTTCCACACCAAGATGTTCTACCTGTTTCTGTGTAGCATATGAAACCAAATACATTCCTATTTCATGTGCTATTTTTGGCAGTGGCAGTACCCTGCTGCCTGGGAGAAGGGGGGAAGCAGTTGTTGTTTTGCTGGTGCTGAAAGCTGGCCCTTTTGAAGAAGGAAATCAGGTACATCTCATAATTTTTGTTTTAAAACCCAGATCTCTAACATCTGCCTAATCATTTGGGTTAATCTGACTCGCTGATGTAAAGAGCAGGCAAGTGCTTGTGTCAGTTGGGCAACAGCACCAGTGAAATAACATTTCTGTAAAATATCTTGGTCCAGGCTGCTTTTCTTTACTGTCTGCTTGATGTGTTGAAAACAGTTTAAATTTCAGAATTAAGTTATCTCAGTCTCTGAGCAACAGACAACACAATATTTTATGGCCAAAACTGTCAGTGAGAAGGGAAAGACACTTTAAAATAAATAAATTAGAGATGTACTGTATTACAGGGTCATTTTCCATCTCTTCTCATCCTCTTTTGCAATCCACTTCTTTCCACCTTAAAATATTTTGTTGTCAGTTGATATCACTTTGGGAGACCTGTAGTTTACAAACACTCCTGCATCCTTATCTTACCCTTCTAAAGCCTCTGAAAATCTTGAATAGGGAAAAGCCGCATTTGAGGGCGGGGACTAACCTGCCTCAAATGATGCAAGCAAAAATATGAAATATGAATTCAGTTGTTATTTAAGCAAGTAATGGTACAAGTTCAGCAGCAGACACAGGGCTCAGGAGTCATGGTTCAGGTATTCCAGAGCAGAGCGAGAAGTTAAGAACAGGATGGAAATGACATAGATCTCCCAACAAGTTTCCACATCCTGTCCAACAAGCTTTTATATATGAGGTGGGGTGCACTAGCTCAGAAGACTTGCTCACCTTGCAGGAATGTTGAGATGGTGCGTGTGCATGCACGCACAAACACACATTCAGTCGGGATAGGTGGGTCTGCTCCATTCTGCGAAGGCAGTGCCCTGTTCTGGTGACAGGACTGCACTCTCCAGTTCTGGCTTCTGTTTGGTTGCCGCCGCCTCCTCCTTTTCCGCCTCCCACTTCTGCTTCCACAAACCCTCCTTAGGCTACACTGAGGCTTTGCACTCCACAGGAAGGCTGCTGGGGGGGGGGGGGAGTGCCGGCATCCCTGCACCTCCTTCTGAAGCAGCTGGCCTTGAGTCGGGGGGGGGGGGAGATCCCTCCTCCTCCTGCATCAGAACCTGCCTCTCCAAGCACAATCCTGACAGCACTGTAAGGCTGGTGATAGGAGCACGGAGAGAGCTGGGGGGGGGGATGAGGAGCTTCCTGCCATTTCTGCCCATTATTTCTGCTCATACTTGCCCCAAAGTTCTTCACTTGGAGACTCCAAATAGGTCTACTGAATGGCAAAGGCACATTTGGTACCCTATGTGGGGGATGGCTTGGGTGCTGGTGGTTTGGAGTGGATAGGGAAAGAGTTAGGTACACACACACACACACACATGCCAAACACATAGCTGTGCACCACTTCTAAATCCCGTTTCCTAGACTGCCTTCATTTAATCTGTTTGCAGGTGTATATGTATGTGTATATATGTGACATGTAATTATATCCTTTAGTGAAGTCTTGTACGCTGCACAATCTCTTGGAAAGCCACAGCATTGTTCTGATGTCTGTTTGCAGAGCTGAAATTAATTGGTGTCGAAATATTATCCGGAGAATTGGTGAATACTCCCTGGTGAATAATCAGTTGGACAGCCAATAGCATTTTCCTGTTCCTGTTTTCTCCATGGGCTCTTCCAGCCATACCTTTTATAGTTCTATTTGTCCTGTTCATTTATAGAATTCACAGGAGTGGCAGTCATTTGTATTGCTGTTCTGGTTGATTTCTCTTATCATCCCTTTGTTGCAGCTACCATACACTTATTTGGAGGCCATGCGGCTTGATTTTCAAACTGTCTCCCATAGCTTTTAAAAAATTGTAAAATGCGGTATGATGCTTGCTATTGGGACAAAAATCACCATCATATTTGTCTGTAGCCCTGAAACGCATCTAGCTTTTAACCTTTTGGATTTGGATCAAACCTGGTCAGCCATCCATTTGTATCCAAATGTGGCCAGCTGCTCTGCAACCTATCTAAAAACAGAAGCAACAAGAAGAGGAGTTCTAGCTATAAATCTTTCTGCTGTTCCCATTTCCATTAGCAGCAAAAGCAGCTGCCAAACCTCCTCAGTTCTACAATAAGATCCTTTTTGTAAGCAGACTGCCTGTCCGGATCTTAGATTTGCCTTTATTACACACCAGGGGCCTCTATTGGAATTACAGGCAGTCCCAATTTCTTGCTTACTCCCCTGAACCTTCACTCTGAAAGAACGTACAGAGCCACTTTGCTGAGCACTCCTCCTCCCATAATGTATTGTTCTAGCAGGTTTGAAAATAAAAATATTTACTATGTATTTAAAATTCTAAACACATTTACAGCAGTCAGCATTTTAATAAATGAACAAAAGGCAAACAAGACTTCAATAAAGCAAGCTATACATTTGCAGACAAAAGCCAGACAAGTGTACACTTTCCCTCATGGGCTTATGAATTGTCATTTGGCTGGTCTTCTATGCCATAAGGAGGCAGTGCCACATCCTAAGGAACAATCCCATTATCAGCTAATGTTAGTTAGTTAGGCTCTTAGTTTCACCCATGTTACACAGCCCCACTCATGAGGTGACCTATTATTGCCAGTTGGAGCAATAATAGGGAAGTAGCACCGGCCCACAATCTGTATTGTATGCTGGAACCCCATTTAGGCAGGTCTGTCCTTGGTCTGTGTAATAGAAGAATGCACTTAGCAAATACATTTTTTTCCAGGAGACAGCAGCTGTGCAGTTTTATTACTAACCATCAAGGTGAGACTACTGGCACCTCGAAATTACCAACCAAAAGAAAGTGGATAAAATAAGTTTTATTGAAACACCTATCAAAAGAAAGGGGGAAATGAAGGGGGAAACCATGAAGGTGGGAGAAATGGAATATCATTTTTTCAGGGTATCAGTATGACCAAGACACACGGTGTGTGTGTGTGTGTGTGTGTGTGTGAGAGAGAGAGAGAGAGAGAGAGATTGCACGACTACAACTCAATTTGCAACTATACGGTAGTCCTCTAACTTCAGAGTGGAGTGCAGCAGCAGACAGGGCTCTGTGGTGAAGCACATGCCAAGGCCTGTCTTGTCCACAGTGACTTTCCAAAGGCCAAACTTCAGTGCAACTTAACCATATCACTTGAGCACAGAGAACCACCACACAGCAAAAGCAGCTTGATTCACAGCAGATACTAATTCCCTCATCATCATTTTCTGTCCCTGGAGATGTGGCCAAGGGATTTTAGCAATCTTGAAGAGAGTAGCTCTGGAAATTCTAAAATGGAAAATCCAGTGGGCATCATCCCAAACATTTAGAACAGCATTCTCCCTCTAACAGTGATTGTTGGTTTCAACTCAACATGTTCTGGGGGACTGTTTCACTTATAAAGAGAGTAAGAGTGGGTCCAAAGTGGTAATAATTAAATGGCTGGCAGTTCTCTAATCCTCCTCAAGTTCATGCACTGGTTTCTACTCAGGCTAAAGAATATGCTGGCATCTCCTCTGATGGCTCCTTCTCAGTTTGGAGAAGAAGACCTTAACATTGCCTAATCATCAAGCCAGTAAGTCAAGGGAGATAGGATACTACACCAGCCTGCCAGGCTATATGCCTGCTGAATTCAGATGGTGCCTCAATGTGCTCAAACGGATTTGCAAGTGGAGATGCTGGAGCAAAGAATTCTAGAGAGCAAGGTTTGCCATGGGAAATAAACTGTCCTATATCCCGACCAATGAAAGGGAGTGATCAGGCTGCTTCACGTGGCTGGTGTTGGTGCAGGGAGACGGCTCTTCTAGTTTGAGAGGGCCTAGGCCAGTAGAATGCAAACATGTACACTCTTCTCTGGAACGGAGTCCTGTTGAACCCAATGGGGTGATTTTTCTGATCATACATATATCAAATTGCACTGTAAAACACTTGAGCTTGTGGTGAGAGCTTTGCTCCATACCCGTATTACAAGCTGGACACTGATAACCAGAAACTCTAGGCTAAATTTAGAATTTTAATCATTAGAATTTGCACAGCCTTCTAATATAACACGGTCTGAGACAGATGGAAATAGAAATCCTATGTATTTCTGTCCAGTGCTGTTTGTGAATCACCTTTAATTCTGCAGAATGTGTTAACTCTGAATAAGTATGCCGCCTGGATAATTATAGGCCATTGGCGATGTGCAAAGTGTCATTTCCTTACTCCTTCCCCCAATGGTGTGAGGGGGCAGCATTCCAATAAACGTGTTTTTGTTTTGTTTTTCATTCTGGAACAGAAGGATGGAGTAAATATTCTACATTCTCTTTAAGACTTGACGTGGTATTAGAGAAAGTTCACATATGAAATCCCATTTTCATTAACAAATCTCCCCAAATGAGGCTGAATGCTGGGGATGAAAAGTACGGTAATTCTAGCACACAGTGGCATTTCTTATTGAAAAGTATAATGTTCCCCATATCTCATATCCACATTTTTGGGTGGCTATTCAATATTTGAAGAGAATATTGTCTTTCTTGCTGCATATTTCTTGCTTGTCAAATATTTGAGACATCAAAGCTAAATCTTCTAAACTTACAGTGACTAATTCCAGCTTTGCAAACTGGTTGCTGACGTTTTAATTTATATGTATATGATTATGGGTGCATCGTACAACATTCTAAATATCACATACTTCTTCAACATTGTACATCCCTTTAAAACTAAAAGTAGAATGTGGGCTATTGGTGAACCACTGGAAAATTTGTGATGGACCACAAGCAGATTGGTTGCTGGGAGTTTTGCAATGAAAGTCGGACTCTGTTGACCATTGTTTGATTCAGCAAGGGATTGCTTATAGTCTTAAGTAGCAGGACCACTTACCACAGAGCCTCTTGTTCACACAGATTAGTTATTATGGCTCAACTGCAAAGAAATCCTGAATAAATTTGTAAACTTAAAGCACATCAGCAGACTATGCAGACTGCAGTAAAAACAAATCCCCAAACACATGTAAGCCAGAAAACCTGGTAAACATACCCCTGTTTTAAAACCTGTTCCTGAATTTATGCATAACAAGATTTTTGATGCTGAGCAGTGCAGCTAGTTCTGTGTGGCTGAGAGGGCTTATGGGTCTTGAACCATACCCTATAGCAATTTGCTTTTGAAACAAACAGGACTTTTAAAAAAAGCTGGTGGTGATAAGGCTGTGTAAGTTTATCTGTTGATCACATTAAAAAATCCTTTTAAGAAATCCTGTGCATACTTAAAATAGCCCTTTTGTAATTTTAGATAACATGTACTTGAAATATTTTTAGAATTACTTTTGACAAGTATTGTCTTTGTCTTTTCTGCACAGGTGTCATTTTTCTTATTCATCATTTTTGTGGTCTATACCATGTTGCCCTTCAACATGCAGGATGCTATAATCGCCAGCGTTTTCACCTCTGCATCACATACCATTGTGCTAAGTATCTGCCTGTCATCAACAGACATAATCAAGGAACACTTGGTTTGGCAGGTATGTTTCCAGTGATGTGGGTCATTATGTGCTGTGAATGACTTGATGATCATCCTTACCATCAAGCATAAGTGGTCTGTGATTAGAAGCATAATTACCTCCTTGCACTGTACATTGCTTACTTACCTATTTTTCATTGGGACAGTCAGCTCCTAAACTCTGTAGAAGCTCTTTGTATGCCCTGGGATTGCCATTTGCATGCAAGGAGATGCTGCACTGGGGCAATTGCAGTTTAATATTTCCAACTTTAAAAGGATGCAGAATGCTTAAGAATATTACATAGATGGGCCTGTGCACATTTCATAGCATTTATGTCATGCAAAACTTCTCATGGTTACCAAGGATAATATACGATCCTTTAAAAAGCACACAGATCAAGGCTTGCTACTTACGATGATACATTCCACAACACAGAGGCAAACTGGGCCTCTAGTGACAAAGCTGGATCAAAGAGAACCCCTAAGCTATGGTCCTATTGATTTAGAGAGTGTCTGGTCCTTCTTAGAACTACTTGAATACCAGTTCCCCGAATGTGGGAACTCTGCATCCATAGCACATCCATTGTTAGCTGTCTGCTTCAGTTTATTGGTCCTTGTCTAGCCCATTTACTGAATCCAGGTTTTGACTCAGCATTTCCACAGTCTCATCTGAGTTAGTTTTATGACTTCTACTCTAAAGGCAAATAATGCACACTATCAAGCACCATATGGATGTTGCTTTGACAGTCAGGTTCTCCCCTGATAATAGTAATAATAATAATAATAATAATAATAATAATAATAATAATAATTTTATATACCACTAAGTTGACTGGGTTGCTCCAGCCATTCTGGGTGGCTTCCAACAAATTAAAACATCAAACACAGTAAAACATTAAGCATTAAAAACTTCTCTGTACCTCCAGATGTCTTCTAAAAG
This sequence comes from Podarcis pityusensis, assembly GCF_964106645.2. NCBI lineage: Eukaryota > Metazoa > Chordata > Lepidosauria > Squamata > Lacertidae > Podarcis > Podarcis pityusensis. The sequence goes on along the minus strand of NC_138031.1, from coordinate 90,178,994 downwards.
GCATAGTTTATTTCCTTGACACCTGACGGGAGGGCATTCCACAGGGTGGGCACCACTACTGAGAAGACCCTTTGCCTGGTTTCTGTAGCCTCACTTCTCTCAGTGCCAGAAGGCCCTTGGCACCAGATCTCAGTGTCTGGGCTGGACGACAAAGAAGATGCTTCTTCAGGTATACAGGGATCAGAAACATACTGGGAGCCAGTGTTGACTTTTTAGAACTGGTGTTATATGGTCCCTGTGGCCACTCCCAGTCATCAATCTGGCAGCCGCATTCTGGATTATTTGTAGGTTCTGAGTTACCTTCAAAGGTATCCCCAAATGGAGTGCATTGCAGTAGCCCAAGTGGGAGATAACCAGAGCATGTACCACTCTGACAAGACAGTGGCGGAGGCAGGGAGGGTCTCAGCTGGCATACCAGATGGAGCTGACCTGGACCAGACAGCTGCCCTGGACACAGAATTGACCTGTGCCTCCACGGACAGCTGTGAGTCCAAAGTGACTCCTAGGCTGTGCACCTGGTCCTTTATGGGCATATTTACCTCACTCAGGACCAGGGAATTCCCCACACCATCCCATTCCCTGTCCCCAGAAACAGTATGGAATTCAACCTTAGTCTGTTGACCACCATCCACCCCCACAACCACCTCCAGACACCCACACAGGATGTTCACCTCCTTCACTAATTCCGATTTAAAAGAGAGGTAGAGCTGGGTATCATCCAAATATTGGTGAACACCTGGCCCACTGGGATGATCTCTCTCAATGGTTTCATATTGATGTTTAAAAGCAAGGGGGAGAGGATGGAGCCCTGAGGCAGCCCACAAGTGAGAGCCCAGGGGTCTGACCACTCATCCCTTACCACTACTTTCTGGACACAATCCCTTACCACTGCTTTCTGGAGGAAGGAGTGCAACCACTGTATAACAGTGCCCCCAGCTCCCAGCACGTCTAGTTGGTCCAGGAGGATACAATGGGTGACAGTACTGAAAGCTGCTGAGAGATCCAGCACAGTCAGAAAACAGCTTTCACTTCTGTCCCTAGCCTGCCAGAGATCATCAACTAGTGTGACCAAGGCAGTTTCAGTCCCATTATGAGGCCTCAAACCCAACTGGAAGGGGTCCAAATAGTTTGCATCCTGCAGGTGTGTCTGGTGTTGTTCCATGACCTTCTCAATCACCTTGCCCAGGAATGGAAGATTTGAGACGGAGCGATAATTGGCCATAGTAGCTGGGTCCAAAGATGGTTTTTTAAAGAAGTGGTTTGATAGCTGTTTATATACCTGAGGAGCGGACCTGAGTGAAGCCTGCAAGTTCAGTCAGCTCCACCGCTCGAGGGATGCCTGCCCCTAAGCCTTCCTGCCATTGGCCAGTTTGGTAGGCAGACTAGATTCAAGCCGAGCGAGCTGTTCTAGCTGTCCAATGGCTAGAGATTCCCTGGCAGAGGCAGCCATGTCTGGGATGCATTGGGGAAGTGTCACCTGCTGCAGCGCTGCCACATCTCGAAAGATGTGAGCAGAGCTGTGGCTTGCCCAGATGACAGCTTTTTCCACAGTTGACTTTTCGTCATCATTTTTTTTTCAACTGCAGCACAAAAGCAAAAGTGAGGAAGGAAGGACTGCCCACAATATCATCAGAGAGTGTGGAGTTTTTGCTCTTTAATTCCATGTCAAAAGTTTGCTTCTTGGGCCATCAGCAGTCAGCACGGAGCTTGTGCCAATCTCTGTGTGGACATGCTGAAATGGCATCTCTGCCACTTGAGAAACTTTGTCGGGAAGAATCTGTGCTGCCTACTAAGCACAGTACTTTTCTAAATTGCTGGGATCATATTCATTTCATTTAATTTTTGAAATGTATACATGCTACTAACCACATGACCCCCAACAAGTGAGTACATGAGTAGCTTACTGCATGTCAAACAGACAGCCAAGGCTGAATCAGTAGCTTCCTCCAATACATAGGTGATGAAACTATGAGACAATGATGATGACAACGATTAATTGAATTTCTTAGCAGCTTTTTATGCCCAGGTCCCAGAGCAGGCTAAAATTTAGAAATATAATATTAGAGCAAATTACAATGAAGAGAATAGGGTTGGTGGCATAGGTCAGGGTCAAGAGGTCTTCCTTTGCATACATTGGAGCTTTTAAAAGAAATGGCGCAGGGTTGCATTTCACAGCCTTTCAGGCCCTATTGAATGCCGTTGTTCCTCTGCCTTACAATCTGCCAGCTAAAGATAACACTTCTCACAGCCAGTCCATGAATGCTGATGGCACAATAAATCTTGGAGTCTTTAAGGTGTCACAAGGTTCATGGTTGTAATTGGGAACCAGTGCAGCTATTTCAGGACAGGTGTAGAACTGGATGGCATTTCCTGTGACATTTCTCACTACAAAGGGCACACAAGAGAATGACCCAAGCCGGGGCAAAGCACAGCCTCGGAAATGAACCTCTAAAGCTATGAGTTCATAACATCTTTCCTCACTTGCCCAAGGCTTTAAAAACTTCCCTGCCTTGTGGTTTTATTCCCTGCCAGCAACCAGGCAAGCAGCTCTTTACAAGTCTGCACAAAATCACATTGGTATTTGTCAATGAATTTCAATCTAATCAAGACCCTCCCCCAAAAAGAATTAATTAAAAGCAATGTGTCTAATTTTAAAGGTTAAAATTTAGCCTTTAAGCCACTTTGAGCATTTGTCTTTAAACCTCTGCTCTGTTTTCCATGCCTCAGTAATTAGAGGGCTGTGTGTTTTTCCCAGCGTGTCTTGTTTGCTACAGATTGCAGTTTGGTGACTCTCCTTAATTTTTCCCATTTCATTTCAGGGAGGTTATATAACATTGCATCAAGGAAGTGTTGTCCCGCCACTCTGCAACACAGTTTCCTATCACTTTGTAGTTCATAAAGTCCAATTTTAGGGTGTATATATGTGTATAGGCTGTAGAGGGTGTATTTATGCACACACACACACACACACACACACACACGTGGTCTGTGCAAGTTTCCTAACTACTGAGCAGTTTGGTAAAATACCCCTCTGTGCTCTCCTCTGTATCATTTCCATATGAGAAAGGGCATAGGATATTCTGGAGAAGCCCTGCTCCCCTCCAGTGTCTTAATCCAGCTAGGGGCCATATTGCCATGGATGCTGACACGTGTGGTGATTTCCCAGACTTGCCTTGCAGACTGGGGGTTGCATATCATAGAATCATAGATTTGTGGAGTTGGAAGGTACCCCTGGGGTCATCTAGTCCAACCCCCTGTAATGCAGGAATCTCCGCTCAAGCATCCATGACAGATGGCCACCCGACCTCTGCTTAAAAGCTTCCAGTGAAGGAGAGATTGTGCAAAAAGCTGGAATCTTGCTGCGCTGCTGTTTAGGCAGGGTGTGTGTGCTGGATTGAAGCTCCTCTAGCCTCCCCTTTCCTGCTCATGATGCCCGTGTTCTGCCTGCGCTGTTGGAGGCAGCGGGAATTGCAAGTGGGGAGAGCGCTGTTCTCGTTCTGCTTGTGAGCTTCCCAGAGGAATCTAGTTGGCCACTTTGAGAGCAGGATGCCCAAACCTTCCTGGCCAAATCCATCAGGACTCTTCCTGCTCTACCATGTGCTTGCAGCCCTGGCTCTCTCCATACACTGCCGCACTGAAACCTGCCTCTGTGGCACGGACAGAGATGTATCTCTGTGAGTTAAGGAGGCTGTGTTCTCTTATGACTCAGAGCACTTGGACCTTGTTTGTTTGTTTCATCTATGCCACCTTTCATCCAAGGATCACAGGGGGCTTTACAATGTAAAATGCAGAAATGCATGACATAGTAACCAACAAAAACAATAATCCCACAACACATTTAAACACCTTTCACTCTGTCCAGTTATGACATCCAGGCATGACCAAGAGTGCCCACTTAACAATGCTAACCTTGCACCTAGTGCAAAGACCACTGAAGACTAACTCCTCTTACCGTTTCTGGACTGGAGAACCACTGAGTCTCGGAATCTGCAAATGGTCACAGGCTGAAGGAGACAGGCACCGGGTGCTTTGGGTGAACATTTTCTTCCCCTCTGAAAAGTGTCCCCCCAGCTGTTTTGAGGGGGTGTGAATGAGGTTAAGAGTTTTTCTGAAGCTGCAGAATGATCCTGAAGCAACTGCTGACCAAGGCTGCTTTGAATGTCCTGAATAAATATTTTTCACACGAAGTATGTTTGGCTCTAAACTTTTGCCACAGCCCCAACCATCGATTTCAAAGATATACAGAAGAATGGCAATGACTGTGCCTTATTTTGACTTGTTCCAAAGACTTCTGTATCTCTAGGGTGTTTGATCTATGGGTACATACTGGTATGACAGTATAGAACTGCTTTCCAAAGAGAGGCAATGGTTGTTTTTTAAAATAATAATAATACTCTGAATCATAAATAATCTGGTAGAAGTTCATTTATTTAAAAGTTCAATGCCTAATTTGCTCTGAATTCTCCTGTATGCTAAACTATTTAATCTACTTTCCTTCTGCACTTTACAAACAAAGTGGGAAAAGATAATTTGCGAATAGAAAACCAATTAATTTTACTAAATGGCCATGTTTTATTTTTTAAGAGTTCTACATGGAGGAAAAATACTGGGCCTAATTTTTGCCTTGCTGTTAAATGGGGAAGAGCAAATTGGTGATGCATTCGGAGACAGTCTTGTCCATCAGTTAGCATGATTTGAGGGTGGCCCAGCAAATTGAGAAGCAGGAGATCGTTTTCCAAGCATTGCTTTAATGGGTGGCCTGGGAAAGTTCAGTTCACTGGTCTCCCACCGTAACAGCTTTAATCACTGGTCAACAACAAATTTGTTGTCTGCATTTTTTCAGTTGATTTAGGACGAATCTGATGCGCTGAATCCAAAAATCACATTGGTTTTGCTCAATCAGGTCAAGTTTTTGAGCTATGGCCACATGTCTTTTTTTACGTTTTTGTTCACATGTTCGCTTGTGTGGAGCATTTTAGAAGAAGTTGGTGGGGGTAAAATGCCATGTCGAATAATTGTTTTGATTGGAAATGATTATTTTAATGACAAGAAATATTCAGGTCCGATAGTTCTGGGTGATTATGTCAAAAAGGGATCAGTTTGAAGTCATAAAACCTCAAAATCTTCCATAAATTGGTGCGGCAAAGCATAAAGTTATTTTGGTATTAAACTTTGTGACCAGGATAAAGCTTGGGCGCCACACATGGTGTGCAAGGCATGCACTGAGACTCTACATGGGTGGACCAATGGCAAGAGGAGTCTGAACTTTGAAATTCCCATGGTTTGGAGGGAGCCGACAAACCATGTCACTGACTGCTACTTCTGCACTGTTGATGTGACTGGGATCAACAGAAAGAACCGGAGCAGCCTCAAGTATCCTGATCTTCAATCAGCACATTGTCCTGTAGCTCATTGTGATGAAATTCCAGTGCCTATCTTCGGAGAACGTCCTGACATTAGTGACGAAGATGCCTCCAGTGTTGAAGGAGATGATGAAGAAGAAGTGGTTCTTGAAGATGATGCTCCACATCCATTTTCCCAAAAGGAGTTGAATGATCTAGTTCGCAACCTCAGCTTGTCAAAGGACTCTGCCGAACTGTTGGCATCCAGATTGAAGGGAAAAAACCTCCTCTCTGACAGTGCTCGCACCAGCTTCTTCCACAACAGGCATCAAGAGTACCTCCGTTTTTTCTCTGAAGAGAAGGACTTGGTGTACTGTGCAGATATTGCGCAGCTTCTGCTCAAGCTTGGAGTGCCACAGTACGAACCTAAAGATTGGAGACTGTTCATTGACAGCAGCAAGCAATCACTGAAATGTGTTCTGCTACACAACGGCAACCAGTTTGCCTCTATACCCCTGGTTCACTCGAATACACTGAAGGAGAACTATGAAGCGGTGAAGTATGTGCTGGATAAAATTGGTTATGATCAGCATAAGTGGTTTATTTGTGTTGACCTGAAGATGGTGAACTTTTTGTTGGGACAACAGTCTGGCTTCACCAAGTACCCATGTTTTCTGTGCATGTGGGATAGTAGGGACCGTGCTCAGCATTACACGAAGAAGGACTGGCCTGTGCGGGAGGAATTGGTGCCTTGCAGAAAAAGGAACGTCATCAACGACCCTCTGGTGGACAGAGACAGAATACTCTTCCCACCACTGCACATCAAGCTCGGCTTAATCAAGCAGTTCACCAAGGCTCTGGACAAGGATGGTGACTGCTTCACTTACTTGTGCCAGGCTTTTCCAGGATTGACCATGGAGAAGTTGAAAGCTGGCATCTTTGACGGTCCTCAGATCCGTCAGCTCATCAGAGATCCAGAGTTCGGAAACTCAATGAACGAAGTGGAACTGGAAGCGTGGAAGGCATTTGTTCTGGTAGTGAAGAACTTTCTGGGCAACAATAAGGCCAGAAACTACGCAGAACTTGTCAACAACATGCTGACTGCTTTCAGAAACCTGGGCTGCAACATGAGCGTCAAGATGCACTACCTATATTCATGTGGAGTGGTTTCCTGAGAACGTGGGTTCAATGAGTGACAAGCAGGGGGAGAGATTCCATCAGGACATGAAAGAGATGGAGACCAGGTATCAGGGTCGCTGGGACGCAGTCATGATGGCTGACTACTGTTGGACTCTGAAGAGAGACCTCCCTGCCGCTGAGCATTCCAGGAGTTCCAAGAAACGGAAGTTCAAGCCCTGAGGTTTGAAAAATGGTGAAGCAACATGCAATTTACGTGTACTTACCTTTATCAATGCCCACCTTTGATGGCCTGGGAATCCGATTCAGAGGCTGAACCGGAGGAATCGCAGCCTGCACAGGAGTCCCCGCCTCCAGGGCCTGCTGAACTGGGGCAGGGCCTTGATTCTGAAGCGCCTGCACCTGTGCCGGATCCTCAGGAGCAGGCACCAGGTGAATTCACTCTGGCTCCGGAGGTGGTTGAGGACTCAGTGCCTACAGGTGAGTCTCCCCCTGGGTCCAGTAACCCTTCAGCCTCTCCTGAACTGCAGAGGCTCAGGGCAGAGAGGCAGAGGGAACTGGTTTCTCCCAGGAGGAGTGCTCGCCTTAAGGCCAGGAGAGGCGGGTCTCCTGGGGGCCGGGACCGCCCCTGGCCTCAGAGAAGATAAAGGCCAGTCAGCCCGGTCCCAGGTTGCGGGAGCAACATCGTTGAAGAGCTGTTTCGGCCAGCACCTAGTCCGGTTCCCCCAGAATTCCTGTCCTTGCCCGGCTCCTCGCTGTGGACCCCGTTTTGCCTGTGGAGGACTGTCTGCCGACCCTCGACTCAGGTCCTGGACCTCGCCCCACGGTAACCTCCCCCCTGGACCAGCACAGTTTGCTCCCGCCACACCCGCACTCCCCCTTCGTTGGGGTGCGTTCGGGAAGAGCCAGAGGCCATGGCTGACCAGGCAGCTGTGCTGGTGGCATTAGCTCAGGAGAACCAGGCCTTGACCCACACCGTTCAGCAGCTAAGCGATGTGGTTACGGCGCTTCAGCAGCGGTTGGATGCCCTACCGGCTCCTGGGGCCAATGCCCCAGCTCCAGACAAGTACCCAGTGGCCTTGCCAGAGAAATTTGATGGGGACCTGGCTAGCTTTCCCATGTTCCTCGCCCAGGCCAAGTTGTATATTCAGGGGCGAGCCTGGAACTTCCCTGACGACCGCACCAAGGTGCACTTCTTGATCAGTTTGTTAAAGGACCAGGCGGCCAAGTGGGCTTTGCCGCTGCTTCGGCAAGACTCTCCTTTGCTAACAGACTATGTGGGGGTTTGTAACCACTTAGAGGCTGCGTTCGGCAACCCTCTGAAGGAGAGCCAAGCCAATTGGGCGATTCGTCGGTTGAGACAGGACAAGTCCACAGCCACCACCTACGCCACAGAATTTCGGCTGTTGGCGCAGGACTTGTCTTGGAATGACGCTGCACTTCGGGACCAGTATCTTGAGGGACTGTTGGCCGAGATACTGGATCAGTTGGCCACGATGGACGCCCTCATTCAGCGGAGCCTGCAGATAGACGATCGGTTGGAGGACCGTCGCCAGGCCCGGGACCGGCAGCACTCCCGGCTCCTGGCTCCAGTCGTTCCCAGCAGGTGTACAGCCACAGCCGAGTTGCCAGACGAGCTAACACAGCTTGGGGCTGCACGACCTCGCCTCTCCCCCTCGGAGAAGACGCGGTGTCGGGAGGGGAACATGTGTCTGTACTGCGGTGGGAGTGGACATTACGCCCGGTCCTGTCCCGAGAAGATGCCAGCCGCAGGGAAACCGCCAACCTCGGTAGCCGAAAGGCCTGGCAACCTGGGGTCCCAAACCATGCAAGAGGGGCCCACACCAGTGGAATTGCGACATCTCATGGTTCCGGTACATCTTTACCCTCCAGGTGGGCCCTGGATTCTTACCCACGCTCTGGTAGATTCGGGGGCAACCCGCTCCTATATGGACGCTGCCTTTGCTGCTCATCATCAGGTGCCACTTCAGAACAAGCTAGAACCGGTACAGGTGGAGGCAATTGATGTACGGCTCTTGCGTTCGGGTGCCGTCACTCGGGAGACCCAGCCCTTGGTCTTGTGTCTCCAGCAGCACCGGGAGGTGCGAACTTTGGACGTTGCCTCCATGCCCCGGTTCCCCCTGGTGCTCGGGATGGACTGGCTGGAGGCTCACAATGTTCAGATTGACTGGGTCAATCGGACTGTGCATTTCCCAGACCCATGTCCCCGTGCTTGGTCCGAGATGCTAGCAGCCGCGCCCACTGAGGAGGCTGCATCAACACTCCCCACTGAGTACCGGGACTACCAAGACGTGTTCGAGGAACGGGGGGCAGACCAGCTGCCGCCGCATCGGACTTTTGACTGCGGAATAGACCTCCAGCCCGGAGCGCCCCTGCCGGTGAGTCGCTTATACTCTCTTACGGAGCCAGAGCGCGAAGCGTTGCAGGACTTCCTGCACAAGAACCTGGAGCGTGGGTTCATTCGGCCTTCTACCTCGCCTACCACTGCGCCAGTGCTCTTCGTTAAGAAGAAATGTGGGGAGCTTCGCCTTTGTCATGATTTGTCATGCCCTGAACAAAATTACCATCCCAGACCGGTACCCCTTGCCCCTTATTTCGGAGTTGCTGGAGCGGGTGCAAGGGGCGCAGGTGTTCACCAAGCTAGACCTCCGGGGGGCCTACAATTTAATTCGGATCCGAGGCGGGGATGAGTGGAAGACTGCATTCGGGACCCGGTATGGGCAATTCGGATACCTGGTTATGCCCTTCGGATTGTGCAACGTGCCCGCGGTGTTCCAACGGTACATCAACCACGTGTTCCAGGACCTGCTAGACAAGTACGTGGTGGTGTACTTGGATGACATTCTGGTTTTCTCCTGTGACCAGGCTCGCCACGAGGGTCATGTCCGGACCGTGCTGCAGCGTTTGCGGGAGCACCGCCTGTATGCGAAGCTCAGCAAGTGTGAGTTCCATCAGCGGTGAGTGGACTTCCTGGGTCACCGACTCTCTCCAGATGGGGTGCAGATGGATCCCGGGAAGGTGGCAGCGGTTCGGGAGTGGGCGGCACCTCGGAACCGCAAGGACCTACAGCGATTCCTGGGGTTCGCCAACTATTACCGGACCTTCATTGCAGATTATGCTCATCGTACCACCCCGTTGACCCGGCTACTGCGCCCCAAGATGCCATTTTCCTGGGACAAGGAGGCGGAAGAGGCGTTTCAGGGGTTGAAAGCCTGTTTCCAGAGAGCGCCGATCTTGCAACATCCTGATCCCTCTCGACCTTTTGTGGTAGAGACTGACGCCTCCAGCACGGCTCTCGGTGCCGTCTTGTCCCAGCAGCGCGGACCTGACACGCCACTGTTACCCTGCGCCTTCTATTCCTGCCAGCTCCTTCCGGCGGAGCGTAACTATACCGTGTGGGAGCGGGAACTACTGGCCATCAAAGTGGCCTTTGAGGTCTGGCGCCACCATCTTGAGGGGGCACGACACCCGGTGGAGATGAGAACCGACCACCGGAACCTAGAGTACCTCCAGACCACCCGCAAGCTGAACCAAAGGCAGATCCGGTGGGCGTTGTTCTTTTCGCGGTTCCAGTTCCGGATCTGCTACATCCCTAGCTCCCAAAACCAGAAGGCAGATGCCCTGTCCCGGAAACCTGAAGACAGCACAGACACGGTACAGCAAGCAGTACCAACCATGATCCTACCACCGGCTGCGTTCCTGGCCACTCAGGAGGCTGAGCCACTGCAGGCTCGGGTGTGGGAACAGCAGCGGGTCGACGCTTGGGCCCAGGAACAACTTCAGGAACTGGCCAAAGGGTCATGCCCCCAGTATCCCGGGCTGGTCTTGCATCAGGGCCTTCTGCTGCACCACGGTCACCTGTACATTCCGCCAGGGCCACTGTGGGCTGAGGTTCTCCGGATGACCCATGATGCCCCAGCAGCAGGACACTTTGGGCAGTATCGGACCACCCATTTGGTAAGCCGCGAGTTTTGGTGGCCCCGCCTGAAGGCTGACGTGGCTCGCTACGTCGCTGGTTGTGACGTCTGCCAGTGAGCCAAGGGCCCTACCGGGCGACCCCCTGGCCTACTTAAGCCGTTGCCAGTCCCACCACGTCCTTGGCACACGGTTTCGCTGGACTTTGTAGTGGACTTACGCCCATCTTGTGGCTGTATCTGCCTCCTAGTTTTCTCCGACCATTTCACTAAGATGGTGCACTGTGCCCCCTGCCCATCCGTACCCTCAGCTAAGGCAACCGCTCAGCTATGCCTTCAGCATGTCTTCCACCTGCATGGCCTACCTGAGCATGTGGTGTCCGACCGGGGCGTCCAGTTCACATCCCGTTTCTGGCGAGCATTGCACCAGACCCTCGGGACAGAGGTCTGTCTATCATCCGCCTACCACCCTCAGACCGATGGCCAGACAGAACAGGCAGATGCGGTGCTGGAGCAGTACCTCCGGTGTTGCTGCAGTTACCAGCAGGATGACAGGGTCGACCACCTAGCATTGGCGGAGTTCGCCTACAACAACGCGTTGAACGCATCCACCCAGCAGACCCTGTTCCAGGCCAGTTACGGTTATCATCCGCGGCTGTTCCCGGATGTGCTGCCGGCATCCGCGGTCCCTGCAGTGACGGAGTGGCTTCAAGAGCTCCAGTCCCAGCAACAGCTATTGATGGAGCAACTGTGCCAGGCCAAGGAGGCATACAAGGCCCAGGCCGACCGCCACCGTCAGGTGGGGCCGGAACTCCACGTCGGTGACCTGGTATGGCTCTCCACTCGCCACCTCCACCCCTCTCGACCTTCGCAGAAGCTGGACGCCCGTTTCACCGGCCCGTTTCCCATCGTGGACCAGGTCTCGCCTGTGGCATTCCGTCTCCGGTTGCCCGCAACCCTGAAGGTTCACCCGGTATTCCACAGGTCCCTTCTGAGTCCGGTGGCCCCGCCCGACGAGTTCCACCCGAACCGTTCATGACCGCAGCCAGTTTTGGTTCAGGGGGAGCCTGAGTACGAGGTGGAACGCATTCTGGACTCCCGATACCGCAAGGGAAAGCTGCAGTATCTCATAGACTGGAAGGGGTATGGACCTGAGGACCGTTCCTGGCAACCAGCAGCCAACGTCCACGCGCCTGCCTGCCTCCGAGATTTCCATGCGGCGTACCCCAGCAAGCCAGGTCCAGACCCTCGATTGAGGGGGGGGCTGGGAGGGGGGATGGTGTGATGGCCTGGGAATCCGATTCAGAGGCTGAACCGGAGGAATCGCAGCCTGCACAGGAGTCCCCGCCTCCAGGGCCGGCTGAACTGGGGCAGGGCCTTGATTCTGAAGCGCCTGCACCTGTGCCGGATCCTCAGGAGCAGACACCAGGTGAATCCACTCAGGCTCCGGAGGTGGTTGAGGACTCAGTGCCTACAAGTGAGTCTCCCCCTGGGTCCAGTAACCCTTCAGCCTCTCCTGAACTGCAGAGGCTCAGGGCAGAGAGGCAGAGGGAACTGGTTTCTCCCAGGAGGAGTGCTCGCCTTAAGGCCAGGAGGGTCTCCTGGGGGTCTCCTTAAGGCGGGTCTCCTGGGGGCCAGGCCTCAGAGAAGATAAAGGCCAGTCAGCCCGGTCCCAGGTTGCAGGAGCAACGTCGTTGAAGAGCTGTTTCGGCCAGCACCTAGTCCGGTTCCCCCAGAATTCCTGTCCTTGCCCGGCTCCTCGCTGTGGACCCCGCTTTGCCCATGGAGGACTGTCTGCCAACCCTCGACTCAGGTCCTGGACCTCGCCCCACGGTAACCTCCCCCCTGGACTAGCACACCACCATTCAGTTTACAGTAATCGATGTTTCTATCAGGTCATCAATATATGTTGTTGGAAAAATATTTTTTTCTCTTAAAAACATATTTAGGATGATATGTGTTGACAAAAATCAGCTGATAAAGCCACAAAAATGTAATCGATTTTGTCACAAGATCTGATTTTTTTCAAATCAACATAACACAAAAACCTGACCTGATGGAGAGAAACGGATGTCATTTTCTGATTCAGCAGTGCAAAAATACCCTAAATCAGTTGTAGAAATCTAGTCAACATTCAAAAAGTAATAAATTGTTGCCCAGTGTCAGGTTGGATTTTTTTTTTAGGTGACATATTATTCTTGTCTTGGAATAGCTATCTAGCACTCTGTGAAATTTGAAAGAGAAACTCGTAGCTACCATTTACCAGAGAATTGAGATTCTGAAATATCTGCATACTGGTGTGAAAAACATGGTGACCTTAACCCAAGAATGGAAAAATAAGAAACTGAGAGAAACTGAAATGGACACATCTGTCCATCGCTATTTGGGGGTGACAGAGGAAGATTCAACATAAACTTAGGCAGTGTAGCTTGGGGGTCCTCCTGGATCCTTTGCTGTCGCTTGAGGCTCAGGTGGCCTCAGTGGCTTGGAGTGCCTTCCATCAGCTTTGGCCCCTATATTCCCTGGACAGGAATAGCCTACCTACTGTCAGTGGTGGAGGAAGCCGCTTGGGCGCCTGGGGCGGCATGCTTAGGGGCAATACCAAAATTTCTTAGCTGGTGGTGGAGCCTGCTCGCCGTTAAATCTCGGCATAACCCCTATCTATCGTGCTCCGTCCTATTTAACATCGCTTATAGCCGCATCTCACCGATATGCCTTCATTAGAGCCAGGTTCAATGTTTTTCCAACAAATGTGCTGAGACATAGATTCACTAAGGGCCAAGTCCCTTCAATGTGTGCTTGTGAAATGAAAACATCTGAATCTTTACATCATGTTATGTTTATCTGCCCTATGTACAGTTCAGCTCGTGCTAGTATACTAAACTCCATAATCCAGCCTATGGCTGACAAACCAGTAGACCTACAGCTTGCCTGGGTTCTTCAAGATGTAGATCCTTATATTACTCTACAGGTTGCTAAATTCCTAACAGCCGTTCTCTCGTATAAGAGACGGAATGGAATGTTAGCTGATTATTGATAGTTATAAGAATTTTTGATATTGACATCAGATATTGATTTTAGCGTAGTGCCCAAATTTTTAACTTTAATCTTAAATTTCTGTTTTGATTTGCCAATATTTGTCCTTGTGAGCTGTGAATTGTGTTATATTACTTGTGGCTTGTACGAGACTGCTGTTTTATTTGATTTGTTTTGTGTGTTGTGCTTTATGATGGGCGTAAAGCCGAATAAACATTTTATTTTTTATATTTTTATGCTTAGGGGCAGGGTGAGGGCGGGGCAAGCCACCCATAGGGGCGGGGCACACCCAGGGGCCTCCAGAGTTTGCCTGCCTCCTCCCACTCAGCCGCCCTACAGCTGGGGGGAGGCAGTGAGTGGACCGTTTGGGCAGCACGGAGCCTGCATGCGCCAAAGCCACTGTGTCTCTCCCAGGAGAGACATGTGGCTCAGGAGCACTGCAGGCCCTGCGGTGAGTGCCAGCCAGCATTTTGTCACCCCCCTCAGTGGTGACACCCGGGGAGGCACACCCCCACTGTGACCCCCCCTTCCTCCGCTCATGACTACTGTTGTCTATTCTCTGGTAACCTCAAGGTTAAATTACTGCAATGTGTTATACGTAGGGCTGCTTCTGAAGATGGTTCAGAGGTGCAGAATTCAGCGGTCAGGTTGCTCACCGGGACAAGACGGTTTGAGCATATTACACCGATCCTGGTCCGGCTGCACTGGCTACCAGTTAGTTTCCGGGCCCAATTCAAAGTGCAGGTTTTGACTTACAAAGCCTTAAACAGCTCAGGACTGCAATACCTCAAGGACTGCCTCTCTCCATGTGAACCAACCCAGACCCTGAGATCATCTTCTGAGGCCCTTCTTCGTGTGCCTCCTCCTCAAGAGGTCTGGAGGGTGGCAACACGAGAACAGGCCTTCTCTGCAGTGGCTCCCTGTCTATGGAATGCTCTCCCCAGGGAAGTTTGCCTGGCGCCTTCATTATACACCTTTAGGCACCAGGCAAAAGTGTTCCTTTTTAACCAGGCCTTTGGTTGATCTGTTTGACATCCTATACCCTTTAAAATGTGTGTTTTTTAGAGGGGGGGCAATTGGGTTGTTATTGTTTTTATTTCGATTATGCATTTGTGGTTTTATATTTTGATTTTATTTGGTGAACCTCCCTGAGACCTCTGGGTATAGGGTGGTATATAAATTCAATAAATAAATAGATAATAAAAATACACACTCCGGTTTACCCTGCATCCAGGGTGCTCCTGCTGCTGGTTTTGGAAGTGGTGCACATGCATTGTTGTTCCTACTGAAATGTTCAGTTATTGAGTATATAGCCTACCCTTCCTCCCAAAGTTGCCCAGAGTGACAAACACAGAGACATTTCAGAAACAAAAAACAAAACAGCTAAATAGTTTAAACATTTTAAAAACAATTAAAAATACCTAAAAACAATTTCAGTTAAAAACTTTCTAAAAGCAGTTGCATTAAAAACATCATTAACAATATTATTTCATCCAGGATGCTCAGATTTGCCTGAAATACTGTGCCCCCCCCCGACTCCAGCTTCAACCTGAATTGAGGGGGAAAAGGACCTAGATTCATTTTAAACTGATAGTGTGTACACAGCCCTAATCTCAGCAGGGATCTGTTTCATTAGCTCGGAACTATTTTTTCCTCAGTTTCCAAAGAAGCGATTTCTTGCTCCTCCACCTGCAACTGCTGGGTGACCTTGGGCCAGTCACACTTCTTTGAAGTCTCTCAGCCCCACTTTGAAGTCTCTCAGCCCCACTCACCTCACAGAGGGTTTGTTGTGGGGGAAGAAGGGAAAGGAGAATGTTAACCACTTTGAGACTCCTGAAGGGGAGTGAAAGGCGGGATATCAAATCCAAACTCTTCTTCTTCTTCTTTTGTTACCTTCTTATTCCTCTGTGTGCTGCAGTTGTCCTTTCGTGGGTGAGAGGGACTGTCATTATAATTTCAGATGATATATATATATATATATATCGGTGTTTTAAAATATGACATTACAAACAATTTTTTAAAAATTGCAATCACAAAACATAGTGGGTCCTAAAATGTACATCATACCTGTCAAAGGCCAAGATAAAGAACTGTATCTTGTAAATCTATTTTAATAAAAACTATTCTAAGCCTATTAATATATCTATTATTTATCTTTATGCCCACCCAGAACTCCATACACCAGGCATGTCCGAATTCCGTTTTGGGGGCCCAGTCTTGCCCGCCGGTTGGTTTAATCTGATCCCTGCGGCAGTTTAATTCCTATGGTAAAATCCTCAAAAGAGCTCAAGATCTTCGGTTGGCCCTCACGCATGTTCACTTCATCAAATCTGGCTCTCTTTGAAAAAAGTTTGGGCCCCCCTGCCATACCCCAAATAGGCCTCAGTGCAAAAAGCCAGTTACAAAGGGGAGATTGAGGGAAACAACTCTTTTGTGCAGATAAATGACAGGTGTACATTATCCAATGCATTGTCAGAGGGAGCACATGATGGCAGACGTAACGGTGTCAGAAGCTTCATACTGAGCCACTTCAGGTGAAATCTCACTTGTATGTGAGATGGGGGGTATATTTTTTTAACTCTCCTATGCTGAAAAATAAACCTGTCTGCCTAGAAAAGGGAAGGTCATGGCAAAATACAAAATATTGTTTGATAGGTTTTGTGACAAGGACTGTGAGCAGTGCTATTTCACGAACAGCTCCCTTGTTCTCTTAGAATGGCAACGGCCCCACCTGAGAGGGGCTGGGACTGAGTTCCAACAAGTTGCAGCTGAAAAAAAGCCCAGACTGTGAGGATGCAGGAAACTATAAAATCTTCACAAATAAACCAAGTACAGTTGTACCTTGGTTTTTGAACAGCTTAGTGCTCAAACATTTTGGCTTCTGAATGCCACAACCCGGTTCCGGTTTGTTCCGGTTTGTGAACTATTTTTGGAAGCCGAACGTCCGACAGGGCTTCCGTGGCTTCTGATTGGCTGCAGGAGCTTCCTACAGCCAATCAGAAGCCATGCTTTCGTTTCTGAATGTTTTGGAAGTAGAACAGACTTCTGAAACGGATTCTGTTCAACTTCCAAGGTATGTCTGTACTGTCTGACAGTGACATCGGACTGTTTCATTGCTCTTTTCTTTGTGTGTCTGTATATGTGTCTGTGTGCTTAGATCCTGGCCAATGTTATCATCTTTATCTGTGGGAACCTGGCAGGAGCATATCACAAACAATTAATGGAACTTGCTCTGCAGCAAACATATCAGGACACCTGTAACTGCATCAAGTCCCGGATCAAGCTTGAGTTTGAGAAGCGGCAGCAGGTAAAGCTCTTCTCAGGATTTCATTTACCCTTCCATTTTGTCCAGTTCTTTGTTTTCCTTTGTTGGGTGTGTGAAAATGATTATTGATTAGGCAGGAGAGGCAAGAAGCTCTTCAGAAATCCATTTACGACTTGCAGTTTCCACCCAGGCGTAGAGATGTAATTGCTGCTGCTGTCCTTGTGCTTTTCCCCCTCCTTCACTTGTAATCCAAAATAAGTGAAGAAGAAAAAACAGTAAGAAGAGAAAGTGTGAGATAAAAGGAATATTAGGCTGATATCATCAAAGTTCTTGTTTTGGTATGGTCTTTTGCTGTGGAACATCAATGACCATTCATCCTTTATGCTGAAGAGCAATTTCAAGGAGCATCATCCAGACTAATGGACATAGCTTGTTAATGGATGAGTCTTCTCTTTAGGTGGAAGGATCATGTGATTTACAGAAGTCTTGGGGAAATGCAAGAAGATTCTGTTTTGTAATAAGAGAAAATAGAAGCTCTTATTCAGATAAATTCAGGGCTATAGAAACTATAGTAACTTGCAACAATTCATAAAACCACAGTCAAACATTAAAAACTTCCCAGTACCACAGGAAGTACCATATTTTTCGCTCTATAGGACGCACTGGACCATAGGACGCACGTTTTAGAGGGGGGAGAACAAGAAAAAAAAATCTCCCCCTCTCTGCCCAGCGCCCCTCCACCGGAGTGGCAGGAGGCGCTGCGCAGAGAGGGGGAGAATTCCCCCCCCTTGTTTCCCCCCTCTAAAACAAGGTGCCGTTCAAGGTGCGTTCAGCCGCCTCCAGGCGGCTACCTTGGAAGCCTGGAGAGTGAGAGGGGTCGGTGCGCACCGACCCCTCTCGCTCTCCAGGCTTCAGGTTCCTTTCAACCTGCTCTTTGGGGCTGGTGGGGGGAAGCCTCCCGCCAGCCCCAAAGAACAGGTCAGGGAGCAGCGGAAAGGCTCCGCGAGCTTCTTGGGGCTGCCAGGGAAGTCCAGGGCTATGGCTTCTTTAGCCCCTCGCACCCTCTCCCGGCTGGTGAGGTGGCGCGCGGCTATGGCAATATTCCCACCTCCCGCAAAAGCACCCTTTAAGGAGCGCGCGGCTCCTGTGGGCTTTTCTATGAGGAGGGAGAAGGGACTGACTGGCCGCGTCAGTCCCTTGTCCCTCCTGAGGAAAAGCCCGCAAGAGCGACACAGAGCTTGTGTGCGGCTTTTGGGGGCTTTTCCCGCCTGCCTCCCCCCCTGCATTCGCTCCATAGGACACACACACATTTACCCTTCATTTTTGGAGGGGAAAAGTGCATCCTACAGAGCGAAAAATACGGTACCTTATACCATTACTCTGTCTGTTTTTCCTTAGACATTTAGCATATGCACAACCCTGGCTTTTGTGTCAAGTGTTAGTGCATGTAATAGATTAATAATTTAATAATCAAAGTAGAAGCCCGAATTCATAACTTTCTGATAAATTTAAAGGCAGATTTTTAAAAGGCAATGAAAAATGTCATAATGCATTCTTAAAATCCTTACTGATAAATAATTTTGCCTGAAAGATGAGCTAGTGAGCATTGCATCAATCCAGATGCAATTTGAAAGAGTTGCTTCCTCAAGCAGAAGAATTCGCAGGACTCTTCAGTGGTTGTCCCAGAGCAGGTTTCCTTTGGTCTAGTTAGTATATCGGTTTTAAAATGATTAAGGGTAATAATCAGAACAGAGTAGCTTGTCATATATCTCAGGGGATTGTTGCCCCCATGAGTGTCCTGCTGTCCAAGCAAAATGGGACCACCTGACTTTCAAACAAACAAACGGCAAGGGCAAAACTTGGCTTGCTCTTAGCTTTTCCCTAATCCCTCAGATGCTGCCCGCATCCTGGCTTTCTCCTGACACTTTGCTAGAATTTTGTATTTTTATGCTGTGAACTGTCCTGTGATCTTCAGATGAAGGGTGGTATACAGATTTAATAAAAAAAATTAAAAAAGTAAAATGAGCATGTGTCTATATATCTTTTTGTCTCATTTATTGCTTTTATGACAAATATAAAATAGATGCCTGCTCTGTATGTGTATATGTGTGTCTAAATATATATGTGTATTTGTGTGTCTAAATATATATGCTTGCAGGGCAGCAGCTGAAGAAGGAGCAAAAAGGGTTTTCTTGTGTGTGTGTTTCTTTGTGGCTGATTAGCTGCTCTCCCAGTGCAAAGGTCAGAGGGGGCAGGGTGCGATTTCTATGATTCTAGGGTTTCTGTTGAGGCAGGTGATTGATCCATCTTTTAGATTTAGGGGAGCTAGTCTCAAACGTTTGTTGGGGGAGACCTAGGGGGTTTTTTGGGGGGGGGAGTTATTTGTCCTGTCTTCACGCTTTTTATGATGGAGGACCGCTGTAGCCACCCCCAACGACACATTCTCAAGATGGAGGGGGAGGGAACAGCTGCAGTCGCCTGCGGTTCCTGCGCAATGTTTGCCATCTTGCCAAAGGTTGCAGGCAGCTTTACCTGCAGCAATTGCATGTTGATTGCCCTCTTAGAAGACAAAGTCCAGCAACTGGAGGAACGTGTAGCTACGCTCCAAAGAATTAGAGAGCTGGAGCTGGATTCTGGACTGCATCAATAGGAGTATAGCATCTAGATCAAGGGAAGTAATAGTGCCACTGTATTCTGCTCTGGTCAGACCTCACACCTGGAGTACTGTG
The DNA here is from genome assembly GCF_964106645.2 of Podarcis pityusensis. Taxonomy (NCBI): domain Eukaryota; kingdom Metazoa; phylum Chordata; class Lepidosauria; order Squamata; family Lacertidae; genus Podarcis; species Podarcis pityusensis. The sequence goes on along the minus strand of NC_138031.1, from coordinate 90,159,550 downwards.
TCCAGTTCTGGGCACCACAGTTCAAGAAGGACACTGACAAACTGGAACGTGTCCAGAGGAGGGCAACCAAAATGGTCCAAGGCCTGGAAACGATGCCTTATGAGGAACGGCTAAGGGAGCTGGGCATGTTTAGCCTGGAGAAGAGGAGGTTAAGGGGTGATATGATAGCCATGTTCAAATCTATAAAAGGATGTCACATAGAGGAGGGAGAAAGGTTGTTTTCTGCTGCTCCAGAGAAGCGGACACGGAGCAATGGATCCAAACTACAAGAAAGAAGATTCCACCTAAACATTAGGAAGAACTTCCTGACAGTAAGAGCTGTTCGACAGTGGAATTTGCTGCCAAAGAGTGTGGTGGAGTCTCTTTCTTTGGAGGTCTTTAAGCAGAGGCTTGACAACCATATGTCAGGAGTGCTCTGATGGTGTTTCCTGCTTGGCAGGGGGTTGGACTCGATGGCCCTTGTGGTCTCTTTCAACTCTATGATTCTATGTATGTAAGCTCTTTTAGCACATATATTTCAGCTGCCCTATAAAATTGTTTGCCCCATTGATAAATTGTTGCAGAAAATAAACTAAAGCACTTTCAAAGCTTTCATGCCTGGTTTTGACATTGACAAGTAGTTAGCATAATTAGCCTTGTTCATTTCAGGTGTTTTGCATCTTATGACTTATAAGATGTTTTGAAAGACTCTAGCAGGAGGCAGCAGAGGTATCTCAGAGAGAGCTAACTGAATGTCACTCTCAGGGAGGAGGCAGGATCCGAATAATAATAATAATAATGGGATTAGAAACTGGAGTCAGGAGCTGTGACAGGTTTAAATGAACAAGGTAACCGAGTGGTTACACTAGATGTGTAACTGAAGCAATGCCTTTCTTTACTATGGTGAAAAGCATTTTCCAGCTTGCGAGAGAAAATGAATCCAGTAGGAAAGATCTTCATTCTAAATAAACTGGGATGGAGGAAGAAAGCTTGTTAATTGCTAGTGAAGCATTATTGTATTGAACTTGTACATCCGATTAATTCATAGTTGTAGAAGTGGCATGCTGTCGATTTCTGAGCAGCAGGAAGTCCAGGGGCAGGGCTATAGGATTTGGAACGGAGGATTTATTAGGTATTTACTTTATTTGCCAATATTGAAGCAGAACATAACTGGAGGCCAAAACAGGCACGCCCAGTGCAGGTAGAAGATCCTTTTGGGAGTCTGTGTTCCTGTAGTTTTGTGCTAATGGGGCAGAGAGTTTTCATTAGGAAGAAGGCAAGCATGGCTGCTGTTTGAATGAAATGTATTCCTCTGAAATGTCAGAGATGTATTCCACTTGAATGTGATTTAGCTTTAACTTGACTGTATCATGTGCTTATCAGGCCTTGATCTCTGCCCTACCTGAGCATTCAAGAAGCCCCCACAGCCATTAAGAAACATTAACGTTGTTAAATGGGCTCTGAGCAGTCATTCATAGTTAGTAGGTCACTCAAACTTGCAATGTTGTAAACATTAATGCCTACATAAAACAATGCACTAATTTCACATTTCAGGAAAAAATAGCTCCCCTGGAGTGTTAGTGTATATTGGCTTATTCTTTTTTAAATGACTTATCTTTTCATTCATACCTGGAGAGGAAAAGCTATTTCAGTCAGGTTAATGCTCAGGACATCAGAAATAGATTTTCTTTTCAGTTCTATGGTTGCAGGGGAAGGAGGAGGAGAACTAGATATGGTTTCGCCAGGCTGACAGGGTGTTGGCTTAGGAGAGTCCTTTTCATTTCAGATTGCCAGGACCTTGAGGGACCTTTCTTGTTTGTCTCAGAACTCTCTCTCTTTGTCTGGGAATACTGGGGTTGAGATGTAAGACATTCAGTTCACATGGAAACATTGGACAGGTCTTTTGGGCTGTCGTTGTGTACCAAGAAGTTGAAAATGTATTGATAATATTTCCAACATCCAGAAAAAAGGTGCCAGCACTCACCACGCAAGGACATTCTGGCCCCAAAACCCCGACTCCAGCCACAAAAGTGGAGGCCTGCTTGACAGACCAGAGATCGCCTTGTCTCAGAGTCCTTCAAGATCTGCGTCTTGGGGTGCCTGCAGACTCTAAGGATGGGGTGTTGCTTAGGAGTCTTCTCATTGGGGTGAAGATTTCATTTCGGAGACATTAATTTTGCTGTTATTGCCATTGGCTTTTTGTATTTTTATTTTTAGATCTCATTATGGCTTATGTTGGGGTGGTTTAATTTTGACACATACATTCTGGTATGTTTTTATTTCTTGCTTAAGTCTGCTTTCGTTATATTTTTGCAATTGCCCAAATCTCTTCTTGCTGTACGCTGCCTTGAGCAGGGTTTTAATTGTGGAGAGATTTCACAAGAGGAGCAAAAGTCTCCAGCCAAGGAAGGCACCGCTTGGCCCAGAGGCTCTTGCGGCCAGAAGCAGCAAGGTGTCCTCCTGTTCTGTACAGGCTGATCCCAGCCCTGCAGTGCTCCTGCTGACACCCCCCCCCATGGGCACCACAATGTCCTCCCATGCCCTTTGAACCTGCCCTTGAGTCTGGGAGGAGCATCTCATGCCTTTTCAAGATGAATGGAATCTGGGCCAGAAAACACCAACACCCCATCCCAAAATAAAATAAACCCCAAAACAATAAAGTAAGACTGTGTGTGTGTAAATATCTCTCTATCTATCTCTCCATCATTATCTTCATAGTCTGCATAGTTCTTGTCCTTTGCTAGTCCAAATCTTTTAAAAGACCAATGGCACAGGTTTAGCAGCATCTTTCAGAACTGGTGTACATAATGAAAGGCTACCAAGCTGTCAAGAATGTCTCTCTCTTTCTCTTTCTTTTTTTACCCCTGGCCTAACATAACCTTTGTGTGACTTTCTCAGTAAAAGTGTCTTCCCAAGCTCCTCCCCCTTTCCATCTAAGATCTTATGAATCCCCCCTGCTCCTATTAAAGCCCAGGCAGAAATAGGTGGCTCACCTGTACCTGAGCCGGACACCTGTGCAGTCATCCATACAGGCTTCAGTGCCTGCACGGACCATGCTCTGGGGTCTTTTAAAGCTGCTGCTTCTGCCTTGTGCCCTCAAGGAGATCGAGGGGTCGGGCCAAGTGTCTTTCTAGTCAGCTAGTTCCTCATGGACAGCCAAAGGAAAGGCCACCCCCTCAAGACAACCTGAAAAACACCAGCAAACTGTTTTGGTCTGCATTTTACAAGGCAGGGAAAGGAAGGAGCATTTTCTTGTACAAATAGGATCGGGCCCCTGCAGAGTCACTACTGCCCTAAAAGTGTCAGGGCCAAGGACTCTGTCTTCCCAGTGGGATAAGTTTAGCCAACACTCTTTTTAATTGCATTTCTGGTGCAACCTGAGTTACTACTCTGAGGAGCTTATCTTTCACTGAACATGCTCAGGATTGCACTGAAATATTTAGGTTTAAAAAACTGGTGGTAGAACTCTTTATTCTATATAACTTGATCAATATTTTTGCAGAGTAGCATAAGCAAGAAAAGGCATGTTCTTTCCCCTTGAGGAGCTTAGTGTCAATTTTGAAAGCGGGAGGGGGGAGACGGAGGCAAGGATAGTGGGGACAGAATCCACAAAAACACTTAAGGTGCTTCGTTTTTGTGGTCATGAGGAGTAAAAAGGTAAACCAAAGACAGCATTTGAAAACATGGGTTTTGAGAGAAGAGAGAGGTAGCACCACGCAAACGTTCTGGGAGGGAATTCCCGGCATGAGGGGCAGTGAGGGAGAATGAGCAGAGTAGTTTGAACAAGAAGGAAACTTGTTTGACTGTGGTAGTATACCGTAGCGTACAGCTTGGTGGGGTGGAGACACTTACCTAACCTCCCAGCAGTGAGGAGGAGGGTCAAGGTGGCAGTGAGGTGAGTACAAGGCAAAGACACTAACAGAGCTCATTTGGCACTCCTGCCAGTGCTTTTCTGCTGTTTCTGCTGCTTTGCCACTCCCCTTCCCAGTAAACAACAGTGACTTACTGGCGGGAAGGTCAGCTATAAGTGCCTCTGCCCCACCTTGCCATCTGCTACTGGTAGGAGAGATGGAGGATCAAAGCAGGAAGGGATATATCAGGATCTGGGGGCAGAGAGATTATAGTGGGAGTGATTAAAACCTGTGTATAAAGGAATATGTTTCACTTCTCCCTGCTGTAATGCTTTGCTAGGAGAGTCAGTACCAAGCCAACCAACCTGTTTCCCCAACTCTGTGATTTATCCAGTGATGTTAAATGAATTAGCATTGATATATGGAAATTTGTTGGCCTCCATATCAGAGCTGTCCCCTTCGCCACGGCAAGGCAGTGATCCATGGCAGTCCCATGGACTGCAAGAAGATCAAACACATCCATTCTTAAGGAAATCAGCCCTGAGTGCTCCCTGGAAGGACAGATCGTGAAGCTGAGGCTCCAATACTTTGGCCACCTCATGAGAAGAGAAGACTCCCTGGAAAAGACCCTGATGTTAGGAAAGATTGAGGGCACAAGGAGAAGGGGACGACAGAGGACAAGATGGTTGGACAGTGTTCTCAAAGCTACAAACATGAGTCTGACCAAACTGCGGGAGGCAGTGGAAGACAGGAGTGCCTGGCGTGCTCTGGTCCAGGGGGTCACAAAGAGTCGGACACGACTAAACGACTAAACAACAACATATCAGAGCTGTGCTTTGGTTCCAAGAAAGTGGTGTGCGGGTTAAAAGATTGTGGGGTTTTTTTTGCCTAGTATGGTATGGAGAATAAATAGGCACATCAAGGTCTTGTCGTGTATCTGTCGGAAATGCAGCCTGTTTTGTGTTGCCCACATTAGAGCTGACAAAGAACTATTGTGCTGAAAAGAACCTCAAGGGTTGGAAAACAAAGTCAACTGAGACAGAACGACTACAGCTAACTCCCATTTTTGCTGCACCTCTCCCTGTTTTAAAGCATCAGGAACCAGCAGGATGGTTTCTGAGGAAGGAAGATGTGATAGAGTATGGTGGATAGCTCTGAAAGGCTTCAGGGTGGCACATAGACACCAGGTCAATGGCTGATTTTTTACAAGGGAAAACCTGATGAGTGCTGAAAGGCCAGCACCATTGGTTGTTTCCACTGACTCCTACACAACTGAAACCAGCTTTTCTCCAGAGCAAGCATAGCTTTGACAGAGGCCTCCCAGGTGAGCTCTTCCTTATCTTCTTCCTTGTGACCAACAGCAGCTATGTGTATCTGCTGTTAGAACAGCTAGCTCCCTTCTGACACAGCTGATGACAAACTTCTGGCTTGCAGGACCTACGTTTCTGTTTTGCTGGAAACCTCGTGATCCACCGGTTGGAGCCAGGATCAAAAGACATCCTTATAGAATTAAGGAACATGGTGCTTTTGAGCAGTTGCTGACCTGTTTTGAGTGCCAGAACTGAGCTGGGCTCACAGTCCTGCTAAAAAAACAACACCCAACCCAACCACATTCTTCATCACCTCTAGCTTTCTTCGTTGCTGCAGATTTGTCTTGGGGGGGGGGGAGGCATTTTGTTGTTGCTATTGTTAAACAATTGGAAGTCAGAAATCCTTTTCAATCTACTTATAGACCCGTCTTCCTTCTGTTCTGTCCCTGAAATAAGTTGCAAGAAGAGAGAAGTCAGACAAGAGGACTCTGTCGAAACCTCTTAGGTTTTTACGTTGTGTGTGGAAGAAGCTAACAGAGCCTTTGGCTCCTTCTTGACATGAATGATAAAAGCGGCCAAGGTGTGGACATCAAAGCTGCACCCTTGGGATCAGTAACTTTGTTGGGGGCAGGCTCTGCCACCAGATTACCTATCCATGGAGTCATTAGCAAGCGCGAGTTTTGTTATGGGAATTTACCTGATTAAATATATTCTTGATGTCCCTCACAATCTCCTTCAGTTGAAATATGAAGCTGGTCCATCTGCCTATAAGTAGATCTGTTTGTGCGTTAATGCCCAGTCTGCCTCCTGCAGGTACATTGTGCAGGGATGCCACAACTCTCTAGTTTGTGAACTGATGCACTTGTACGGTGGATTCTCAGCCTACTGTTGGTCCCTTTATCCTGTTGGTTTCCTGTCCTGATCTATGCATGCGTGTTCTTCATGCGCACAGAGAGCAACTGACAAACAAGAAAGACAATTGGTGGATAATAAGGGCCAAGGAGGAACTAAGAGGAGACCCTGCCAAAGGCATTCAGAGTCCTGGAGGCAAGTGCTTGTAGAGTCATGAGGACATGAAACAATTTTTCTTTTGTAAGAGCTAACTTTGAGCAGATTGTGTGTATTGATGCAGGTTTCTGTGTTTCCCATTCCCCTCCCCTCTTCTCACTGCTTTTCTACCCATTTTTTTTTTTTAAGCCCTGGAGGAGAAAGGATGCTGAAGCCATTCATGCTCCTCTTCACATAACCCCACCCCCAGTCAGCTTTCCACAGAAGAGTTAATCTTTTGCAGCTGCATTTCATAAAGAAAAGAAAACTTGAAGTGGAGGTGGGGACCACAAATGATAGTGCATCGTGTGCAGTTTCCTCCCAATCCTTGAAATAAATTCCATCCCACTGTTGCTCATAGAAAATGTGTTTGTAATGACTACTTAGCAGATTTTCCTGCTTGAAGCTCAGTTGAAGCTTGGGCCATTTTGTCTTTCCTCTCTCCAACCTAGGAGCGTCTCCTGCTTTCCTTACTTCCTGCTCACATAGCCATGGAGATGAAAGCTGAGATCATCCAGAGGTTACAAGGACCCAAAGCAGGCCAGCTGGAAAATACAAACAACTTTCATAATTTATATGTCAAAAGGCACACCAATGTAAGGTATTGTTTGGAACAGACACTTGCCCATTCTCAGTGCTGAAGTCCATTAGTTACCATTACTAGCAAAATGCTTTAATCACAGCTATACGTTGTTTAGAGGGAGGTGGTTGCCTTGTTCTTTCCTTTTTCTTTTCTTTCATTGGAAGCAGGTGTTCAGGCACACAGATATTGCAGGTTGATTCCATAGAACTGTGACTATAGATAACCTCTGTGGACCTTGTGACATGTTTATTTTGGGAAGGCAGCTGAATTTAATTAGGCATATCAAATTTAAAAGCAATCCAGAGGCTGAAATATTATTGCTTGAACAAATGGCCTTAAATTTTTCGTGGTAAATATCGAAAGCAAAAAAAAAAGCGAGAACGCGTTGCACTTGATACAAGCTAACTTGTTGTATGGCTGCCATCAGCACTGATTAACACAGTCATTTGGGGGCAATTTTCAGTGTGGCAAAGCTGGAATGTGTTTCAGTCTCAAGGACGGGTAAGTGGGAGATGAGAAATGTGGTGGAAGTCATGTTGGCCTGTTTCATTCAGGCTCTGGTCCCATCCTGCACCCTTGAGGCCTTTCATGCCCTATACTGCCCTTCAGCTAAAGTCACAGAAGAGTAGGGGGCAGGTTGCATACATTGATGCCCAGAGTACGGGTTTTGGCCTGGCAGGGCTGCCTCAGACTCCGAAGGACCTGAGAGAGTCACCAGTGGATGATCTAGGAAAGGCAGATGTTACTGAGCTTTAACTGTGGCATCTCCGGAAGGGATTTTGAATTGATGTGATTTATTATACTTCTATATCCCAAAGCACCTTACAAACAACAAATGACAGTAGCTTGACAGAACATAATAGAATGTCACAAATACAGCCTAAGTCATATGGAATAATTAACAAATCATCAGTGAAGCAATTGCGATCTATAAAACATGGTTAACAAAGCACAATTAAAGCAAAAGTCATATTGTATGGTTAACAAATCAATACAACATATATAATCTATAAAACAATATTAACAACATTAACAAAATAGCAAGCAAAAATGAAAAATAAACAAAGCACTATGGGAACAGGGAATCTTTTCCCCCTCAAGGTGCTGCATTCTCCTAGGGGTAAAAGGCTGTGGGTTGCATGCCAATGAGCCCAAATAAGATGGGGCTGCCCATTTCTCCCCCACCCCCCAATGAACTGCTGCATGAGGGGCAGCGCACCCTTGCCAGGCCCTTGCAGAAGACTCCCCTGTTTTGCCTTTTCTCCTGTCTCACCTTCCTTCTCTCCTTGTAGGCCCACCCTCCTGCGTGAAATTAATACTGTAATTGGTTAAGCCCCCAACCCGTGCCTGACATAAGCAGAGTCGCAGTACGCTTTAATGGTTGTCTTCTGGCTTTATGTCTCACACTGTGGAGCAGTTGAATGACCTCTGGCTGTCTCCTCTGCCTTTTCCGGTGGAAACTCTAGAACGATCTTGCCTGGTGGGTGGCTCGGTTTAGGCACCAGAAGATATTAGCAGCTCCTCTTCGCAGACTGATAACCTGCCCTTCTCTTCAAAGAGGTCTGCTGGGAGTTCAGCTTCCGACCGCAGTGTGGCAAACTGCGGGGTGAGGCACAATCCTTTATAGGCAAGCGGTCCTGGCAGGGTCACAGCCTGAGTGGACACAGTGGAAGGGGAGTCAGACCACAACAGCAGGCCATCCAAAAAGGATGTATGAGCTCAGCATCCAAACATAGGGTTTTGGACAAGTTGTATCTGCTCCTGGTGAGGTATTTAGTGCATTCCCTTTTCTCTTGTTTGTTTTCTCCAAGAAACTCTAGGGATAGTTTTAAGCTAAGCAAAATGGTAAAATCCCCTTTTTCACTTGTAGCATTTTATACGCTGATATTGTGGGATTCACTCGCTTGGCTAGTGATTGCTCTCCTGGAGAACTGGTGCACATGCTGAATGAGCTCTTTGGCAAGTTTGACCAAATTGCAAAAGTAAGTACCCCTGAGGGCTTCAGTAATGGCTGTTAGGTTATCATTGTCTTTGATGTTAAGATTTATAGCTGTGGCGTGAGAGTGGCATGCCAGGTTGTTGACCTGGGGTCTGCTGCGAATGCAGTTTTCACAACCACCAGGCCACCCTCACATCCTGGGCCAATGCTGAGTGCCATGGGAAATTGGGGAGCCAGCCCGTAGTTCTCAGGTTGACCCTGGGGCTTTCAGTTCCTGATCTATAATTTGCACTGTCCTTTGGTCACAAGCTAATACAAATGTGGTGGGGGGGGGAGGGCACAAAGAAAGAGGATAAAAACAGCAATTCTGTGTCTATCTGCTATGGGTCCCAGCCAACAAAATGGCTAGGGCAGGTTTCACAGGGGGGATGCACTGGGACAACCGATTTCAGTGATCACGAGTAGGAGTAGGAGTTACGCTAAGACCAGACCATGTCATTACTGAGGAGGCAGGTTTAGTCGTTGTTTGAGGGGTCTGGTCTTGACCAGACGGATACTGGAATCAACAGGGGAAACCCACATGACCTGAAGGTGTTGCTGTGTAATGCCAGGTCAATGATGAATAAAACCACTGCCATCCACGACCTGATTGTGGATGGAGGATTTGACCTGGCATGTGTAACAGAGACTTGGTTGGATGAAGCAGATGGGCCTGTCCTTGCCGCTGCTTGCCCACCAGGTTTCTCTTACGCACAGCAACCCAGGCCTTGTGGGCGGGGGGGGGGGGGTTTGCAGTGATATTTAGGAAGTCATTAGTTTGCACCAGGCGTCCTATTGAGAAGACCCAGCTCTCTGACTGCATGTTCTGGAAGTGGGCAATAGGGGCAGTACAGGATTCCTTTTGGTGTACCGACCTCCCCGCTGCACCAAGGATTCCCTGCCCGAGCTGCTTCAGGTCATGGCAGATGTTCTCCTGGAGACACCTAGTTTGGTTGTCCTAGGGGATTTTAACATCCATGCCGACACGACCTTACAAGGGGCCGCTCGGGACTTCGTGGAAAGCATGGCCTCCATGGGGCTGTCCCTGAATAAGTCTGGCCCAACTCATAGCCGCTGACATGCCTTGGACCTGGTGTTCACCTCTATGGATGTTGGTGATCTGACACTAAGTAAAAGTGAAACTAAAGAAGTGCCATGGTCAACTTGACTTTTCCGCGACCCTTCCCCTCTGCAGGGAGGTGGGACCGATTCGGATAGTCCACCCCCGCCACTTAATGGATCCAAATGGTTTCCAGAGAGTGGTAGGGGATGTTTTATCCCATGTTGATGGCCTTTCAGCTGATTCCCTGGTGGCTCGCTAGAATGTGGAGTTAACCAGGGCTATTGACTGTCTGGCTCCAAAGCGCCCTCTCCGATTGCATGAGCCCGGACAGCCCCGTGATTTTCCCTGGATCTGAGGGCAATGAAACTATCACTGAGACGGCTAGAGCGCCAGTGGCGGATAACTCATTCTGAAGCTGACTGAACACGGGCTAGAGCTCAATGTTGAGCCTACCAAGTGGCGGTAGCTACGGTGAAGAAGACTTTCTTCACCGCCTCCATTGCATCTGCAGAAAACAGCAGCAAGAGACTCTTTCAGGTGGTTTGCAATTTAGCAGAACCACCTGCTCCAGCGGGGCCCAGTATGGGCCACATGATCTCCTGCAATGCTTTTGCAAAGTTTTTTGCAGATAAAGTCGCTCTGCACCTGAGACTTGCCTGCCTGTGAGCATTGCTGAGGAAGATCAGCACTGGTGGGGAAGCTGCCTTCGGGGCAGTTTGCCCATAGCACTGATCTCACCAAGAAAACCCTGAGGAACCTTTGAGGAACCCTAGAGTTTTATGATAAATGGTTTGCAAATCACTAACATCTAATGGAACAGTATTTGCTTTTGAACGGATTAAAAATAACGCTGGTGGGCATAATTTAAAGACTAATCATGCTGTCGTGAAGGAGCACGGCAAAGTGGCAATATAAATCTGAAGACTAAGCCTAGGAAGTGGTGTTGCTCTTCCTGCAAGTGCTGGAATAGGGATGACAACAAATATCCCGTGCTCCCAACAGAGATATCTATTTTTGTACCAGGCAGGAGGAGTTTTCATTTAATTTCCTAGGTCTCTGGATACTGCATAGCTTGTGTGTGCTTCTGATTTCACATTTCAGGAAAAGTAGGTCAGTGGAAATGGGATGCACATAGCTCTCGGCAGAGCATCTCATCCTGCATGTCCAGCCCAGCTATCTTCCTCCCCATCGTTATGTGAAATACATTTGATGGCACCAAGAATATTGTGCTTCTGCAGCACTCCAGGCATGGTCTTTCTTTCTTTAGTGATCACTCGCAGCTGAGTAAGATTCTCTTCCATAAACACAGTCTTAACAGTTAGTCTGTAAGTGACTGTGGAGGCCAATTCTGGATCCACACGTCCTTCCACAGTGGGGACATTGGTTTCCAGGCGGGAGTTAATCATGGTGTGGATTTGCCAAGCGTGCTTTCCTCTTAGCACATTTCTCCCTTGCATCCTGAGTTTGAGTGTCTTCAAAGTCCATGACACCTTTGGTAAAGGCTGCTCTCCAATGGGAGCGCTTGCAGGCAACTGTTTCCCAAATGTTGGTGCTTATACTACATTTTTAAAAATTTGCCTTGAGACTTTAAACCTCTTTTGTTGACCACCAGCATTACGCTTTCCATTTTTAAGTTCGGAATAGAGTAGTTGCTGTGCTGGCCATCTCTTAACTGAACCTTCTTTCCCCCTCTCAGGAAAATGAATGCATGAGAATTAAAATTTTGGGAGATTGCTACTACTGTGTGTCCGGCCTCCCTATATCTCTCCAAAACCATGCCAAGAACTGTGTGAAAATGGGACTGGACATGTGTGAAGCCATAAAGTAGGTGGAGGCGTTTTGTAACTTGTCCTTGTCCTTACCTTGAACCTCCCCAGTAAGCCTCACACGGTTGCCTTAAATCTGAAGCTTTTGCTCTGGTTTGTGCTTCAGTATGTTTAACATTTTCAGCTCCATATCAAATGAGATGATGTTGTTTCTCTCCATAGCTACAACAGTGAGGGATGGTATGGATTTGGGGGTATACCACATGAAACAGCATTGCAGCGCAGTAAGATAATACACAGAAGAGGTAAAAGGCAATCTTTCCCTCACGATGTAGTGCCCACTAGAGATGGCAAAGAATTCTGTTCAGTTTGCATTTAAAGACTAGCCTGCCAAAGTCATGCTTTCCCAAACAATGCAAGAAATGAAGTACAGCCATCCTTGGGAATTTGTACTTCTCCGAATTTTGCAACCCAGTTGTCCAGCTAGGTAATGTGTGCAATAATGCATGTAGATAAAGCATCCATAAAATGTCCATACTGGTGAACATAACATACAAAAAGCATCATTTTAGAGGGAAATGCTTTGCAAATGTGTATGTTAGGAGAAATTAACACTAAAATGCTGGGGTGTTTGCAGGAGGACTTTTTTTAAAAAAAGCAAACTGATGTGGAAATGTGGAGAACTAAACTTTTGATTGCAAAAGCGAGAAACCGATTTGCCCATTTTTTTGTGTCCACTCCCTGCCCGTTATGGATCTAGATCAGTGATGGCCAAACTTGGCCCTCCAGCTGTTTTGGGACTACAATTTCCATCATCCCTGACCACTGGTCCTGTTAGCTAGGGATGATGGGAGTTGTAGTCCCAAAATATCTGGAGGGCCAAGTTTGGCCATCACTGATCTATATTATCTGACCATGTTGGAAGATCTAGATCTGCTAAGACCTTTTTAATGACAGCATCGACTTTCCCAGGTTTTCCGAAGATATTCTAAAAATGGGCTAACTGCCCCCATCTTGGAGCAGAGGCTGGCTGATGTGCAAATTACAGGGCCCAATGTTGGAGTGTATACAATAATTTTGAGCAGCCACAAATTTGTCTAGCATCATCAATGTAAATAGTGCTTTATGGCAGAAGTAGCCAAGGTGGTGGTCTCTAGATGTTGAGAACTACAGTTCCCACCATCCCTGACCATTGGCGGAGGGCCGAGTATCTGGAGGGCACCATGTCATCTAGGTCTAGTTTACAGAGTAACACAAAACAAGGCCCTGATCCAATAAGCTTAGAATCTAAATTTTGATGGTGGAGAAGACCATGGACAATAGCAAGGGGAATAGGATGATGACTTGCAGCAGGAACAAGAAACCTTATATACCATAGCCTCCTAAATCACATCCTAACTACAGCTACGAGCAGTGAAGGAGAATCAGGGATTGCTTACTGACAACTAAACCGCCTTTTCATGAGTAGACCAATGACTCTGGGTCCACAGCTCTACTGTGTTGTCACTCTTTGGCCTGAACCCAAAGACTTGGGCGCCGGCACTCAAAGGCTGGAGGATGGCTCCACCTGCTCCTCTGACCATTCCAGTGGTTCCTTGTCAGGTATTAACGCAAAGAGCCCCTCAAAGAGGATCTTCAACACTGTATTTAGCTGGCCTTGACTGCTCCTCAAGGTCCTTGGCCTGTGGGGTGTTTGGTTTGTCCTCCCAAGGACTCAGCATCTGATTCCAGATCAGGCTAGGTATGACAACTGCCAATTCGTCTCAAAAAATAAAAGGCAAGTTCCAATTTTATTTAGAATAAGTTCTTTGTAAATAATACTTGTGAGCTTGAATTGAATTTGTGGCCATTTTTTTTAGCTTGTTTACTTTTATATTGATGTTAACATGGCTGTGCTTTAACCAGCAAATATCTTAGTTATAAAAGTATAAATATTTCTATACCACTTTTTAATTAAGACATGAACAGTAGCACATGAAAAAGTCATTGTGTGGTAATGGTAGCACCGTGCGCTTTTTTCAAAGTCCAGAAAATAACAGCTGCGATTGATAATAATTTCTCATCAATAGGAAGGTCAGAGATGCAACTGGAGTTGATATTAATATGCGAGTAGGAGTGCACTCTGGGAATGTCCTTTGTGGCGTGATTGGACTGCAGAAATGGCAGTATGATGTATGGTCACATGATGTTACACTAGCCAATCACATGGAAGCCGGAGGAGTTCCTGGGTAAGACTAGTCTTTATTTAAGATGGGTGTGGATACATTTCCCCAAATAAATTGGTGCCTACAAGGTCACCCAAAACGCCTACTGTGCAGTTAAGAGGGCCCTGTAGTCCTCAGCCAAGGGGATGGCCTTGCCTCGCCCACTGGAATGTTCTGTATTTAAATAGGCCTGATTACCTTTTATAAACATTGGATGTGATCCCACCAAAGTTAAGTCCTTTTAAGCCATGTGTTTAACTCTGCAACTGAAAGTAGTAGGCCTGCAGGTGTGGCTAGATTGTGCCCACTCCCCTATTAAAATTCATGCATTTTACCCTGTTTATTTGCTCTGATCCTGAGCAAACAGAGATTTTTCCCTTTTACTGAAATGCAATAGTCTTGGAAGGCACACAATACTGTTCAACTGCTGAGCATATAGGTTTGGCTCCCATAAGTTGATGAGAAGGCAGACCCCCTAGAAACCAAATAGAAGCTGCTCTGATCTATCTTGAGGAAGAGAAACATTTAAGTGGATAGGGAACAGCTCCATACCTTTCAAATGCATTAGTTGAATGGAGAAGCCACTTGCCTTGGGGCTTCTTGTGTTCCTTGGATCCTTTTCACCCAGAAGGGATAACTTGATTGGAACAAATGAGAATGTTAAAGACTGACTGTTTTTCTGGAGCACAATTGAATGATGGGCCTAGTTCTCACTGAGGTGGCCATCTGGAATCAGGGTTTTACTGGGTTTTACTGTTCAAGTGACTGAATCCACTCCACATAAAAAAGTCTAGAGAAGGGTGGTGGAAGAGGTTCTCATGTAGTCCTTGGACATGCTCGTATTCTGTGTACAGATGTATTTCTCTATTTTTGAATGCAGGAATCATGTGAGCTCCTGCTGAAGTTTGAAATAATACAGACAAGTTTAGGCTGACTACGTCAGTGTGAATGAGGGCAGAGTTTGCATTTGTTTTTGTGCACAGCAATCCAGTTTCGTTGCCTGCAAATATATATATATATGTTCATTTACAATGTGTTGTTTAGTTCACACGTATTTCATTTTGTGTAGCTATTGGGAATATTTCCCAATAGTAAAAGAAAAGAAAAAAAGCAGTGTGACATTCTTAATGTTGTATAATGGTCATTTTAAAATAAACCATAATTTCAGCCGTGTTCACATTACTTCAGTCACCTTGGCCCACTTGAATGGAGCTTACCAAGTGGAGGATGGGGATGGAGATGCAAGGGACCCGTATCTCAAGGAGCATAAGGTGAAAACCTACTTCATTATCAACCCCAAGGTTAGTAATGTTTCATTTGTTTTCTCCACATTGTATTTGAAACTGCTATAAGCAGACAAGAGCCATTGCACTTGGGCAAAAAAAATGAGAGGCACAAATACAAGATGGGGGACACCTGGCTTGAGAGCAGTACATGTGAAAAGGATCTAGGAGTCTTGGTTGACCACAAACTTGACATGAGCCAACAGTGTGACGCGGCAGCTAAAAAAGCCAATGCAATTCTGGGCTGCATCAATAGGAGTATAGCATCTAGATCAAGGGAAGTAATAGTGCCACTGTATTCTGCTCTGGTCAGACCTCACCTGGAGTACTGTGTCCAGTTCTGGGCACCACAGTTCAAGAAGGACATTGACAAACTGGAACGTGTCCAGAGGAGGGCAACCAAAATGGTCAAAGGCCTGGAAACGATGCCTTATGAGGAACGGCTAAGAGAGCTGGGCATGTTTAGCCTGGAGAAGAGGAGGTTAAGGGGTGATATGATAGCCATGTTCAAATATATAAAAGGATGTCACATAGAGGAGGGAGAAAGGTTGTTTTCTGTTGCTCCAGAGAAGCGGACACGGAGCAATGGATCCAAACTACAAGAAAGAAGATTCCACCTAAACATTAGGAAGAACTTCCTGACAGTAAGAGCTGTTCGACAGTGGAATTTGCTGCCAAGGAGTGTGGTGGAGTCTCCTTCTTTGGAGGTCTTTAAGCAGAGGCTTGACAACCATATGTCAGGAGTGCTCTGATGGTGTTTCCTGCTTGGCAGGGGGTTGGACTTGATGGCCCTTGTGGTCTCTTCCAACTCTATGATTCTATGATTCTATGATTCTATGATTTTGCTTCTGTGGCTTCTAGGGCTACATTGGGCTCGTTCAGACATGAAAATGAGTTTAGGCAATCATAGTTAAGTACAACCGCAGTTTAGGGTTTGGGGCTAATCTGTGGCTGATCTAAAAGTGGAAGCTTTTGCTTTCTTCTTCTGGCACAGCCATAAGATGGGGGCGGGGGGGGAGAAAAGTGCACCAGGTGGGGGCTTACTGCTGCTTGCCTTCACAACTCTGCTTCACAGCTGTCCAGACCTGGCTTGCCCAGTGGTGCATAGCCACAGCGGCCGCCTCTTGGTAGGTATGTCATGCCTGCTTCTCAGAAGAGGGAGAGTCGAGATGACTGGGAGGAGGGGTGACCCATCTGAGGTGAAACCCCACCACCACCACCAAAGCCTCGCTTACCCGGGTTGTTTTGCTGCAGCGGCTTCCGACGAGATATAGCGAGATCTTGCAGAAATTTTGTGCGATCTTGCTGGAAGCCATCACTTCAGGGGACAGGGGATGTGCATGGGGGGGGGGCCACCCACTGGATTTCACCTCCTGAGGTGGCTGCTTCAGTCTGCCTCGTGGGCAGGTGCAGTGGTGCGAGCCCTGCAGTGGCTCACCTCCTCCCGGCAGCAGCAGTGGCATCCCTGCTGAGAAGCTGCTGTTGTGGCTCCATCCCATCAGGTGAACCACTTCTGTTTTGTTTTTTGTTTTTTTAAAATGATATTTATTGAAAATTTTTAGAATTACAAAAGAGAACAAAGCAGAAAAAGAGAAAGAAAAAACAAAGAAAAAACAAACCACATCAATCAATACAAATTCAAAAAACAAAAATACAAACACTCAAAAACAAATCCATCATTCTCAAATCCTCAACTGTCATTACCTTCTTTCTTTGACCTCCTCCTCCCTTTTTTTGTATCCTAGTTGTTAATTGTCGCAGCAAATCCTTTCCATATTTCATAATATTCTGTCATTACATTACCTTAATCTATTTTAATCTTATCTTACTATAAAGAACCTTAAAGCTTAAAACTTAAATCTTATTTTTACCAACTTCTCATAACCATAATATTCTTACATAATTCTTTAAACATTTTTGCTAAAGCCAAGTAATTTCGTTCCAACAGTTTTCTAACATTCATCAATTTTATAAAACAATCCTAGTAGTAAAAAAAAGAAATAAAAACAATCCAATCTTCATCCAGCGTCCCTTCCTCCTGGTCCCGGGTTTTGTCAGTCCTTATTATCCCATCGATCTAGCGCATTAACCTGGTAACCTTATATCCGAGGCCCTTAAGTCTCTTCCATGTCCCTTCCGCAGCTCTTCTTCAAATTTATAACTGTATTTTCCTTTGTCTCCTGCTCCTTTCACTCGTGGGAACTCCAGCTTAACAATGTTTTTGACCCTTCTTGACAAATCAGCCCCTTTTCCATAGTCCACACTAAACTCCATGTGGTATTTAAGAACATGTTTCAAAATCCCTCCAAAGTTAAGAGCCCCCACAACCCCAAACATCTCACGGCCCATTGCCAGACTTGAAAGGTCCAAACATCCCTGCATAGGGGGGTCTATCCAACCCCCCATTTCCAAACCAAACCAAACTTTATCTTTCCAAATCTGGCTTTTTCCAAGTTCATTTGTCAAGTCCAAAAGCTCATGTTCCTGCTGGGCCACAGCTCCCTTCACCTCCGGTGCCCAAGATTCAGTAACATCCTCTTCCCTCATCTGTTCTGTCAGGGCACACTCCTGATTTAATTCCTGGGTGGGCTCCATATAATTTCCCACTGCCTGTTCAAAATTTCTGATCGCATCAGTCATCAAATCCGTCTTCTCATGTAGCTGTTCCAGTAGGGCATTTGTTTTACAGAAAGCACGCAACAGAGCTTCTGAATACATTGTCCTGCAAGGTCAGAAGTCTATTCCCACGATTGTAATCTGTAACAGCTGCAAGCTCCCCGGAGTTGGTTACAGTTTCACAGTCTCCCTCTAGGGGGAAAACTTCTATTTGTTCTTTCTTTTAAAGACAAGTCTAACAACAAAGTTTCCTTTTTCAGATATTTTGTCAATATTTGTTCCTTTAAAATGCGAAGGGGAACAATGGAATCAATGTTTCTCTTCTTATAGCTATCTGTCAAAAACGTTTGTCTCTGGTCAATGAGCTTCAAAAAACGTCAGTCCTGACACCCCGCTCCAGGATCAGGACGGTGGAAAGTTACTTTACACTCACTTCTGCAGGTTTAAACAGTCCAAAAAATCCCCCCTCTTCTCCTGCTTCCGAAGGGGGGTTCAACAATTTTAAATGATGAAAGTTAATCTTTTACAAGCGATTTTCTGAGCTCTAGTTTGCCATGTCTTTGCTTTAATCTATCTACAAAGAAACGGAAGGCTGACTTCCTGTTTAGACCTTCCCGTTTCAGTGCCAAATTGAGGTAAACTTTTAAGTCCAATTTTCCTTTCTGCTCGCAAGTCCTTATTTAAAGTCCAGTTGTCCGAAATTTAAGTACTCACGGGTGATTATTTTAGAAGCCAAATTGTCCCAGGAAAAAGGCAGCGCTCTCCGGCAACGGCTGTGCGGCTTCGCTCCACGGAAGAAGCAGTTGACTCTCAGCACCGCGCCACTTCCCCCTCTTCGCTCCGGAGCCCGTTAGTGGGTTCTTTTGCGGGTTGGGGGGGCGCTAAAGGTGCCCGCCAAGTCCCATGGTCACAGGCTTCATCCGCCTGTGATTTTTGAAAGGGTCCCCGCTTCGCCGTAGCGGAAAAGACCCGTTTCGCGTGGAGCTAGTCCCTCCAGATCAGAGGGAGTCCGCCATTGCCGATGGCGCCACCCCGGAAGTCCAGGTGAACCACTTCTGGATTGTGCTTTGTCAGGACAATAAGAAATGCAACACTGAGCATTTACTTACCTAGATATTTATGTTACGTGGCTGTGTGGTATTGTCGTCTTCCTGAGGATCTTGGTTTGTTTGATTTTAAGGAACAAGTCCCTTGCCCTTATTTATCTGTCCACAACGCTAGCTATAATCTCAAAAGTCAGGAGGCGGCTAAATAAGATTTTCAGTAGTTTGTGTTTTATTGCTCTCCGCGGCTTCACCCCATGATGAGCAAAACTAGAATAAATTGGGCAAAATAGGAAACAATAGAAATCGTGCAAGCTTTATGCTATCTGTACCTCTTGGGTTTATTTATTCCCTAACCAGGAAGAAAAACGAAGTCCGCAGCATCATTTCCGACCCCGGAATACTCTAGATGGAGCTAAAATGAGAGCATCTGTTCGTATGACCCGGTACTTGGAGTCATGGGGAGCAGCCAAGCCATTTGCTCACTTGCACCATCGGGACAGCATGATTACAGAAAATGGCAAGATCAGCACCATGGTATGAGTTTTCTGCATCGTTATATATCAGCGCTAGCACAGTGGAGGAGAGGAAAAACTATGCCCTTCCCTCCTCTCCAGATTTCTCTCCTTCCCCCACCCCCAGACAACAATTGAGTTCTCAGATTTGAGACTGGCAACCAGCCCTGAACCAGAGCCCTTTAGCACTGTGCAGTGTAGGAAAGGGGAGATAAGGGAAATGGACAAACTCCACCAGCCTCCATAGAGTGCTACAAGACTCTGAAGCCCTGGAATCTCCTAATTCCAGGGTGGGACACTTCTGAAGACCAGCTGGGACTGGTGTTGCTTTCATGGCTGTCAGGCGGGCTTCCTCCAAGTGTCTGACTGAGAAAGAGGATGCTGATCAGCCTGTGTTCTGCTCTATCAGAGCTTGGCCTGTATTAATATGATCCTGAAATCATTAGTCTCTCATGCTTAATTTAGCTGGGTGTGTTGCTGCCGTTTGGCTTGCACCACTCAGGCTACACACATTGACCAGGGACTAAGTCATATTCAGCTCAGTAGGACTTTACTTATGAGTTGACATACAAGGAATTGCACTGATGCAATTCTGGCCCATTAAAATTAATAAGGATTTTATCATATATTTCACTGGGATTTTTGAGCTAGAGAAAATGTTCTCTGACACAACATTTGCGTTACAATACAACCTTATATACTGAGAATCAAGATTTTTTTTTTTATAATATTATGTTGACATTTTCTCTCAATTTCTCTTAGGACATGCCTATGGGTCAGTATAATTTCCAGCGTTGTAGAGAAAGGTATGTGTTGATTTTTCAGACATTGATTCTATGAGAAAAATGCATTACAGTGGTATCTCGGGTTAAGTACTTAATTCGTTTTGGACTCCGTTCTTAACCTGAAACTGTTCTTAACCTGAAGCACCACTTTAGCTAATGGGGCCTCGCCGCCGCTGCACAATTTCTGTTCTCATCCTGAAGCAAAGTTCTCAACCCGAGGTACTATTTCTGGGTTAGCGGAGTCTGTAACCTGAAGCATATGTAACCTGAAGCGTATGTAACCCGAGGTACTACTGTACTCTCTTTAACCAGCAATTCTAATCTATATAAGCATTCACTTTGTTAGCTAGGGTCATTTTGAACAGCAGTTAGGATTAAGCTGAAATAATATAATTCTGCTACAATTTGACTCAGGCAAGCTGATGCTACAGTACATTTGCTCTTTTGTATTGGCCTGGATTTGTTGAAGTACTTACAGTATTGGAGGGTGACTTAAGCATTTTGTTGCTGCTGCAGTCCTGATTAGAACTTGACCCCCACCCCCACCCCTGCAAACGCTGGCTATTCACAATGGGAGGGGAGTTCACAATATAAGCTTTCCTTCCATTATGAATAACAAGCGTGGAAGGAAGTCTAGTTTGGGGACCTTGGTGAGGACAAAGCCCCCCTTTCCTATTCAGTGGTCTTGATCTGCCCCACCATTGAGGGGAAACTCCACTATACTGTCAAGTCATACGACAGATGCCATGTCTAATTCAGCCCTGAGACTTGAAATCAGCCGACTGCTTAGTAATTGTAAGAATGCCATTTCTGGGCTGGGATAGTCTGGCCACAGGACTTCATGCCCTAGTAACCTCACAGTTAGATTTCTGTGATGCGCTCTACATAGGACAACCTTTGAAGGTGGTCTGGGAACTTCAGCTAGTGCAGAATGCAAGAGTTCTGTTGGATGTTACCTGGTAAAGGGACCCCTGACCATTAGGTCCAGTTGTGGATGACTCTGAGGTTTCGGCGCTCATCTCGCTCTATTGGCCGAGGGAGCCGGTGTACAGATTCCGGGTCATGTGGCCAGCATGACTAAGCCGCTTCTGGCAAACCAGAGCAGCGCATGGAAATGCCGTTTACCTTCCCGCCGGAGCGGTACCAATTGATCTACTTGCACTTTAACATGCTTTTGAACTGCTAGGTTGGCAGGAGCAGGGACCGAGCAACGGGAGCTCACCCCGCCGCAGGGATTCGAACCACCGACCTTCTGATTGGCAGGTCCTAGGCTCTGCGGTTTAACCCACAGCGCCACCCGCGTCCCTGTTATCTGGTACACCCACATAAAACCAACCGCATGGGATCTGTTCTGACATCCTATGTGCTACTTCTCATGATGTCATTATATAAAAACCATAACTGACTTGGGACCCACTTGCTTGAGGACATGTCCCTCCCAATGCCAGCCAGCCCAGGCCTTTCCTGTGGCCTGATGGGTGGCAACGCAGGAGAAGGCTTTCTCTGCAGTGATGTCCCAACTGTGAAATTCCTTTCTCCTGGAGTCATGGATGGCCATTATGATATTGGGTTTCCAGTTCCAAGTAAAAACTCACTTGCTTAGCCAGGCGTTTGGAGATACATGATGGTTCCAAGTCTTACTGTGGTTGTTGATTGCTCAAACTCTTATGGTCTGACTCAGTCTAGGGCAGCTTCCTGTGTTCCAATTGTTAATATCTTATTTAACTTGTTAATTTTTTATTGGACATGGTAATTGTTTAAAATATTATTTGTGGGTCCCTCCAGGCATCGTTTATTGTTCAGTCCTGAAGATTTGTGCTCATTTATGCATGATCTTACTTTCAATAATGTTTGCACCTGCAAAAGTTTTGGGGCAGACATTTTGCTCTGTTTCCAATCATTTCATGTCCCGTAGCTTCCTGCTGAAATTCTGTAACTTTTCATACCACAAGGGCTCTGGGGGATGGGTTGGTACCACTTTTGTCACACTATACTGCTTTTCCAGATGGCAATAATGTGGCTTTAGGGAACAACTAATAAAACTGAGTTATATATGGTGCTCCACTATAAATCCAACCACTAGTGTACTATTATTGTACCAATGCAGAATACACTTGCAAAAAAATTCAGTCTGGTAGGACCCCATATACCACCTTGAAATCTGGAATGGATGAAGAGCAGTCAAAGCTCAATAAATAGATAAAAATGTTTGAGACCTACTGTGATAGCTCGTGTATGCTCTTCGCAATAAGCACCTCTGCTCATTCAGAGATATTTACAGTTCTTTATTTTACATATGTACAGGCAGCACATTACAATCATGCATCTGAATCCTCCAGTTCAGATTCTGGGAGTGGCTTTTGCCGGCTTCTCCTCCAACAGAAAAGGCGAGGAAGTTTCCTGTGACGCCTCTCGCCCCTCCTCTTTAACTCTCTCCTCTCCTGGGCAGACGGAATAGGCACCGCCTCACCATCAGTACCAGAACTTCCTGTGCTTGCTGGGGCTCTGCTTCTGCATCTAAGGGCCTTTCCGCCTCCTGGCTCTCTCCCCCTTCCCCATCCGTCACTTCCTGTCTACCTCCCTCTGAATGTTCCTCCTCCTCCCCGGCATTCTATGGCAGTCCCATGACACCTACCTGCCAGGGGACTTGCATACAACCCTCTTTTGTAGTTTCAGGCAAGACAGAAAAGCAGAAGAGTTAATCTCTTAGTGAGCTACCTACCACATGTAGCTGTGAACTATGTTCAGCTTGGTGGGTGCTCTGAGTTGGGTCAGAAAGGAAGGCTACCTTGGGCTTGTGAAAGGAAGAATATGCCCATGCAGGCATATAGTCAGAGACTTCAGGTGGTGCAGATAAACTTGGCTCATTCATTCAGAGGCTTCATCGTGAAGAGATAAAATAAGCCATTTCTTGCAAACTTCTAAATGTCCCGATGCCACAGAATCACATAAGGTAACTGGTCAAGTTTATAGGTAACAAAATGTGTAACTTTACCAGTCCACTTGAGGGCAACTATATCAGACCCAGTTATTCTAAGAGAATTCCTAAATTCTACTTTCCTGCAGTTTTGGGACGACCTGAAGTCAAACTGTTGGTTATGTTGTTCTAAAGTCATCTCAGCAACAAGTCAACTTCATATTGCAAAACAAATGGCTGATGTTAAATGCAGGTCCAAATATGGCAAGTTGTGTAGACTCTGTTCTATATACTGCTGCAGGAAAACAGGAATACAAAGAGCTGGCTTCCTTTTTGTTCTCTGTTCTCTTTGTTCTCTCTAATCGTTGCCATGCCTTATTTGGGTATTTTCCCCAAGGCTACTAACTCCTATTTGCCCTTTTGTCCTCCACAGAACAAAATCTCAGAAGAAGAAGTTTGAAGAAGAACTGAATGAAAGGATGATTCGAGCAATTGATGGAATAAACGCTCAAAAGTATGTTTGCACACAAGGTTGCCCTGATACTGATACCACCAGTAGCGCTCTGTGCAGTGGTGTAGGTGAGGCACTGCTGCTCTCCTGGCTTCCGAAAACAGCATGTCACTGGGGCTAACCAATGTGGGGAGGGGCAAGGCACCGAGACCTTGGCACTGTGCAAGCACACAGAAACACAGAAGGGATAACAAGGACCATCTAGTCCAACCCCCTGCAATGCCGGTAACTTGCCCAATGTGACCCTGAGAAGAATTGTCTCATGTTCTGCCAACATAATGGCAAGAGTGCCTCATTGGCTGTGCCACTCCGCACTGAGCTCCCTTCCCCCTGTCCTTCCCCCACCCCTCTCTCTGGTAAGTCCAGTGATTCACTGTGTTTGGAAGTCAGGAGTTCAAAGGACCAAAACACTCCATTGCTGAATTTCCTATAGATGAGGAATAAGTATTTTAGTAACCTGGGGTGTCTGGTTTATTGGAAGCAAATGAGAACTGAGCAAAGACTGTGCTAAATGACTCAGAGACCTATTTAGAACACCATATGAGATGAGGCTCTTTGGTCCTCTTCATTGTTGGGGAATGTGCTATAGGTTGTGGTGGTGGTGGTTGTTTTTACTTTATTAAAAGAATTTCATTCATTGAAAACAAAGTGATGAAAGAAAAAAATTAAGAGAGAGAGAAAATTATCAAAAATGCAAGAAAAATCATTCCAACTTGGACCAGTTAATATTCTGATATTTTACCAAAGGTATCTATTGTTTGGCTCAACATAGGAATGTTAGTATGAAGCTTCAAAATAAACAAAAGAATATCATCTGCAGATAAAACCAATTTATATTCAACTGAATTGTGTACTGCCCTGTAATAGCACAAGCCGGGGGGGGGGGCGGTTCTAAGGTGAATGTAGACGCTCTTGCCCAATTCCTCGGGACAGTGGAAAAGTAGCAGACTTTTGCCATTCACTTTAACTCTAGATGTAGGCGAGTCATACAATATTTTAATCCATTTTATAAAACACAAATGAAAACGAAATTTAGTTAGAGCTACCTCTGTACGCAGGTGGCGCTGTGGTCTAAACACGCTGTGGCTTGCCGATCAGAAGGTCGGCGGTTTGAATCCCCGCGATGGGGTGAGCTCCTGTTGCTCGGTCCCTGCTCCTGCCAACCTAGCAGTTCGAAAGCATGCCAGTGCAAGTAGATAAATAGGTACCACTCCGGCGGGAAGGTAAACGGTGTTTCCATGTGCTGCTCTGGTTCGCCAGAAGTGGCTTAGTCAAGCTGTCTGCGGACAAACGCCAGCTCCCTTGGCCAGTAAAGTGAGATGAGCGCCGCAACCCCAGAGTCGTCCACGACTGGACCTGACAGTCAGGAGTTCCTTTACCTTTACCTCTGTTTATAAATTTTGTCAAAAGCCTTTTTAGCTTCTAGTCATAAAATTAGAAATTGGTCTTTATTTTTGTTTAAATCTACCAAATTCATCACTTCTCTAATATTATCTGCTTCTTGTCTTGTTTTATAAAACTGGTCTGGTCATTCTTAATAACAGATACTATCACTTGCTGGATTCTGTTTGCTAAGGTTGCTGATACATATGCAAACGTTTTTTATTTATGTGCATTGTTTTGCATGCTTAAGCCTCAGCTACTTAAACTGAATTTAAGTGTGAAATTTGATCTGCAGTTGTTCCTCTTGCCTTCTGGTTCAGTGGACTGCCTAGAGCATGTGTAGCAGGGCTCCAGAATCCTCACTGGCTGTTTATAATTTGGGGACATAATTCAAGGTCTGGGTTTGACCTATAATTGCTTAAATGAGTTGAATGTCAAGAAGCTGCTCTCTCAAATATTCTTTTGAGACCCGATCAACTAAGAGCACCAACACATGATCATATAGTGTTGTTTACTCAGAAGGTTTGAAATCAGAAGGTCTCATTGCCAGTATGGACCGTGGCTATTTGACGCGCCAGTGCCAGAGGAAGAGAAAAAACTTAAACACGTAGCGGAGATTCCCAAAAATAGACCAGAGGCAATTGTACTTCATCCAGCAGAACTTTACTTGCTACTGAAGGCAAATAAACATAATGGTCACAGATCCAGTACATTCAGGATTGGTCCAGTCCATAAAAATCCAGTTGCAGCACTTACAAAACTTATAAACCTATAGCAAGACTAAACCTTAACACTAGGCATACTATGTACAGAATACCACACCAAAAGGAAGAGAGATAGAAAGTAAAACCCAGGCTCCTTCTGGGTTTTTTTTTTAAATAATATTTATTAAAAGTTTCAGAATTACAGAAAGGAAGAAAAAATAAGAAACAACACTACAATACATAAAAAAAGCATAAAAACCAATACAACAATACAGCAAAAAGAAGAAAAAAACCACAAATCCCATATTACGTATCTTTAGCTTCCATTTGCTTGTTTCATTGACCTCCTCACACCTCCCATTTTGTATTCTAATTTAATTAGTTATTTCAGCAAATTCTTTCCATCTTTCTCAATTTTTATTGAATAATTTATCTTAACAATTTAGCCTATTAATTAACTCAACAAATCCTTTCCACCTTTCCCCATATTCTGTTATTCAAATTGCCTTGATTTATTTAACCTTATCTTACCGTAAAATACCTTAGAGCTTGAAACTTAATACTGAATTATACATGACTCCTTATATCGTTTCTACTAAAACCCCAGAGGACAGGATCACACTTCAAAACGACCTTGACAGATTAGAGAACTGGGCCAAAACAAACGATGAATTTTAACAGGGAGAAATGTAAAGTATTGCACTTGGGCAAAAAAAATGAGAGGCACAAATACAAGATGGGGGACACCTGGCTTGAGAGCAGTACATGTGAAAAGGATCTAGGAGTCTTGGTTGACCACAAACTTGACATGAGCCAACAGTGTGACGCGGCAGCTAAAAAAGCCAATGCAATTCTGGGCTGCATCAATAGGAGTATAGCATCTAGATCAAGGGAAGTAATAGTGCCACTGTATTCTGCTCTGGTCAGACCTCACACCTGGAGTACTGTGTCCAGTTCTGGGCACCACAGTTCAAGAAGGACACTGACAAACTGGAACGTGTCCAGAGGAGGGCAACCAAAATGGTCCAAGGCCTGGAAACGATGCCTTATGAGGAACGGCTAAGGGAGCTGGGCATGTTTAGCCTGGAGAAGAGGAGGTTAAGGGGTGATATGATAGTCATGTTCAAATCTATAAAAGGATGTCACATAGAGGAGGGAGAAAGGTTGTTTTCTGCTGCTCCAGAGAAGCAGACACGGAGCAATGGATCCAAACTACAAGAAAGAAGATTCCACCTAAACATTAGGAAGAACTTCCTGACAGTAAGAGCTGTTGGACAGTGGAATTTGCTGCCAAGGAGTGTGGAGGACCTTTGGAGGTCTTTAAGCAGAGGCTTGACAACCATATGTCAGGAGTGCTCTGATGGTGTTTCCTGCTTGGCAGGGGGTTGGACTCGATGGCCCTTGTGGGCCATCCAACTCTATGATTCTATGATTCATATAGTTTCATTCCAACATTGTCCCTAATATTCATTAATTTTAGGCTAATTCCCTAAATAAAAATTTTTCTTTATATATTTTCTTCCAATCTTCATCCAACGTCTCTTCTTCCTGGTCTCAGGTCATGTCTGTCCTTACTGTCCATTCCATCTAGTCCATCAACCTGGTAATCTTATGTCCGAGGCTCTTAAGTCTCTTCCATGTCCCTTCTGCAGATCTTCTTCTTCTTGTTTATACCTGCACTTTTCCTTGTCTTTTGTTGGTCTCTTTCTTAATTCTTTTCCTTTCTCATTGAGGAGTAGGTCTCTGGGAGGTTCCAGCCCAAAGTTATCTCCATCTCCCTTCATCAAACCAGCCCATTCCCCACAGTCCCACTCCCCACAGTCATCAATATAATCCAAAAAATATTTAAGAGCATATTTCAAAGTCCCTCCAAAGTTAAGAACCTCCTCAGCTCCAGACTCCCCCTGGCCCACTCCAACTTCAATCTTCAAAAACAGCGGCTTATGCTCCTGCAGGCCCTCAGATCTCTCCATTTGTATTATTTGAGGTGCAATCGCAACCTCCTCCATTATTTTCTGTGCTTGCCCAATCAATACAGGTTCCTGAGTTGGTCCCTGAGTGGTTTCTATATCAATATTCCCTGTTTGTCCACAATTATTGACCACAACAGTCATCAAATCCGTTTTCTCATTCATCAAATCCATCTTCTCATGCATCTGTTCCAACAAAGCACTTGTCTTGCATAAAGCAAGCACCAAAACTTCCTCCCAGTTCATTTTAATTCAAGGTCAAAAGGACTGGTCCCACGATCTTAATCTCACAGCTGTAGAGTCCTCAAGTAGACTGCAGCAACAATTTAGCAAGCTCCCTCTAGAGGAGACAATTTCTATTTGTATCCATCTTTTTAAGGCAAGTCCAACAAAGGAAAATTACTTTCATTTTTCAGATATTTTGTTTCTTTAGAATGCAAAAGGCAACATTGGAATCAGTTTATTTCTCTTCTTTAGCTATCTGTCAAAATATTCCATTCACAGTCAGTGAACCTCTCCAACAATTTCTGTCTCAGACACCCCGTTCCCAGGTTAGAGACGGTGGAAACTTATCTTTCTTCACTCCCTCTCCTGCAGGCATTAAACAAAGTCCCCCCCCCCTTTTCTCCTGCTTCCAAGGGGGTTTTAGTGGTTATAAATGAAGGAAATTTAGACTTTTTTAACGACTTTCCAGGCTTTAGCTTACAAGGTTTTTGCTTCAGTCTATATACAAAAAGCGGAAGGCGGACTTCCTATTTTGAACCTTCCCGCTTCAGTGCCAAATTAGGATATTTCTTGATCCAATTTTCCGTTTCTACTCACGGGTACTTGTTTTAAATCCAATTGTCCACAGGAAAAAGTCAGCGCTCTCTGGCAATGGCTGTGCGGCTTCACTCCGTGAAAGTAGCAATCAGTTCGCAGCACCGCGCCACTCATCCCACTTCACTCTGGAACCCCGAAATGGGGTTCCCCGTGAGTAGGGGAGGCGCTCCTGGTGCCCTGCCGAACCCCACGTTCCCAGGCTTCCTCTGCCTGGGATATCAAGTGGGTCCCCACCTTCGCCGCGGCGGGAAGACCCAGTTTCCACGGAGCCAGTTCCTCCGGTCGGAGGAACTCCGCCATTCGCCGATGGCGCTAACCCGGAAGTCAACCCAGGCTCCTTCTGGTCTATATTTATAGTCAGCATGACCTTAATTGGAAGAGATAAGAGAACCAGTTCAAACCAGCTTCCCAGAAGGTATAACCCAAACAATCATGAAGCTTCTTTCATACAGAGAAGCTTCCAGTAGCTTCCAGAACCTTCTTGAATTAATCAGAATAGGAAAAATCTCTACACATCAGATCAATACTTTCTGCATTAAGAAACGCAAACTCCCTATATTAAAAATTGAAATTGGGTGTATTCCCTCACAGGGCTATAGTTTCTTTTCTCAGCCTTCCCTGTGCCTCTTACTTAAACTTTTCAGAAAAATATAATAAGCAAATAATTATCCAGCTTTATGTATAATAATCTGTATGTTCTTTCTTCCTCTTCTAGGCAGTGGCTTAAGTCTGAGGATATTCAAAGGATATCATTGCTCTTCTATAACAAAGCACTGGAAAAAGAAGTAAGTAACACTTAGCATAGAAGGGACGCGGGTGGCGCTGTGGGTTAAACTACAGAGCCTAGGACTTGCCGATTGGAAGGTCGGCGGTTTGAATCCCCGGGACGGGGTGAGCTCCCGTTGCTCGGTCCCTGCTCCTGCCCACCTAGCAGTTTGAAAGCACGTCAAAGTGCAAGTAGATAAATAGGTACCGCTCCGGTGGGAAGGTAAACGGCGTTTCCGTGCGCTGCTCTGGTTTGCCAGAACCATTTAGTCATGCTGGCCACATGACCCGGAAGCTGTACGCCGGCTCCCTCGGCCAATAAAGCGAGATGAGCTCCGCAACCCCAGAGTCGGTCACGACTTGACCTAATGGTCAGGGGTCCCTTTACCTTTAACACTTAGTATACAATATCAGGGTTCTGTGTTCATTTTGTAAAAGTAAGTCATGGCACTAGTTGTTTCTAGTTACATGGGGGTCCTCTTACCTGAAAAATGTGTGGCCCTGTTGGTGTCTAAGTTGAGGTAGACCGGTTTTTCTCACCGGTTCTTCTATTTAATCTCCTTCCTGACATGGAGCAAAATTGGATTCCTTCTGGTAATGTAAATGATGTGCCTGTTCTCCAGATTGCAGCCTTTCAGCTCTTCCTGCAAAGCACTGTAAATTTCATAGAAGTGGCGTCTGACTGACCAGAGAACTTGAACTTTGTTGGTTTTGAGTTCTTCCACTGCTGTGTTTTATATGTGCTTGTCCACCAGGCCTAACAAATCAGAGCATTTGGTCCAAACGAGAGAGTCGTCCTTCCTTTCTCTTTTTGCTCTGAATGTTTTCAGTGCTAACACACAGTGGTTATCTCCTGCTCTGTCTTCAACATTTCTGATTCAATTATGTCAGCTTATTCTAAGGCTAGAAGTGGGCTGTTTGGGGATTTCTGGGTCGAGTTGGTTTTGCCCATTTTCCATTGCAGGGAGAAAGGGGAACATTCCATGATAAACATGTTATCCCCGTAGGCCTTGCCACAATCAACTGGGAAGCTCTCCACTAAAATGCAGCATAAGGGAGCATCAGGTGCAGTTCGATAGGACTTGTGCAAGAGAACGTATTGGTGGTTTGTTTCCTATAATTATGGTCCAGTCGTGACCGACTCTGGGGTTGCGGCACTCATCTTGCTTTACTGGCCAAGGGAGCCGGCGTACAGCTTCCGGGTCATGTGGCCAGCATGACTAAGCCGCTTCTGGCGAACCAGAGCAGCACACGGAAACGCTGTTTACCTTCCCGCCAGAGTAGACCTGTTGATCTACTTGCACTTTGACGTGCTTTCGAACTGCTAGGTTGGCAGGAGCAGGGACCGAGCAACGGGAGCTCACCCCGTCACGGGAATTCGAACTGCCGACCTTCTGATCGGCAAGTCCTAGGCTCTGTGGTTTAACCCACCCGCGTCCCTATAATTATAGTTACGTACCCCAAATAGTCGCAGTTTTTGAGCCCCTTGTTTATGTAAAACATTTTTTAAACAAATGGTCAAGAGAGGCACAACTGTTAGTGGCAGTGGCTCCTCTTGCTGTTTTCTTTCTGGAAAACCATTGAAGAGGTACAATATAACAATATAAAATCTGTGATGGATCAGTCCAAGAGTCCATCTAGTTTGGTGCCCCCTGACCAAAGAGATGCTTCCAGGAAGCCTATCAGCTGGGCATGAAAGCAAGACCCATTTCCCATAATTGGTCCCTCTGCCACTAGCGGGCAGAGGTGCATCGCCATGGCACATGGAGGTTCTGTTTAGCTACTATAGCTAAGAGCAGCTGATAAACCTGCTCTCCGTGATTTTTTCCAGTTCTTTTCTTTAAAGTCTTTGAGTTAATGGTCAGCTCAGGAAGCATAAGCCTGTGTTCTAGTAACTGAGTTAATTTTACCAACTGTTTTAAAATTATGTTAGGGTTTTTTTTGTAATTTCTTTCTAATTTTCTAATTTTGTAATCTCTTTCTAATTTTGTTTTAGTATAGAGCAACAACGCTTCCTGCGTTCAAGTACTATGTGACCTGTGCTTGTCTTATATTCTTCTGCATTTTTCTTGTGCAGATCCTAGTACTACCCAAGTAAGTAAGAAATTTGCACAGCTCTTTGTTTATCTCCATTCATGTTGTTGTCACCCTTTTCAGTTCTGGGAAGGTTGTGCCATTAATCCCAAATGCAATAAGGGACTGGCTGATTAAATAAATAAATCCTGGCATGTAATTCTGCTTCTATTTCTGGCTGGTTTTGCCCTCCTACATCTTTCTGACCCATCAGTGCCCATTGGGACAGAGCTACAGAGCTGGCCTTCCAACACTGGTATTGCTGCAGCATATCTGGATGGGACTGGGATGGGACACTGTGTTGTGACACACAGACAAATGACTGGTTTCTGGGAAAGAGCCTCTGGGTGGGAGCAGTTCAAGTCATACAAAACTGCTCAAAAGCCTTGTGCAATTCAAACCGCTGTTGAATTTCATGCATTTATAAATAGGAAACTTTCAGAATATTGGGATGGGAGCAGTAGAACAGTATGTACAGTACACTTGAATTTCCAAAAAAACAAACCACTTGTACCATCAATTGTCAGGAAGCAATTGACAAAGAAAGAAAGAAAGAAAGAAAGAAGAAGAAGTTTAAAAAACCCACTCGTGTTTATAAGGGCTTTCTTTCTCCTGCACCTGGTAAAAGAAAAGGGAGGGCTGCCATGGATTTTTATATTCAAAAGATGTTTTAACAATGAAGCTCTTATGCAGTCCAAGCCTCTGCACTGACTGAAATCTGTTGAAAGCTTCATGAATGTACAAAAAAAAAAAGAACACCCAACCCCACAGAGTGAAAGATACTGAAATTATCAAACTCAAGTCGAAGCTCTTGAAGATAAAAATTAGCTCCCTGCAGGAATCTGTCAATGAACATCTTTCCCATACATATATTGAAATCTTAAAAACAGGGATAGACAGAAGGTTGTTGTTGTTGTTGTTGTTTAGTCGTTTAGTCGTGTTCGACTCTTCGTGACCCCATGGACCAGAGCACGCCAGGCAGAAGGTGCCATTGGTTAATGACAGACTAGTTTGTAGTAGCCTACTTAATACCTCCTTGTTTCTGGGATTCTTGCAAAGAATGCTGGACTGCTTAGCTAGCTCCAATTTTGGGAGTCCCTGGGCAATACACTAGCATTGGCCCCTCAGATCTATTTTGTTCCTACCCATGTAAAAAAGAAAATGACAGCAGCCTTGAGAAGGTACATTGCGTTTCTCCAAACCCAGTACATAAGCACATCTAGTCTTAAAGCATGTTTGTTTTGGCAAAAGGGCTTCCAGGAAAGATTGCTGCCACATGGAATGAGAGGTGTTGCCTGGAAGGAGTAAACGTCCTTGCTGCTCACATGTTGGATAGATCATAGTCCATGTCAGAATCCACATGGGTACTCTAATAGGAAAGTTTGCAGGAGGGGTTAGTGGTGGGCCTCCAGCATTCTGACTCCCATCTGTGGCCAAATGGAGATCGATGATAGATATAATTTTTAGCTTGCTTTTCTGGGCAAATGCCCATGCAAATCAGCTTGCAATCAAAAACAAAGAAAGATGAAAAGAGCAGGAATATAAAAGTTGGTGTTATTCAGCAAGCCACTTCTTAGCTCCTCAACAAGTGCAAATATTCATTTAGATTACTTATACCTAAAACTAATCTAACCTGCAATTGTTAAAAGATCCATTCCTTAGTATTCACTCTTGTTTTGAAAATTTAAAACATACCAGAATGTACCATTGGGATTTCAATACAACCAAAGTAGACCAATCAAGACTGAATTCATTCTGCCTATTCTTTAAGATACAATAATATATGATGCATTTTCTTTTTTCCTTTTAAGCAATTTTCAAAGGAGGCAGACCCACATGGCTGTTGCAGTCACATTAAGTGACTGCAAACGTGCTTGAACAATCCATCAACCAGAATTCCTTCTGTGTCTTTTATTTGTACATTGGTTTCTCTAATAGGCCTTTCTTCCTGTCTTGTAGAAAGTCTGCCCTTGGGATCTCCTTTGGAGCTGCCTTCCTTGTGCTCTCCTTCATTCTTTTTATCTGTTTTGCTGGACAGCTTTTGGTAGGTATTAAGAGAATGCCCTAGCAGCACAATTCGTTCTGCATAAGCAATGAGGCCTTAACGCCCATGCAATACAGCCAAGGTTACTTTCCCTTCCTGTTAGTTGTCTGGGTGAGAAATAAACCTTTTGAGAACTTCCTTACTTGGAGTTAATTTGCTTAACACTTTTATCAATGATGTGAAATGCAGAAGCTTTTTCATATAGGCATTGCTATGTACTGACCTTTACTGGAGATGAAAAACTGAGAGACTTGCATTGTAGCTTGTCTGACCTGTCATAGCCAATGACTTTTGCTGACAAGCATGAATAATTTTTAATTAAGTCCCCCCCCCCCAAATATGTGTAACCAATCAAGAATTTAAACTAAGATACAACATCCTGAGATAAAAGGTTCTAAACCCCACACATCTCAGATCACAAGTGGCTCTTGAAATTAAACAGTTTACTGTGTGGGATGGAGGGGATGCTGTTTCAGGACCAAACTGCACAGTTCTGAGATGGCTGTCACCGATGGAAGCGAAGGCTCTGAAAAAGCTCAATATGGAGGCCAAATGGCCGAAATATTGGGAAATTTTGGAACAAGATGGAGATAGATTGAAACTGCAGAGTTTTGAGAAATTAAAAAACAAAGTGCGAGACTGGCTTCATTATTATCAGATAATGGAGGCATATAATTTAGATAAGAAAATTGGCTTCCAGGCGGAAAAATCAAAATTAGAAACAGAACTGTTAGAACCCAAAACTAAGATTTTGTCAAAGATGTATAACTTGCTGTTGAAATGGAATACTCAGGATGAAATGGTGAAATCTGCTATGATTAAATGGGCACAAGATGTTGGACATAATATAATGATGGCTGACTGGGAACAGTTATGGACCACAGGTATGAAGTTTACGGCATGTAATGCCTTAAGAGAGAATATTATGAAAATGATTTACAGGTGGTACATGACACCAGTCAAACTTGCAAAAATCTATCATTTGTCCGATAATAAATGTTGGAAATGCAAAGAAACTGAAGGTACATTCTTTCACCTTTGGTGGACGTGCCCAAGGATTAAGGCTTTCTGGGAGATGATTTATAATGAAATGAAAAGGGTATTTAAATATACCTTCTTGAAGAAACCAGAGGCCTTTCTCCTGGGCATGGTCGGCCAAATGGTGCCAAAGAAGGACAGAACTTTCTTTATGTATGCCACAACAGCAGCAAGAATACTTACTGCAAAGTACTGGAAGACACAAGAACTACCCACTCTGGAAGAATGGCAGATGAAGGTGATGGACAACATGGAATTGGCGGAAATGACTGGCAGAATCCGAGACCAGGGAGAAGAGTTGGTGGAAGAAGATTGGAAGAAATTTAAAGACTACAGAAATATTGCAAAATTAATGAATGTTAGAATGATGTTAGAATGAAGTTAGGTGGTTTAAGCAGTAATGCTATAAAGGTGTATGTAAAAATGGATTGATAACAGGTGAAAATTTAAAGTTATAGTATATTAAGTTAAAGGATTAAGAGAAAATAAAGAGGGAAAGAAATTGCTGAATTAACTAATTGAATTGGAATACAAAAAAGGGAGGTATGAGGAGGTCAGAGAAACAAGGATATGAATGTAAGGCATGGAAAGATTGATTTTTTTATTTTTTTATTTTTTATTTTTTTTTAAATAATATTTTTTATTGATTTTTTTATTTTTTTAAGTGTTTTTTATTCTTTTATTCTGTATTTTGTATTTTGTATTTTTCTTGTATTTTTATTTCTGTCTTTTGTTTTTGCTTTTCTTGTTTTTATGTAATTCTTTTTTCTAAAATTTTAATAAATATCATTAAAAACAAACAAACTGCACAGTTCTGCTCTGGAGTGCAGGTTTCTACCCCCACACAAATGGACAGCACGGGGCCTCCAGTTCAGTTTGGGATTATAGCATGGAAGGGTAAGGGGACTTGTTTACAGTGCAAGTTGCAAGTAGGAGGCCCCTAATGCAGCTTGAGTCTTCACTCACTACAGTAAGGGCCCATCCACACAGCTGTTTGTCCTGTGATTTCTAGCCTTTTGTATCTATCTATTATCACGGGTCCAGTAGGGTTTTTTCTTGACCCATTGCCTTTCCTAGGAAAACGCGCTGTTTCCTGCTGAATCAGGACAAACATTAGTCTACAGAAAACTGGAAGAAATATTTGTCCCTCTTCTAATCCTAAAATAGATCTTGAAGGGGAATAAGCATACTTTCCTGGGAGCTGTGTTTGGGGCAATCTGCTCTTCCCTCCTTTCCTTCTTTTCCCCCCTATCACCTACAGAATAATTTCTCTGGTTGCAGTGCACTTCCAGTTTTCTCTGAGTGCTTAATTTTTTATTACTCTTCCCTGTTTAGCGCTAATAAAAACTGTGGTCAAATGATACATGTGCAAAATGTGTGTGTTCCTGCTCGTTTTCTTTGATTTGTTGTGATGATTCCAATCACAGCTTTATTTTCTGTCTTTAAAAATAAGTGTTAATTAATAGGTATTGGAAGGGTCATAGCTCCTTTTGTATATGTCAAATGATGGTTTGATTCTCTGGTTTTCTGATTCTCTGACTCTCTGCCACGGGTGGGGGGAGCTGAAGGTGAAGACAACACGAAAAGCAGACTATTGGTTATACAAAGAATGAAGGGGAAAACACTGGGTTTTGGGGTTTTTTCCCAAGTAAAATCCAAGGCAAAAATCACAAGTGGGAACACCCAGCCCTGGACCAAATTGAAAATGGCACAAAGAGTTCTGGATTTAAGGGGAAACATGGCTGGGCCCTAAGCGTGCGTAGAAATTGTACTCAAGGCCAGAACTACACAGTTAAGGCCACATATAGTTATGCACTGAGAAAAAGAAGTCTAAAGTCTCTATGGGAACACAGAACTTGTTCTACCGGATCCTGACCCCAGGAGTTCCATTGCAGCACAACCACCACCACTGGTAACTCGGCTTATCAAAACTTTGGGTCAGCGTTCTCAGGACAGTGAATCAAAATGAAGAAACTGCTTTAAAGAGATCCAGGCTCTGAATGATGCTCTTTGTTACTTATCCCAGCAAGAGGAAAATGAGATTGTCCTGCAGTTGCAGGGAATCCAGTTAACACTGACCAGATATAGGTATCACCGGGTACTGACTACATTGCAGTAACATACTTTGTCTCCTGTTTTCCCCAAATGTTTCAGAAGAAGAGAGCAGCTGAAGAAGCCTGCATCTCAGCTAGGAAGAAGAACTTGACTGGGGGTTTAGTAGGGATTTGAGACTTTGGGGCTTTGGACAACTAGGACAACGTTCCTCATTGTTAGTGGCATTATATCCTAGCCTGCTCTCAAGCATTTTACTTGCACTTTTGTGCGTCTGTTTGGAGCTTGAAGCTGGCAAGTCAGTGCACCTACTTGCAAATGCAAATGGATGGATTTGTCCCTTGTGGAGTGCACTTGCACCACAAGTAGCTAAAGAGTACCCAGGAACAAATGAGAAAGAGAAAAGACAAAATCAGATCAAACGAAGCCATGATGGAGGTGCTGCAGCGGAGGCTGCTCTCAAACTGTGCTAGACAAAAAGTGCCTTAAGACAAAAGTTGTGCTCAGAATGAAAGGATGGCTTTTGATTGTTTTCTTTCTCTGAAGAGGTAATTACATTACTGCAAAGGTGCTTTGTGTTCCTCCCTCTAAGGAACATACACATTTCCTTCCTGTACCGTCATCATCATATTATTACAAAAAGGAGATATTTTAAGGGAGGCCTGGCATTTTTTATATTAATTCCAGTCTCCTTTGCAGCTGCCTGTCTTTTGCTTTCAGTAATACTTTTTATTTGTTTTGCTGAATAGCTCAGTAGGTGCTGGGAGCATGTTGCTTTTCTTAGAACCTCAATTCCAGTAATGAGGCCATAATATCTCAACATTATTGAAGACCACCTTATAAAGAAAAGTTCCTTCAGCATAATATCCTTCTTCGTAGCTTGGGTAAGGAAACAGATCGCTGAGGACTTTCTTCCCTGGAGTTAATTTACTTTTACTTACCAACCTGTGGTGATTTCTAGAGTTCACATCACTCAGTGTTGTCAAGACTGCAAGCAATTTCTTTCTCGCCCATTGTGTTTTCTGTTAAATGAAACTGTCTTACTAGCTGGACAGTTTTTCCAAAGCGACTTGGTTTTTGATGTATAGGAGAAAAAAAGCAAAAAGGGTATGTGACCTGATGTGTCCCTGATTGTTACTTAGCAGATGGATGCCAAATATCTCTTGAGCTTGAAATGTACAGATAGTTTTCAGGTCAGAGCTGTTCCTACTCCAAGTAATGCCAAATAAAAGAACAGGAGGAACCTGGAAAAAATAAAGCATTCATTCTAGTGAAAGGCACAAAGATCATCCCCCCCCCCTTCTTAATGCAGTACCTTTATTCAAACATAAACCTTTTTGGTTAAAAGTAGCTTTTATCAATGCTGATAAAAGGTTCCATGAAAGTGGTTAGGTAAGTGGTGTTAGTGTAATAAAACTGGTATGTAGACATTTAGGGTATGTTGTTAAAGCAGCCATGCTACCGAAGGCAGAGATTTATTTCATATGCTTTTCAATGTCTTAACAATGTGAAGCATTGTTGGGTGGAATATCAAACATTTTCAGGGATGCACCCTTGAAATAGTTCAGTGTAAGGTGTGGCAGACATCCTGAGCCAGACATCCTGGAGAGTGAAATTAAATGGGCCTTAGAAAGCACTGCAAATAACAAGGCCAGGGGAAGTGATGGTATTCCAGCTGAACTATTTAAAATTTTAAAAGGTGATGCTGTTAAGGTGCTACACTCAATATGCCAGCAAGTTTGGAAAACTCAGCAGTGGCCAGAGGACTGGAGAAGATCAGTCTACACCCCAATTCCAAAGAAGGGCAGTGCCAAAGAATGCTCCAACTACCGCACAATTGCACTCATTTCACACGCTAGCAAGGTTATGCTTAAAATTCTACAAGGCAGGCTTAAGCAGTATGTGGACCGAGAACTCCCAGAAGTGCGAGCTGGATTTTGAAGGGGCAGAGGAACCAGAGACCAAATTGCAAACATGCGCTGGATTATGGAGAAAGCTAGAGAGTTCCAGAAAGAAATCTACTTCTGCTTCATTGACTTTGCAAAAGCCTTTGACTGTGTCGACCACAGCAAACTATGGCAAGTTCTTAAAGAAATGGGAGTGCCTGATCACCTCATCTGTCTCCTGAGAAATCTCTACGTGGGACAAGAAGCTACAGTTAGAACTGCATATGGAACAACTGATTGGTTCAAAATTGGGAAAGGAGTACGGCAAGGCTGTATATTGTCTCCCTGCTTATTTAACTTATATGCAGAATTCATCATGCGAAAGGCTGGACTGGATGAATCCCTAGCCGGAATTAAGATTGCCGGAAGAAATATCAACAACCTCAGATATGCAGATGACACAACCTTGATGGCAGAAAGTGAGGCGGAATTAAAGAAACTTTTATTGAAGGTGAAAGAGGAGAGTGCAAAATATGGTCTGAAGCTCAACATCAAAAAAACGAAGATCATGGCCACTGGTCCCATCACCTCCTGGCAAATAGAAAGGGAAGAAATGGAGGCAGTGAGAGATTTTACTTTCTTGGGCTCCATGATCACTGCAGATGGTGACAGCAGCCACGAAATTAAAAGAGGCCTGCTTCTTGGGAGAAAAGCAATGACAAACCTAGACAGCATCTTAAAAAGTAGAGACATCACCTTGCCAACAAAGGTCCGTATAGTTAAAAGTATGGTTTTCCCAGGAGCGATGTATGGAAGTGAGAGCTGGACCATAAAGAAGGCTGATCGCCGAAGAATTGATGCTTTTGAATTATGGTGCTGGAGGAGACTATTGAGAGTCCCATGGACTGCAAGAAGATCAAACCTATTCTTCATTCTGAAGGAAATCAGCCCTGAGTGCTCACTGGAAGGACAGATCGTGAAGCTGAGGCTCCAATACTTTGGCCACCTCATGAGAAGAGAAGACTCCCTGGAAAAGACCCTGGTGTTGGGAAAGATGGAGGGCACAAGAAGAAGGGGACGACAGAGGACGGTTGGATAGTGTTCTCAAAGCTACCAGCATGAGTCTGACCAAACTGCGGGAGGCAGTGGAAGGCAGAAGTGCCTGGCGTGCTCTGGTCCATGGGGTCACGAAGAGTCGGACACGACTAAACGACTAAACAACAACAAGGTGTGGCAAAAGGACCTGGACAAAACTTGTGGTGCTACTCATGTGCCCTGTGACAAACGGAAGAAAATGTGGAACAAGCCGAAGGGTGGATAGGCCCTCTGTCACATGTTCAGTTGCCTTTAGTTTGTTGCTTTTTAAATAAAAGTTAAAGGGATGGAGAGAAATGTCCCCCATGGGAATTTTGCAATGTGTGTTCATGGCAAGTAATCTAAGCAGAAACTGAGAGAGAATAAAATGAAGTAGGTTATGGATAAATGGCTGATGCTCCTTCTGGGCTGATCATGTCATAATAATTGTAGTTTATTTTAGCAGTTTTTTAATTTAATTGTAGCTGAGTTTTACTTATGTGAAAGTGGAAAGCAGTTATGGTAACTTCAGTTTTAAATGTTTTTATAGAATCCATTCACATGTATCTGAAATAAAAGTGCTCAAGACTGAGATGTTGATCGTGGGGACTTTTGTAGTACAGAAAGCTTTTAGGGTTTAATTTTTTTATGATGTCATACTCTTCCCAGGGAGGTCTGCCTGGTTAGATTTATTGTAGTCCTTACAAGGCAAATGAAATAACTTTTCATGCTGCTTGGCTTTAGGGCTCTGTGAGTTGGATGGTTTTTAATACTGCGTTTATCATTCTGCTATTAATGTTTAGTATTGTTAATGGGTTTTTAATGTGTCTGGATCCTTTCTTTAATATACTGCGAATTTTAAAATTATGCTATACTTGCTAGCTAGTCTGGAGTCTCTGCATTTGCCAAAAAATGAAATAAGAACTGTCTGATCCCCGGATCC
Organism: Podarcis pityusensis; assembly: GCF_964106645.2. Taxonomy (NCBI): domain Eukaryota; kingdom Metazoa; phylum Chordata; class Lepidosauria; order Squamata; family Lacertidae; genus Podarcis; species Podarcis pityusensis. Next base: position 90,119,345 of record NC_138031.1, on the reverse strand, counting down.
TACATAAGACTCAGTTGATCAGTGACCTTTGCGCTTAATTCCCATTTTATCTACTGTCGTGGTTAGCCAGTCATTTCCTACCTTACAGCTCCAATATGGAAATAGTTGCAATTCAGTGCACATTTTAATCCACTCAAGAACAATTCATCAATGTGTTTGAGCAATGCTTGAGACCCTCTCCTCAGCTGCTCTCTGTGCATCGCCTGCATGTTCTTGCCGTTTAAAATTGTGAGAATTCTTGTTTGAAGCTAACGTGGAAGAAACAGATTATTCATAGTGATGCATTTTCCTGTATTCCGTGTACAGCAGTGCAACAAGAAAGTCTCGGCCTCAATGATGTGGATCTTGAAGTCCTCCGGAGTCATCGCAAACCACCCCTGGCCACGTATCCTTCTCACTATGATAACAACAGCTATAATATTAACAATGGCTGTATTCAATATGGTAAGTTGAACGGGATTTTGTTTCCATTGCTATTTTTCTATCTTTCTGACGTGTTTCTGTGATGCTTGTTACATGCAGCAGTTTCACTCTGGTTTGGGATTGACTCAACCTGCCCCCAAAGTTGCACACTCTGGTTAGCCTTGCCCCTGGTGTCCACACATACGGTGATAACACCTGCAAGGAAAGAGGTATACATGCAGCGCCCTCTCTGTGCAGATGTTTGCAGTGGGGCCAGGGCTTATCAAAGAGCCCGGTGTTGGGGCTGGCTTGTTGACAGAGCTCCACTTGTGGATTGATGCAACTTTGGGGTCAGATCACCTGAATAGAGCTAATATAAATAAAGAAATGGGGCAAAGCCAGTGTCTGAGGAAACAAAGGAGTTGAAGAAAGGAGGCGCTGAGGAAGAAATAGGCCTAGAGAAAAATCTTACAAGGGTCTATACACCATTGGCAAGAAGGAACTAGACCAGCAAGGGAGATTTGAGAACTGTGGACCATAGCCTGGGTGGCAAAGTGGGTATATGGTTGCTAGGTCAATGATCTTGACCTCAACTAGTCTGCTGTACCTTTGACAATTTCCAGAGGGGTACCGTGTCACTCTCGTTGCATAAAAACCAACAAGAGTTCTGCGGCACCTTAAAGACTATAAATTTATTATGGTATCAGCTTTTATGGACTACCACCCACCTCGTCAGATACAACAAATCTTTCTTGCTAAGCACTGTTGCACATTTCAGGTCTCCAGAACCTGAAGGTTCATAGTCCTGGGCCAAAGCAAGATAGACTGAGGTAGTTGTTGTCCCACACCCATGGGGGCATTAAAGGCTGTTTGAAGATGAATTATTGTCCCTTTTGCCTCTAAAGGTGGTAGGTTCATGTCTCGTTTTTCCAGATCCTAAGAGATTTCATGTTTGTTCTAGTTTTTCTTGGACGATGATGGTGTGCTTGAATTCCTCTCCATGCTAAATACATCAAATGCAAGTTCTCTGAATGCAAGCAGTCATATCCTCTCATATATGCAAAACAACTATTTTTTCCTTCCAGTAAGTTCATATTATATTTCTTATTTGTATAAGCTTGTTCCGGTACCGTCAATAGAGCCAGAAGGACTAAGGTCCACTTTGGAGGCACCTCTTAGCGTTCCCTCCATAGTTGCTACTGCTATGCAAAGGTTTCCATTCCAAGGAAATGTCACACCTTCCCAGGAGCTGTTAGACATTCTAGCAAAGGGCCTTGGGGAAAGAAGTTCTGCTGGGTTCACTGGGACAAACTCCCAAGTGAGTGTACATAGGATTGGAGTCTTTTAGTGCAGTCCTAACTACATTTGCATGAAAGTCCATGCTCCTTCAGGTTCTACAATTAAGGAGACTAAGGAGCAGGAAACCAGCAGGCAGTGCCAGCCTTTGGTTGTTGTAAATGTGGGGGCAGGTTGAGCGTGGTGGGGCACTGCCCTGTTGGCCTTAATGGAGCAACCTCCACTGTCCTGAACCAAGAGGGAGGGGCTATTGTGTAGGTCCTTCTCATCCAGTTGTCTCCTGGTTGGGAAGCAAGTACAACAATTATGCAGGATGGACCTGGGGAATTGATTATGTGGTTCCAGCGTTTTAAATGCCACCACAGTGGCATGGGATGAAACCACGGAAACCATTGTGATAATGCCCCCTCTGATCTCATGGAGCATGTGAAAATAGGCTCTTGTGCATGGAAAACTCACTTGTCATGGAGAAGACTTGGATTCTTCACCCTGACACACACTGTATGTGTGAATTTATTTTTATTTATTTTCTACTTGAGGGACAACCACAGATTAGTGAGAACTAGGCCTTAGCTGCAAACTAAATCCAAATATTTGCTTTCCTTTTCCAGTACTTCATCTATAGCTGCATCCTGGGCTTGATTTCCTGTTCTGTTTTCCTCCGGATAAATCATGAGCTGAAAATGGCAATCATGCTGCTTGCTCTGGTGGCCTATAATGTCATTCTTCTGCACACACATGGCTCTGTGCTGGACAACTACAGCAAATCCCTCTATACAATGGCCCCTCTGAAAAGGTAGGCCAGTGAATCTGAGCCTCAGGGAAGGAGCTGCTTAGGATCAAACTAGGTGTTGTTAGAGCCACAGAGCTGCCTGCACTGCGCTCCTCCTCTGGTAATGTGTAGTAGTCAAACAAACGTGGCATGACATCAACATACTTTGTGGGCTCATCCACACTCCTGATTGTCCTGTGCCTAGAAATCACAGGGCCGAGAGCTTTTCTGCTTCTCCTGTGCTTTCTATGCACGGATCCAAGCCGTTTCCCTTTTGCCCTGGAGCTTTCCCCAGGGAAACCTGCTCTTTAGCACTGATGGGGCGGGTGGGGCTTGTCAAGCTGGGAAGGGAGCCCATCTGGGAGAAGGAAAACTGATTCTATACCTCCACTGCCTTGTGGGATGTCTTTGGGAAAAGAAAAGGCTAAGGAGTGAATTCTACACAAATCCAGAATGGAGTTGGATGGTGCCTTGTGTGCCTCCTTCTGGTAATTCCAGCAGCCAAGCTGGTGTCAAACGTATTGCCCTGCTTTCCTTTGGACCACATCAGTGAAGCTGAGAGGTGGGTCTTGTCCTCTTGGCAGCTCATGACCTCCATATACACTGTCCAGTTAGTGTGGGGAGGTCACTTCAGTACTGCTACCAGAGCAAAAAGAACGCAGGAGGCAGAAGTTACAAGGTGCCGGTTTCTGCTGCCACAGCAAGCACTGTGATCCTTCAGCGGTTTGACTTCACCCCTGGAGATGCACTCCATTGCTTCATGAGACAGATGGATGCCAACAACAGTGCTGAATTGGATCAGACATCACTCAGTGGAAAACCCAATGGATGTTTTCTCTACCGGAGCTCTAAAGAGCAGGTTTCCCCATGGGAAAGCAGGGGGACCAGCAGAAGTGTGGACAAGCCCTGTGTTAGCCTGCTGGTTATGTGGGGTGTGGAGATCCACAGTATGGCGATGTCACGTCACACATGGGCTCAGCAGTGGCAGCTCTGTCTCCCTTTAAAACCTAGTTTGGCCCCTGCTTCCTGGAGGAGGGAGGAAAAAACAATTGCGTTCAGTTCAGCTGTTTGGTTTAGGTTTTATAAGTAGCATGACAAAATAATAATAATGCAAATATCGCCAAGCAGGCAAGGGCAATAACAAGCAGGGCAGGCGTTAATTTTCAGGATTGCAGAATTGACCCATTAAATATGGAAACTCTGTCTCCAGATTTGTCAGGCTAGCAAGAGATAATGTTCTCTAGCATTAGTGATTATATGTGCAATTACTGTGGCATTATTCATAGGAAACTAATATGTTCCACAAATGAGGTATTTAATTTTCTTTACCGTGACCAAAATTTCATTCTCTCAATACAAATTTCTTCAAAGGAAATGTGATTCATAAATGAAATAAATAAATAAAAATAAAGATCATAACTCTAGTTATCTGATCTCTTTATGAAAAGGGGCATGGGAACAAATAACAGTCTGAAAGCTTTATGCGCCTGGTGTGACCCTACTAGAGCGTAAATTGTTCCTCGTATCCTATATAGTTCCTCTTTACAGCAGATGTATGTGTTGTCTGGAATCTTGCTGCAATTAAACTAATGGCAAGGGGGAGATCCCAAAATACGTTGGAAACTAGTCAGTCAGAGAGAAAACTTGACTTATTTTCATTGAACCCTGCTCATGAATTTCTTATGTGGAGAAACATTTGCTCACATCAGATAGCAGCCTGAAGTGTTATAGTGCAAGAAATGCTTTAAAGCTTGTATTTCATAGTATAATCTGGTCCTCCATCGCAGCAACTCAAAGGAAAGTGGACAGGCTCAGAATATGAATAGCATTTTTGTTTTCCTGCCAATTCTACTTACACATTTGCTTTCACAGACCAGGGATACTGAAAGATCTCAAGACAATGGGCTCGGTGTCCCTCTTCATTTTCTTCATCACTCTGCTGGTACTCAGCAGGCAGGTAGGAACCTCCATCTTTTCCCACCTTTTCATACCACTTGAAAGGTTCACTCTGCGTTTGTTTAGGAGGCTCCCACTGTTTCTTGCTTACTGCATCGTCACAGTTACCTCTCGCATTGAACAGCTGGATCGCCTTATGCTTGTTAGACAAAATGTTGTGGCATGAAACAATCACCATAGAACCCAATTGAACATTGTATTGGTTGTGAGGTGTGAAATAATTAAATCTTCTTTGAAATTGTCATTTTTTACACCTTTAAACCCTAGAAGCTTGCCTTGAGATTTTTGCTCAGATTCCATTTGTTTGTGTACAACTTGCCTCCCCGCCCCGTTTAGATCCATAGTGGTAAGCAGCAAGGCAGGTTTATTTGTTTTATTGTTTACAGCATCTTGATCATACAGTGTTGTTCAGAAAAACCTGTTCTGGAAACCTCTATTCATAGTATCAAGAATTTTGTTTGCATGTTGCTTTGTATTTAGTGTAGGTTGCAAGACCAAGAAAAGTTGTTTATTTATTATTATGTTTATATCCTGCCTTTCCTTCAAGGATCTCAAGGTTTTGTGAACATTTTACCCCCAGCCACAAGGTCACCAAATGAGCTTCATGGTGGAGTGGAGATTTAAAACTGGGTTTTCCTAGTCCATCCCTCTAACCACTACCCCACACTGGCACCATAAGAAATGCTGTGATGATATGCTTGTCAGTTGTTGGTGAAAGCTAGTCAGCTATAGGTACAAAGAGCAGGGCCTTTTCTGTGGTGCCCCCTCTCAATTGGTGGAACTTAATTCTAGGCTAAATGAGGCAAGCTGACGTCTTTAAACAAGCTCTATAGACACTTCTTTAGGACTGTCTTCGTGCTGTGCATTGGGCTCTTTTAGGATCCCTGCATTGTAGGGGGTTGGACCTTGGGGTCCCTTCCAACTCTACAATTCTATGAGTCTGTGATTAAAATATAAGGTTGATCGTTGGGCTAGACTAGTTGGGCCTTGTGGCCAAGGCTCATTTTAGTCCTACATTTATTTGTCATCAGAATCAGAGTTGTTTATTGTTGTATTTTAAATCTTGTTAAACTGCTGTGTGAGATTATTGTTCTGAAAAGTAGCACGTAAACCTTTTCAATTAAGACATGAATACATTCTTGTTTTTTGTAGATGAACTCTAATATAAAACAGAGTATGTTGTTACTTGTAAAACTAAACAGTCAACTTTTTGAAAATGACAATTTCTATAGCATTGAGCTTCTCACATTATTATCCATTAAAGTACAGGTTTTTCATAACCTGTTGGGAGAGGTGTTTAAATATGAATTCAGGATTGTGTTTGCCCGTACCAATTTACTGATAATGACCAGTTTACTGCAGTAATTTCGGCAGTTTGGTTTTCTAAGAGGTCTATTTTTGTGTTACAACGGCTGGTGCTCTTTCACTTTATGAGCTCTGCTAGCAAGAGCTGAGAGCGACATTGTTTGTTTTGCTCAGTAAATTAGCCTAGGATAGTAATGAGGCATTGAAAGGCCACAGTTCTAATTCTCATGATAAATATGCACTTGAACAAAGCATCTCTTGGCTATATTTTGCATTATAAGGTCAGTTTGGAAAATGGTTCATCATCTGAGTTTGCCTCATGGCGCTAACTGTAAATGCTTTTGAGTAGAAACTGAAGTCAGTTCCTTGATTCTCACATAGATAATCAATTCTGACGGCTTTTATTAAAAATATAGGGCCTGCCTTAGTGACTCAGTTCTGAAGTCCACCTGGATCCAATTGAAGAGGGTGTAAATAGGACGTGCCTTGCCAAGCAACTTCCCCACCTTCTTGTTTTTACTAGAGGTCGACTTGCTCTTCACATGGAGGTTTCACTCAGCTGTCACGGCTGACAGCACTCATTGCCAAAGTTCATGCGCTGGATACTTCAGGGCTGGATTACTGCAAGGCACTCTGTGTGGGGCTTCCCTCACACTTGATCCAGAGGCTACTTTTGGTGCAGGATGCTGCAGCACAATTGCTGACGGGAGTGAGGCCCTTTCAGGATACAGCACCTGTCATAGCTGACAACTTACAGATTTGAAAATAAGGGACCAGCAGCCTCAAAAATAAGGGATCAGCAGCCAAAATAAGGGATTTTGGCTTAGTTTATACAGGAATCCATCCGGCACTCATGGAGCCAGGCTGCTTTGGCTGCGACTGACTGGGTTTTGCAGGGGGTTGGACTAGAAAATCCTAAGGGTCTACAACCCCCACCAAAGAAGAGGGGCAGACAAAACTGATGAACGACATAGAGATGGCAAAGCTTACAGGCAGAATTAGAAACCAGGAAGAGGATCTCTTTAATAAAGAATGGGGAAAGTTTATAATTTAGTTGAAAAGCTATTGTAAAGAGTTACATACAATGGTAGGATTGACAGAAAACTTGTAGTAAAAATTTGAACTATGGATGGACAAATGATTTATAAAAATAGAGTTATGAAAGGGATGCAGAGGGGGAAATCACTACATTAAGATGCTGCACTGGCTGGAGGGGATGCTAAGCAGCATGTCGGGGCTGCCGTTGTCCTGGTGCAAGGAGTTCCATCGGCCCTTCCCCGCCCGACGGGGGTGGGGAAGGGAGAGACTCTTGCCCACGGCACCTGCGAGCCCAGCATGAGGCGGTTGTGGCACAGCCGCGGCCGCTGAAGTGCCGCCCTTCTGCGTCCCTCCCCATCCCCTCCTCTTCCTCCTCCCTCAGGCCGCCTCCTCAGCCGCTGCCGCTGCCCCCTCCGGCTTCCCCTGGCAGCGCGGCGGAAATCTTGCAAGAGAGTGCCCACCCACCGCCACCCGTCTCCTCACGACGCGCCCCTGAGGGGGAAAAGGGAGAGACGGAGACGCGGCAGCTCACTCTCTCGAGGCGGAGGACCCCGAGCCGCTGCTTCCCTCCCGAGCCGGGCGAGCGTGAAACCCGGGAAATTTAAGGGACATCATCAATAAGGGACAGCAGCGGGAAATGGCGCAGGGATAAGGGAGTTGCCCGCCAAAAAGGGACGGCTGACAGCTATGGCGCCTCTGCTCAGAGATCTGCACTGGTTGCTGATCTGCTACAAGGCTGAGTTCATGGTGTCACTGTTAGGATACAGTGTCATGTGACAAAGACACATGAGAGCAGAAGCAGCCAAGCAGGCTGGGAGGCGCAGGGACGGCCCAGTCATTTGGGGCTCCTCAAGTTCTCCAGGCCTGACTGCTAACTGGGGAGTCCCTCTGGCCGGGGACTCGGCAGCCAGTTTCTCTTTGTGCTCTCTGTAAGTTTTCAGTCAGAGTCCGTCTGCCTCAGCTGTGAGCAGTATGTAATCTCAGTCAAACTGTTTGGAACCATGTTGTTTATGAAGAAGTTTATTTTAACTCAGTAAAGCTCTTATTCTTTAAAACTCTGCATTATTAATTTACGCCGCACGTCATACAAAGCCATTAACAACTTGGGCCAGTTTACCTACGAGATCCTCTGTCCCTGCCTGTGCCCTCTCAGCTGCCTCGGTCTGTGAATTTGACACTATTACAGGCGCCTTCGTAAGAAATTTGTTGTTTTGTGTGGCTGCGCCTAGACTTTGGAACTCCTTGCCTCTTGAGATCAAGCAAGCGCCTTCACTGTACTTTTTTTGGCACATGCTGATAACATTCCTGTTTAAACAAGCCCTACTCAGATGCTTAGAAAGTTGAGGTGATTCTAATCTGCTTTAGTATTTTAACTTTTGTATGTTTTAAAGCAGAACTATTACTTGATTTTACTGTTTCATCTTTTTGTAAACCACTCTGAGGTTTTTTATAATCAAGTGGGGTATAAAGTTTATGAAATAAGTAAGTAATGTTGTCCCTTACCACATTTTGTGTCAGTGTCGTGTGGTGAAGCACTTTGATTTTCCCAGTCCTGAACCTATTGCCAGTCCATCCCCTCTAGAAATATGTCACCCAAAGATTAATAAAGCAGATCTGTTTTATGTCAGCTAAAACGAGAACAAAAAAGGAGCATTGCTGTTGTTTTACTTTGCCTCTTTGCCTGACTCTCCTTAGTGCTGCCTCAGCAGGACTGCAGATTTGTTGCCTTGCCTGCTCTGTGTTTTTGCACTGCCGCGCCAATGGGGCTTAGCTGGGCCAGCAGGAAGCAGCCCAAGACTGGGGGGCTGTTTAATTCCGTCCAGATATTGTTCTCCTGTGGGCTGTGTCAATATTGTGCTTGTGGAATGCAATTTAATTGAAACTCTCCTTACCACTGTGGAATATTAATACTGTGATAAAGTACCTTATTAAGCTTTGAGTAGACTTTAACTCTTATTTGGTGGCTAGTGCTGAGCAAGAGGAGTATTTTAATTTGCTGTTGAGTTGCAGTTAAAGGTCAGATCTTGTGAATCTTTCGCCAGCCCCACAACCTCAAGCTCTCCAGCCGTTGAGCTTCTGGCGTGTAACATGCTTCATAGGCAACTAGTGCTTGAATCATAGAATTGTAGGGTTGGAAGGGACTGCAAGGGTCATCTAGTCCAACCCCCTGCAGTGCAGGAATCTTTTGCCCAACATGGAACTTGAACCCATGACCCTGAGATGAAGAGTCTCCTGCTCTACTGACTGAGCTATCCCAGTTAGCTGCTGGATTGCACGGTGTGCACACACACATCTATTCCAGTGCAATCATTGTTCTTTCAAAAAAATGTTTTATTTAGATTATTTTAAAAATCTGTATTCAATATTTTGCCATCTTTTATTATAATTTCTTTTTTAAAATATATTTTTATTGAACAGTTTTAACAGACAAATTATCACTCAATATAACCAATTACATTCCCCCCCTTTTATTCCCTCCCATTCCTTCCTCTCCCACCCTCCAGAGACTTCCCTCAGCTCCAAACTCTGATTTGTTTGCACATATTATTCTCTGCATGTTAAAAAGTTATACATATCATTACCTTATCTATCCTATGTTCTACTAATAAATTTGTGGATGTTTATTCAAAACCTGCCAAGGAATCCAAGTCTTTTTGTTGTCTTTTTAAATAGTTTGTAAAAAGTTCCCATTCTTCCTTGAAGTCACGGTTGTCCTTCTCTCGTGGTTTATATGTTAATTTGTCCTAAAATCCCTAACAAAAATGCTTCTGGTTCTTTTACAAATGTCATTTTGAACATTTTTTCAGTTCATTATATTTCATCTCCCAATTTTTTTTAACTTCTCTACATTCCCACCACATATGATACAAAGTACCTTCTTTTTCCTTACATTTCCAACATATATTTGACACAGTTTTAACATTTTTGCCATTTTTACTGGTGTGATATACCATCTATACATCTTTTTCATATAGTTTTCCTTCAGAAGAGAACAGTCTGTAAATTTCAAATCTACTTTCCACAATTTTTCCCAGTTCTCAAATTGTATATTATGTCCTATATCTTGCACCCATTTAATCATAACCGATTTGACCTCCTCGTCTTTCGTTTCCCATTCTAGCAGTATACTATATTCTTTCTTCAATAACTTTGTGTCTTCTTCTATAACCTCTTTTTGGAATCTAGAGATTGTATAACTAAACCCTTTTTTGCTATCTTCCTTATTAATTTCATTTAATTGTCTGTAATGCAACCAACTCTGAAAATGGTCTTTAATTTCATCATAATCTTTTTGTTTCCATTTTCCTTCTTGATCTCTCAATAAGTCTCTGTATGTAGGCTGTTATGTACTGAAGTTCTCACGCTGGGCCAGCAGGGGGATACTGTAGATAGTTATGCAAATGAAGGATCAAAAATGACGTTCAGTGATTGGATAGTTTTAGAAAGTTGTTACAGTAACGTGGTACTGGAGCTCTATATAAGCAGGCTGACTGAGCCCTTCAGCTCAGTTCTGTCCTGGCTTGTGAATAAACAAGAGCTGTTTGAAGAATCGCTTAACACAGGCCATTTCCCCTTTTTACCGAGCGGTTTGAGTAATGAAGCTTCAATTGGTGATAGCCACCAAGGTATTTTTTGTTCTATTAAATCTTTAGATCTCTTCCATACTCTCATTAATGATTTCCTAATGAAATGATTGTAAAATCCTTTATGTACTTTCCCTTTTCCATAGCATAAATATGCATGCCATCCATATCTGTTATCATGACCTTATAAATCTAATGCTTCTTCCTTTTCCAGTTTTATCCAGTCCCTAATCCAAACCAAGCATGCAGCCTCATAGTACAGTTTAAGGTCTGGGAGGGCGAGGGCCTCCTCTTTCTCTTGTGTCTATAAGTAAGGTAAAGGTAAAGGGACCCCTGACCATTAGGTCCAGTTGTGTCCGACTCTGGGGTTGCGGCGCTCATCTCGCTTTACTGGCCGAGGGAGCCGGCGTACAGCTTCCGGGTCATGTGGCCAGCATAACTAAGCCGCTTCTGGCGAACCAGAGCAGCACATGGAAGGTTTACCTTCCCGCCAGAGCGGTACCTGTTGATCTACTTGCACTTTGACGTGCTTTCGAACTGCTAGGTTGGCAGGAGCAGGGACCGAGCAATGGGAGCTCACCCCGTCGCGGGGATTCAAATCGCCGACCTTTTGATCGGCAAGTCCTAGGCTCTGCGGTTTAACCCACAGCGCCACCTGCGTCACCTAAGTCCCTAAGTCTGTAAGTATCTTATGTTTAATCCTTGGCCTTTTGGCCCCCCAGACAAAGTTAGAAATATCCTTTGGCCTTCTTTTGAGACAATCATCCTTAACCATTACTGGGACTGTCTGAAAAAGGAAGAGCATCTTCGGCAACACATTCATTTTAATCACAGCAATTCTTCCTAGTAGGGAGAGATTCATTCTGCTCCAAATTTCTCAATTCCTTTTTATCTCACACCATACTTTTTCGCAGTTGTCATTATACACATTTATATTCCTTTTTAAAAAAATAATCTTTATTGGTTTTTCAGTTACATACTCCACATACACATATTGTATTACATTTTACATTTATCCTTGCTCTTGAGCTGACTTCCTTCCTTCCTTCTTCTGGCTTTTTTGTATCGCATCTAACTTTTTCACATTGTCTTTATCCATTTTGCATATTGTTGTTCTTCCATATTTGTCCATAGAGTATTTGTACACGAATAAATCTTTCTATTTACACAATTCTTGTTGTCTATCTATATTCATTTGTGATTGCTATTAATTACATTAGTCACATTATACATTTTACTTATTATTTTTATTATCCATGAATTTCTTTGTATTTCATGTTATGAGGATTATTTCAGTTCTACTGGTTTCATTATTTCACCTTATCTTTCCTATATACAACATATTTTTTCCCCATTCTTTTTGAAATGTTTCCTCGCCCTGTTATCTAATTTTTGCCGTTAATTTAGCTAGTTCTGTGTATTCCATTACCTTCTGTCGCCATTGTTCTACTGTTGGTAATTGCTGTTGTTTCCAAACCTGAGCTAATAATAATCTCGCCGCTGTTGTTGCGTATAAAAACAGTTTCTGATCATTCTTAACAATATCTTCTCCTACCATTCCCAACAAGAATGCCTCTGGCTTTTTCAAAAACGTATATCTAAAGATCTTCTTTAGTTCATTGTATATGTTTTCTCAGTAGGTTTTCACCTTATCACATGACCACTGCATGTGAAAGAAACTACCTTCTTTCACCCCACATTTCCAGCAATTCTTGTTTCCTGTTTTATACATCCTTGTCAGTTTAATTGGAGTGAGGTACCATCTATACATCATTTTTAACAGCTTTTCTTTCAACAATGTACATGCTGTAAATTTTAGCCCAGTGTTCCATAATTTTGACCACTTCTCATACTCAGTGTTATGGCCAACATCCACTACCCATTTAATCATAACACTCTTGATTTCTTCATCTTTTGTGTACCATTCTAATAAAAACTCATAAACCTTAAGACAGTGTTTTGGTGTTATTTTGTATTACTGCAGTTTCTAATATTGATCTTGTTTGCTCAAAACCTCTTGCTTTTTTATCTTTTGAGACGATATCATTCATTTGGTGGTACTCCATCCAACTTGATAATTTATCTTTTAGTTCCTCATATGGCCTGATCTTAATTACGTAATTTTCTTCCTGCAGCATGTCTCAATACATTAACCATTCTCCTTTCATATTTAATTTTTTCACTGAGAAGGCTTCTTGGGGTGACAGCCACCATGGTGTTTTCCTTTCAAACCACTCTTTATACCTCCTCCAAACTTCATATAGTGATCTTTTTACAATATGATTTAAAAAGTCTTGGTGTACTCCGACCTTGTCCTACCAAAGGTATGCATGCCACCCGTATCTATTTCCAAACCCCTCCAGATCTAATATATCTGTGTTTTTCAGGCTGAACACATTTATATTCCTTATTGTTAACCATATCCCTAGATATTTTACTTTTTGTGGATTTCTATCTCAATGCTTTGCACCAAATCTTTTTTCTCTTCTTTTAGATTTTTAAATAATAATTTAGTTTTATTTCTATTTAATTTTAATCCTGCCACTTCCCCAAATTCATTTTATTATAATTTCTTGGTCCACTCAATCTGCTGGAGCCTGTCTTCGGAAGCAGGGAAGTCTCTGACTCATTGAGGGTTTGAGACCCATCGGTTCCCCCCACCTGGTTTAGCCAACCAGTCCTAGTGCCGGGTGGGGACCAAAGGTGGACAGACTCCCCCAGGAGGAACACAAGATGTTCTCCAGCAGAGGTCCTCCCCTTCCCCTAACACCCCAAGGGAGACCACCACAGAAAACACTGAGACGTTTCTGCAGTTCAGGTTCTCTCCCCCTCCACACTTTTGCACAAGAGACGCCTTCCTCACCTGCAGAACATTGAGGTGGGAGGTGATGGGAGGGTGGAGCAAACCTCTGATGAAGGAGGACTTAAACAGGAAGTATGACAAAGCTGTTTGAACGAGTGTTAGAAATAGTGTTTTCATATTTCCCAGGAGGCCGTCTTTAAAGGATTTATTAAATATAAAAGTGATAAGAGAGTAGCATCCAGTAATCTAATATGCATCACGAGTACATTGATAATGCTAGACTGATATTTCCTATTTGGTGATGAATAGGTTTTTATTCTTTGGTTCTGCATAGGAATGTCATCAGCTTCAGTGTTTAAGTCTTCCATTTGGCACTCCATTAATTTTTTAATAACACACTACAGTGGTACCTCGGGTTAAATACTTAATTCGTTCCAGAGGTCCGTACTTAACCTGAAACTGTTCTTAACCTGAAGCACCACTTTAGCTAATGGGGCCTCCTGCTTCCGCCGCGTGATTTCTGTTCTCATCCTGAAGCAAAGTTCTTAACCCGAGGTACTATTTCTGGGTTAGTGGAGTCTGTAACCTGAAGCGTATGTAACCTGAGGTACCACTGTAATAACTGATGATCTGCAAGATAGTGAAGTGAAATGTGATGCATGTATTTAGGGCTCAATTCTGAATTTCAGATTTAAAGACCAGGTCAACCCCCACGGCTGCTTTTAGAGGGATAAGGAAATGGCAAAGAGGGAGGGAGGGAGGGAGGGAGGAAGAACACGGTTGTGGTTTCTGCATTGAAGATTGAGACATCAGAATGAAAGTTGGTACAGGCACTTTTATTTTGTGTCTTTCAAGTGTCAACTCCTCCTTGGTCCCTGCACCTGTTCTCCAGGGAAACAGGAAAGATGTAAAATTTAATACAGTACAATATCTCTTTTGAAGACTGCAGCAAGTTTGAAGACCAGTATGACTCTCCACACCTCTTTTGAAGCAGGGATAATTCAAAGAAGATTGTAATTTGTCTTTGGAAGGAAAGCCTTCTGAATACTGTGACTTCCTAGTTTCTTGCAGTACAGTGCTTTAAGCACAACCTTGGCTTCCATTTTGCAAACAGAGAAAACTCTCCAATTCACATTTCCTTCTCTCTTCCCCAATCCTTTAAATCCAACAGAAAATGTCATTGTAAATTAATTCAGCTGCAGATTTGTGGTTCTTTAGCATTTCCTTTACTATCTTAGAACAGCCTGTATATTAAGTAGGGCTTTCCCCATATTTGCCCTGTCTGGTGCTGCATTTTGGAGCTGCCCTGCTTTGAAAATCTCCCTTCTCTGAGGTGAGTTAAATAGGAGCCATGAAGCAGAGCTACTATTCCCAAGGTTTTCTTCTTTTTATTTTAATTTTCAATTCTTTGCTTCCCCCCCACCCCCGCCTTACTAGAGCTTGTTCTGTTTGAACATTGTTCATGCTGTCGCTGCAGAATTGAGGCTGGTGTAAAGGTACGCCTGGAAGGCAGGCTGCCCCATCCATTCCCAAATATATTGTTGGCCGTTGTCATTCGCTTTCCTGAGCTCCACTGCTCTAAAAAGGTGATTCGGAGGTGTCAGGGGACTGCCATCAGCTCAGAGGCGAGAGGTGGAAGGGTAGCTGGGTTACAGGGAGCCTCCCTAGATCGTGAGAAGCAGCACTTCCTCCGCGGAGGAGGGAAGCCCCGCCTCTAGTGGGGAAGAGATGCAGGCCTCGGAGGATGCAAGAGAGAGCCAAAGAACCGTGCATGAGCAAAGCGGGGGGGAGGCATGTCCCCCTTTGGCCACGCCCTCTCTGCGCAGTAGGTTTACGCGCAGAGAGGGGAGGTGTCGGCTGGGGGTCAAGAGACTACTCTGCTGGGGAAAGTTTAAGGACCGCCCACTCTCAGATTCTGCTAGTGACTGAGCAAGACATGGAATTGAGACGTTCTGCACTGTATATGTTTTTGCACCAATAATAAAGCCTTTGAAAAGACCAGTGGGGATCTTGCCTGTTCGCTCTCGAGCAACCACGCCGGTAGGCATAACAGGAGGTTTTGGACACCTGTGGCCTCTGAGACTTCCCATCCTCGGCTCTTATCCCAAACCACCAGGAGTGATTCGTCTGCAGACTCCAGATTAGACCCAGACATGGGCTCACCCTCAAGTCCTTCATGACTCGCTGTTTCCACTGGGGCAGATAGAAAGGGACCATTCCACTGGGCTGGAAGCCCTCTTTCAGAAAACTGTTTTGTAACTTCTCCTGTGTAATAAATAGGATGGGTTCATTCACACCTCCGTTTGCTCTGCCACTTTCACTCGGGGAAACCCTCTCTTTGCCGCTGGATTGAAAGAAACAGCAGTTGGGTTTTCCATGGACTCCGGTTTGTTCTGATTCATCAGTAAGGAGTAGGTGCTGTGGGGCAAGCTGTGGGGCAAACGCAAAACCACTCAGCCCCCTGTTGAGAGGGTCCGGCTCCTGCCGTTTTCCACCAAGCTGAGGGAGGGGCCTGACAGACTAGAAAAGGACTGCTGCTGCCAAGCAGAGAGAACTGTTTTCATTCTTTTAAACTGCTTTTCAATTGTCTTTTAAAAATATTTGAATTGTTTTTAACTTTTTAGAGGGGTTTTTTGGGGGGGTATTATTCTGCTGCTTCTGTTTATATTTTGATTATGTATTCTGTGTTTTTATATTGTAATTTTATCCTGTGCCCTGAGATCTGCAGGTGATATATTATTATTATTATTATTATTATTATTATTATTATTATCTAGAAAGTATGGGGCAAGTGGATAACCACTCTGACAGCTTTCTAGGCAAGGGACAGTGGGAGTGTGGGCCAGCTATGGGGCCTCCTCTGAGTAGCACCACTTGATGGTTCAGCTGCTATCTGTTATCTGTTCACACAGTGGACCATCTCTCATCGTCCCTCTGGCCCTATAAACTCAGCCCATCCTCACTCCCCATCAGATGATCACTAGTTAAGTTTGTGAAAAGTGACAAATAGTTGTTGTCATCCATCTGTCTCAGGAGACAATGGAGTGTGCCTCCGGGGGTGAAGTCAAAGTGCTAGAGCATCGCAGCACCTGCTGTGACTTCTTAGACTGGTAACTTGTAACTGCTGCCTCCTGCGTTGTTCTTTTCTGCGTTAGGAGCACCAAAGTGATCTCCCTGGGGTGCAAGGCTGTGTAGTGTGTATGGGAGATCCTGGGCTGCCCAGGTGACAAGACCCCCCCCTCTCGACCTTGCTTATGTGGTCCAAAGGAAAGCAGAGCAAGACGTTTGGGCACCAGCTTGGCTGCATGACACCATCCAACTAACAAATAAATTAAGTAAATAATAATGAGGATGCTGACCTGAAGGGTTTCTCTTCCTCTCTCTCTCTCTCTCTCTCACACACACACACACACACACACACTGTCATATTTGCTGGATCAAGCTGGGTAATAATATGCATGCACAGAATCTGCCTGTTTAACATTGGCAGATTTTGGGTTCTCAGATTTCAGCAGCGTCCTATGTGACGCTGAAGTTTGGCATCCCCTCCTGCTTCTCACGTGCTGTTCTACAGGATTGTTGCAGCTGCCTTGGTTGCACTGCCCTAAAACCGCCTCTGTCTTTGGGCCCCAGCTGGAGTGGAATGAATACCTTAACCTACTGCTTCATTGCTTTGGGGGAGGGGTGTGTTTTTCTCTCGCTCTTAAAACCATCTGATAGGACAAGATGCCTATTGTTTCTTTACTTCTGTGTCCTCTTTGTAACAGAATGAATATTACTGTAGGTTAGATTTCCTGTGGAAGAACAAGTTCAAAAAAGAGCGTGAGGAGATTGAGACCATGGAGAATTTGAACCGGCTGCTGCTGGAGAACGTGCTGCCTGCTCACGTGGCCGAACATTTCTTGGCAAGGAACCTGAAGAATGAGGTCAGTCCTCACCACCTTTAGTCTTCTTCGCTGTTCTGAAATAAAACTGACAACCTTCAGGAACACCTGCACACCTTCAGGAACAAATCTGGTCCAGTGCGCACACAGCATACTATAGACTGCCCTCTCACTGAAAGTGAGAATTGGCATACCAGCTTGCCTCCATTTCTAGTTTTTTTTTCTAGTCCCTCAAACACACTGGAAAGGCACTGTTCCCTAGCCCCACTTGGACATAGGTTGCCCATTAAGAAAGCAGACATTGCAAACACTTTTGTAAAACAAGAAAATCTTTGATTAAAAAGGGAGGGGAGAAAGCCTATTGAGGAAACATCCCCAGCTATTATGTCGTGAGCCATAGCAAATGATGACCTTTGCAGTGATGACCAATATGAGAGAAACATCAGTGAAGATTTTGGTGACAAACTGCGTAAAGAGACCAAACATAGAATCATAGAATCATAGAGTTGGAAGAGACCACAAGGGCCATCGAGTCCAACCCCCTGCCAAGCAGGAAACACCATCAGAGCACTCCTGACTTATGGTTGTCAAGCCTCTGCTTAAAGACCTCCAAAGAAGGAGACTCCACCACACTCCTTGGCAGCAAATTCCACTGTCGAACAGCTCTTACTGTCAGGAAGTTCTTCCTAATGTTTAGGTGGAATCTTCTTTCTTGTAGTTTGGATCCATTGCTCCGTGTCCGCTTCTCTGGAGCAGCAGAAAACAACCTTTCTCCCTCCTCTATGTGACATCCTTTTATAGATTTGAACATGGCTATCATATCACCCCTTAACCTCCTCTTCTCCAGGCTAAATAGCACTATTTGTGTTCTAGAGTCTGTTGATATTTAACGATGTTAGGAGATTACTGCTTTCTCAATGATACCTTCTTGCATTATGTCTGCTCTGAACAAGCAGTTTTTATCTGTGAGTTACCAGTTGCTGGGGGACGACTATGGAAGAGTTTGCATTTGTGTTCTGCTTGTGGGCATCAGCATCTGGTTGGCACTTTTGAAAACAGGATGCTGGAAGGGTCTTTGGCTTGATCTGGCAGCTCTCTTCTTTTGTACATTGGAGCAAATGGGCCTCTGGAACAGTATTAATTTCCATTTTTCTTGCCTAGAAGTGATGAAGAACTTTGATGATGATGATAAGTAACTTTGACTTCCTTTTGCTGTAGCATTTTTCAAGCACTTCCAACTTAATTAAAAAGATTGAGAAAACAGTGTCATGGTTGCCAGGCTTCCAAATGACAGAAATCCCTCAGTTTCACTAGAACAATGTTCTGGTCCTTTTGCACTGCGCTAGAAATGGGATCAAGTCAGGTGCAAGGCTTCAGGGCTTTTGTCACCTGCTTGGTAAACCTGTTCCTTGAATATCACTGAGCTGTTTCCAATATATCCACTGGTGTAAAATCTGTAGCCAGTTATATAGGGAGATACTTTAAATGAATAAAACAGGTTAATTAAGGGACGTGGGTGGCGCTGTGGGTAAAACCTCAGCGCCTAGGACTTGCCAATCGCATGGTCGGCTGTTCGAATCCCCGCGGCAGGGTGCGCTCCCATCGTTCGGTCCCAGCGCCTGCCAACCTAGCAGTTTGAAAGCACCCCCGGGTGCAAGTAGATAAATAGGGACCACTTACCAGCAGGAAGGTAAACGGCGTTCCGTGTGCTGCGCTGGCTCGCCAGATGCAGCTTGTCACGCTGGCCATGTGACCCGGAAGTGTCTGCGGACAGCGCTAGCTCCCGGCTTATAGAGTGAGATGAGCGCACAACCCTAGAGTCTGTCAAGACTGGCCCGTACGGGCAGGGGTACCTTTACCTTTAACTTGATGAAATTATTCATGGATGGGCATGGCTTATTATAAAGCAAAAAGTAGTAAAACATCAGCAAATTATCTTTGTACTAAATAGGTGCAAGCACACCTTACACGAACTTTTCATCCATCCTTTTTCTTTCCAATCTGTACTTCATTTTATGAACGCCTTCTACTGAGAACATTTTGTGACTGGTTTCTCATTCTTCTCTCTTGAACAGGATTTATACCATCAATCATATGACTGTGTTTGCGTCATGTTTGCCTCCATTCCAGATTTCAAAGAATTTTATACAGAATCTGATGTCAACAAAGAGGGCTTAGAATGCCTCCGGCTTCTAAATGAGATCATTGCTGACTTTGATGATGTAAGTACATCATGTCTGTGTTTGGCTAAAGGACAAGCAAGAAATTATTTTGTTACAGAAGAGTTTCCCACATTGTGGCCCCAATTCAAAACAGATTTAAGTGCATTTTATTCCATTTAAATCAGTTAACTTAAACACATTTAACTCTACGCTGGACTATGGCCTCCATGTTTTGTTTGTAAGCCTAAAACTTGCTTATCCTTCTAAGGCAGAAGAAGCTGTTGCCTCCATGTCTCTTGGAATTGTGTGATAGATATTTTTACACCAACCTTTGAGTCATCTCTTATAAATATAGCCCATACAAGACCCTCCAGTGTCTCGTAAGATTATGTAGGAAGGGCTTATAAATCTGTCCAGTGCCTAGGAAGACTCAAGCAAGAATCAGCAATGTTTATGGTTTGACACACAGGATAGTGACTTGTAGAGCCATTCTGTGACAGGTAAAGGAATGTAAAAATGTGATTTAATCTGTTTTAGTATTTTAACTTTTGTATATTTTAAGCTTTGGGTTGTAAACTTCCATTGATTTTACTTCTTATCTTTTGTAAACCACTTTGAGGGTTTTTTCTATAATCAAATAATAAAATACAATAGAATAAATATATTTTTCTTATACTGTAAATCACTATCACTTTGAGATGCTTTGTGGGAAGCAATTCATAAAGGAAAGAAATAATAATAATAATAATAATAATAATAATAATAATAATTCCTGGCCAGCACAGCCAATACTGGCAGAGGCTTGTACTGGCAGAAGCTGCACTCTGAATTTGAGAGGGCACCAGCTGCTGTAGAAATGTAGAGTTACACACCAATGAAGTCTTTATAGGCACTTCTGCATAAAATGGCATAATTTTCCATGCAGCATTTAAGGGGCACATGGATGACTTTTGTGTTCCTAAATGGCCAGTAGTGGTTTTTGATGTTTCCCAGAATTCTAGGTTATGATTCATTCTAGATTCCTTTGCATTGAGATGAATGTCCTTGGCATTATTGAAATGAGTGGTGTGGAAATAATTGCATCATTAATTACATTTAAGTTCTTAATTTACATGAATAACTATGTAAATCACATTGACTAGTGAACAGGGAGATGAATTTGGTGGAGGCCAAACTGCAGCAGGGAGGAAACAGCAGAGGTTGTGACAAAGACAGGTCAGAAGAGAAGTCATTGCCTTCTTGCTTCTGCTGCTCAGAAGTGCAGTTGATTCCCCTCCACCACCACAAAAGCAGCACTCTACCTTATCAAAATGCCTAAGGCAGTTTATATAAGCCACCACTGAAGAGAACAGCACCGCAAATCCAGATGTCGCAGTAACACTGACTGCAGAAAATGAATTGCCAGAGCTCCTTTTGCAAAATGTTAAAATAGTTTCTCAGTGAAACCAAGAGTTGCATTAAGGCTCAGAATGTGTTGGGTTTCATTCTCACCTGCAGGCACCTTTTGTTGTAAAATATGATCCCCTACCCGTGTCCTATGTGAGATTGGGCCAAACTTAAATAAAAGGCTTTACTACTGTCTCAACTAGTTTGGCTGCTTCTGGATCTGCTGAATGTGCTTGAAAGATGCTCCAGACAAGTGCAGCCCGGAAGCAGCCCTGGGAAGCGTGTGTATTAACAATGCTGATGCATTATTGGGCTATCAGACACCTGAGTGCCTTATTTCTTCACAGCTATTGTCGAAACCCAAATTTAGCGGCGTTGAAAAGATCAAGACCATTGGGAGCACTTACATGGCAGCCACAGGGCTAAGTGCAATGCCCAGCCAGGAACATAGTCAGGTACGTCAAAGTTACGGTGTCCACTTTGTAGGGACCATATTTTGTCTGGGGTGCAAAAGGCCACATCTGGGAATGCAGTGAAGCTTCTAAGTCATCTCCCCACCAAGCCGGTTCAAAGACTCTGAAAAGCTGCTCCCAAAACTTGGGAGGAATATTAGGAGCATCCCAGATGAGGCTTGCCAACTTCAGCTATGCCAGTGTTCCCAGAAACATTTGCATGCGCCTGTGCAACTTTTGGCTCCTGATCTCAGGAAATACAGTTAAGACAGTTCCCCTCCAATGAAACACAACACTCAAGCACTTGGATTTTCTAACTCTGAATATGCTTTTCATTCCCTGCATAAACACCCTGCTATTACAGAACAGTGTTTTATTTCTTTATTTCTGTTACAGCATTATATAGCAATGCCTAATGTGGGTGGGTGGGTAGGCAAAATGATATTCCTGCATAATTTCCCTGGTGTTCCAATATTTGAAGAATCTCATCTACATTTTGTGAAGTGGTGCTAAACTTTACCCCCCCCCCAGAAAAAAAAACCCATCCACACTTCAACCCCACCCTTTATTTCTTTCTCCTTCGCTTCCCACTCAGCTTCTGAGTGAGAATGGATTTATGCCTATAGAGAAAGTAGGATATTTTTGAAGAATCATGCTTCATATTCACAGAACATTAAAACAGCTCAATCCTATTCTCCTACAGTCCACGGTTGCAGCTCAGAGGGTCCTGTGCACTGGTGTACATTAAGTATGTGTGAAGACCTGGCACAAAAAAAACAGCTGGGCCCTCCCCTCTCACAAATGAACAGATATGAGCTTCTCAGGTGGGATGGCTCCCTCTATCTGTACGGTATGAAATGGGCAGTGCCACCTGGAACTGAGAGCGTGCACAGGTGACCCATTTGGCCATTGTCTTAAGGCCCGAGACTTGAAGGGTCTGTTGCATCAAGCTAGGGCTGGTCCACCCAGGAGGCAAAGCGAGGCCACCGCCTTGGGTGGCCTGACCCAGAGAGACAGGAAATCCAGTCTCCAAGGAATGTGTTGCCCATGGTGATGGCAGCAGCTCTGCCACCTCCCTGGCAGCCTCCCCCATGCCACTTGTACAGCAGCCTCTAAGCAAATAGGAGGCACTGCTGGGCCCTCCCACCCTTGTTCCCAATGAAGCTCTTTATCCTCTCCCCTCCCCACCCGCTTGTTCCCAGTGTAGATGTTCACTCACCCCTTCTTCCCTCGCAGGAGGATGCACCATTTTGTGGTTCGCCTCAGGTGCCAAAATGTCTAGGGCCAACATGGCGTCCAGCTTTAGACCCAGCACAATTCCTTATCCTCTTTCCTGCACTTCCCATCATTCAGGAGACCAGCAGGGGAGCAAAGAGGGAAAGGATCATAGAAGGGAGGGAGTGACCTGTTCTTGCAAGGGGAGCTGCGAGTCTGTTACTTACTGGGAACCAAAAGCAGATCTCTTACCCAGGGGCCAACAAGCACTCGGAGCCATTCCAGGACCCATTTTGACCAGGCACATTGATTTTCCACAAGGACATAGCTGATACAAAACTGAGCTGTGCGCAGGCGTAAATAGCATACAGCCCAATCCTATGCATGTTTACTCAGAAATAAATCACACTGAGCTCAATTTAATTAATTAAATTTTTATATTTGTTAGTTTATATCCCACTTTGATCAGGAATAAATCCAAAGTACTGTGATTCTGTTGGAACAAGTAAAAGTATATAGGGTTGTAACTCTAGAATTAAAACACTGACTTCTTGTAAGTTTTCAGTAAATTGCAACATTTACAGAGAGCAAATCTCTATTGAGGATTCTTCGATAATTGCAGTGGCATTACAGGAATCATAGATCATAGATAGAATCATAGAATCATAGATTCATAGAGTTGGAAGAGACCACAAGGGCCATCGAGTCCAACCCCCTGCCAAGCAGGAAACACCATCAGAGCACTCCTGACATATGGTGGTCAAGCCTCTGCTTAAAGACCTCCAAAGAAGGAGACTCCACTACACTCCTTGGCAGCAAATTCCACTGTCGAACAGCTCTTACTGTCAGGAACTTCTTCCTAATGTTTAGGTGGAATCTTCTTTCTTGTAGTTTGGATCCATTACTCCGTGTCCGCTTCTCTGGAGCAGCAGAAAACAACCTTTCTCCCTCCTCTATGTGACATCCTTTTATAGATTTGAACATGGCTATCATATCACCCCTTAACCTCCTCTTCTCCAGGCTAAACATGCCCAGCTCCCTTAGCCGTTCCTCATAAGGCATCGTTTCCAGGCCTTTGACCATTTTGGTTGCCCTCCTCTGGACACGTTCCAGTTTGTCAGTGTCCTTCTTGAACTGTGGTGCCCAGAACTGGACACAGTACTCCAGGTGAGGTCTGACCAGAGCAGAATACAGTGGCACTATTACTT
Organism: Podarcis pityusensis; assembly: GCF_964106645.2. Lineage (NCBI taxonomy): Eukaryota > Metazoa > Chordata > Lepidosauria > Squamata > Lacertidae > Podarcis > Podarcis pityusensis. Next base: position 90,095,882 of record NC_138031.1, on the reverse strand, counting down.
CCCTTGATCTAGATGCTATACTCCATCTAGATGTCTATGTGTTTACATCCAGGAGCCTGACAGACAATACATGCATATTGGGACTATGGTGGAGTTTGCATTTGCCCTGGGAGCAAAACTGGATGTCATAAACAAGCATTCCTTCAATGACTTCAAGCTACGCGTAGGTAAGCAGCATAAATATTTTGTCTCGTCTCCAAGTACAGCAATAATATCCTTTTTTAATACAGTGCTAACAGTTCAAGTTCCTCCACTTTGTTATTCCAGCATTGTGTTTGCAGAACTTCCCCCCTCATTGCTAATTTCAGCACATCACTGCATTGAATATTGTGAGGCTGTGGCCGTGATCACTAGGGTTATAACTTTTTGATTTTCAAAAAAATGGATTTTTTCCCGTTTTTAAAAATGGGCTTTATTTCAAAAAAAAAATAGTCCCTTTTCAGTATTTGCTTAGAAACACTGAAAAGGGACTATTTCTTCTGAGCTGTGAAAAAAGGTCACCCCAAAATGAAAAGTGGGAATCACCATATATGCAACATTACCACTCATTGAAAATGACTTCTAGAACTTGTCAGAAATATTGAAACCTTTTTTTGAAAAAAAGCATTGTGGGTATTGGAGACTCACTGGAAGCAGGGGCCATCAATCCTCCAGATACCAAGAAGCAAGCAATGTGCAGAAGGCGCAATCAAAGTGATGTGGGAACTTTATGCCGCTTGCAGCAGAAACAAAGAAGAATTGCAACCAGGCAGAGGGCCTTCTCAGTGGAACACCCTCCCATCAGATGTCAAGGAAAGAAACAACTATCTGACTTTTAGAAGACATCTGAAGGCAGCCCTGTTTAGGGAAGTTTTTAATGTTTGATTCTATTTTTAATATTTTGTTGGGAGCCGCCCAGAGTGGCTGGGGAAACCCAGCCAGAGTGGCGGGGTATAAATGATGATGATGATGATTCTAAGCAATAAGAATTGATATACAATGAACAGAACATTGTACAAGTATTAGAAAATTTGCAAGCTATTTTCCTGTATTATAATGCATAATTATTATTATGTATAATGACACAATAATGACACAATACATTAGACAGTTACATATACTAAAATTGATTTATTGATTTTGGGGTAAGCTTTCTTCAAATGACAGTTCATTGTTTTGTTTTTAGGCAAAAGTTAATCTAACTAAGCTACAGCACATGAGGTTGTAAAAAAGTTATAACCCTACTAATCACGCATCAAAATAAGCCATAAACAATTGTTTACTGTGTACAAGCAAATTATGCTTTCTTTGCTCTGGGAGGGAACAAACAATGGTTCCTAGCTTAGCCTGTTGTACTCCAACAAATCATGGTCAATAGGTCAAGAGCACATCTTGTGCTTTTGGGGAGCAAAGCAGTCCACGATTGCTGCTTCAAATTTAACACAACTTGGGGGTCATGGCTTGTTTCCTCACAGAACAAACAAATAACTCACTTCTGTACATTATGGCTTACCAAAATGTGTGACGGCAGCCAGTCTCTGAAGAACAATGGCTCATAATGAATTAAATCAAGGATATACAGTGGTACCTCAGTCTACGAACAGCCCTGTTAACGAAAACTTCGGACAATGAACTCCGCAAAACCGGAAGTAGGTGTTCCGGTTAGCGAACTTTGCCCCGGAAGAACGGAAGCTGAACACCGGTGGCGGGAGGCCTCATTAGGGAAAGGGTGCCTTGGTTTAAGAACGATTTGGTTTAAGAACAGACCTCCAGAATGGATTAAGTTAATAAACTGAGGTACCACTGTAATCTATCTATATCTGCCGGATTCCCTGATAGGGACTCAAAGTGGCTTACAGATAAAATAAAAACAGCTAAAAACAGGGTGAAGGATGTCACTAAAAAAATTAAACATTGTTAAAGAACAATTAAACATTATAAACAGAGATTCTAGAAAGCAAATATGATTGTAATTTGGCCTTTTATATATTTTTCATCAGTGTTCCTTTTTATGGCTTGCCGATCAGAAGGTCGGTGGTTCAAATCCCCACGACGGCGTGAGCTCCCGTTGTTCAGTCCCAGCTCCTGCCAACCTAGCAGTTCGAAAGCACATCAAAGTGCAAGTAGATAAATAGGTACCGCTCTCCTGGGAAGGTAAACGGCATTTCCGTGTGCTGCTCTGGTTCGCCAGAAGCGGCTTAGTCATGCTGGCCACATGACCTGGAAAAACTGTTTGCGGACAAACGCTGGCTTCCTCGGCCAGTAAAGCGAGATGAGCGCCGCAACCCCAGAGTGTTCGCGACTGGACTTAACTGTCAGGGGTCCTTTACCTTTACCTTTTTTTAATGTTTCATGACGTTGCTTTCATACTCGATCTGTTGTACACCATCTTTGTGGCTTTCAAAAAGGCAGTGCAAAAATATTAAAAGTAAATAAAATTATATTAATAGAGAAAGCTGCTGTTATCACTGTTCTCAAGTTCCTAAACTGGACAATTAAGGCAGGCAGGGAAAGGCAAAAACAGCTTGTCAGTTTTATTTTCTTTGGGAAGTTGCCTGGAAGAATTTTTTTTTAAAGACCTGCTTGTACAGTTTCTCTCACTCTCTTATACTAGGACCCAGGGTCTTCCAATGAAGCTGAAAGGCAGATGATTCAGGACAGACCATAGGAGGCAGTTCTTCACACAGTGCATAGTTAAAATGATGAGATTTCCTACCTCAAGGCATAGAGATAGGTGCCAACTTGACACAATTTTTAAAAAGATGGTTAGATTCTTGGAGGATAAGGCTAAAGCTGGTATTCCTGATGGTTAGATGAACGCCTTAGCATCAGAGAGAATATGCCTCTGAATGCTGATATCTGGGAAATGTGACTGGGAGAGTTCTGCTGTGCTCATGTGCTGCTCATAGGCATCTCGGTGGAAATTGTGGAAACAACTCTGGAACTAGATGGGGGGATCCAGCAGAGCTCTGCAAGTTCCTATATTGTAACATCTAAGGGAAACACTGATTTGAGTTACTTCTTTTTGTGTGTGTGAAATTAACCAGACTGCTTTGACAGCATAAATATTGTTATAAATAAGAGGAATTCAATACATATTGCGAGATTTTTTTCTTTTTTGGACACACTCTAAAAGTTTGAGCATGTAGAATCATGCTATGTAATACACTCTTCTTTAATATATTGTACTTTTTCTTGAAAGTTAGAATCATAGAATCTTAGTCCCACCCCCTGCAATGCAGGAATTTCAGCTAAAGCATCCATGAGAGATGGCCACTCTGCTTAAAAACCTCCAAGGAAGGAGAATCCATCACCTCTCGTGGGAGTCTGTTCCACTGCTGAACAGCTCTTACTGGCAGAAAGTTTTTTCGAATGTTTAGTTGGAATCTCCTTTCTTGCAACTTGAAGCCATTGGTTCGAGTCCTACCCTCCAGAGCAGGAGAAAACAAGTTTGTTCCATCCTCCACGTGACGGCCTTTAAGATATTTGAAGATGGCTATCATATCTCCTGTCAGCCTCTTTTCCAGGCTAAACATACCCAGCTTCCTTCAGGCACTCCTCATAAGGCTTGGTTTCCAGACCCTTGATCGTCTTGGTTGCCCTCCTCTGCTCACCTTCCAGCTTGTCAACATCCTTCTTAAATTGTGGTGCCCAAAATTGGACACAGTATTCCAAGTGTGGTCTGATCAAGGCAGACTAGAGTGGTACTATTATTTCCCTTGATCTGGACACTAGACTTCTGTTGATGCAGCCAAGAATAGTGTTAGCTCTTTTTTGCTGCTGCATCACACTGTTGACTCATGTTAAGCTTGTGGTCCACCAAGACACCTAGATCCTTTTCACATGTACTGCTAATAAGCCAGTTGTCCTCCATCCTATATATGTGCATCTGGTTCTTCCTGCCTAAGTGCAGAACCTTACATTTGTCTCCACTGAAATTCATTTTGTTAGCTTGTGCCCAGTTCTCCAGTCATTTTGAATTCTGATTCTTTCTTCTGAGGCATTAGCTACCCCTCCCAAATTGGTGTCACCTGCAAATTTGATGAGCATCCCCTCAATTCCTTCATCCAAGTCATTTACAAAGACATTGACCAACAATGGGCCCAGGACAGAACCCTGCGACACCCCACTTGTCACTTTTTTCCAAGATGACAAGGAACCATTAATGAGTACTCTTTGAGTTCGGTCAGTCAACCAGCTACAAATCCATCTCGCAGTTACCTCATCTCCACAAGAAAGCCTTACTGAAATCAAGATATACTATGTCCACAGCATTTCCTTGATCCACCAAGTTTGTAATTCCATCAAAAAAAGAAATCAGATTGGTCTGGCATGACTTATTTTTGAGAAACCCATGCTGGGTCTTATTAATCACAGCATCCTCTTCTAAATGCTCACAGACCGACTGTTGAATTATCTGTTCTAGGACCCTTCCTGGTATTGATGTCAAGCTCACCAGTTGGTAGTTACCTGGGTCTTCCTTTCCTCCCTTTTTGAAGATGGGGACAACATTTGCCCACTGTCAGGCTTTGGGGAATCAGATCCCTTCCCCAGTGGCAGTAAATAAGCAGATCAAACAAAAGTAAGGTTCTTATCTGTTAGTTTCTTTAATAATCACAGTGAGAGACAAAGGAATGCATCTCTCTCTAGAAATGGTGTTGCTCCCAGTTAAGGTTCACCCCCTCCGTCCCCCTTAATCTACGTCACTCCTACGTCAGTTATCTGAGCTTGTTGCCATTGTGCTTTCTGCTCTATCACTCTCAAAGCCCGTCTAGTCTTAGGCGAAGGGGGAGTCAGGACTGCTGTCCAAGGACAATGAATCTGCCAGCTCTCTCCTGGTGTTTCCTCTTCTAGCTGTTCCTCATCCAGTATTTCCCAGCTTTTCCCCTCTGGACTGTGCTCTTCTGCAAACCACTGTTTGAAATCAATAGTGTCCTCCTGCCCTTGGGAAGGTTCAGGAGAAGGAGTGGGGGCTCCCACCATTTCTCCTCAGTCCAGCCCCTGACACCTGCCTCCAGTCTGTAGGGACCTCACCTGTTCTCCAAGAATTCTCAAAGATAATAGACAAAGGCTCTGAAATTACATCCGTAAGCTTCCTTTAGTACCCTTGGATGCAGCTCATCAGACCCTGGAGATTTGAATTCATTTAAAGTAGCCTGGTGTTCCCTTACTACCTCTTTTCCCATCTTGGTAATTCCTTTTTAAAAGGAACATAAAAACGAGATAATAAATCCATTTCCAAGCAAGAGGGTGTCATATCACCTTAGAGGTGTGGGCAGAATCCCACCTAATGGAGGTTCGAGTTCTTCTCTCCTGCTTGCTTGCTATCACTCAGAAATCTTAAACTTTTTTTAAAAAAACAACAACAAACCACACAATTGTCTGTTCTACTTAACTGCATTTTTTCCTTCTCTTATTTTCATTTAAATACTTATGCAGCAAATTCACATAAATTCAAATACTGCCATCTTCCCAAAATATCCAGGGTTTGTAGAATGCAACAGCAGAAAATTAAATTCCTGACTGACTGACAGAGGGGTCATTCCAGGATTTTAATATCCTTTTAGAAATGCCATTTATTTTTGAAGGCTTCAGAAGTTTTAAATGTATGCAAGAAAATGGAACCAACCTATAAATAAATATGAAATATTTCATGTTTAATGTAACAGTATTTTTCTTTCTGGGGTTCTCGCCGCCCACCCCCACCCCAGTTTGTATAATTCAAGTTTTGCTCACTGGCTGATTCTGTTCATTTTAGCTTATAGTGTCACCTAGTGGCAGAAGCAGGTTGTGGAAGAATGCTTTGAAACTAAGAGACACAGCACTGAATCGAAACAAAAAGCAGTTGGCTTTTCTGTGGATTGCCTTTTGTTCCAATTTAATGCTAAAGAGCGGATTTTCTGGGGAAAGTGGCAGGCCAAAGGCAGAACTACTATGAGCCATGCATAGAAAGCAGGAGACAAATGGAAAACTGCTTGGACCCAGCCTTTCTAGTGTGGATGAGCCCCAAGTTGCCCTCAGCCACCCACTACTTTTGGAGTACACTTGCAAACACTTTCCTTCAGAAACCTGTAATGTAGAGCTTCTAAATAACATCAAGGAAAACCTTTTTTTTAAGGCACAAAGGATACTTTCCCTCAGAAAAAAGATGGGGCAACTTGTAAAAAGAAAGCTGTTACACTTCTAACAAATATTTTGATTTTATGTATAGCGCTTCCTAGTCATTCATTAGCAGAGCAGTGTTCAGTGTGTTCCAATTATATGACATATTCCTAGGAAACAAAAAGTAGGTAATACAAATCAATAACAAAGCGATACTCATTTCCACAGCAAATGCTTTACAGCTCTGCCATAGAAAGATAACCACCAGCCTCATACAAATCTGTGCTGGCATCTTAACACATTTCCTAGTATTGCCTATGTTGTTCCGTCAATGCATTAATACTTCTCAATTTTCCCGTTATAATTGTTCAATGCTTATTTAATGGAATTTTGCACTTCTTAAATGAACAAGTCTATTATTAATAAATTAAATATTAATTTGATCTGAATCCCAGCCATAGGAATAAATTCTGCATAACTCCAGACCCCAAATTTGACAGCAAAGCCACCAGATGTGCCTATGTGTTTCAAAACATTTATGTTTCCTCCAGGGAGCTCTGCAATTTGTAGCATTTAAAAATATATATTTGGTGAGGGGGACCACCCTTAATTTGCCATCTTCTTTACAGGAATTAACCATGGACCTGTAATTGCGGGTGTCATTGGAGCACAGAAGCCACAGTACGATATCTGGGGCAACACTGTAAATGTGGCCAGCAGAATGGATAGCACCGGTGTCTTAGATAAAATTCAGGTTTGGCTTCTATTTGTGTTTTTACTCAAGTGCCCCTGCACAGCAGGGGAATCTCCCCACTAAAAGTCCCTCGCAGGCAAAGATACAGGCTATGACACACATGGGGGAAGCTCATCAAGTGAAGACAGCAGCAGCACAGCTGGGGGGGTGGGGGGCAACTTGTAGGTTAGTTGAAGGTTCATTGGTTAAAATCTGATCCAAAATCATACTTCAACATTTTTTATTAGGTGGGTATCCAACAGGGTTGCTCAGCTGACAGGGAATCTACCATTGGCAGAATGGGGAGGAAAGCAATTTTCAGTAATTCCAACTCTATCCACTCGCCATCTCTTCTTTTGAGGGGCCCATAATTCTCTGGAGCAAATTTTGGGGCTGTGATGGTGGTGGCGGCTGCAGGGTGGTGATGGAAGAACTGATTCCAAGAGATGACAGCATTGTCTGTTGTTGCTGCTGCTGTTGTTTTTTCCTGTGAATTGATAGAAGTTGTAGTTATGCTTGGGGGTGGGTTACATTTTTATTTATATATTTCAAAGTTTTTTAGAATCTGTTCAGTTCAAGGTGCTGTTTTTATCCTGTTGTGTAAATTATTTGTGGTGGATCTTCTGTGATTGTATTCACTCACCTGTCCATTAAGATTAGCAAAAATGAGGCCCTGTGTGAAGTAAAACAGTCCAATGAAGGGCGTTCCTCACTGCTATGTCACTTAGGGCAAAGAGGGGGAGGGAGGGAGGCAGGCTTTGAGATTTCCTTTTCTTAAAGTATGGTGTGCTTGTCTGTCTCTTGCATTGCAGGTCACAGAAGAGACCAGTAACATTTTACAAACATTGGGCTACATTTGCACCTGCCGAGGCATAATTAACGTAAAAGGAAAAGGGGAGTTGCAGACCTATTTTGTACATACAGAAATGACAAAATCCCTCTCACAAGGGAACGTGGTGTCCTGAAACAGGCTCTCGGCTGCAGGCAGTGCCGCATTTTAAAAGAAGCATCGCCCATTTTCTCCTAAGTCTCTTTCAGCCCATACCATGAACATGTGTGTAATTTTCTGGTACATAGAAATGTTGCTGTAGTCATATTTACGGTCTCCTCCCACCATTCTGTATCCAGAGACCTTAATAGTCTTAATGTTCCAGGATGGCCGAAATAAGGTATGCTCTGGGCTGGGAAGACTGAGCTTGCACTGTCAACTCTTCAGTGGAAAAGAGAAAATTTGGACAGGAGTTGGAGATATTAAAGGTCTGAGACCTTGGGGAAGACGGTTTTAAGAAAGAAAAAAAAATACAAAAAAAAATATCTTATGGCAATAAAACTGGAGCTGCATGGAAAGTTGTGGGAAGTATGGTAGCTCCCCAATATCACCTTCTAGTCCTGAATTTGTAACCTCTAATTCTGTCCCTTCATCTACTACAACTAAGGTGTGTTCACTAGATGCCAGGGACAGGAAATGGAGCCCCTGACTAACCACCTTCTCAAAAGAACTATAGATGAGCAGGACCAGTTTTGTACAAAATGTGTCAAATGTTTTGATGCCATTGTCTTTTGTAAGTTTAACTCATTAAAACTTTATATGTACTTTTGTCTTGCAATGTGAGGTTATTGCGACTCTTGCATGAATACATACAGCACCATCAAAGTATGTGATGTTTTATAGCCTAAAAAAAGGCAGACCCAATAAGTTCACATTTTACTTCTGACAGGAAGGGAGAGGAGGCAGGGGAGAGACGGGGCAGGCAAGCCAGGGTGGAAGTGAGGCCATGCAGCAATTTATACTTTACCTCTCTTATGGATGAAGAAGAAGAGGAGTTTGGATTTTATATCCCGCCTTTCACTCCCTTTGAGGAGTCTCAAAGCGGCTAACATTCTCCTTTCCCTTCCTCCCCCACAACAAACCCTCTGTGAGGTGAGTGGGGCTGAGAGACTTCAGAGAAGTGGGACTGGCCCAAGGTCACCCAGCAGCTGCATGTGGAGGAGCGGAGACGCGAACCCGGTTCCCCAGATTACTCTTAACCACTACACCACACTGGCTCTCACTACACTGGATAGCAACTTCACTTATTTCATGTGGGTTACTTTCACCCTATAGCCTCCCTAGTGCTTGTTAGAACCAGTTCACTCTTTAAAAAATAGTAATGAAAGGAAATCAGTAATTAAAATCTCCTCCACCCTGGGAACAGAATCAAGCAAATCGGGGAAGCAATTCAAGTAGCAACTAACAGTGTTCCTCTCCTCCTCGCTAATCTCCCAGTTGGGTTCAACAGGAAGCAGTAACAACAGATGACCTGCGGAAAATAAGTGTTTAATTTCAAAGGTACAAGAACCCTGAAAAGCTTTTAAGCACAGTGGTACCTTGGTTTTTGAACAGCTTAGTTCACGAACAACTTGAAACCTGAACGCTACAAAACTGGAAGTATGTGTTCCGGTTTTTGAACTTCTTTTCGGAAGCCAAACATGCTCCGTTTTGAGTCCTAAGCTTCTGTTTTTACTGTTCCGCTGCTAATTTGCGTCCCCTATTGTAATTCAAGCCTTCTGTTTCTGTTTTTCCTGTTGTACTGATAATTTCCGTCCCCCCATTGTAATTCAAGGCTTCCGTTTCCGATTGCAGTGTTCTGAGGTGGTATTTGGAGCTTATATTTTGGTGCCTTTGTTTTTGCTATTTATTTTGCAATTTTTGTTTTTGAGTCTTTTTCGGTTAATTTGTTTTTGTGACTGTGTGGAACCCAGTTCAGCTACCAATTGATTGATTGTGACTCCAGAAATGAATAAAAGCCCCCCATCCAAACAATGATTATCATCAGTGCAAGTATGATTTTTTTAAAAATTTTATCATCTGCAATACTGTTTTATTTTATAGTACAGTGCATTGTTTTTTGCTTTCATTTTATGGATCAATGGTCTCCTTAAATGTTCATGTTAAATTGCTGTTTTAGGGGTTGTTTTTTAAAGTCTGGAACGGATTAATCCATTTTGCATTACTTTCTACGGGAAAGTGTGCCTTGGTTTTGGAACGCTTTAGTTTTGGAACGGACTTCCGGAACAGATTAAGTTTGAGAACCAAGGGACCACTGTAGTACTTTATACCTAGACAGGCTGGTGCTGCAGCTGCATTGAGTTACAAACATGTTATAAATCACTATAAATCAGCTCTCACAGAAAACAGTAGACTGAAGCAGTTTGATAATGACTCTGTAAAACAGGAGTGGATACAGGGTGTTAATTCTAGGGCATGGAGAGAAACAATATGGAAGCAACTGTGGTTTGACTCTCTGTAACAAAGTTGCTGATATTGTGTGCCAGCATCCACACTTGCAAATTCTGCTGCAGGAAAATACCGGGTGTGAGAGCTGAGTTGTATGTTATGCAACTTATTTGTTGTTTGTTGTTATTTAGTCGTTAGTTGTGTCCGACTCTTCGTGACCGCATGGACCAGCGCACGCCAGGCACTCCTGTCTTCCACTGCTTCCCGCAGTTTGGGCAAACTCATGCTGGTAGCTTTGAGAACACTGTCAAACCATCTCGTCCTCTGTCATCCCCTTCTCCTTGTGCCCTCCCAGCATCAGGGTCTTTTCCAAGGAGTCTTCTCTTCTCATGAGGTGGCCAAAGTATTGGAGCCTCAGCTTCAGGATCCGTCCTTCCAGTGAGCACTCAGGGCTGATTTCCTTCAGAATGGATAGGTTTGATCTTCTTGCGGTCCATGGGACTCTCAAGAGTCTCCTCCAACACCATAATTCTAAAGCATCAATTCTTCGGCGATCAGCCTTCTTTATGGTCCAGCTCTCACTTCTATACATTACTCCTGGGAAAACCATAGCTTTAACTATACAGACCTTTGTCAGCAAGGTGATGTCTCTGCTTTTTAAGATGGAACCTGGAATGTAAGAACCATGAACCTTGGTAAGCTGGATGTGGTCAAAAATGAGATGGCAAGAATAAATATTGACATCCTGGGCATTAGTGAACTAAAATGGACAGGAATGGGCGAATTCAGTTTGGATGACCATCATATCTACTACTGTGGGCAAGAATCCTGTAAAAGAAATGGAGTGGCCCTCATAGTCAACAAGAGTGGTGAAAGCTGTACTGGGATGTAATCTCAAAAATGACAGAATGATCTCGATATGAATCCAAGGCAGACCTTTTAACATCACTGTAATCCAAGTTTTTGCACCAGCTACCGGTGCTGAAGAAACTGAAATTGACCAGTTCTATGAAGACTTACAACACCTTCCAGAAATGACACCAAAGAAGGATGTTCTTCTCATTATAGGAGATTGAAATGCTAAAGTAGGAGTCAAGAAATAACAGGAACTGGCAAGTTTGGCCTTGGAGTTCAAAACGAAGCAGGGCAAAGGCTAGTAGAGTTCTGTCAAGAGAACAAGCTGGTCATCACAAACACTCTTTTCCAACAACACAAGAGACGACTCTACACATGGACATCACCAGATGGGCAGCATTGAAATCAGATTGATTATATTCTCTGCAGCCAAAGATGGAGAAGCTCTATACAGTCAGCAAAAACAAGACTTGGAGCTGACTGTGGCTCAGATCATCAGCTTCTTATAGCAAAATTCAAGCTTAAACTGAAGAAAGTAGGAAAAACCACTGGGCCAGTAAGACACAATCAAAATCAAATCCCTTATGAATACACAATGGAAGTGAGGAACAGGTTTCAGGATTTAGATTTGGTGGACAGAGTGCCTGAAGAACTATGGATGGAGGCTCGCAACATTATACAGGAGGCAGCAACGGAAACCTCCCCAATGAAAAGGAAATGCAAGAAAGCAAAGTGGCTGTCCAACGAGGCCTTACAAATAGCGGGAGAGAGAAGGCAAGCAAAATGCAAGGGAGATAAGTGAAAGATACAGGAAACTGAATGCAGATTTCCAAAAAGTAGCAAGGAGAGACAAAAGGGCCTTCTTAAATGAGCAATGCAAAGAAATAAGTGAAAACAAGGCAGCCCAAAAGGCTGCACATGGAACTGCTATAATGCTCTATGGTTCCGGGTGCTCTTCAATAGCAGCTGCTGCTGAGGAACATCTGAGCCTCCCAGCAGCCTCTTTGTAAGCACAAATCAATAATGTCCAGTTTCTCCGCTTATTCAATCTTTAATGCCTTCCCCATTGCTTTAGCACCTTTGGCCCCTCTTCCAGATGGATGCATCCCCACCTCCTGGAGCCTGGCCGGCCTATCCATCATTGATGTGGGTGTCTCACATTTCGGAAGCTATACAACTTCATAGGGAAGACCCTGTCCAGTGAATTCATTCTCAAGCCCAGCTTTAGTGATCCTTGTCAGATCCAGGAATACTTGTGGCCTTTTGCTGCAATCTCCTCTAGACAAATTGGTTTTAAGCTCCTTTGTTCACGCAGAAGCAGCTTTTCTCAGCCTTCCAGTCTCCTTTATATGTTGTCTGACATCACAGTTAACACAGACTGTCTCTTAGTAACCAAAGAACTCAGCAGACCGGGGGGAGGGGGGGCTGGAGAAAAAGCGGCCACTGGAGCCCTGAAGGCAGCCAGCCTGCCTCCCAGCAAAGCTTTTAGGCTTCAGTAGGGAATGCAAGAAGCCCAAAATGGGGAAGAACTGGGAGCAGAAGAGAAAGAGTTGGAGGAACTGGGAGGCATCAATGAACAACTAATAAGGAAACACCAGCTGCCACTCTCAGCACAGTCAGCCTTCAGCTATGTTCCCCCCCGACGCAAAGATCCCCCTGAACTCAGCTACTTTCACCAAGAGAGCAAGGTGCGTAGAGCAGAGGGGAAGGAGCAGTCGTGAGGAGGAAGGAATCCAGTTTTGAACTGGTTTCACTGAAGGAACAAAGTGGGAAGGAGGGGGAGAGAGTGAAAGGCAACTCAAAACTTTAAGCAGCTAAAAGCAGCTAATAGGGAGCCAGTGTGGTGTAGTGGTTAAGAGCGGTGGACTCGTAATCTGGCGAACCGGGTTCACGTCTCTGCTCCTCCACATGCAGCTGCTGGGTGACCTTGGGCCAGTCACACTTCTCTGAAGTCTCTCAGCCCCACTCATCTCACAGAGTGTTTGTTGTGGGGGAGGAAGGGAAAGGAGATTGTGAGCCGCTTTGAGACTCCTTAGGGTAGTGATAAAGCGGGATATCAAATCCAAACTCTTCTTCTAGCAAATTCTCTATTAGAAGTTATATCTGTGCTACAGGTAATTTCTCAATATTTGCACACACACAACCTTCCATTGATGCCAGCTCTGGACTGTTCCATGTGGAAAACGACTTGTCCAGACTTCCACTTGTCCTGTGCCAAGAAAGCATGGGTCCAAGCGGTTTTCTGTTGGTCTTTCCACTTTCCCTGGGAAAACCCAACCTTTACTGCTCAATCCCTGGAAAACCTGACTGCTGTTTGTTCAATGGTAAAGTTCAGCTTTCCCTGGGGAAAAGTGGTGGGAGAAGTGGAAGTCTGCATGAGCCCTAAGTGGTAAAATGAGGGTCATGTGTCTGCTTTTTCTCCCTCACAAGGAATAGTCTGTATTTGTCCTTGGAGTCATTCTGCTGGTTCTCGTTTCCTTAGACTCTTGTTTCTTCTTACTCCTTTCCTAGATCCTTCTGTTTACAGTCCCCCCTCTGGGATCTGAGCTTTTCTGTCCCTTAGGAGAGTTCTGTGTCTCAGGAGGTCACTATCGAGAGGCTTCAGTGGCCTCCATCTTCACAAAAGCTCTTTAACCTATTACATGATACATTAATTGGGAAGAAGCGTGTTGCCCTGACCTGTGTGGGACAGTTGTAGCAATGCCAAAGGCAGTGCTCCAATCTATGCGCAGTTCTCGGCTCCAGATCGATTTTCAGCATCAGGGCTGAATGTTAAAGCTATGTGGTGCTGCCGTCATGAAAAGCGCACGTGGGCATTGTGCTCACAGCAGACGCAACCAAACCTCATTATATCTGTCAGTTTTATTGGTATGATTCTTTGTAACCTGTGCCATCTTGTCAGTTAACGGCATGGCATTTCTTCCCCCCTTTATTTTTAAGCCAGGAATTGTTTCCCTGTACGACTGCATCTTTAAAAGACCCATGGGCTATGACGAAAAACTCCACCGCTGTGACAGAGAACACGCCAAAAGCAGAGGACTTCATATTAATGATGAGGTGACCAAATTGATGATCTCTTGACTGGGCTGCAGTTTGACGGCAATCACTATTTGCTCATCTTTCTGTTCTCCCAGTCATGAGAACTGCAGCTCCCCTCCTCCTTGGCCACTTGCCATGCCGGCTGGAGCTGGTGGGAGTGGCAGTTCATCAATAGCCGGGGAGCCACAGGCTGCCACACCTGCTGCAAAGTGCTTTACAAATGCTAAGTATCGTGTAGGTTTGAGGAGGCGACAAGAACAGCTAGTGGTCACTCTGAACCCACTTCATGGACCATAGCTGTGTCAATTTTATGAATGCTCCTCTCTCTCACCAGCAACAGTAATGATACTAAAGACTATAGACAGTAAAGGACACTGACAATGAAGTGCACCTAGAGGAGGGCAACCAGGAGCACCAAGAACACAAATGCAAACCCAAAGCGCAGTCCCATGAAACACCCACCACCATTTATAGAACCAAAGAGTTGGAAGGGCCTCCCGGGGTCGTCTAGTTCAGCCCCCTGCAATGCAGAAATCTTGGCAGTTTCCCCCATCCAAATTTAAACCAGACCAGACCCTGCTTAGCTTTGCAAATGTGCTAGCAATTTCATTGCTGCACCACTAGGAGGACACAGGCCTGTCCCTCCACCCCCACCCTGTCCCCCTCCACCCTGTTCCACCTTTGCTCTGGATGTGGATCAAAAGTGGGAAGGCACCTGACAGAATGATACCACAAGATGGGCAGGGAGCGGAGGAAAGAACATTTTGGCAGCAGCCCTGCACTAACCACCAGTTTCACCCTCTTGCCATACTCAGAAATAACATCTAACATTTCTTAACAGGAAAAAGCAAGGCCTATGGCAGTCTTGTCCTCCTCTGAATATGGGCGACGCATAGACAAGCCCGTGGAGCAGCTGGTCCGAGACCATGTGCGCATTAAACACGTTCAGGCGGAATTCTACAGGAAAAACGGAATAGCTTGCTTGATAGAAAAATCATCCAGAAACATTGAAGCAACCTAAGGCTACTTGTTGTGATTGATAGCAGGGAAGAAATAATGTGCCTGGGTTTTGTTTCTGTATTATTTCCTGTACTGTGCTACTGGGATTTTGGGGAAAATCCAATATTGCATCAGATCATCTGATGAATTCTTTGCAGGGTTGCTAAATTAAGTGAGGCATGTTTTACTTGAATGTGCCTGTAACATGGCAACATTTATGCAACGAGCAGCTCACAAGGAGCATTAGCTCATAATACAATATTCGGGGAAGAGGGCGCAGTTGCTCCCATGACAAGGGGGTTTCCGCTTTTTTCAGTGCATCCTGCTTGCTAAAGCAGCCATGTGCTTGTCTGTGAGTACTAAACTCAACCATTTCTTATGACATGCTAATAATATGCAGGTTAGAGCTTTGATTCACAAATCAATGGATGTTAGATCACAAATGAAGGTGCTGACAACATGCTTTTGCTTAATGTGTCTTTTCTCCCCTCATTCTTGGAAACAAAACCTTGTTGCATATCTCATCGTTACCATGTCTTACAGTGTTAACAGCTTAGTATAGCTAGAAAGCAAAATTCTTCATCCATGCATTCAGAATGCTCAGATAGTGATAAATCTGCAAAATAAAAAAGCTTAGGAAAAGATATGCATTTATTTGACAGTACAGTATGCACATCATGATTCACAGAGCCAAAGGCAGCCCACCAAACTTGGGCTGGAGCTGTGTCCAAGTTCAAGGGTCACCAATCTCACATTCAGAGGTGTTATGGCGCCTGCAAAGGCCTTCTTTGCTGCATCTGGGATGAACCATAATCCCCAGATTCATTTTTAAGAAAAGCTTATAGTATTTTAGAATCTGAGATATGAAGCAAAATATATAAGCAGCATTCCGCCAATTTTTTGTGAGAAACCAGCCTGCTCCAACCCCTCTCAATTACTTCCCCACTCTGGTCTGGGGAAAAATCCCGTGGGTGCCCAGAGGAAGAGTTGCCTGAGTAGTGAGAAGGGGAGGGGGAGCATAAGTGCTCTTTGAGAGAAGGAACACAGGCATTTGTGGTCTGTGAGAGAGAGATGTCTGGGTGGGTGGCAGACCAATGGCTGTGTGCCTGCGGTCTGTATGTGTCTGCTTTGTTGAGATTCCTACATTGCAGGGGGTAGGACTAGATGACTCTACAGTTCTATCACCTGATGGTTCTATGTGCACCTGAGTGTGAATGTAGTGTGGGCACCATGTAACTTTCTTGGTACTGGGGAATGCTCCCTGTTGCAATTAGGCAGCAACATCCTCTGTGTGTTTGTCTGAGAGAGAATCAATATTGTGCAGTCTCCACACTCAGCAGGACATAGCAGACTTCCCATTGTAAGCCGGAGGTTATCCAGGTGTGGGAATGATGGCAATTACTAAAGTCTCCCCAATTTTCTATTACGCCACTCCTCCATGGCAGCCATTTTTTGAAGGGTGTCCATGGCACTTTCTCAGAATTCAAAATGTGCCAGGCGATCCCTGCCCTAGTGCTTGAAGAAGGGAATTATTCAAATCAAGATTTACAGCCCCCAAATATCTATTTAAATCTCTATTTCTATACAGTATTGTTATTGTTACAGCTCTTGGCCTGTAGCTGTAAAAAGCAGGCAGACACAACCATGGCTTGAGGTGAGAAGCAATTTGGAAGAAACTTACAAGCCACTTGGACTGGCAGTGATGTTTCTTTTAGTGCCATCACAGGTATTATTGTAACTTTAAGGGGCCAGAAGCCAAAGGGCAATGTCTAAGCGACCTGACACTTTGGGGTCCAAGCAAATGTGTCTGGAAGTTGTGTCTGGGATGGGTTTTCATTTAACTGCTTTAAAATGGTTCTAAGATGTTGCAACAAGACAGGGAAGGACTTCTTAGAGGTGAAACTAACAAGGTTGGAGCACTTTCACTGCAAATGTGGGTGTTTTTTCAGTGAATGAGTTTAATTCTTTCCCCCCTGTATAGTCCAAATGGTGGAATTGGCCCTAGAAGGGGAGTTTCCATTAGCACCAATATAGCAGCTTCAGTGTTAGTCTTCATCAGGATTGCAGGGGGAAGAAATAACTCACACACCTTCCTGTAATCCCTTAGTAAAACAGCCTCTCCTGCTAGCTATTAACATTAAACATCACTTTAATGTCACTGCTAGTTCAGCTCACAAATTCAGGCATCCGTGAAGAGTCAATAGCCTGAAAATAACAAATCTCTTGGCATTTCCTGTGGCAATTTGTTTTGGGCCGGGGGGGGGGGGTGTAACAAAATATTTTTCCCAGTTTTATTTGGGATGAATACAGTCACACTAAAAAATAAATTTAGTTGTATTTTACCAGCCTTTTGGCACATTCTCTTTATGTATTGTTAGAGGACTGAGCTGTTCCACAGTGGAGGTGGTGGACTCTCCTTTCTTGAAGGTTTTTAAGCAGAGGTTGGATCTGACATGGATGCTTTAGCTGAGATTCCGGTATTGCAGGGGGAAGGCCTAGATGACCCTTGGGGTCTCTTCCAGCTCTACAATTCGATAACTCAATGACTGGCCCAGAAAACAAGATTCGGTTTTTTTAAAATCACAGTAGCTTACCAAGTCCCAAATTTAAAATAATAATAATAAACCAATCTTCATAGATCTGTCAGCATCATTTGGATTCTATTTCAATCACCAGCTGAGCCTATAAGAGTTAGAAAAAATTTTCTTGTGCAGGTATTCCACTATATCACTTCTGGTCTTCAGTGACTCAAATTCAAAAAATGGGATCTGAAAGTTAAAAGGAAGGAAGAATGTATTACTGAAAGCATTTTTCAGGAAGCAAACTCAGATAATTTTTCTTCTGTGAAATTAGAGGAATTGGTCTGTTGCTTATTTTTTCTTATGTATTGTATCCTATAGTTTTTGATATAAGAAATAAAAAGAGCAATAAAAAATTAATTAAAAATCAATCCACAGCCACTATAGCACATCACAACTGATACAACAGGCAGAAAAACCATTGAATGGTCTGCTGAGTGATCTTCAAGTGGTTCAAAAGTTTGGAAACTACTTTTATAGATCTATTCCATCTTTGGGAAGAATTATATACACCTAGGGTAGAATTCTCCTAGCAATCCCATTCACCTGTGGGGAGTGAACCACCCAATAACAGTACCTCTGCCTCATCTGGAATGAGTTTCCATTTATTAACCCCAATCTAGTCCATTACTGTGACCATGAATTGTTTCAGGATGCCCATAGCCTTGCCTGAAGTCAGCGACAAAGAGATGAAGTTGGGTGTCACCTGTATATTGGTGACACTTGACGCCAAATCTCTGGATGACCTCTTCCATCTGCTTCATGTAGATGTTCCACAGCCTGGAGCAGAGTGTGGAACCTTGTGGGGACCCCAAGCAAAGCTGCCATAGGGTCAAGCGGTGTTCCAACAGCCCCACCCTCTGGAACTGCTCCTCCAAATAGAAGCAGGACCAGTCCTAAGCAGTGCCTTCAACACTCAGCTCAGTCAGACTGTTAAGAAGGATGCCATGGTCAACAATACTGAAAGCCGCTGAGAGGTCTGAGGAATCCAGCAGAGCCACGCTCCCCTGCCCTTCTCTTTCTTGGGAAAGGTCATCTTGTTATGACCAAGGCAGTTTCTCTGTGCCAAAGCCAGTTCTGAAGCCAAATCAAAATGGTTTAAAAAAACCCTGCCACTCTCTTCAGAAACTTGCCCAGGAATAGGATATTAACCACTGGCCTGCAATTGTTGACATTTTCCAGGTCCAGATTAAGCATTCAATGGGGGTAGGTATCAGCTCTTAAGAGCCCAAGCTTCAAGAGAGAGTCTGAGGCAGCAATATGGATTTCCAGTGCTACCTGCTGTTCACACTATCTTGCCTGCAATTTTCCTATCTGCTTTGAACAGCAACCATTTGATTCACCCCAACTACTTCAAATATTTACCTGCACAACTTCGTAACCAGCTAGCTGTAGGTGCCTTTGCTTAATGGCCTCTTTTCCAAGAAGATTGTGACTGTTGGTGCAAAATCTTCTTTGATCATCAATGCAGAGAGCTATTCTGCCAATCAAACACAAAATAAGATTAAATATTTATCGCATTTGAATCAAACTTTTATGACATCCTGCATAGTTGTTTTTTAGGTTATTACACGTCTTGGGTAATACAAAGACCTGACAAAACCTCCATGGTGCAATGTGGCTGCCATTTCCCTGCGGTGGGATGTCATATTGCTCTTAGCATTTGAACCACAGAATCTTGTGAAGTACCTCGACCCCAGGGGAAGATCCCACAGGAGGAGCACACCTTGCCATGGGCTGGTGCCACAGAACAAGTTGTTTGAAAGTGGTCTGTCTCTCAGTGCAATTGTTTAACTGAAATGTTTCTGGAGTCCTGTGGGATGCAGCCCCGGGAAGCAACGAGCAAAGACACAAATTGAAAGAACAGAAAATTGTACACCACTTGCACTACTCTGTTTATATTTAGCATCTTGCTTACCTTTGGTACGCCTCTTCATGTCTATTAGCTGGTAGTACAAATCCTTCATCATTGAGTTTAATCTCAATATCTGGTGCAAGGAAGGAGCAAGAAAAAAGTTACTATGTTTCTATAGCAGGGATGGTCAACAGGTAGATTGCGAGGGCTCTGTGGTAGATCGCTGCCCTGCCCCCCCCGACTCAAAAAAAGAAAAAAGGAAAGGAAAAAAGGCCCAACAATTTTGACTTCCTAAAAAAATCTCTACAATTTTGGTAGATCACTGCCAGTTTTTTTAATAGTGGGAGTAGATCTCAGTCTCTTGAAAGTTGGACATGCCTCTTCTATAGCATATACTATAAATGTTGTGCCTCTTTTTGTTTGGGCAAAACCACCCAAAATACTTGAGCATTATTCTTCTTTACCATCTGGAATGTGGAAAGCATATGTGGGCCTTTCTGCTTCTTATCTACACTTGATATGAATGCAAAGTATGAGATCTGTTAAAAGAAATCCATCTCTCATAATAGAAAAACATTAAGTATTAAAGGTAGCAAGAGGATAAAGGTATCGTCTACATCCTATTTCCAACTCATTTAGTCTGCATGTGAATGGAAAATGGGGGGTGGGGGGTGGATGGGTCAAAAGAGGATTTCTATGATGGTAAGGACCCCTTTTCCTTCTGCAGAATAGTATAGTATCTGGCAGTCAACCGGATACTGACACACACAACTATGGGAATTTCCCGCAATATTATGCTGAGCAAGGAGGCATTTGGCAAGTAACTCTACTATTTAGGAGAAGCAATCATGTCAGGGATCAGCTAAAACTTTGTGAAGGGTTTGTTTGTTTGTTTTGTTTGTTACTGCATTCATTCATGCAAAGTACAGGTCTGTTGAAGATTAATGCAGCATTACTTTACACACTGAAACAGAAATTTTCATAATTATGGGACTATGACCATTAACATTTGCATTCAGCAAGACACGCATTAGCAACAGCTTCCCTACCCAGAGTATAGCAGTATGGTGTCAACACGTGAGAGGCAAAATATATCCGGGCCCCCAAGAGGTCAGTGAGGCCAGCCTTTACTCTGCTGTAGAGGTGATTGTCTACCAAGGACTCCATTGAACGATCTGGCGTGAGAAAGGACTTGACAATGTACTTGGGAAGGAGTTGGGGACCCTATTAAGACAGGAGAGGAAAATAAGCAGTTTCTTCCTGCAGGTAGAAATACTAATAAATATGCAAGCAGTTTGGTGCAAGGACAGGGAACATTTGGTGGCCCAGAACAAGTTATTTGCAGTCTTTTTTTGGAAGGTCCTTCTATAGGTACTCCGCTGAACTGAAAGCCCAACGGGCCACGCACGGAACACTAAGCTACCAGGAAAATTCAGTATGACTGCTGCTATTGACAGTTACTAATTACCATCATTACTTAAGGCTGCTTATTTTATTATGCAACACTGTTGCCTATTCTGAATAAACATGTGCAGGATCAAAACATGCACAAAAATGAATAGCATTTTCACATACCTCGTAGGAAGGACACTCCAGTGTAACTGTTAGAAATAGCTGGGTCAACTGAGAAAGAACAGACTTCTTCAAACCAGGTTCTTCAGCTGGGATAAAAGAATCAGAGGCATCAAGAAAGATGGTTACACAATTTATTTCCCTTTTTTTAAAAAAAAAGGGGGGGCTAAGAAACAGCTGCTTAAAGCTATTTCCTAAGCTTTCATTTCACAGGAAAGCTACTAGAGTCACCACGGGGAGTGTAAAGTAAGATTTGCTACCAACTCTGCTGTACAACTAACAAAATACTGGGAGGCTACCCCTGAGCTCCTGCCCCACTTCAATCCTACTGCAGATGTAATTTCCCAAGGTCTCTCCAAGACCCACTCCTGTTCTCCAATGTAAATTCACAACTTCCATTACTAGCCCATGTGAGTTAACAATGTTACCAGGGGCATGTCATTTATATGAGGTGACATTTCTGAACATCCACATCCCTAGACAAGCTATATACTTACCTTGCAACTGCTGCAGAAAATAGGGACTAAAGACTTTTGCCAGGAAATTCAGGGGATAGCGTTCAACTAGGGTGCATGCATGAAGAAGGCTCAAGAATACATGAGGCTGAAACTGGGCCGATCGAGTGCTGAGTATCCTTTCAAGCTTTTGGAAAAGAGAAGGAGCACACGGAGGCAAATAGTTGAGTTTCCCAAATGGAATAATCTGCTCAGCGATCTGAGCAGTGGTGAAGTTGTCAGCATTGTAGATGAAACTTTCTGCCACTGCATTGAAGATGCTTTTAGAAAGGATGCGCTTCCTGCTGCAGAACTGCATGACTTTGGAAACGGCACAGGGATGCATGGTGAAGGCGTATTTGGCAACATGTCTTTCTAGAGCTTCAGTGAAGAACTGGTCGTTGTGTCCAAAATGAATGAAAGCCTCCAGCACCTTTTCTAGCTCATTGTCAGTGAAATATGGGATGTGCCGTACTGAATGCTTGCAAAGCTTTATCACTAGAGGAACGGCTTGGGTTTGATCAAGAACCACCAGAGCATTTAACACTGTACTTGTCATTTCGGGGCTGAACTGAGGAACCCGAGTTACAGTTAAATTGCTCATTTTGTTTAATAGGGCTTGGTACTTTCCTCTCTCCCCGACACCCAGCTGCAGCATTTTGTAGACCATAGCCATTTCATCAGCCTTCCAGTCCTCCAGGTTTGTACTTTGAACTTGGTCCATAATTTGTTCCAGAATAGCACAACTTGGACCCTCTAGACTGAACAAGGATTCTCCAAGAACACACAGATTTCTAATAGTCATCTGGCCTTTATCAAGACGTTCTTGGCTCTCTGACACCAAACGAACCATCAAGGTACTCCAGGGATCCACACGTAATTTTATCAAAGCATTTAGTGAATTTACAAGACCAGATTCAGATAAGCTTGGTGATTCTTGTTCCAGCTGGAAGCAAAGTGACCTGAAGACTTCATCCTCCATCACCTCTTCTGGATTATTCAGCATACTGTCCTCCAGTTGAACTTCACACAACCGCTGAAGGACAGCTGCCACCATGGTGTCAGATAAACTTTCCAATGTGCTTACAAATCTGAAAATGTCTTTGTATGAACAGAAACAGTTCAACTTCAAAAACACCTGTTCATCTGTCCACGTGCTGCCAGATTTTACACTGTTACCAGCTTCTCCATGGAGTTGCACCATTCCCGTAACATAGCCGGGGTGATTTCCCAGTTCCATATGGTAGTTTCTACAAGCCGTGCACTGAAAACCACAGACTGAACACACTGTTCGCAATGTTGAAGAACCATGGGGACATAACCTGAACTGCCTAATTTGCTGGCCAAAATAGTTCAAGGCTGTGCCTCGAGTTAGTAGCTGCCTACATGCTTGCATTCTAGAAATAGATGCCTGGATACATCTAAAATTCATGGAAGCCATTTCAGGTCTGCGTTGAACATTTCTCCCTGAAAGAAAAACAACAACTAAAAGTCAGTGTCACTATAGAGATATCCTGGTTAGCCTTCGAGAGCTTTTATTATTATTATTTTTTTTTTTAAAAAAACAGCATGAAAAGAAAGGTCAAGAGATGGCACAATGAAGACTGTGTCCATCCCATAGTTCTACAGAAGGGGAGACTAATTACATAACATGGTACTGTCCACAGAATCAAGTGTCTTAATAACCTCAAATTTCCATATTCATGGAGAATCGCATTTCTAGCCATTATAGATGCAAAGCTATGCTTCAAAGTGTGATGGGCAGTGGCTGTTGAAATTCCAGGAGCCTAGAGTAAGGGTTGGCTTTTCTTAGTATGGAATCTGGATTTCCGTGGCATGGAATTTACATTATTAAGCATGGAATACTAACTTCTTTACAGTGAACAAGAAGTGAATAAATAAATGCACTGAGCTGAAATTACAGGCAGACTGATGATCCACTGGCCCATGGCCTAAGTATTAATCCTTTACTGGCATACACAGGTTACAAGTATAAGTCAAAGTGTAAAATCGGCATCTGTTCATGAAAGCAGATACTTTAAGATAAAACAGATAGACGTCATAAGGTTAAAAAGTGCCTCTCAAGTCTTACAGCGACATCATTTCATGGCATCTCTCAGAAATTTTGCTACATTCACTATAATGTCAGTAGAAAGAAAACCTTGGATAAATCAGGGCAATTAAACCTTTCTTTCAGCATGAGATTTAAATACTTCTTGCCGATTTCAGCATAAAAATGGACAGTAAAATAAAACATGTGCAATGGTTTCAACCTGTTTTATACCACAAGGACAATGCCTTTCTAAATATGGGATTTTCAAGAAGCTTCCTTGCAGAAGCAAGATGGAATGAAGTTACATCTTGCAACGGGAAAAGCTCTATGTTGGTGGGGATTGTATAGGTGATGTAAATATGGAGTGATCTGGCCAAAGAAAGGTAAGATCCCAAACCCCAATCAAGAGCAAGATTTATGGGCTGTAAGGCTGAGATTTTGGAATTCAATCTCTAGAAACCTGTGCTTGTTTGAAATGCTTCTGACAGTGATCTAAGCAAATGTAACCAGTATGGGCAGCCAAGGAAATCAGCGCATGCAACTGGTCCTAAAGAATTAGAATGTTAAATCCTTGTGCACTCTCAGTCCTTGGAGGACTGCTGGCCTGTGGGGGTCAGGCACCACTGCTTGCCATATCTTCCTTAATCACACAGATGCACATTGGTTTGCCTGCTACTGAAGGACAGCATAGAACTGGGAGAGCTGGTTAGGGGGGCAAATTTCCTTGCCCACCCCACAAGCATTTGTTAGACTTAAGAGCCTCAGTAAAAAGAAGCCATAAGACATCCAAACAAGCATCAAATCAAACTGTACAACATTCTGGTACAAACATTGCAAGCTATATCTCTTGTGCTGAGCTGTGGCGAGAAGGGACTTCAGTTGTGTTCTCAAGAGGACCCCTCCCCACACCACAACACCAGCTGGGTTCTACCAGAAAATGTTGCATTACATTATGACTCAGGCGAAATCTATCTAAACTTCAGATAGACAGGTCACTTTTAGCTAAAAGCATGGGGGTTCATTAAAGGACAAACATATGTGTGTGTTTAAAACATACAGATAATTATAACAAAAACAGCAAGGCAGCAAAGGGGGAGCCAATTTGGCTTCCCTATGCAGGGAGGAGCCACCCCCGAGAAGGCCCTCTCCTGCGGGAGGGGCGGGCCAGAGGGAAGGGAGCTGGACCCGCAAGCGGAGGGAGGCCTTGGCGGGCGGCGCTTCATCCCCGCCTCCCGGCTCTGCCCTGCGTCGGAGCCGCGCCTTCTGGGGCGGAGGCAGCGCTCCGCACATGCTCAGGAGCCCTGAAATCCCGCGCGCCAAGGTCGGAGGCGAGGCTTCGCTTGCCCTCTTCTCCGGGGCTGCCAGGAGCCTTACCCGCTTCTCCGCGGAAATGTGGAAAGAGCGGCGCTTCCCCTCCACTACCCGCCTTCCGGTTGGGGTTCGGCCTAGTTTTTCGGCAACAGGAAGCGGGGGTTCAAATGCACGACCCCGGAAGTGAAAGGGCGGGGCTTGGCCGGAGCAGGGCCTTCGAGCCGCCTGATGGAGCCGGACCACAACTCCCGTCACCCCTCGCGAGGGCCCGGCGCGCAAACTCAAGACCGGTAATTCCGAAGAGCGCCCTTGTTTCTGCCGGAATGCTTGGCTCCCTTGGGCGGGTCAGGCTTCGCCCTCCAGCAACAACCCTCCGGCCTCGGCGCGTGCGCACTGGGCAGCCCTGCGCTCGGGGGAGTCGCGGCGGGGAGAGGAGAGAGAGAGAGAGAGAGAGAGAGAGAGAGCGCGCGCGGAGCCCGAAGCACCGCCTTCCCGTCCCTACTCTGCTGCTCCAGTCTATGGTTGGAGTGCCGAGCGCCCAATCGGGCGCCTTGTCCCGCCCCCTTTTCGTTCCGACTGGCAGCTCTCCTCTTCCGCTGCTTCTTCCCCGGCGGGCGAGCGGCGGGCGAGCAGGTCTGGGCCTGGAGAGGCGCGGGGGTGGGGGGCGAAGCCCAAGGGGAAGGGAGGCCCAGCCTGGTCCGGGGGCGGCGGGGCTGCCTGGCCGTCGTCTCGTCCTCCACGTGGTCCTTTCCGCGTGTCTTCTTCAGGCTTCTCTTTTCTGTCGCGGGCAAGAAAATGGAACGTAGGGAAGCATTTTGCTCCGTTCACTTGTACAGAATGAGGGGGATCTGACTGCAGTCAGGAAAATAGGACCTACTCAGTTGCTGCCCCCGCTGCTGTGATTGTGTTTTCCTAAGCAAGAATCAGGATGATGATAATAATAATAATATAATAATAATTTATTACTTATACCCCGCTCATTTGGCTGGGCCTTCCCAGCCACTCTGGCCATCTTCCAACAGGTGATTGAAAACACAATAAAAGATCAAACATTTAAAACTTCCCTGAACAGGGCTGCCTTCAGATGTCTTCTGAAAGTCATATAGTTGTTTCTTTCCTTGACATCTGATGGGAGGGCGTTCCACAGGGCGGGTGCCACCACCGAGAAGGCCCTCTGCCTGGTTCCCTGTAACTTGGCTTCTCATAGTGAGGGAAATGCCAGAAGGCCCTCGGCGCTGGATCTCAGTGTCTGGGCTGAACAATGGGGTGGAGATGCTCCTTCAGGTATACAGAAATAAGGATAGAGAGGTTTTTCCTAGAGGGGTTTTCCAGTTAGCCTTGAGCTCCTGGATTTCTGCTGCCCCAAGCAGTAGCCTGTACTGCCTATTTTGGTTGGGCCACCTCACTTGGGGTGGGTAAAGTATGTCCAACCTGATCCTGCACATATATTCTTGGAGGCAAGTCCCACTTTGTTCAGTAATGTGTATAGAATTTTGGCCCTGAACTTGCTTTCTGAAGGGTAATATATTTGGAAGGCTGGGGGGAGAAGAGAAGCAGGAACTGCCGTTTCTGGAAAGGATTACAGTCTCATTGTTGCATATGAAGTAACCCCTTTGCTTTTCTCTCTTTTTTCTTTTCCCATGTACTGTAGTTGATCTTTGAAAGATGTGCTGTAAAACAAACTGTAGGTTTTTGCTCCTTTATGCGAGCCAGAAGGGTCAGGCAAAAGCTATAGCTGAGGAAATATACCATCAGGCCAAGGACAGTGGGCTTGAAGCAGATCTTCACTGCATCAGTGAGTCAGACAAGGTAAGATTCTTTGAACACCCCGTTCAAATATACAGGAGTGGCATATTTGCAAATGACTTTCCACAACATTTCTTTGGATCATTCAGAGCTTTCCTTAGAAATCTTTCCCCTCAAAAGGTACATCTTGATTTTGTTCTCTTTTTGTTGAAGTCTTTAGGTAAAAAGGGTAATCAATGTAGATGGTAGTGACATGTTAAAGACTGCACCTTGTACCAGGTTGCTCACACTGCAGTTTTTGTCCAAGGGAAAAGAAATTGGAGAGGGGGAAAGGGAGGGTCATGGAATCATAGAAATGTAGAGTTTCAAGGGATACCGAGGGTATAAGAAGGCAGAAATGTGAGCAAATGCACTTATGCATACTTGGGTTTCATCTTGATTACATTTGCATTTCTTCTTATGCCCCCTCATGGAAGTTATCCTGTTTTATCCTTAGGACAACCCTATGAGGTAGGTTAGGTTGAGAGAGTGATTGGTCAAAGTTAACTAGTGATGTTCATGGCTGAGCTAGGATTTGAATACAGGACTATCTTATCTAAGTTCAATACTGCAGGAAATCTACTACACTATGCTTATATATTGCATAGATTTGTTCATGGAGAATTAGGATGCAAGAGGTTAAATTGTGGACTGAGTATATATAATTGGGGAGAGTATGTGATTTTTGATCCCAAGCTCAACTATTGCATCTAGCTTTGGATCCTTGCAACATGTAAAGTCCTATCTACTGTACAAGCTGAGGCAAGACTTGGAATCAGAACCATTATTCTGTTTCTTTCACTGGTTGTAAAACTCCGCTATTTGTGTGGGATTCAACAAATGACTCCCATCCGCAGAAGCCCTGTGCAAGGACTTCTGCTTGTGCAATAGGGCCTTCCTCCCTTCTGCTGCCCCCATGCACCCCCTCCTGAAATTGGCTCAGGGGTCTGTGTCAAGAGATCTCCTGGGACAGCCCATGTGGGGAGGAGAGGGGGGATTCTTCTATCTGGAAACCAAAATGCTTGCGCAGATGGAATCATCACCTTAGTGTGATATTAAATTCCTCCCCGTAGGAGGCTCAGAGCTATCAAAATAGATTTTTAAAAGCTAATTGAAAAACCTGATGAATTGAAACATCACAATGGCTTAACCCCACATTACTGGATGTTCAGCTCTGATTGTGTGCATCCAAATACCACCCAGTTTTGAACGTTTCTGCATTATGCTCCAACTTTGTTTCTTTCAATTTACAGTATAACTTGAATAGTGAAAAAGACCCCGTGGTTATTGTTACTTCTACTACGGGTACAGGAGAGCCACCGGACACAGCAGTCAAGTTTGTTAAGGAAATTAACGATAAATCTCTGCCATCGGACCACTTTTCCCATTTACGATACGGATTGCTAGGTAATTTGCTTGTATAAAGCAGGGGAGAAACCTTGTTGCAAAAAACTGCAGGCTGGATCCAATATATTTTTGATCGAATTGCTTAACTATAATCACAGTTAGTCTAGCTGTGCGCCCCTCATTGCGAGTATTGATGAGGCACCACACAGAATCAGGGCGCAATTCAAGCCTCTCTGAAATAAGGATTTAGCTGTACTTTCTTCATTGGGAAATATGAGCTATATATTCTTAAATTTTACAATTTAACATCCTTTGTATTTTTAGACTGTGTTTTTGCTATATCTTTCCGTATTTTAAAATTATGATCCATGAAAGAACTCTGATCCAACAAATGTGATTCCAAAGTTGATGGCAAATTGGTATGAATTTCAATTGTATAACCAAAGGGGATTATTTCATTTATGATAGTGAAATAAAAAATAGCACTATACATATTTTTTTTTACTTCATGTGTGCTGTTGAATAGGAAACCAGTAAAAAAACCAACATGACTTGGTGTCTTAACTTTACTTATTGAATTCGAACATGCTTTTCTGCTTTTAAGGTACTATCAACCATATATAGCCAGCTATTCTGCTAATTAATTAATTTTGTCTTTTAAAATTTGGAAGTCTGAAGAATAGGATGATGACAGGCATCCAAAACTTAATTGTGGAAGAGGCTTTGCCTATTGCACTTTGGCGATTGTGAATATTGCCCATAATTCATTGACTTTTTCACTGATAATTCTGGTGCCTGGCTACTTACCTTTATCAATGAGCAATTTTTTTAATTTTTTTTTTTTTTGTAATAGCGGTTGATTCCCCAACCAGATTGCAGGGAGGTAATGGTTTTCTCTAGATAGCTGTTTGGAGGGATGGGTGGGAGCAGCAGCCTAAGCCTCCAGGTTGCTAAAATGGCACATGGCCCCACTTTCTGCTTTTGTGGCCCCCTTTCTTTCTCCTTTCTGTTTCTCCTGAGGAAGTGGCTGTTCCTAGAGCAGGGCTGTGTGCTTCGCAGTTACTTCCAGATAGCCTGAGAGCACTACGACACCATGTGGGGCCGCTGCCCAGCAATTGTGCCACACGTCATCCGTTTCCAGCATCACCTGGGGCAGGCAGGGAGGGGTGAAGAGTGAGAATGAGAACCATTCTCTCTGTTCCAGTCCTTATGCCAAACATTTCAAGCTGCGTAGAAGAGAAGTGCTTCTTTCTGAGTTAGTATCTTAGGGCCAGTCCAGATTGGACTGATGGTGGCGGCGGCAGCAGCATCAAGGAGGTGCCAGTTCCCAGTTCAGAAGAAACTTACATTCTTGTTCTCCTCTTCTGAACTGCCTGAATGGTTTAGAGACTGGGATGGGTGAGAGAGTCAGCTTTGGAAAATTCCACCCTGCCTTACCAAAGCTTTGGGGTGGGGGGGACACAGTTGGACTCTGCATGGAAGAAACCATTGTCTACTTGGCACCATCCATTTCTGCACAAGGAGGCCTGTGTTGGCAATCCTAGGAACTTGTGCTTATTGTTTTGTAGTTTGTCTTACTGCTGCATTAAAGCTGGAGGGCAGAGTTTGATTTATTCTGAAACACCTTCTCCAGGGAATTGATCTGATGCAGGTTTTCTTGGTTTGCCTTTTTCCTTACTTTTATTTGCAGGCCTGGGAGACTCAGAATACACATTTTTCTGCAATGGTGGGAAGATAATAGACAAACGATTTCAGGAACTTGGAGCACAACGCTTTTATGAGGTTGGACTCGCTGATGATGCTGTCGGGTAAGAAACCTAATTTCTCTGATGAGGTTTTGGTTAAGTCGCCTTGTGTGGCATTTGTTCCAATCCCCACCCCCACCCCAGCTATTTATAGCCGCATCTGGACACCAATTTAGAAACTGAGGAGGAGCAAAATAGGAGAGATCTGCCAGTGAAATAATTTACTTTTCCTCAAATTAAGCACAAGGGTGGAATGACTCTCCACTGCTCCTAAAAATTTCATCTCTATCCTAGATGAAGATTGCTCATGCATCATGCTTCCTTCATTCCCCCAGGAAATATTCCCAGAAGCAGACAGTGTGTCAGCAGTAGCCATGGGCAATTGTGACGGTTCAAGTTAAGAGCATAGCTTGCTTAGCCTCAGCTGAAATGACCCCACTGAGTCTTTTTGCCCACTGGTTCTGCAGAGCTACTGGGCAGAAACATTCCCAAACTCCTGTGTACAGCTGCCTTCACTGCTGCCTTGCCCTCCTGCTCCATATCTCTTCTTGGAAAGAGCCTCTTGTGACTTGATCTCCCAGAAGAAGTAAGAGGAGTTGAAATTGATAGACATGGTTGAGTTTGTCCTTCTTTGCCTCATTAAGTACTGCTATTGTTTTTGTTTTTTGCAAATGCAGTGCAAAGAGCAGCACAGCACATCCCAGGAAGTAAATATCTCACTGGGGCTCTTGTGATTATATCAGCTGATAGAGGGCTCTGGTGTGCTCCTTTTAATCATGGCTTTTAAAGTGGGAGAAAGCCAATAGCCTGCACACGTAGCCAGAAGCGCGAACTTGGTTATTCAACACATCATCATTATTAATAAAGTTTTAACCTTAATAGTCTTTTCAAATTCATGTATCAGTGGCATTTAACACCCTACAGGATAAGCAAAATTTACAAAACTCTAATATAAGATGCTGGAGATCCAGAGCAATTTGAGCAAGAAACTTCATACACGTTTCCTGACCACATGTCATTATAAAGAAAAATTCTGGAACAACATATGAAGAAAACCCAAAATGATTCTTTTGTTCGCAGTCCAGACAGAAATAGAAAAGGTGGACATACAGTTAGTCACATATCTTCTGATAGGTGCAAGGCTGCGCCTTAGTCATCTCTGGAGAAACAAAAATCCACCTCCTGTATCAGAATAAAAGGAAAATATGAGAAAAGCCTTATTATTTAGATTAACATACCAAATAAGAGCTAGCATCAGAACAGTAAATAAGAAAACATTTTTTTTTAAGATGGGCACTTCTTCTAAGTTTCTGGAATGAGAAAATTAAATATAATACCACACATTGTAACTTTTCCCCACTACTATAAAGCCTGTTAAAATATGTTAAAGTCCTGTCTAGTGAGATATGTGTGCAATGTCTCAGTTCTTGCTTTTTCTTTTGTAAACCGCTCTTTAAAAAAACCAACATAAACCTTTGAAATAACTTGTAAACTGTGTTTAAATAATCTGCAGGTGCTGTTTGGGTGCTGACATTTATCCTGATCTTTTCATACATACTTTTTAAAATTCACTTTTTTTGCTTGGTTTCAGTTTGGAACTGGTGGTTGACCCTTGGATTGCTGGACTTTGGCCTGCCCTCCACCAAGAATTTGCATCCAGAAAGAAAGAAAGAAACTACACTGAACAACCTCCATCTCTTTGTGCTGATGCAGTTTGTAACTCGTGCATAAACTCCAGAGTAGAGCGTTTGAAGCTAGAAGTTTCGGGTGTGAACAATGATCTCCTAGCAAAAGCAGTTACTAAGTCAGAACTTCCCCTTCAAGGCTCTCAGCCTTCACTTTTCCACTCGGTTCCTCCACTTTCACAGTTGGCTCTTAATGTTCCTGCTTTGCCACCAGAATACCTAGAAGTGCACTTTCAAGAAAGCTCTGAGCAGGTAGGTCTCCCACAGGGACACCATTTCCAGATGTAAAACTCCGATCTGTAAGTTTGCATTTGGGAACTAAAGATGCAACATGATTTTAAAGTTACTTATTTGTGAAGAAGGAAAATGATTTTATTATTACATTTATATCCATTTTTTTCCTTCAAGGAACGCACATTGGTGCATGTGGTTCTCCTTCCCCCCATGTTATCCTCAAAAGTGGGGAGAGGAAGATAAGAGATGATTGTTTTTACTGGGAAAGACCACAATGGCTTTCTTCTAAAGTTGGAGAGTTAAACATGTTCTCAGCTCTTTCACTGAAATGATAGGCCTTGATGTGCTGGGGGGCAGGGCAGGATCATGTATATATTTTACTGTTATTTCATATAATGGTGTACAAATATTTATGTGCTTATTCCTTTGATCTAAATTTACGTCAGCTTGTTTTTAGGATCCCAGCCTGTGTTGCGTTTCAGAGAGCTCCGTTTTCCAGGTTCCTGTCATCAAGGCTGTTCAACTTACTAGGGATGATGCAATTAAAAGGACTTTGCTGCTAGAACTTGATATTTCTGTAAGTTGAATTAGTTTGGATTTTTTTTATTAACTTGACAGAAATGATAATGATGATAAACCAATGTACAAGACAACCCTTTTGAAGTCCACTGTCCCAATTTTAACACTAAACAAGTTTTAAAATATGATTTTACAAGGGGAATCTGCAATAAATGTTGCAATGGGAAGTGCTCCTCTTTTGTGTTCCAACCAGGCAGCTGTTCCCTTTTCCAAGACATTCCATTCCCTCTTCCCAGGTTTCTGGGTATCACCAGATATATCCAGTCCATCATTTCATGTCCACTGAGACTTCTCAGTTCACAATGAGTTGGTTTGGGCTGCTCCTGCATTAAGTTCCTCCCTCCCAAATTCCGTAAAACTTTGGGATTACCTGCCAGTGCCTCCTTTTGATGTGTCAGTGATGCCATTTGGACTACCTAAGGATCCAGACATGGCCCTCAATTTGGTAAACAGAAGTGTATCAGTACATGCTGGAGTAGATGTTCAGGTTAGTATAATGAAACACTTCCTTCACGGGAGTTTATAGTTGCCAATGAGCTGCAAAGGTCTTGGAGGACAAGAAGGAGCACACATCCATTGCTTTGACAAGTGTTTATTTTCACAAATTGTGGCATTAAAAGAGGGGATTGTATCTGGCTAATATGTGGAGAAGACCACTGATTTCAATAAGTCTAAAGATTCCTGACTGACTTATTTCCTTGTATTTATAGCACACCTTATGGTGTCCATGTAGTTCTGAGGCAGTTTCCACTCAAACCCAAACCTGCTTAGCTTTAGCAAGGTGGTGTGCTCATGCACCGTCAGCCCATACCTTGGGATCAAGTCTGTTGGAATCATGGGTTTCCTTGGATAGGTCTTGCTGAGATAGAATAACCCACAATGTTTGCATGCAATGTAATAGAGGGAAGGAAATGGTGTATGGCACGTGTCTTTTCAGTTTCACATGGACCAACTTGTATTTTAAATACAGAAAACCACATTTAGCTACCAGCCTGGAGATGCCTTTAATGTCATTTGCCCTAATTATACCAGTGAGGTGGAAGAGCTTCTTCATATCTTGGGACTGTCAGAGAAGAAAGATTACTTTGTTTGCTTGAAGGTTAAGGCAGGCACTAAAAAAAGAGGTAGATTTTATGCATTTACCATGATATTGCATGTGATACTGCCCTTCAGAGAAGAGAAGAGAAGAGAAAACTCATTTTGTGTAACTGCCCCTTCATTTTGGGATCTCAGGAGTTCTGTGCAAATTGCATTTCAAGTTAAAATACCTGAGGCACTTGTTAGACAGTCTTGTCCCCAAACTTGTGCCATCTGTCTCTTAGAGCCTTGTGACATATGAGCAGGACTTGGACTCCAAAGCTGAAATAATTTTAATCTTTTTACAGCTTCTAAATCATTGCCCTTTCTCTTCTCTTTTCTGAGATTTTGCGTATGTGATCCTTTGAGCAAGTAGCAGAGTATCTAAAAATGTACTCCAGTTTGATTTTGAAAACTCCCAAAGTTACAGGCAGCAGATGTACTAGCTGGATATCCTATTTGATGTCAGTGGGAAAACAGAAACAAAAATAGACATAGATGGGTTTTAAGGCATTTCAATTTCCATTAGATTTTTAAACTGAAATGTTTGGGGGGCATTTTGTTCTTTCTATTCATTTTAAAACTAATGTACACCCCTAGTTCATATGCCACCAACATATGTGTGAAGTTGGGGAGCGTTGTCTCAATGTGCATCCCTTCCTTAGTCCTGAATATTTTCAAATACAAGCCTAATTTATCACAATGGAACTTACATAAATGTAATAAGTGTAACACCTTACTACTATTTTGTTTGCCCATTTACCTAGTTTGTGGAGATTCTTTTGGAGTTTTTATTGGTCTCATTGGGATTTCGCCACAATGAATAATCTGGTGTCCCACTGCAAATTTGGCCACTGCTCTGTCTGCCTCTGCATTCTGATAACTTCTGTACAAGTTAAATAGTCCTGGTTTAAATGATTACAGAATTTGTGGAGAGCTTGTTTACTTCCCTGCTTTGTGACACTGTCAGTCTACTTTTGCTTACTTAAAAAAAATTACTGATTCTTAAGGACCTGCCCTCTTATTCCATAACTGCTAGGTAACAGTCAGCTTCTTGATGTAAATGTTAAGGAATCCTTGATAAGGTTTGAAGAAAACCTAGGATTCCCTGGAATATAATTTGAAAGCTGCCACTCTACATGAGTGAGTCTTCTAGGAGGTAGCTTTTACAACTCACAAGTAATCATAAAGAAGAGTGGAACTGTTTCTCGATATGTTCCCAATTTAAATTTATTTTTTCTTCTTAAACAGGAGCAGCTGTGCCACTGTATATACCTGAAAAGAGTACTGTGAAATTTATTCTGACATGGTGTCTGGAAATAAGAGCAGTTCTCAAAAAGGTGACTTTTTACTTTTTCAAATAACTTTATTATATCCATTCTTGGTACTCTCTAAGGCCTAGACTGGTTGGGTGGTTCAAGCCTACATTGGAGAAGTTTGGAACTTGGAACCATGGGCATCAGGTAGCTGACACAGGGACTTCCCATATAAATTTATTTTTGCCTGAGGTCAAGAGGAAGACATTCTCAGTTGCTCCGGTTTTAACTGTTGGTCTCTGAGCAGTGCAGAATCTTTGCAATAAGCTCTCAGAAAGTAGTTTGTCCCCTGAAGCCGTCAGCCCATTTGTGAACATTGCGATGCCATGGAATGTTCATGGGGTGGAGGAGGCCGGATTCCGATCATACTGAAGCCAAGGAATGAGGCTTCCCTTGGCCAAGAGCCCCCCATGCTTAGAGCAGCTCCCATTTCCAGCTACTGCCAGACCCATCAGCAGAGAATCCCTTTCAGGTTCTCTCTCTGCACTGCCACTTGCTCACTCACTCGCCCTTGGCCTCTTTTTCTGGACCTGGAGCAGCAGAGAGGATTAGGAAATTTGCTGCTCACGACAACTGCCTTGTTCCTCTCTGCTGCTCTGAGTCCAAGAAAAAGTCAAGTGCTGCTAGTGAGAGGGCAAATGAAGAAATAAGTGCTGAGAGGCACTGCCTTTGCAGGGCTCAAAGTTGTGGAAGAATAGTTAACAAATACATGTTTGAACAAGCAGGCTGTATTGATATCTGTGCTATCAACGCTCTTCCACTAACTAAAATAATCAGTAACTGGATACCAGCAACGATGAGCAGCCAGCCAGATGAAAGGCTTTGTAACTTGAATACAGTGGACCCTCTGGATACGAATGTAATTCGTTCCAGGGGGTCCGTATGTACCCTGAAAAATCCACAAGAAGAGGTGCCGCTTCTGTGCAAGCACGCAGCGCGATAGAGCGCCTTTGCGCATTCGTGCGCAGCGAAACCCGGAAGAATACACTTCCAGGTTTGCCACGTTCACAACCCGAAAGTTATGTTACCTGAAGGTAACGTAACCCGAGGTTCCACTGTACATCTTCCCTTGGTGCTTGATTAAACATGTTTGTGGGTTAATTTTGGTGGGCCTTTCCCACTAGACCACTAGATGTCATCAGTAAACCACATGTAGCAGCCTCTATGAACTGCTGTACCTTCTAAACACACATTTAAAGGCTTGGAGACTGATTTCCCATGAGCAGAACTTCAGTTGCGTGGTCCTCCTGCTGAGCTGCTCTGGAGACAGTGTTGCGGAATGTCTCCCTGCCCTTGCCCCCTTCCGAGCTGCTCTGGAGATTGCAGAGCAGAGGGGGAATTGTCTAAAGTCACTGCCTCTTTTCAGCAGGAACCTCTGCCTGATTTCAGGAGACCTTCCGATCACAGAAGTCACATTTGACTCAACCCTGGGCGTTCATAAATTACAGAGTTATAGGTCAGAGTGCTACCCAAAGCACTCATCCCATGTATATGTTACTCAGCATGGTGACTTACATACTTTATGCAGTTTGCTTCTGTCAGCTGTTATTGTGGTGCTTCAGTGCGCAAACTGCTTGGGCAAGTCACTCAGTCAGCCTAAAAGATATGTAATTGGCCTCTCCTGGTTGCCTGTGCCAAGCAAAAGCTGCCTAGGTGACTAGACAGGAAAGCTTTACCCAGCTTGATCCTTCTCCTTCAGCCTTCTCCTTTTAGACCAAGAATGACAGACACACTGGGCCAGAAGGCTAATAGGAAGCTCTGTGGGCGAGTACCCTTTGCAAACTGATTTTCAAGACTTGCCTCAACAGTTTTATTACAAAGGATATCATGAGATAACGCCATGTGTGCAACCCTGAGCTCCTTGGAGGAAAGCCATGTATCTTTTTCTTAAAGCATTTTATTAAAAATATTGTAACAATGCAAAATACCTTTTTTCAGATAACAAAACAAAAATTGGGACCATAAAAATATGCTACGTGTTACAATGGAGAGAAGAGTAAGGCAGTGACCGTGGTACATTTCATCAGCCATTTATCCAGATCTATCCAAAATCATCCAGATCTCTGGGGATTGCAGTTCATGCTGTCTGGATATCTGAAATAGAGCTATGGCATGTGCCACAAAATGAGTCTGAAGCCTGTTAGTTTTCTGGTTGCTTTCAGTTGGCAGGTCAGATTTTCAGCCAAAGCAAGCATCCAGACCTGTGCACACCAAGTTTTGGGTAACCCATTCCCTCCAAACCTTCAAGCACCTAGCAATCTCAAGTCTTGCCATCCGTAGGAGAAACACCACAAGGTCTTTATCTTGCCCTTACAAACACCCAATAAAGCTGAAACCACTATTGTCTGCAAGAACACTCTACACCAGATGTTTTGCATTGTAAAATATGACCGGCATATGTTAAATTTTGTCCCCCATGCTGCACCCCCTCCAACATTCTGGAGTGGTGGAGCCCCTAATAAAGGAGCAAATAAATGGGAGGGGTGTGAGGTACCACCTGTGGACCAATTTCCTCATACTAGGATTGGGACCTGTATCTCCGTATTCCCCACCCACAACCTGGAGCACGGCTCTCCTGGTACAGCAGTCCCCAGGCATGTTCCCGTAACATCCTCAACCACCTGGTTTACTAGGAGCCGATTCACAGAGGGTTGTCGGTACCTGTTCTGCCTTCAAAGGCATATTATTAGCAAAGAGATGCCTAGGTTGGTACAGCCTGACAGCCTCCCTTCCTCTCAGCTGAAGTCACTTCCTGCCTGACTAAAGGCTGGGTGTGCTAAGAGTGGGAGCAGAGATCACCATAGTTGGGAGAGTTTTTTACCACTAGGTCCAAACAACGAAAGGACATTTTAGCAAGAGGTTATTGATGTTTGTGAGGTTCTGCAGAGCCCCTGCCTTACAGGAATCCTTAGGAACACTGTTTATCACAGATGTGACAGAGGATGCGGAACATAAGTTGAGAAATATCAAACCAAATTAAAAACAGACTCTTCTCTTCCGCTAGGCATTTTTGCGCTCTCTGGTAGAATACACCACTGATGCTG
Source organism: Podarcis pityusensis (assembly GCF_964106645.2). Taxonomy (NCBI): domain Eukaryota; kingdom Metazoa; phylum Chordata; class Lepidosauria; order Squamata; family Lacertidae; genus Podarcis; species Podarcis pityusensis. The sequence continues at coordinate 90,058,282 of NC_138031.1, read as the reverse complement.
GAGAAAAAAGGAGACTGCAAGAGCTGTGTAGCAAACAAGGATCCTCTGACTACAATGCTTTCATAAGGGATGTGGGTGTGTGCTTGTTGGACTTACTCCATGCTTTTCCAGCTTGCAAGCCTCCCCTAAGTCTTCTCCTTGGTGAGTAGTTGCATGGAATAGACACAGCAAGAAAAGGAAGATATTGTGACCATTGTAGCAAATGGATGTCTTGGAAATAAGGTTCACTGATTGCGGGAAAATTATAAGTCTGGGCAGAGTTACCAGAAATGCAAAGTAAGATTTTCTCTTGCAGCTACCGTATTTTTCGCCCTATAGGATGCACTTTTTCCCCTCCAAAAATGAAGGGGAAACGTGTGTGCGTCCTGTGGGGCGAATGCAGGCTTCAGGAAGCTATCAGCAAGCTGTGGGAGAGCTGCGCAACTTCGCGCAGCTCTCCCACGGCTTGTGGAGAGCTGCCTGCACCCCGAAGCCTGGGGGCGCATAGAGCTCAGCGAAGTCGCGCAGCTCTCCCACGGCTTGTGGAGAGCTGCCTGTTCCGGGGGCTGGGATCGGGGGAAGCTCGGGCTTCCCCCGACCCAGCCCCGTGCCGGGGGGGGGGAATAATTTTTTTTCTTTATTTCCCCCCCAAAAAACTAGGTGCACCCTATTGGCCGAAAAATACGGTATCTTCATCCTGGCAGCAGCTAAGAGAAAACTGTCTAGAATTCAGGGTAGAACCCCAGGGCCAGGGTCAAAGATAACATTTGCAATCATTGGAACCAATTGTGATATTGCATTTTTAATAAAATCAGAAGGTTGACACCTGTTTTCTGAAACTTGTACATATGGGTGTGTCTTCTTTAAAATGTTACAGGTAAATAAAGGAAAAATAATTTCTGAAGTTTCTCCGATTCTTAGGAGCAGTGGAAGATGTAGAAATACATACTAGTGAAGCTTATTTTCCTGCTGAGACCCTACAGGAAACGTGTGTGATTAGAATGATAGAATCATGGAGGTGGAAGGGACCCCAAGGGTCATCTAGGCCAGCCCCCTGCAATGCAGGAATCTTTTGCCCAAGGTGGGGCTTAAGCCCACAACCCTGAGATTAAGAGTCTCATGCTCTACCAACTGAGCTATCCCAGATGTATTTCATTTGAAAACATTAAATGTAAGGTCCATGCATTGCTGTATTTTAGAATTGCACATGTGTGAGCAAGTGCTCCTGACTTACAGCCCTTTGCCCCACACCTGTGGCCAGAAAGCTGTGAACTAGAAACTAGAAATCTTAACCTCGGCCATATATTCAGTAGTTCAGCTTTGGCTAACCATCTTTCTCTGCCTCCCTTCTCCCCACTCCTTCCAAATTATTGAGATAATAGTACTGGACTATCTGGCAAGGTTGGTTATAAAAATTACCGAGATGACGTATGTCGAGCTCTTTGGAATGCTTTAAAGCGTTATGTAAATGCCTGTCATGTAGTATTGGAAGTGTCTTGATGCTGTAGGTAGGTGAGAGTAGAGGGAAGGGTGAAATCTTGCATTCATTCACTTCTGTTCTTTTCAGAACATCTTCCTAAATTGCAAGCCAGACCCTACTCGGCTGCAAGGTAATGCAATATCTAAGTTTAATTTTAATTATAAACTGGGTGTCTGTCTTTCTTTCTTTCTTTCTTTCTTTCTTTCTTTCTTTCTTTCTTTCTTTCGATCTCATCCTCCTATGATGGAGAAGGCTCCTAAGGTGCTAAACCGGGCTTCTTCAACCTCGGCCCTCCAGATGTTTTGAGACTACAATTCCCATCATCCCTGACTGCTGGTCCTGCTAGCTAGGGATCATGGGAATTGTAGGCCAAAAACATCTGGAGGGCCGAGGTTGAGGAAGCCTGTGCTAAACTGAAAATGTTTTCAATAAATAACACATTGATCCCAGGCATCTGGAGGCATTTCCCATATGCCTCTATTTCACTAACTCTCATTGCTTCATTACTGAACAACTAGATGACTCACAGCCAAATGCATGAAGGAACTTTTTGGAACCTGTTATTTCTGAGACATTACAGAAATTCTGTGTGTGGTGCTTATTCTGTGATGGCTCATTGGTGCACGCAAGTAACAATGTGATGTTACAACAAGATCCTCAGTAAAAATCATTTTAAAGGTCTTGTATAACCATTATCAGGAGAGAAAATGATTTACTTTTTTTTTTTTTTCCAGATGGGGTTTTTCATACCCATTTGCGGCGTGGGGGGTGAGATGCAATATCTGCTCACCTGACCTTTCCTACACTGAGATAGTTGTTTCCTTTAACTGTCCCAAGTGTTTGATTTCCTTTTAATTGTTTCATTGCAGCTCCAGTTTATTTCAGTCTGGAAAGATGAGTTTCATCTTTAATGTTCTGGAGTTTCCCACCCATCTAGGTGAACTGCGAAGAGGGGTGTGCACCGGGTGGCTGCTTCAGCTGGTTTCCCCAATCCTTCAGTCAAGTACAAAAGCAGAGGAGCTCCTAATTCCAAAGGTATCAGAAGACAGCTAAGTTCTTGGGCATTTCTTATGGTACAGACAGAGCTTGTGTGTTCCTAAAATAAAGGCCATCTTTTCCACTTTGTTATGATTTGGGGGCTTGGAAGCGGCAGCAGTAACATCAGCAGTAACTGATGTTGCAACTATTTTAGGAAATGGAGTGGGTTTTTCTTTTCTTTAGATGAATCCAGTTAATAGGATTTTCCAGTACCTGCATCTCTAACTGTGGGGCCTGGGGTTTGCAGTTGCATCCCACTTTGGAAGTAAAGGAGGGTTGCATAAGAAGTGAAAGAACCAGGAAAGGACATGTGGAAGATGGATGTATATGGTTAAAAATGAAAAGTAGGTTTTGCATAGCAAGTTTTAGTTCCAGACTTGAAACTGCTGAAGTCAGTATTGTTCTAAGACAGACTGAATGGTTCAAGGAGGAATGAACGTTCTAGGTTTCCTGCTGGAGTTGATGATTGCTTTTCCACCCCTCTGCACCTGACGTGTGGTTTAAAAAACACAGAAAGCTCCTTACGACTTAGTTGACAGGATGTTTCAGGATGGAGCAGCTAAGCTGCTCCTGGGGGAGACAGCTCACTCTTGCATATTTGGGTCATCTAAATTGAGAAAAAATGGGCAATTAATAAAAGAGTGCATGTTTTCTGCAAGTGTTCTGTTGAAGTCTGTCTGGGAGTTATAAGGATTTTGGCATTCATTTGAAAAATGAAAAACTTGGTTACAGGGATTGGTTTGTGGCAGTATGAGGCACTTCGTAGCCAAAAGAGAAATGGCAGCTACTCCAGCTAGTTACTTCATGGCACCCAAATATTTGCTGCTAGCAACCGCAAGTGCCTTGGGTTGTGTGTCACAACACAGGACTTAATGTGCCTTACAGTTGGAGAAAGAGTGTTTTACATGGAAATCTGTGAATAATAATAATAATAATAGTAATAATAATAATAATAATAATAATAATAATAATAATAATAAATTTTATTTATATCCCGCCCTCCCCAGCCGAAGCCGGGCTCAGGGCGGCTAACAACAATCAAATAATCAAACAATCAAATAATCCAACATTCTAAACATTTCATTATAAAAATTAATTAAAATCAAATTAATGGCAACCGTTAAGCAAAATTCTGTGCAGGTTGCCAGAGGAGGGAGTCAGGCTGGGCCCTGACCAAAGGCCTGGTGGACCAACTCTGTCTTGCAGGCCTTGCGGAAAGATGTCAGGTCCCGCAAGGCCCTAGTCTCTTGTGACAGAGCGTTCCACCAGATTGGAGCCGCAGCCGAGAAGGCCCTGGCTCTAGTTGAGGCCAGCCTAACCTCTCTGAGGCCTGGGACCTTCAGGATGTTTTTATTTGCAGACCGTAGGTTCCTCTGTGGGGCATACCAGGAGAGGCGGTCCCGTAGGTACGAGGGTCCTAGGCCGTATAGGGCTTTAAAGGTTAAAACCAGCACCTTAAACCTGATCCTGTACTCCACCGGGAGCCAGTGCAGCTGGTATAGCACCGGGTGAATGTGATCTCGCAGCGAAGACCCCATAAGGAGTCTCGCCGCGGCATTCTGCACCCGCTGGAGTTTCTGGGTCAGTCTCAAGGGCAGCCCCACGTAGAGCGAGTTACAATAATCCAGTCTGGAGGTGACCGTCGCGTGGATCACAGTGGCTAGGTCAGGGCGAGAGAGATAAGTAAGTAAGACAGCCCGCCAAAATAAGACCTACTTCCAGTTTTGCCTCTCGCTGTAATATAAGGCCTCCCCCAAATATAAGGCCACCCCGGAATATAAGGCCCCCGAAGCTACCGTAAGGCGTTGTACTGTATACAGGTAATAAATTTCCTCTTTTTTTTGTTCAACAATAAATGTGTACCGTATTCGTCTTCATGGAAAAATAAGACATCCCATGAAAATAAGACCTAGCGCATCTTTGGGAACAAAAATTAATATAAGACACTGTCTTATTTTGGGGGGAACAGGGTAGCTGTGCTGATTTTAGCTCATGGTGTATCTAATTCCTATGAAAATGTGGAAGACCTTTATTTTAGTGGGTGTTGTGGCAGTGCATTTTTTAATACAAATCTTAGAAGAAGGGTATAGTTTATAAATGTATCTGCTAGTTCTCCTCATCTACATTTTAATGATACTGAACTGCATTGTAGATTTCCATATCTTCTCGTCCAGCAAACATTTTTCACTTACCAGAGGATCCATCAATTCCCTTTATTATGGTTGGTCCAGGAACTGGAATTGCACCATTTATTGGTTTCCTGCAACATAGGTAAGCCCATGATTTATATTTTTTAAAAACCTCTCCTCCCTGCCAGCTTGTAATGTTTAGGAAAGTAATTCACAGCACCTGGAGATGCCCGTGGCAGAGGACAGGGGGGAACAGAGTGAAAAATACTTGTGGGAAGCAGACAGATTTAGCAATATATATCAGCCACACAAAGGCACAGAGTCCTTCATCCCCTGAGGCAGGGAAAGTTATCTGGTGTCTTGCATAATGTACAGAAATGGATCTTCACCCACGCACATTGTGTGGGCTGAGGCTGGGCAGCTGATACCCTTGTCATGTCCTTCCTGGTGACAACATCCCACATGGTTATGACATGTGCATGAATACTGTAACCGCATGATTCTCCTCTCTCTCACACACACACGCACACCCCTCTACCTCCAGGGAAGGGGCTCCCCATCTGATGGTCTCTGTGTGTGTTTGTGAGTAGAAAGGAGCCCTGTCTTGGGAAAGGGACTCTTAACTTTGTATTGCCCCAAGGGAGATCACAGTTAAGTTGGTGGGTTTTATTTTGTTTTTTATAGTGTGACCATTCCAATTCAATGTCAAAAAAGAAGAAGAAAGGGCAACCATTATTTATTTATTTTCCACATTTTACTTACCACTGAATTACATTAATCATTTAAGGATTTTTTTCATACTGAAGGGATGTGACTATAAAAGAAGGGGGTTGTTGTTTTGCTTTTTTGTTTTACTTGTTTACATCCTGTATTTTATTCTGTGAACCATCCTGAGATCTTATGAGGAAGGGCGATATATAAATCTAATGAATTAAATAAATAATGAGGAGTCTGTTAGATTGGACCATGAAGTGAATCAGTCTCCAGTGTTATTCTCTATGGGATGTTGCAGGCCGCTGGTAATGTTCTGCTGCCTTTCCTTCAATTAATATCTCTTAGTTTTATGAATTGCTTTCTTTTTTAAAAAAGTTAGTCAACGCCACCTTATCTGACATGCGCCAGGTCACGGAATGAAGGCTTGATGGGAATGTTGTACACTTTAAGCTATACATTATGACCACAGATGTATGGAAGGGCTGAAATGCAGGATTGCACATTCCAACTCTGTTTTGATTTTATCTGTTGTGTTTTCATTTAGCTCAGTAATTCTGAGCAATGCATTAAGGCTAACAGATTGTTGTTTTCCACACACCAAACACGTTTTCTTGTAGGGTGTGTAGATTTTTATTTTTTTCCCCGCACATCAACCAGGCTTGAAGATCATTGTTGTTGAAGTTAAGCTGTGCATTTACCAAATGTCCTGCCTTTAACATTTGATTCTCATCTTTGTAGTTCTGTGTTTTCCAAATTCACATTTGATTTAACATGATTTTAAAGTGTCAACTTGCTGCCTTGGTTTTTGTAATTTAGGGTAGAGAAGTAGGGAAAATAATCTAGAGACGTATCTGTATGTGGAGCATGAAATTGAATTGTTGCAAAGCCAAATGATTTCTTTTTTAAACTGGGTAATAAATTCTTGGGAAAGCGTTACATGGGACAGCCAGAAGCTGTCTTCCAGAATGAAGGGGAAACAGATTTGCTATCATTACTGCTAATAATGAGAACTCGTGATGTTTGACAAGCTGCTGTGACTAATTTATTCCATAATATTTCTATGGCTTGAGTATTTTATTGAAAGGCAGCTTGTAGCAGCTGTGAATTAAAGTGGGCTGAAACTTTGATGTAGTTACAATAGAAAGTATTTGAGAGTTATAATGCCACTGTGAGCCCACTGTTGGTGCTTAGCCGGTATCACGTAGTGCAAGTGGAGAATATGATAACCTAAAGGGAGGGAGTTTGCATTCACCAGGCATTTAAATAGTCACAGACACCTTGGGCAATTTTTAATGAAAAGTTAGGGCATAAATTAATTTTATTTATTTTCATCATTTATTAAAGAATTATATACTGCCCTTCATCATAAGATTTCAGAGAGTTCAGAGAGTGGTTCAGAGAGTAAAATACAGGATAAAAACATGAAAATAAGTAAAATGAAACAACAAAACAATAAACCCCCTTCCCACAGACACATTTAAAAGACTGTAGAATATTAATCAGCCCAAGGTCTGGTTGAAGAGGAACATTTTCACCTGGCACCTAAAAATATATAATGAAGGTGCCTGGCGAGCCTCCCTGGGAAGAGCATCCCACAAATGGGGAGCCACCACAGAGAAGGCCCTGTTCTTGTGTTGCCCCCCTCCGGACCTCTCTAGGAGGAGGCACACAAAGAAGGGCCTCGGAGGATGAATGCAGAGTCCAATGCGGTTCATATGGGGAGCGGTGCCCCCCCCAATTCATTTTTAACTTTAATTCAGCAGGAGCTGCACATATGATGTATACCAGTGCCCCACATTCTGCTCGATCTCCACTCAAGGGCTTCAGACTGCACCAGGTGCCACATAAGAAGCCGATCTTCTAGCACCTACACTTTGGAACTCCCTTCCTATTGACACCAGGCAGGCACCTTCACTGGACTCTTTTTTTGCCCATGCTAAAAACATTTTTGTTCAGGCAAGCCTATACAGATAAGCAAAAGTTTGACAGGTGCTTTTATCTGGTTTTTAGCATACTGTTGATTTTAATGTTTTTTTTTTTAATGTTTTAAACAGCTGTTTTTAACTGTCTTTTTACTGATAATTTCATTGTTTCATTCATTTTGTAAACCGCTTTGAGGGTGTGTGGTTTTTTACAATCAAGCAGCATATAAATTTTATGAACTAAATAAATAAGCGTTCTCTAAAGGTTGGAACTAGCTTCATTGTTCGTGGCAACCATTCAGCTGCTTTCAAGGAAGTTTGGAAGCTGCCTTGTGTTCATTCAGACTGGCTGGCTGGCCCAGGATTGATTGCTTTGGCTGGCAGCCGCTGCTCTCCAGGGTCAGCGTCTCAGGAAGGTCCTTCATTCCCCCCCCCCCCTTTTTCTTTTTTGGCAGTATTTTTATTAAGTTTACTTATCATTACAGTTATTCGATTCATTATTCAAAACATCATAAGATACATAAAGAAAAACCAGAATAATTCAACATCTTTGAAAATGACTTCCCTTCACCTCATTGTGGGTCCTTACTTCTTCTTTTTCTTTTTAACTGTGTCCTTTTTCAAATTCAATTCATTGATCTCACATAATGTAAATTATCTGTCTGTTAACTAATTTGCGAAAATTAGTCAAAGCATATTAGAGATTTCGTTTGGGAACAGTGTTTTTCTAAGTGTACTCTGTAAAACTTCCACTCAGTTTTAAATTTTTGGTTTGTTTGATTCCTGATTGCCTCTGTCATCTTTGCTAGTTCTAAGTATTCACATAATTTATTTTGCCATTCTTCCTTGGTTGGAATTTTCTCTCCCTTCTAATTTTTGGCAATCAACATTCTTGCTGCTGTTGTTGCGTACAGGAAAACCCTCTTATCATTTGGAATATCATCTGTCAAAATGCCTATAAAAGGCTTCAGGTTTTTTCGCATTTGTTCGTTTAAACTTTTTTTTTTTTTTTTTTTTTTTAGTTTTTTATGTTGCAGTTCTGAGCCATTTAAGGCTTCATAGGTCAAAACCAGCACTTTTAATGATGCCTGGGAATTAATTGGCAGCCATTGCAATTGGGCCAGGATCGGTGTAATATTCTCAGACCGCCTTGTCCCAATGATAAATGCAACAGATTAAATAATAAGGATGAAAAGAAAGGTGTTTCGGGCCTCATGTCTACTTCAGAAATCTTCTTTCTTTAAATTGATTTAAAGAAATGAGGACATCATTTCTAATCATTACTGAGTTCTCTTATTCCAGCCTGCAAGAGGATCTATGAATAGGTTTTTTAATGGTCATTCTGATTCTTCATGTCACTGCAGCGTGCCCTCAAGTAACGTGTGTAAAAGGTTTTGCTGTGAACTGCCATTAGAAAAGGCACATGGCTCCCTCTTTGACTGGCTTCATCCATATCCCTGCAAGCAGCAGAATCGTTGTCATCACGAGGCCAAGGGAGGATGTTCACATTTTGCAGCAGTGGGCACACTCTGGTCCAGAATCCTTCGTGCTGCTATATATGCATGTTTATACCCTGCATGTGGCCTCCATGTTTACTTTAATGGAGGTGACATCTAGATATCTACAGCTCAGCCCATTGCACACTGAATGACTTCATCTAGTGATGTGAGTGAGGAATTTTGTATGCATCTTGGATCCACTGCCCATAAGATGCCACTGATTTGAGTGGATAGGCTCTCTCCCTCCTCCTTCCTTCCTTAGTGTTTATCTCCCTGTGTTGCAGTATTGTAGCACAGAATATTGAATTAAGGATCTTTTCAAACAGCCGTGATCAGGAGCAAACCTACTTATAACAGTGCTCACAGATACTTGAACAGAGGAAGTGGAAACTAGATTTGAAGTCTGCCCTTAGTGCAGATAATTTAAAAAAATCAGGGCTGTATGTGCACACTCCCCATGACAAGAAAGGTAGATTGGCTAGATCATGGGTAGGCAAACTGAGGCCCAGGGGCCGGATCTGGCCCAGTCACCTTCTCAATCCAGCCCACGGATGAATCAGCGTGTTTTTACATGAATAGAATGTGTCCTTTTATTTAAAATGCATCTCTGGGTTATTTGTGGGGCATAGGAATTTGTTCATTTCTCCCCCCCCCCAAAAAAAAAAATATATATAGTCCGACAGTGTCTGAGGGACAGTGGACCGGCCCCTTGCTGAAAAAGTTTGCTGACCCCTGCTAGATGTTACGGACAGTGTTTGGTGAAATCTCAGACCTGATAATAGGGCTTTGTAGGATTTCAGGTAGTCAAGAGTGTTGAAGATAAACTTCTTGGCCCATCCCATGACAAGCAGAGCCAGAATGAATGATGCGAAATAAATGTAAAGCAGCATAACGAGCGCAGGCTTCCATCAACTGGGGCCATCTTGAGGTTTGGCCTCCAGCTTCCATCAGCCCCAGCCGGTTGGAGAGAGCTGTGATACAGGATGCAGAACTTGGGTTTGTTTTGTGCTGCTGCTGCTGCTGCTGCTGTTTTTAAGTATAGGGCATGCACAGTCTTAAGTCACAGTTTTTTTCAAAATTCTTTTTCAGACAGAAGCTCCAAGAAGATCACAAAGACTGGACATTTGGAGAGACATGGTTGTTTTTTGGCTGTCGCCACCAGGTCAAAGATTACCTGTTCCAGTAAGTTGTTGCCTTGTGCTCTCTTTCCTCTCAGCCCCTTGCCCCCTAAGCTGCTGTGCAAGGGAATTATGTCTTTACCCTTGCAGTGATCCTTAACTTTTATCTTTCAGAGAGGAGCTCAGGTGCTTTGCTGAAAGTGGCACATTAACTCACCTAAAGGTTTCTTTCTCAAGAGACGCCCCAGCTGCAGGAGAAGCTGCCACTCCTAAATACGTTCAAGATAACCTTCAGCTTTACTGCAAAGAGGTTAGCAGGATTCTGCTGCAGGAAAAAGGGTATTTTTACGTGTGCGGGTGAGTCATGCCAAATTTTATGAAACTTGGATTTGCAAGAACTTGTAGAAACGTTAACTGCTTTTAGATTAGCAAGAGCTGGGAGCAAAAGATGAGAAAACAAAATTAATGGGAGCCCAGGTGTGGTGGTGGGTTTGTTTGTCTTTTCCTGAAGAGAATACTCCCTTTAGGCACAGTTTCATAACATCGCTGCTTGTGAGAAGATGAGGATTGCAGAAAGAGCTGCCCAGAGAGCTTCTTAACAAGCTGAAAAGTGAACTGGAAGGGAGGGCAGCAAGCTTTGTATGGGGCTTGTTGAGACAAAACAAAAGAGCAAGCCAGGGTGCAAGTTAAGGCAACAAGGGCGTTAGAGAGAAATAAGAAGGCCATGTTAGTACTCTAAATGCCCTGCTGACACAAGCATAGTCTCCACTCATCTGGCTCTAACAGAAGGACTGATTGGTGTCATTTTTACATGGACATGATCTCACCCAGTGGAGCTGCTTTTAAGTTGCATATGCTAACCTAAACTTCATGGTTATTACCATCTCGGTGGTTAGCCCCTGTTATGTCCCATTAATTTCAGTACAGTGGTACCTCGGGTTACATACGCTTCAGGTTACATATGCTTCAGGTTACAGACTCTGCTAACCCAGAAATAGTACCTCGGGTTAAGAACTTTGCTTCAGGATGAGAACAGAAATCACGTGGTGGCAGCAGGAGGCCCCATTAGCTAAAGTGGTGCTTCAGGTTAAGAACAGTTTCAGGTTAAGAACGGACCTCCGGAACGAATTAAGTACTTAACCCGAGGTACCACTGTAGCGGGAATCTGAGAATGTGCATAAACTCACCTATCAGTAGAATTTAGAAGTGTTTGAACTTTGGCTGGACCGTGCCTTGTGTCTATAAAATGCATAAACCTTATTTGAGGGATCTTTGAGAAGGTTGGGTAGGCTGTTAACCTAAAGGAAAATGCAGTGGTTCAAGATTGTGGAATTCAAGGCTGTAAGAGGTGCATTCAGTTAGCATTATCAGAGTTTGTACTGAGCCATGACCTCTAATCTCATCAAAGCTTCCACCCCTCCAGTATCCTTGAGTGTAGAAACGTCAAAGTCAGCAGTTTGTGGCGTAGGGCGAGAAAACCTCCTTCAAGTGCCAAAGGCTTTGCAGCATCTAATCTTCCTGCAGGTCAATAGCTATTTAGCAACTTAACCTCAAACATCTCAAGAGCCCTATTCTATTCAACTGCCCCTCTTTTAGCTTAGATGCTTGGCAGATGAAATAATGCCTAAACATTGGTCCGATGTTCTAAGTATTTATTTAGTACAAATGTAGTTAATTGAGAGACTTGTTTGAATCCTAAAGCCCTATGGGCATAATCCACTGGGTGGTTCTCCTGCACAAGCTGTGTTGGGGGGGGGGGGGATTGGAAATGTGCAAAAGCAGAGCAGTACATTTGAACAACTCCCATTCATTCCAGTGGGACAGGAGAATCTCCCAGTCTAGCATGTAGCTTAAATGTTAGTCAAATTCTAAACCTTTGTTATACTCCAGATTCTGGGGGAAACAGAATTTGTATTTCTACATACACAGTCTAGCAGGACTGCAGAGCAAAAACTTCTGCCTTTTCAGGTGTGCAGTTAGAAAGGGGTAGTCAACTGACAATGGCGTGATTGACTTTATACAATATGTCAGATAATACATGGCCAGTTGACCAGTCAATTGATTTTAAATGTGACCAGTTCTTTTACGCATGCATGCACACACATATTGTACTCTTCTCTTTCTGATAATTGTCTGAAAGTGACACCACCTCCATCAACGATACTGGTTTGTCTGCTTGACTGATGATGATTTTTCCCATTTTTTCAGAGATGCAAAGAATATGGCTAAAGATGTGAACGATGCTTTAATAGATATCTTAACTTCTGAGAGAGGAGTTGATAAACTGGAAGCACTGAAGATGCTTGCTCTGTTAAGAGAAGAAAAGAGATATTTGCAAGACATCTGGGCCTAGGAACTAGCCACTCTCTGCTTAGTCCATTTGGCATTGATGATCTATGGATAACCTTTTTATGCATATGCTGGTTGGTGGTGACACAAGTCCTCTTGTATGATACCTAATTGATATTATCCTACTTAGCCTGCACAGTTGGAATCACTCATTTCAGATAAATTTTGCACAATGAAAGGAACTCTTCAAATATGCCATCTGTCAGTGCCTTTTAATTTGTAGGTATTTTCTCAGCAAAAGTTGTCAGATGGCATTTATTTTCTGGCTTGGAGCACCAGATGAAGTAAACATTTAAAGCAATCCTACATATGCTGGTCTTTCTCTTCTGCTGATCTGGAGATGCATTCAAAAATAAGGTAGTGTGTGCAGCCTCTACCACTTCTGCTTGGGCAATAGGGTTTTCTTATTGACTGCCTCATCAGAGATCATCCACCCAACTTTTGCACCTTAGGATGGAGGTGGAAATTGTACAGGAACCCAGTCTTTTAAATAAGGAAACTATTTATAGTTTATTTATTAGCCTTTTAAAGTGTTGATAGTATCAATTTCAAATGATTAATAGGACGATCATGAAATATCCTTACAGAAAAGAGAATAGGACTGCAGCCTTCACATGACTACATAGAAGTTAGAAACAAGATAGACTGGTTTTAAATCACTATGAGAAAAGATACTTACACCACTAATTTAAATTGTGTTTCTTGCTTTGTAATTAATGAATTACCTGATGAGTGGATACGGATTGATTGCTACAAGAAAACAGACCAGTTTACAGTTAAAGGGTTTACAGTTATACGTTGCTTTATGAGGAATGTCCTGTGAACTCGAGCGTTGCAGCTTGCCAGGCAGACTAATCCCTCCTCCTCCCCCCACCCCTTGCATGCTAGGTGGAGATTCTTCCAATCGCCCTCCACAAAGCCAATTGTATTGGGGCAGGGGGAGAATGGAGGAAGCTCCATTGTGCAAGCAAAAGGACTTGCTAGGTGAATCCTGCCCAGTCTTCCTATTACCCAGGAGCATCATCCAATACCTCTGCACAATTCGATCTGAGACAGGGGGAAACATCGGTTAATGGGCTGCTTTTTGGCCTGACGTTCAGATGGTGGAATCCTCAGCAAGATCATTGGCTTGACGATGAGGTCCACAGTCCAGTTTATTAGCTGTAATGAGTTATGGCCAAATGCCCAGGAATTCCAGAGCCAAGGTTAGTAATTGATTACTATTACTGGGCAAAGGAGAAGAAAAGTAAATTTTACATTTAGTTAAGTCACATATTTATAATTTTTTGTAATAATGCACGAGCTGTTTAACACTTGTTTCAGAAGTCAAATATTTCTCCCCATATTTTTTTTCTTGCAACCTTCAATCAACCTTTGCTTCAATGTCTTTGACAGAAGGTTGTGAATTTTTAAAGAGCTAAATGGACATCTGTCCTAAGTTTAGATTTCATTTCAAAATTATTTTCACAAATTATTTTCACTATAGCACCTGGATGGGCTGTCAGGATCCTGGAGTAAAGCTGCAAGTTCAACAATGGACTTGCTTTTGGGCGCAAATAATTATTCCAGTACACTAATTTTCACCTCTGAAGTTGCATCCACGGGGTCATGTCCAGTGCTGGTGGTTCCATTTGCTCAGCAGAACCAAATTGTTCCATGTGCGCAGAACAAAGAGGCAGTGAAGCATTCCACAGTGACACTAGAATTTGGGGACATCACTAGTGGTTGAACACTGGAAGGTTTAGGACAATCAAAGAAAGTATTTCTTCACATAGTGCATAGTTAAACTCTGGCAATCGTTGCCACAAAAAGCAGCAATAGCCACCAACTTAGATGGCTTTGAAAGAGAACTTTGGGGCTGCGAAGACAGGAACATGACTCATGTAACGTTGGATACAATGCATGGCTATGGTTTTAAATGCAAACAGTATAATTCCAATTGTTTTGATGGAAATTAGAGCATATGGATGATAATTATTTTAAATTGTTGGGACTTAAATGTGTTGAAATTGGATTGAAACATGCCCAGTGTTTGTGAGAAAATGCAAACTGATTTTATTTTCAATATATATTTTAAAACTAAAACGGTTCAGAGTTTTTCTTATCTTCTTTGAACCATTTGACTGGGTTACAAGGTTGTCCTTAGACCAGGAAGCAAACAAACAAAGCAGATTCTTCTTTTAACACCTGCTTGAAATCCACACATAACGTTCTTTGTGGCAGAACATTTTGATGTTAAAAGCAAAGGAGCAGTGCAAAAACTGGCAACTCCCTTGGATCTACCTTGATACTTCCTATAATTATTTCAAATGTGAGTAACTTCTGAAGATATTAAGGGAACAGCTCAGTCACCCCTGCAAAGAATTCTGTAGTTTCATTTCCCTTTTAGCATTGCTCTTAAAATGTTGCTGACACTCAGTTTAGGTGGTTTATGGATCTCTTAATGCTAATGCTGATGGATTTCTGATGACCTCTAGTTTTTATAGATGCTGATTACTGCATCTGTTAAGAACTCATAGAATTTTAAAAATGGAAGTACTGTTGTGGGTTTTTTGGGCTTTCACTGTGTGGTCAGTTTGTTTCCAGCTGCCACATGTTCCTTCTGTAGTTTATTGCCGTAGGTTTTCATCTTCCACCTTTGCTATTTACCAGGGTAGCACTCAGTGGAGCTATCACCATTGAAAGAATGATTTGAAAATATGAAGCAGTGAACTCCCCACCCCCACCCCAAGTTTAAAATGTGGAAGTTAACACACGCCACCCACATGTTTTCACCGGGTACCTTCCCAAGGAGAGTGTTCCATAACACTGGAATGTAGTGTAGTGTTCCTTCTCCCCGTGTTAGAGAAATGTGACTTAAGAGAGAGAGGACTTAAAGACTTAGGATAACTTTGTTAATAATCTGTTTATTTACAAATGTACAAGTTGACTGTGATGGAGGCACAGCAGTCCACAAAGGCAGTGTCACTTCCAAAGCAACCACAGGCTCCCCAGCCAGCCAGCTCTAAACAATCAAGACCTGCTAGGCTCTCTCCAGCGTCTCTTGTAGTTCCAGGCAAAGCAGCCTCCATCCTTGCACCATCCTGGGCATTGCTGTCACTGTGCATGCTGTGTGCACAAGGCCAAGACAAATGTTCTAGGGGGGATTTTTAATTGGTAGTTTTATATATACACACAGACACCTGCTCCAGGAAGGAGACAGTTGTCCTTTTTGTGACAATCGAGCTGTTCACATACTTGAAGGCACTGCTCAGCTGGCTTCAAACGTCCTAGGCAAGAAGTTGTGGGAGAGACTCACCTTGCCCCCACGCTGGGTTTATCATAGAAAACATTCCAATAGAAACAACAGGAATTAAATGCTTATCTGCACACCTAGCAGCTATGTGCCAATGGGGAAGAGCACACTGGGCTGTACAAAACTGGATGGTGCATTGATACCGAAATGCTTCCTAATGGCAACACAATCCATGTCATTAATCACAAAGAGCCTCAAATTTAAGTGAACTATCAAAAATATGATACTGAGTTGAATGCAACAGTGTACACACTCTGAAATCAATAAGCTTAAGCTCGTTGTGCCCATTGACTGCTGTGGGGTCTCCTCTGAGGAGGGCTTAGTTGGAGTCACCTTATAGCAGGGGTGCAAATTTCCAAGGGCCTAGTTGGCCCAAGTTCCAGGTGGTGACAGAGAAGGAAACAACAGGCCCTCCTTTCCCCCCATGCAGAATGAAGGAACAGGAGTGAAACTTGACAGGTCAACTGTGCCGGCTGCTGCTAAGTTATCTTGGGATTCCATGGAAATTTAGCAGCAGCAAATGAGCTATTGTGTGTCCACCCTTTCACACTGCCCTGTGCCAGTCTATGAGAAGGGGCTCTTGGAAAGGAGCCTTTCCCCAGAGGGTGGCAAGAGGAACATGCTTTGTGGCTTCTGCAGGTGGTGGGTGGGTTGAGAGCTGACTTCTAAACACAAAACAACCCTAAGCATGGGTGTAAAACATGAATATTCCTTGGAGAGAAGGGAGGATGCAGTAAAGAAGAAGCATGAGATGGAAGGAACAGGAAACAAGGGCGGGGAGAACTGATGAGCAGAGGAAGGTGAGGCAAGCGGAGCAAGCACTGCATTTTCAGGTAGGAGAGAGCTTCGGCCTTGTTTTTTCATCCAACAAATTTGAGGCATGTCTGTTACTTCTTAAGGCCAGTTCTATGCCCAAAGACTTGTGGACAGTATCCAGCAAGAAAATCGTGTCCCAGGTTAGACAATGGAAGAATTCTGTTGGCTGAAGGAAAGTTTTGTCAATTCATGGATCTGGGGAGGTTAGCTGAGCAGAAAGAGGCAGGCAACCCCTTTTGCCACCGCAGAAATGGACTTCCAAATCCCACTGCTCTGTTGACACAGTTGCATCGCCACAGGAAGCACTAGCACAACCCAAGCAAGAGGGAGGATTTTAAATACACTGAAATCCATGGCTGAAGGCACAGCTAACTCTAACAGGTATGACATTGCCTGTTCACTTAAAGTAAACCATGGTTAAAAGTTCAAAAATTCCCATTAACCCTGGGCAGGAATGTAAAATAGGAATGTAAGATAGGAATAGAGCCTGAAAAACTCAGCCAGTCTTGCTAAAAGAATTGAAAATGTTAGTGGCCTCAGATCACTAATTCCCTCAGATGGAGGGAATCGGCAAAGTCAGGATATGATGAGAAGAGAAACTAGGCCAGAACCATAGTCATGGTACCTGCGTTTTGTGTGAAGAAGAAAAATCTCTCGGGAATCAATACTGCAAGATGGGGAATGCCCATAAATGAATATAAGGTTAAATACTGTAAATTAAGGGGTAGAAGTGGTTCCCTGCTGCAAAAGGGTTGGGTGGTGGTGGGCAGTAAGAAGGAACCCTGTAAAAACTGGCCTTGAGCTTTCAGGCTTTTTATGCAATACAAGGGGTAATTGGCTATTCTTTGACAACAAAATGGCAATGTGCATCCTAATGAACTACTTGACTCGCCAAGGCATTTTTGCATGGCTGCAGTCCTACAACCACCCATCATGTCCCCCAGTAATCTCACCTGAGATTTTAGATGCTCTTTGCTCACCAATACAGAGGGATCCTTTGCAGCTGCAGAGGGGTGGGGAACCCCAGAGGCAGAAAAGGACAGCTGCGGGAGGGGAGCCAATTCCCAACTTGTTTTAAGAAAACCATCAAGGGAAATTGTGTTACGTTTAACAAAAAAGGTGTACTGCAACTGTAAATTTGTCTCAAGCAGTGCTGATTAAGAAACCATTTGTGCAGCTGCCTCTGTGTGTTTATTCCCTCAAACGGTTTGGCTCTTAGGGAAGAAATGTGTTCTCAGGACCAGGTATAAAAAACAGGAAGGAATCTGAGGAAAGAAACACAGTGTCTTCTACAGAGGCACAGAAAAAAATATCCACTATGCTTTGCGTTTCCACACTGTAGCTCTTGCATTTCCTCTTAAGGCCTGACTGCCGCCTTGTGAGTGTCAGTGGCCAATGGTCTCTTGCTTCAAAATAAGAGGCCATTTCCATTGAGCCAATGCTGTCCGTTGCTGAAGACAAGCATGGGGTTGCTAGCTTAAGGTGAGACACTGAGCTTCAAATTTGTGTGCTTGGAGGGAGGGCAAAAGCAGTCTTGTGTGTGCAGAGCTAAAGAATCAAGCGCACATCCAAAGAGCGTAGAGCCCTGGCTTGCTCTCTCCTTTTTCGCTACCATGAAATGTTACATCATATTTGGTATTTACTTTAGCAAATAGAACATATACACCTGAGCTATACATGCTGTGAAACCAGCTGGCTGAAGCATTTAATGTAATAACTCTGACATTCCTTGCAACAGAATAGTAGTTTTTCTTTGAAAAAAGGCAAACCTATCATTATTGATAAAAGCAAGCAACAGCAAGAGGGCAGTGAAACTGGTACAAAATTTGGAGCCCCAATTTATTTCCTCTAGTTTGTCATCAAGCACTTCCACTATTTACATAACCAGGCATGATGAGAAATCTCACTTGGTGCATCAAAACTATTGCAATAATGCTTTGCTTAATATACTTTATGCTGTTTTTAACTTCATGAATAATAAAAAAGAGCCATTAAAAATAGAAGCATTTGTGCTTTCCATCTCTTCCTAAGGGAGGCAGGCAAAGGGTGTGATGGATCTGCAAGACAGTCCGGGGCCATCTTTCTGCTCTGGTGGCTTTGTGAATGTCCTAATGCACAATCCAGGTGGAGTCCATGCAGATACATTGCAGGGGCCACCCATCAGGCAGAAGTAGATCCTTAGTAACATGTGGAAATAGTTTGGCATGTCTTCCCTGCTTCCGTTTCACAGATACATCCCAGCAGATTGAAACAGACAAAGCATGCACATTTCTGATCGGTTCTATCACTCAATGGCTCCATTTCTCTAGCACCTCTTTTACCAGCTTCCCTTGTGCCAGAAGTAGCTTGTAGTCCTGCCATAAACTATTCCCAGTTTCCACAAAGTCCAAAACAAGTTCATGAATCCCAAGTATCCAGCCCAGAAGGTGCCAATGACCCTTGAAGGTGAGAAGGACTTGCTTCCATACAAATCAGGATCATTCCATTCAATAATCTTATTTGTGGCAGGGAGGAGGCCTCCCAGTTGTATAAAAGTTTTCTCCTAGGCGGTCTCTAGCAATTAGGAGGATGGCAGCATGTTGACCAAAACAGATTGGCCAATGCAAAAGGACCCCATGATTTAATTCTACAGTACAAATATTGTACTGAAATGTAACATTTTAGAAAGGGAAACCTTTTACCCACACAAGTCAATGTTTTGTTGACGATGGCAGCAACATGATGTCTGAGGACCCAGGCCTTGGGGACGAATGTGAGTTATACAGATTTTCCCTCTTAATACTCATCATAGTGGTTCAGATCTGTAAAATAGGCATTGGAATATGCCTTTGCAGTGAGATGTGGATTAAAGTACTTGTTTTGCTCTTCTAGTATCAGGTTATTTTTGTTAAATGCCTGGGAATAAGAAAAGGGAGGGGGAGGAAGAGTTTAGAAAACACATCATTCAAACTGAAATAATAAAATGCAAAACAGGGCAACTGATCACTAAAAGATATGCACACTTACAACATTATCTAGGAGGTGGAGGGGTAGAGATGGCAAAAGCAACACCAGAGGTTGAAATTGGAGAGATAGCAAGAGGAAGCTATTGTAAGAAATATAGATTTAATAAGGAAGGAGGTTGAAAAAGAGAACTGAAGTAGCAAGAAGATGTTCAGGACAAGAAGACTGGGAAGAACACAAGAGGAGGAGGAAACCCAAAAGGTATGACTTTGTAAATGCGTAACACCTTTGAGGAGGCAGCAGACACTGCCATGGTCACTCTTATTCACACAAGAATGACAAGAAGGAAGTCTTCATGTGGAAATCTTTTCCTGTAGTCTCCGTGTGAGTAAAATAATGTGTGTGGGTTTTTGTTTTGTATTTTTGCCTCCCCCCCCCAAAAAAAAGGTTTTGACCCATTAGAATACTGGTTCCATAAATCTGAAACATAACAGCAGCAGTCCCTTTTTGGACCACAGTAATTGTCCAGAGTATCTGCACATCTAACACCTTTAAAGAGCACCAGCCCTATCCATTCCTTACCTTGATGGCTTCTACAGAGTCGTACTTGTCCAGCTTGTTGATGTGATTAGTGATGTTGGTATTCAGAGGAGCCGGTGATACTGGGTGGATGACAGTTGCATCGTGCGACTGCTGCTGGTACCGTTGGCAGTAAGTGTAAACCAAAAGAGTCAGAAGGCACCCGAGAATGCAGCTGCTCAGCCCCACAGCAGTCATATGGAACATATTAAACTCTACAGGGTGGAAGAGGCAAAGCAGAGTTGGCAGGTTTTGCTTATGTTTGATTGATTTCCAGACAACCTGCTTATGCATCGCTATGTCATCACTTTGTGTGCACCATGCAAAACAGGCACAGCGGGGGAAATACACATAGTAAAACTACATACAGGTCTTTCTTTTTTAGTAGGGCAGTTCTCTCTCTTCATTCTTCATGCAACTTTCTGAGAATCTAGCATTCTTTTTTAAAAACAACAACAAAAGAACAAATATGTTTCTTGTCCTCATGACTGGGAAAGGCTGTGGTGTGGGATTAGGAGTTCCTGTGATCATAAGATACTCTCATTGGAGAACTAGAAGAGTGTTACTATTCTGATTATTTATATACTTCAATTTATCCAAAGATCCCAGGGTGGTGTACAACATTAAGAACATAATCATAAGAACAGCCCCCCCCCCCATATTTAACAGGCCATACATTATCTAATGGCCAAAGGCCTGGGGAAAGAGAAATGTGTTCACCTAAAGATATGCAAGCCTCTCTGGGGAGAGCATTTCACAGTCGGGAGCCACCACAGAAAAGGCCCATTCTCATGTTGCCACCCTCCAAACCTCTCGGGGAGGGAGGACACAGAGAAGGGCCTCGTTCTGTCTTCTTGCCCGCTTTGTCTTCGCCCTGAAAATCTCTGCTGGAGAGCCTCCAGAACAACATGGGGGGGGGGGAGTGGCTGCAGGGGGAAGGGGAAATTATTTCCTCAACACTTTCCTCCTGTGGGAACCTCAGCTTGACTGCAGTGCCTTCCGCGAAGGGGAGGAGTGAAATCTCGAAGATGTTTCTCTTTGAAGTGGTGGAGGAAATAGCTTACCTATTTTACCAGCATTTTTAAAAGTAGAGAACTAGTGCAAAAGGAGTAAGAATCTACAGGGAAAACAGTTCCCAAGAATACTGGGAAAAAGAACAAGCCAGTATTAAACTTAAATCTACTGCTGCTTCCTCTGGAACCCCTTTATTCACTCACTTTTTACAGTATATCTAAATGATATTGCCATCAAACTGTTGTTCTCTTGTGTTTCCCCCATGCTGCTTTGTCTCTTTGGGGACGGACATTAATCCAACTTTTTTCCTTTTTTTATAGACAAACGGAACAGCAGAGCAATCTCTGCAAGTGGAGATAGCCTTTTCCGTCCCTGGTGCTTTCTAGATGTTGTGGACTCTTAATAGTCCCAAAACATCTGGAGGGCACCTGGTTGGCAAAGGTTGTCTTCATGTTACTCTTCTGTCTGCTTAGAGGGGCATTTGCAGTCACATTTTGGGGTATTGTAACCAGGCCCTGAGAACCCACCTTTCTCATGATTGCCATTGTCGGAGGTGGGGGTGTTCCTTTCTTTCATTCAATTGATGATGATAAACACTGCTATAATGTAAGTTTGCTTCATTTTCTTTTTAATTATTAAAATATTCATACAATAGCACTTGAACATAATTAATCGCTCTGGAATAAGTCCACAAATTGAAATAGAAGAATGGGGAAATGGTGGTCGCTAAGGGAAAAGCAATTAAAGGAGATGGGGCCAGAGAAGACCATTTCAGGAAATGGCCAGTTAAGGAGCAGGTTGCACCGCTGCTGGGAGAAGCAGGAGCTACCATACTTTTCTGTGTATAAGACTAGGTTTTTTTACTTTAAAATAAGGTTAAAAATATGGGGGTGTCTTATACATGGATAGTGCATATGTCCATTTTCTAAATTTGGGGTCCCCAAAAGTAGGGAGTGTCTTATACATGGCGGCGTCTTATACTTATACCAGAGTCGGCCACGACTGGACCTAATGGTCAGGGGTCCCTTTACCTTTACCCGTGATTCTTATTTATACATGCTGTGAAGCCTGCGTTCCTCCAGTGAAACCTCCAGCCAGCACAAGGCGATAAGAGGCCTTCCTGTCCTTACCTTTCAGCGCCAAAAGGCAGCAGTGGAGACAGTGGGGGCTGCAGCCAACCCTTTCCAAGAGTGCAGTTGCCAAGTGGATGGCCCCATGCCAAGGTGACCATCCACTGGCGTGGGGACACCATTGAGCAAAACTCCAGGAAGCCACACCCTCCCTCTCGTGTTGTGGTGTCTGGTATTCATCTGCAGCCACCAAATGTATTCTTTAAAATGTGAAAATAATGTTTGCCGGAACCTTGGAAGTCAGTGTAGTTTCTCAGTAAGATTTACACTCACTATAAAACCAGGCTAGGGTGGCCCACCGAGCTCCTTGCCCTCCCCCTGACTAAGAGAAGCAGAATAAATGCTTCAAGCTAAGAAAACTCAATGTCACTGTTTTCCATAATTGACTCTTTTCATTTTGCGTAACTGCTCCTGATAACATAAATCCAGCGTTCATTGGCTTTTGTAGATATGGTGCACACTTTAAATTTTAACACTGAATGCACACAATTTATAGTACAAATCTGACCCAACTTCCTCTTGAAAGGAAACTGAGTACTCTTTGAGGTATCAAGGACCCTTATGGAGAAGAAAGTTGTTTTTTGGCTTCCTCATTTCAACCCATAATTTAGAAAATAGTGGTGTATGGATCTGTACATGGATTGAAAACAAACACTCTCCTTATATGGTTGAAATACCCCGTTTCCTTCACTGACAATATACAGGCACCAATTCTGAGACATTGTAAATACTGTTCCCGGAGCTCAAGTCAGCAATTACATGCCTATTTTCAGACTCTCATTTAAGAACTTTCCTAGTCTCATCTGAGATGCACAAATCCCCGGGTTAAGTACTCAAAATGGGTATTGATGGTTTCTCTGATGATAAGGATGATGGCAACTTATGAGTGGGAAGACTCGTCTTTTGGGACTCTGGAGGTGAACTGAAGATGATCTCTGGACTAGTCCTGCCTTGGAGAGTCTTCTTTTGCCATTCCTCTCCTCTTTGCTTTAAACAAATCACAGTCAAGTTGTTGTAATAGGCCACTGAAGGACCTTTCTCCTGTAAGGCTGTGTGCTCCCTGAACTTTTTAAAAAAATCCTGCTTTAAGTATAACATATGCAAGGTAAGCAGCTGTGCCTAGTTACTCTTATTTTTACTATTTTTCAAAATGTATTCTGTTTCTGTTAGTCACAAGGAAGGAAGGAGTGAGGAGATTTCAGCAGGCATTGTTTTAGGACTCCTGCATAGATTGCCACTTATTTATTTAAATTGTTTTATTTATGTGTTCCTGATTTAAATTTGTACCCTGCATTTCCAATCAAAGCAATTTATACTGATCAATCTGCAAATGTACTAGTAAATAATATTATCTCAGACAAATGCCAAATAATAAAAGGTACTAGACAAGGCTATCCCTTGTCTCCGTTGTTCATTTTGACATTAGAAATATTGCAGCAGAATATAAGGAGAAACAAGGAACTCAAAGGAATAGAGGTGGGACTCAGAGCCTATAAATTAAGGCCATTTGCTGATGATGTGGTGTTAACACTGGAACAGCATATGGTAAGCATTCCCAAAGCATTAGAAGAAATTAAAAGGTTTGGAGAAGTGGCGGGTTTCAAAATAAATACAGATAAAACCAAAATGTTGGTTAAAAACATAATTATTGGACTTCCGGGTTAGCGCGATCGGTTAATGGCGGATTCCCTCCGAGCTCTGGAGGGAATCGGCTCTACTGAGGACGGGTCCTGCCGCGGCGGCGACGCGGGGACCCTCAGAAACCACAGGCGCGGATGCCTGTGGACTTGGTGACTCGGCGGGCACCATTTGCGCCCCCCCGACCCACAAAGAAGCCTTTTTAAAGGCTTCGGAGAGGGTGCGGAGAGTGGCGTGGTGCTGTGAGTAGTGGAGTGAAGCCGCGAGCCATGGCCGGAGAGCGCTGACTTTTTTCCTTGAACATTTGGACTGAAAAAGAAATAACCCGTGAGTAGTACGGAATTTGGATTTAAAAAATTCTTTTTCCTTGAATTTGGAACGATCGGGGGAGTGCTAAAAGGAAGCCCGCCCCCCCTTCCTGCAGACATTTAAAGCAAGAATTGGATAACTAAGGTGGAGAGACCATCTCTCTCTTTGTGAGACAAAAGTTATTAATTTCATGATTGGCATTAGAAGTTTTGTGCTGGAGGATGAGAACTGAATCTTAGAAGTTGATGTGAACCCCCCCCCCCCGGATCCGTGAGCGATCCGTGAGCGAGCCTGCTGAGGAGACACAAGGAGTTTGACAGCTGTCAAAGGAGCTGTCAAACGAGCTTTCAAACCTAGAAAAAATTGTTATTTACTATCTTTAAGGACTAGATGTGCTACATTTGATTCTAAGTTGTTGGAAACAAAGAAGAAATAAATAAATAAAGTTACTGACTGTTGGAGAAGGACTACTAAGTAACCAGAATCCCTCTAGGGGGGATTCTGAGACATTACAATGGCTGCAGATGGAAAATTACAGGCCGAGTTGGAAAAAATGTTTCTGCTCGTGGGAAAATTACAAGACCAGAGTACAGCTATGGCTACAAAGCTTGCGACCTTGAATCTTAAAGTAAATAATCCTGTTGACTGTGCTAAGGACTTGACAAAAAATAATTCTGCAGCTGAATCAGAAGAGATATTTTCAGAACTAGAGGAGAGAGAAGGAGGAGCGGAAATGTTGCTGGTGGAAAGGGCCAACCAGAAGCCTACAATTGTGGAATATAAAGAAAACAAGGAAATTGTGGATTATAAAGAAAACAAGATTCAGATTATGGGAATTTGGATTGAAATTGAAGAACTACGGATTGCAAATTTGTCCAAGATGAAAGAGGAAGCCTTTGGGACACTTGGAACATTTGGACTTAAAAGAAGCAAGAAATATGATTGGGGCTCCGTTTTGGAATATGGAGGACTGGCTGGAAGAAACATGGATTTTACTGGGATAGAGCTCCTTCGAGACCCGATGACCAACATAAAGGACTATCAACAAAACCGGCGGAGAGGGACTGACGGAGATTTGAAGGCCTCGGACGTGAGAAATCCAGGCTAAGAACTGATATTGTGGACATCTTCTGTTCTGGGGGATCGAAACCGGGAAAGAGGGGGGGGTGAGAGCTTCTGAATCCAAAAGGAGGATAATTTTAAGATTTTTATGTTTAGGTAGTGTGTTCAGTAACTAATATTTAAAATTGGGAAATTTGTGGAAGGGAACTTAGGTCGACCTTAGAAAAGGATGTAATGGTTATAATTGATGTATAAGTTAAATTTGGTTAATTAAGCAGAACTAAGTTAAAAAAATAATTACAATAATATTGTGAAGATGAGAGTAAGAACTTGCTGAGCTAACTATTGGAATTAGGATGTATGAAGGGGTGGTGCGGGGAAGTCAGAGAATGTAGTTAAGAAAGTAAGGATTTGAAATTATACATGTTTGTCTTTGTCTTTGTGTGTTTGTGATGTCAATATAAAACGTGAAAACCTAATAAAAAAACTTTAAAAAAAAAAAAAAACATGGATGAGCAGCCAAAAAAGGCCTTAGAAAAGATCTCTGGCCTAAAGAGGTTAAAAAGTAAAATATTTCAGGATTTGGCTGTTCGTGAGAAATCTCAACTTATTTCAACTTATGCTTGGCAGGGGGTTGGACTCGATGGCCCTTGTGGTCTCTTCTAACTCTATGATTCTATGATTCTATATTAAACTGTGGGAAGAGATTAAGAAAGAATTGGAGATTTGGGAAAGGATGAATAAAGCTTTCACTATTAGGCAGAATTTCAGCCATTAAAATGAATGTACTACCTAATATGTTGTTTTTATTCCAATCTATTCCAGTACCACCAGTTACTTGATACATTTAAGATAGATTCAAAAAATGGATTCCTGGACCAAAGTTCACAATTTGAAAAACAATTATTACAGAATAAGGGCAAGCCATCTAAAAACTATAACTTTTTATTAGAATAGGAAACAAAATACAGTGGTGCCTCGCAAGACGAAAAGAATCCGTTCCGCGAGTCTCTTCGTCTTGCGGGTTTTTTCGTCTTGCGAAGCAAGCCCATTAGAGGTTTAGCGCTTAGCGCTACAGTATTAGCGGCTTAGCCGGCTTAAAGATCAGCTGATAAGCGGCTTAACGATCAGCTGATAAGCGGCTTAGCATCAGCTGTTAAGCGGCTTAAAGACCAGCTGATAAGCGGCTTAGCCATCAGCTGTTAAGCGGCTTAAAGATCAGCTGATAAGCGGCTTAGCATCAGCTGTTAAGCGGCTTAAAGATCAGCTGATAAGCGGCTTAGCCATCAGCTGATAAGCGGTTTAGCGGCTTGGGAAAAAGGGGGGGAAAGGAAAAAAACCCCGCAGGAACTCGCAAGACATTTTCGTCTTGCGAAGCAAGCACATAGGAAATTCGTTTTGCGAAGCACCTCCAAAACGGAAAACCCTTTCGTCTAGCGGGTTTTCCGTCTTGCGAGGCATTCGTCTTGCGGGGCACCACTGTACGAGCTAGTCAAAGCTTCAATGACACATTGGGCAATAGATGTAGGATACAATTTAGACTTAAACCTCTGGGAGAAACTCTGGAAAAATTATTCAAAATTTACTGCATGCTATTAAATGAAAAAGAACTTTATGAAAATGATTCATAGATGGTATTTAACTTCAAGTAAGTTGGCTAAAATGCTTAAAGCCGAATCAGATATGTGTTGGAAATGTAAAGAAATGGAGGAAACTTTTTTTCATATGTGGTGGACATGTAAAAAGGTAAAAGAATATTGGGAAATTATTTATAAGAAGTTGAAAAAAATTTTCAAAACAACTTTTTCAAAAAGTCCGTAGTCCTTTTCGATGGTAATAATTCAGACAGAAGTTCCTAGGTGTCAGGAAAAAAATATTTATGTACGCAACAACAGCAGCTTGGGTTTGGTTGCTCAAAAATGGAAAGTGAGGGAGTTTCCAAGCAAAGAGGACTGGCAACTTAAGATGTTAGAATATGCAGAACTTGTAGGTTTAACATATAGAATAAGAGAGCAAGAAGAACATATATTTAAAGAAGAGTGGAAAATATTTATTGAGTATATGGAAAATAACTGTACACAGCTGAAAATGCTGGCAGCATTAAGATAAAATCAACAGTGTAAGTAATTTTGAGTGTTGTAAAAGTGGAGAACTGATTAAAATGGCTAGAGTAAAATATGCAGGAACGAAAGATAAACAGAATGAACCATGGAAGGAGAAGGAGAGAAGTCGTTGGATATTTAACAGTATGTAAAATGTTTATTTTGAACTGAATAATTGAAAACTTAATTCAAAAAATGGGGGGGGGGGGGGAATTGTACCCTGCATTTCCAAACAATCACTGGTGGACGAAGGGGGGGGTGGGGTGAGGGGTCTGCCCCGGGTGCCATCACAGCTGTCCCTGGGACGCGTGCCACATCCCTGCGGGTGGCGCACCACACCCCCGGGAACCTGTGCCAGCCACGCCCCTGCCTGTTCTCCACTCCCGGGGCCAGAGCACGTAGCTCCGCCACGGCATGCAATATAAAATGATCCTAAAGCAAGAAGGTAAAAAACAAAACAATGACAACTGCCAGTTTTACTGAGTTGCAGACTTAATGTCTGCACATTAAAGGCTCAAATTCTGTATCATTCTACAATTCTTTCCCCCCCCCCTCACTTTTTAAAAAAAACTCAAAGCAGCCTGAGCAGGTTGTGAATCTGGGCAGAAGAATGGATGGAGAAAGGTTACGTAACCTTTCCTAAAAGTGTCCTCTTTGAGAGCCACTTTGAGAGCCACAAAGTGTCCTCTTTGAGAGCCAGTGTGGTGTAGTGGTTAAGAGCGGTAGTCTCGTAATCTGGGGAACCGGGTTCGAGTCTCCGCTCCTCCACATGCAACTGCTGGGTGACCTTGGGCCAGTCACACTTCTTTGAAGTCTCTCAGCCCCACTCACCTCACAGAGTGTTTGTTGTGGGGGAGGAAGGGAAAGGAGAATGTTAGCCGCTTTGAGACTCCTTAAAGGGAGTGAAAGGCGGGATATCAAATCCAAACTCTTCTTCTTCTTCTTCTTCTTCTTTGGCTTACAATTACCCTTCCCAAACGGCTTCTTCATCTGGGGTCATCTTCCCACCCCAGGTGGAAATGCAGCTTGGGGAGGTTGAACTGAACACCATCCAGGGTCTTGCCTGATTGGACTTTCTTCCATGCAGGTTTGTTGCTTTACATTTAAAAAGCAAGGAGAATGGAGGAAAGCATCACGTCCAGGGTAGCAGAAAACAGCACAGAAAGAGCCAGGGAAAGAATGCAGAAAAATAATCAGGGATGGAAAGAAACCTGGGAAGGAACACTTACCGCCACATCGTTGTTCTTTGATGCTGCTGGTCCTTGCTACTGTTATGTCTGCAACAGCAAATAATTCAATTATGCAGAAGTCATAAAGAAAAACAGCCCAATATAATTCTTTAACATTTCTGTTCAAGTGTGAACAATATATATATCAGTCTTGTATGAATAATTCTTAACTCAGCAAGAATGCTCTTCACTATCAATCACACACTTTGCTAATTTGCTGCGGAAAAAGAAAACACGCTTCATTCTGCAAACATAGCTGCTGTGGCCCCAGTTATTTCCAGTAAATGCTAGCAGGACCCCCGTTTGTGAGACTTCATTGTGAAGCTCTACACACCTCCCCTTCCCACAAAGAGTTGGCAGAGCCCCACACACTGTAGGCAGCTTACGTTTTTGTAAAATGATTTGTAAAAATTACACACTTGCTGGATTCCAGATTAGAAGACAGGAGAAAGAGATAAGCAATACCCTTACCTGGTATGAAATTGGAATCGGAAATACATGGGTGACTCTCAGTGGTATTTCCAGAACACTGGTTACCCACAGGAAATAAAACATTGCACTGGCGGGTGCGGAACTGGACTCCGGATGAATCGCAGCCAGACCACTCTGACCAGTCCGACCAGCTATCTGTGACAGCCAAGAAATAAAGAGGCACATGAAGGGGTCAGCCCACACAGCAAATTGTTTTTAAGTGTTTTGTATACTTTTCCTATGAAATAATCCATTTTTATCGCAAAGTTGCCCTGATTCTGCAAGGAAAATCCATGCACACACAAAAAGGATTGCCTAACTTGAGGTGGTTACCATGCACAAAGGATGCTGTGAATGTTCAAGAAATGCACATCTAGATCTTGAGACTGCGTGTGGGGTGTCCTCAGATGGACCAGGACTGAGTCAAAGCCAATCACCAGCTTGGAGGGCTGGGGGCGGGGGATGAATCCAGCTATTCCCTCCTTCAACCAATAACAAGTCATCAAAGAGTACAGTGTACTGACAATTTGTACAATGAAGAGATGCTCATATCCAGGAACAAGCAAGGAAGCCACTGCTATGCAGGAGGTCACAGAGTCTGAGGCCCAAATGTGCATATTCTTTTGATTCTTTCTTTGAATAAGCAAGGCAGGCGGCATCTCTTACAAATCCTGTGGCCGCATCGCTGACCTACAGCGAAACCAGGGCTGGCACCACATCTCACATTCAGTACAGGAGGGCTGCTGTCACAAAAGGTACCTCTGTGTCAAGTTCTCATCCAGAAAGAATACGACCACAGACCCTACGACCTGAGATCAGCACACAAAGTTTCATGGCCACTTCTTTGCATCACTAGCAGAGGCTCAACGCATGATGTGACAACATCACAATGCAATGTAAATGAGCCCACCTCTATAGGGGGGCACTGAACCTGAGGATGCTCTTTGTGGTGGCAGCTCTTAGTGATGTGTGGGGTCGGTCTAGGACATTGCCAGTATCAAGGCAGAGATTGTTTTACAGCCTGGTGTGGAGACTTAGCACCACCACAGAGCACCTGGGCGCCTCAGCCTCACCATTTTCACAGGGTTGTGGAGATAAAATGGGGGCAGGGAGCTATTTTGTTCTGCAGAAAAGCAAGAGAATGAATGAGCTGGGCCTTCCTGTACCTGGGCATTGCTGTGTATTGCAGAGTGCTTCTTCGGTGTGGAGTCCTAGGCAGATATCACCTCCGTAAGCTGGCGCTGGGTTGCTGCACGAGCGAGTCCTCATATAATGGCCACTTCCACAAGTAGTGGAGCACTTAGACCATGATGACCAGCAGGACCAACCTCCATCAACTGGGAAATGACGAAACTACATTGTTTCTTTCCTCTCAATATGGAGATAAATAGTTGAATTAAGAACACAAGAAGAGTTTGGCAGACCAGGGGCCTTTGGGAACCCCATAAGCATGAGGGCTTCAGCACTCTTCCCCCGGTAATTTCCAGCAACTGGTATTCTGTGACATGCCACCTCAGACACTGGAGGTAGTACACCAGGGGTCAGCAAACTTTTTCAGCAGGGGGCTGGTCCACTGTCCCTCAGACACTGGGGGGGGGGGCAGACTGTATTTTGAAAAAATAATAACAAACGAATTCCTATGCCCCACAAATAACCCAGAGATGCATTTTAAATAAAAGGACACATTCTACTCATGTAAAAACACGCTGATTCCCAGACCGTCCGCGGACCGGATTGAGAAGGCGATTGGGCCGCATCCGGCCCCTGGGACTTAGTTTGCCTACCCATGTAGTACAAACTCATCATGGCCAACAGCCAATTAGAATCGAGGGTCATCTAGTTCAGCCCCCTGCAATGAAGGGATCCTCTCCACAGCCACCCCTGGGTGGGCTCAAACCACCAACCTTCCAATTCACAGCCAGATGCACTGACCCACTGAATCATTTTCATTTGTATTTCATAGCCAAAACCCCCATAAATAATGGCAAGAGTCTCCAAGCAAAGAGTTTCAGGCATTTTTCTAGATTCCAAAAATTCAATGTTTTAAAATTGCCCCTCTAGAAAGAGATCACAATATTTTTATTGATATAGGACAGAGGGACAAAAGCCCATCCCAATGGTACATTTTCCAAAGTAGAGGATGATGGGCCCAGTGGCATCTGACAGAAAAATCAAGGAAATTTGAAGCCCTTTCAAAAGTCACTTTTGTGCCTTCTTTCTACATCTCACTTAAAAAAAAACACCCCAAAGAAACCACCACCACCAAAACCATCACAATTTAAATAATAAAGCAAAAGGAACAGTAAAACAAGTCAGCAATCCAACTGTAAAAATTAATATTTACACAGTGATTAAAAGACAGCAGAGACAACAAAGATACACCTTTAAATTAAAAGTCAATTGAAATAAAATGCTAAGCAGTTAGCTTGCAGTCCTATACACTCTTAGCTTGGAGTAAGTCCCACTGAAGTCAATGAGGCTTACTCCTGCGTAGACATGCATAGGATTACACTATGTGTATAAAATCTCTACTACTGTCCTTAGAAACTTTTTTTTTTAAAGAAACCCTTTTGTTCATTTCCTTGGCCACTTACCTGGGCAAGGGAGCATGTTGCATTCCTGGTATTCCAGGGATGGTCCCAGACATGGCAGCCCCCCATACTTTGGCTCAGGGTTGTTGCAAATACGCTTGCGGTTTCGAATGCCTCTGCTGCAATCGCGGCTGCACTGGGACCAGGGAGACCAGGGGGACCAGGCACCATTAATGGTGTGAGCTGAGTGACGCCCAGAATGCAGGAATTCACCTGCAAGAAACGGATGCACATGGTACACAAAAATGTGCCTACTAAGGAACACAATGATGGTGTTTTGTTTTTTAAAAAATACTGTTCTGATTTAATTTGAATTCTCCCACCAGTAATTTTACTACTGAGATATTTAAAAAGTGTACACAAAAAATATAATTTGGTATTAAATCTGACTGTAGTGCAAAGCTGACAGTGGCATAGACCCAAAGTGGCCTTGCCAAAGTCATGAAAAACAGCAATCTGGAGGCAATTAAACAGGGCAGGGCTAAATACTGAAAAAACCAACTGAAGCCCAACAAAAGCAGAATAGATGTATAAAATTCAAGAGAGTTAATTTTAGTCAAATTGATTCTTTTCCAAAAATCTACTGGGTGGAGTATACAACAAATATGGGGACCTGCAAGGCATATTTAATGAACCCAAAGTCCAGTCTACATTTATAATCAATTCTGTGTCCTTTTTATGAGATATTTCTGATGATTATTTTTGTGTAGCATGATTTGTGTATGACTCTTATGAAATGTGAAACAAGTTTTATTTAAAAGAAGGTTATTAACTGATTGATTGATTGACTGACTCTCTGCACAACCTACATTAGATAGGTAGGTAGGTAGATGCAGTGCTACCTCGAGTTACAAACGCTTCAGGTTACAAACTCCGCTAACCTGGAATAATTACCTCGAGTTGAGAACTTGCCCCAGGATGAGAACGAAAATCATGTGCCGGAGGCGCAGTGGCAGCAGCAAGAGGCCCATTAGCGAAAGAACGCCTCTAGTTAAGAACAGTTTCAGGTTAAGAACAGACCTCTGGAACAAATTAAGTTCATAACTAGAGGTACCGCTGTAGATAGGAAACCTTTTTTTATCACAGCCCTGTATACCTGTTTGCTTAGGGGCAAATCTCATTCCTCTCAGTAAGGTTAAAGGTAAAGGGACCCCTAACCATTAGGTCCAGTCGTGGCCAACTCTGGGGTTGCGGCGCTCATCTCGCTTTACTGGCCGAGGGAGCCGGCGTACAGCTTCCGGGTCATGTGGCCAGCATGACTAAGCCGCTTCTGGCGAACCAGAGCAGCGCATGGAAACGCCGTTTACCTTCCCGCTGGAGCGGTCCCTATTTATCTATTTGCACATGACGTGCTTTCAAACTGCTAGGTTGGCAGGAGTAAGGTTACTCCTATGTAAATGTGCATAGAATCGCAGCCTTATGTATCAGATCAACCCCCCCCCAACCTCTCTGAATGTATCTGTGGTCTGTACAGCGACATCCCTCCCTCTCATAGGAAACTCCCCCAGGGCCAGACGTAGGGTAGCACGGGTGGTTCCCCCACACAGGGCGCCAAGCTGAGGGGGTGCAAAATTGGGAAGATCCATTTGAGGGTGCCAAATTTTTGTACAGGGTGTCGTATTACGAAAGATAATCAAAGTTCCCACATGACACTTCCCAAAACTGGGCCTCTGAGAAACAAGAGGGAGGTGCTGTCTTGCTCAAGGAAACACCAAGATTTGCAGAAGTCAACGTGTTTAAAGGAAAAGGACCCTAAAGAGGCAACCCAATAGTCCAGCAGGGACTGAGCTTGCTTCCTGGACACAGAATGCTGACTGGACAAGGAGAACAAGGGCCTGGCTGGCTGACAGGAAACCTGAACAAGATCAGTCCACAGCATTAGCATTTTGTTGCAGGCCCCAGTTGTGTGGACATTCACATATAGCAGATAAGAGATGTTCTAAGGATCTCATGAACATTATCTCAATAATCCGTACAAAAGATCAGCAAGGTAGGCCAATAGTATTTCTCCATATTGTAAATGCTGGACGAAAAGAGTAGCTAGACTGAGACCACCTAGTGAGTTAATGACAGAGGCAAGATTTGAATCTTGGGTTTCTTGGCTCAGTCTCCTAACCTGCACATTGGTTCTTTTTCGCTCTCTTCCTTCAATCTTAGAACTACTTTCATTTGCAGACTCTCAACCGTTGCAATTACCAGGCCATTTTTAATTAAGAAAAAAATCAAAGTTAAGGGAGACAATGATAAAAGCCTTTGGATATTTGGGATGCTGCCAGAAAAAGGAGCGCCTGCTATTGTTGTCTCCTGGCCCAGAGTCAAGGATGAGCTGGAGTAATGGACAAGTTGTAACAACACAAGTTTGGTGGAGCCTTAGGAAATGCTGCACAATGGCTACAATGTTGCTGCAGTGAAAGATCTGTCCCTGGGAGATTGTTTAAAAATGGGGCAGGAAGGCACTGAGATGAAGAATGTGGCAAGAAATGGCGCCGCAAGCATTTCAAAGCAGCCATATTTCCGCCTTGTACTTAAGCACTAGGTGAGAAGGAATTCCATGTGGGCAAGAGGACAGACTGGAAGCGCTCTGTCCTCCTCCGGGCTCAGCTAAGAAACCCAAAGGACTGTCAGAGAAGGAAAGTCCCCTTCTCTGGGCTCCTTTTGACAACCTATTTATTGAGCATTCATTCTTATTTACTTGCACAAAGCTTATGCAGAGGTCATATTATATCGAACATTTGTTCTGATTTGTTTGCAGGGAAGTTAAGATGACAATGAGCAGCCATCCTGCGCTGCTCACACGGCGGTTATACATCTTCCCATTAATCATTTGTTCATTCCACACTTTTCAGTGCCTGTTTCGAGCAGCAAAAGGGTGCCAGAGAGAGTGCAAACCTATATTTCCCAGAATGTGCTTGGATTCATCCCACAAAATAGTGACAGTCTTGAAGGGGCCTCTGTTTGCAAGCTGCTATACTATATTCTGAATTTTGCTTCACAGGCACATCATGCTTCCATTTTCACCAGAAATTCACCTGCCTACCTCTACACACATGCAAACAAGAATCAGAGAGCAAGGGAGCTCTAGCCAACACCTGCATGTGCTGTGGCAAGCTGCACTACAGCAATAAAAAACTGAGGGAAAACAGTGAGGATAGACTAAGCCCATTCACTTCACCTGTCTCAGTCTCTGCCTTTTAACAGCACAAAAAAGTACTACGGCTGTGGCTGATTTCAAAGGAGGGTTTGGTTGAGGGATAACCTGGCTGAATTGCACCTGGCAGTATTGCCACAGCTTCCAAAATGGAAACTACACATTATCTCAGGTTCCCAAACTGAAGGGGAAGCTTGAAATCAGTGGTTGGGGGCAAAAGGTGATTATTCTTCCTCTCTCCAATCTTCCCAGCTGTTGTCCCCTCAGGCTTATTTAATATTTTGCCATCCAGCAGGAGATATGTGATTTTTAAACTCCAGGCAAGGAGCACTGGTGACTCTCCTAGAAATCTTTTTTAAAAGGTAGACTTCATGAAGCTAAGATTAGGTGGACGCATGACATGCAACTGACTGACAAGCTACCAAAATACTGGACTGGAACTAGGTACCAAATGCTATTTTGCAGGGATTTGTGGTGGGTGAAGCAGCATGTGAAAGAATGGGCTGCACACTCATCAAAGGAAAGGATGATATAAAAAACGGGGGAACTGCCAACTTTTTAGAGGTTAAGATACAAGTTCAAACCAATCTCAGACTTGACAGCTGGGCAGACAGTATTAAGATGAAACCTATTAAGGGAAAATATAAAGTATTACTCACAGGGAGCAAAAATCAAATGCATGAGATGGGACATAACTGGAAAAACTTTTAAGTTTGCCAAGAAGGGTTTGGGATAAATAATGAATTACCAGGAGGCTGATGTTGTGGCAAAAATGGAATATGCCACTTTAACTGGGAAGCACCATCATCTCTGAATTCTGAGAAATTTCAATAAGATTCTATGAAGTACTGGCAAATTGGCACACAATGTAAAGTTCTGGGTACCACAACAGAAAGAAGCAGAAAAAACGTTGAAAGAATGCCCCGTTCAGATGAGAGCAATGAAGATGATTAAGGGGGGGGGAAATCTAGACTGAAAATTGTAAGAATGAAATCAGAAGCCTGGTTATATTTAGCTGCAAGGAAGGAGACTGAAAGTTGAGAGGTTTCAAATATGTAAAAGATGTCAGGAAATGAGGAAGAGCTACCAGCTTTCTACCAGTTTCAATGTTAGGAAAAAATGTCCCAATGCTAAGAGCTGTTCAGCAATCAATCCAGCTACCTGGGAAGGTTACAGAATCTTCTGTGAGATTTTCAAGGAGAGGCTGAGCAGGCAAGAAGGCTTCCAGTGCATGATATATTGCATTACGGAAGGAGGCTGGGGAAAGGAAGGCACCAGATTCTGCCCAAAGTTCCTACCGTATATCACCACACTTTGGGACATGGTCTCCCCCGCAGCAGCATTTTCTCCTTTGCCACAGAAAGGAACGGCACCCGTTGACTGTGCAGTGCTCGCGGGAGAGATGTATGTGCCACAGGAGTCAATAGCTAATTTACTTTCTTAATCGAAGAGCACAATGTCAAAGGGGAGCCACTAGAGATGGGCAAATTCTGCCACACTACTGATACTGGAATCATCAGTATCTGACAGAGGCAGTATGTTTGATCCTCACCTGAACTTTGTCCTTGAGAACAGCATGTGGTCCCTTAATCAGTAACAGATTTCCTGCAGTAGCAGGAAAGGTCTCAGCTGATGACCTTTGAGGACCCTTTTATGCCTAGGGACCCAATTCAGGCTGATGGCAAAGTTGGTGACTTCTTGGGGCGGGGGAGGTTGCTCCTGGACTGACGATATTATTGGACGCACCTCATTATGATCTTCCACAAAGCGTGTCCTGCTTTTGCCCACTGTGGCAATAGGTGCTTTGCTAGTGGTTCTATCAGTACCAACAAAACCAAAGTCACCTCCAGCCATAGCAATGGCAAGAAACCTAAGATTCTGATGCACATGGCTGCTTACCATCTGTTGAGCATCCAGTGGTCCCGTCGCTGGAACAGTAACGCATTTCAATCCTCTGCCTTCCCACATCTAACAAACTTGCATCAGGCAGCCGTGCCTTGCAGGTGTATCGGAATCGTTGTTCATAGTGCCCACCGTTGTCGGAGATGTTCACCGGAGTCCATGGGGTCCAAGGAGTTGTCTTCTTCAACTCTGGGCAGGGGCTGGTGTTGCAGCCTTGATACTCCTGAAGGAAAGGGGTTGATTACTTCTATTTAGTGTCTAGCATGGCCCACAAACACCTTGAAACTTTGCATACACTCTCTGGGCCAAAGGGGTTTAGAAACTATAATATCATTGTTTAAACATGGAAATTAAGGTTATTTGGGTGCTCCTATACTCACAATGCCTGCATTAATAAAGCACAACCTTACTATAATATTCATTATGAGACAAACTCAAGAACTAGATTGTAGGATTCCGAGGCAGCAGCTGCTACTTTTGACGATTTTTAGTTGGTTTATTTCTTTATTGGATTTTGTTGTTTTTTATTTTTTAAAAAAAAATAATATTTATTACTTTTATAGATTACAAAAAGAGAGAAATAAAAAAGCAAAAGAGAAAAAACAGAAGAAAAAACAGAGGGGGGAAATCAAATAGAAGAACAAAAACAAACAAACACCATACAATACAATATATAAACAATACAGAACACAACCTAAACTCAAAACTAAACACATTAAACTAAACTAAACAAACCCCACACCCCGAAACAAAAACAATTTAAAAACATACATCCTCTCTTTTCCATACTCTATCTTTCATTCCCTTGTTTCCTCGACTTCCTCACACCTCCCTTTTTGTGTTCCACTTCTATAAATTGTTTCAGCAAATCCTTTCCATCTTTCTCCATTTTCTGTGATTATTGTAAATAACGTATTATTTTAACCTTATTTTCCATTAAAACTAAATTACTTATATGTACTTAACTCCTTATAACATTTCTATTAAGCCCATAAAAAATAAAAATAAAAAAATAAAAAATCATTCCACCATTTTTCTATCACTCATTAGTTTTACCATAAGTCTATATAAAAAGTTTAAATTTTCCAATCTTCTTCCACCATCTCTTCTCCCAGGTTTCGGATTCTGCCAGTCCTTTCCGTCAATTCCATAAAGTCCATCAACCTGGTGACCTTGTGTCCGAGGCTCTTAATTCTTTTCCAAGTCCCTTCTGCAGGTCTTCTTCATTTTCTTTAATGCTAAAGAGCCGATCTCGGGGAAATTCCAACCTGTCAATCCTTTTCTTCCTTCTGGACAAATCAGCTGAGTTTCCATAGTTAAAACTACAGTCCATAAAGTATTTCCGAGTATATTTCAAAGTTCCTCCAATTCCAAAGGCCCCCAAAACTTAAATCTCCTCCAGGCCCGAGTCCATGTCCCAAAAGTCAGTTAGTCCCTGCATAGAGGGCTCTTTCCAACTTTCCTTCTTTAATCCAAACCGGGATCCATTCCTCGGAGTCTGACTTTTCCTGAATTCAATCATAGAAGGCCTCAACTTATAATCTCCAATTTGCTTCTGTAAAACCACAGATCTCACTTGTATTATTTTATGTTGAACAACAGCTGCATTCTCCTTCTCCTCCACCATTTGTCCTGCCAAAATGGGTTCCTGTACCAAGTCCTGAATTATTTCTGTGTTAGTGTTCGCTTTTTGACTCAAGTTGGTCACTTTCTTTTCCAAATTATCAACTTTAAAAGTCATATCATCCATCTTCTTGTGAAGCTGTCCCAGCGAACAGCTTATCTTACATAAAACAGTCACAATGGCCTCTCCTATCAACATTTTTAAATAGCCCAAGGTCGCTCTCTGGTTCCCAACCTCCTTCTCTGCAGCTGGAAATTCCCCAGTTACAGTCCTGTTACAGTTTCAAAAGCTCCCTGTAGAGGGAAACAGTCTCCACTTGTATCAGTTCTTTTAAGCACAATTTCAAACATTAAAGATAAAATTTCAGTTACTTTTCCTCTTTTTTTTAAAACGCAGAAAGGGACAATGGAAACAGTATCTTACTCTTGTTTAGCTAACTGTCAAATCCGTTCTGTCAAAAGCGCTCTCTTCAATCATCATCTGGCAGCCCGTTTCCAGGTTCAGAGCAGTGGTAATCTGATTTCTTCACTCTCTCCTGCAGGCTCACTAGATCCAAAATTTTCCCCTCTTCTCCTGCTTCCCAAGGGGGTTTTGTGACTTTAAATCGGTGGAAATTTAATCCTTTGCCAAAAACTTTCAAAGGCTTTACTTGTAACGTCTTTGCTTCAGTCTATTTACAAAAACGGAAGACGGACTTCCTGTTTATGACCTCACGCTTCAGTGCCGAATTAAAGTATTTAAAAATCCAATTTTCCGATTTACTCACGAGTAGTTGTTTGAAATCCAATTGTCCACAGGAAAAAGTCAGCGCTCTCCAGCAACAGCAATGCGGCTTCACTCCGTGAAAAAAGCAGTCGATTCAAAGCACCGCGCCACTCACCCCACGTCGCTCCGGATCCCCAAAACAGGGTTTCCCCGCGAGTAGGGGAGGCGCAAAGGTGCCAGCCGAATCCCACGTCCACAGGCTTCTCCCGCCTGTGGTTTTTAATGGGTTTCCACCTCGCCGTGGCGGTTCAGACTCTGTTTTTCGCGGAGCGAGTTCCTCCCGATCGGAGGAAATCCGCCATTGCCAGAGGCGCCAACCCGGAAGTCCTATTGGATTTTGTTGTTGTTGTTGCTCCCAGAATAGCTTTTAGAATTTTTCTTGGCACCTGTCTGTCTCGAGGGACAATGGAGTGTATCCCCAGTGTGTGTGTGTGTGTGTGTGTGTGTGTGTGTGTGTGTGTGTGAAATCACAGCACCTGCTATGGCTGCAGAAACTGGTAACTCATAACTGTTGCCTCCTGTGTTGTTTTTGCTGCATTACCAGCACTGAAGTGACCTCCCTGGGGTGCAAGACTGGGCAGTGTATATGAAAGTCCTGGGCTGCCCAGACAACAAGACCCTTCTCTTGGCCTCACTGATGTGGTCCAAAGGAAAGCAGAGCAATATGTTTGGCACCAGCTTGGCTGCAGGAATTGCCGGAAGGAGGCGTACAATACGCCATCCAACTGTCTTAGGGACTCCACTCCGAATTTGTGCAGGATTTACTCCTTAGTACTTTCTTCTCCCGAAGATTTCCCCTTAAGGCGGTGGGAAAGTGTTTAGAATGCCTCTTACATAACAGAATGGCAGCGAGGCTCCGAAAGGTTGGCTGACTCTTTTCTAGATTCCCACCCCCAAAAAGAGTTGCTTTATTGGGAAACGATGGATGCCACATCTTTTGTAAGCTCAGCCTGCCCCAATCTGGTGCCTTCCAAATGTTGTGGACTACAGTTCTATCACCTCAGGGTTCTGCTGGCTGGGACTGATGGGATTTGCAGTCCAAAACATCTGCAGGGCACCAGGTTGGCAAAGGCTGGCAAACCACTTTGTTCGAACCAGCAGCCACTGAACCACTCACATTTTACTACAAAGTCTTCTCATTTTTAGGCCCTCGGGTTAATGCTGCTCAGCACATAATCTCTGGCTTTTCCTTCTAAATATACAGTTAGCATGAACAAGCTATAACGCAGCTTCAAACGAGAGTCATAATTACAGCAGCTAAAAAGAGAAGCATTTCCCCCCTTCTACCCTGTGCACTGCCATTGACTTTTCATGGGTAAATGCCAAATCACACCCTTCAATATAAAAAGCCACGGCAGGTCAACACAGGTCTTTGCTTGCGCTGTCTTATGACATTGCGCACTCTCTCTCTCTGACCTTTTTTTTAACCATTCGGAATTAAAGGTTCTCCAAGGAAGATCAAAGTAACCCTTTCCACTCCGAAGACTGAAAGGGCACCATTCCAGAAGCCTGAATCTGCTATTCCCAGAGGCCACTGAGAAGAAGCGAGGGGATGGGGAGCAGGAGACACTGGCCTGAGACCCAGGTTGATCCCAGTTTTATTTATTTAATTTATGGGTCACACTTCAGTAAAACTACAGGGAAAACATGCAAGTGAAACAACAATGAAAACAAGGACACAGAGTAGATCAACACAGCAGTGAAACTCAACAGAGCAGATCAAACAAACATTAAATCCAGCTTGCATCCCATGCTAGAATGCCTGGACAAATGAAAACATCTTTCCCTGGTGCATCACGGTTGGCCCCAGTTGAGCCTCCCTAAGGAGGGCATTCCAGAAGCAGGGGGCCATGACCAAAAAGTCCTTCTCCTTGGTAATCACCCAGCTCGCCTCAGGTGCAAAACAGAGCCGGTGCCGAGGTCTCAGGCCACTCCAGATGTTAGAAGGAAGCGTCAGGGCTTTGTGTTTTGCCCTGAAATGGACCCGCAGCTACCAGCATTGTTTAAGAGCAGGTTTTGAATCATCAGTAATCCAGGCTGCATTCCTTGCCCTCACTCCCCTCCAGTGGGACTTTGCAGGGTGGGGGAGTCACTGGAGCAACCACAGCCCAGCTGTTAATCGTGGCTGTTATGGAGGGTGGTGCTGCGGAGAATGACCAGGCCAAATCAATGCCAGATCCTGGCTGATACAGTGATCAGCTCTAGGTTGGTCCCAGTGCCTCACCCAACAGCCAGGAGATCAGCTTAAGAGCCATGGGATCCTGGGCCAGCTCAGCCCCAACCCTCCTCCCCACCCTGGATAACCCCAGCATGTGTCCCTCCTACACAGTTGAGCAGAAAGACATCTCTGCTCAATACACATACACCGTCCAAGACAAAGGAAGTTTGGGTTGTTCTGCCAGTTGCTGCATTCTGTACCAACTGAAGTTTCTAAGAAGTCTTCAAAGGCAGCCCAACAAGCAAGGAATTGCAGTAGTTTAACCCAAGAGGTTTCCACACCTGGTCAACACAGGCCAGGCTCTGACTGTCAGTATACATCTATCTATTTATCTATCTATATATCTGTATCTATAGGTAGGTTGGTTGGTAGGTAGGTAGGTAGATATTAGGTTTCACCATTACCAGTTTATGTCAGTATCTCTGTCACAGCTTAGTATGCTACAAAATCACCTCATGAATACATATTAAGGTCATAAAAATATAAAATACCATATTTTTTGCCCTATAGGACACACTTTTTCCCCTCCAAAAATGAAGGGGAAATGTGTGTGCGTCCTATGGGGCGAATGCAGGCTTTCGCTGAAGCCTGGAGAGCGAGAGGGGTCGGTGCGCACCGACCCCTCTCGCTCTCCAGGCTTCAGGAGAGCCCCACTGCCAGCCCCGCAAGCTCAGGGGACAGCGGGTGGGGAAATATTTTTTTCCCCTTTATTTCCCCCCCCCCCAAAAAAAATCTAGGTGCGTCCTATGGGCCGGTGCGTCCTATAGGGCGAAAAATACGGTATGCATATACACATTTAGAGCAATTAATGTGTGACTCACCACGCTGCAGCCGGGACAGTCAGGGCCATTCTCACAGGTTCTGTGGCGGGCCTGGATCCCACCTCCACACTGGGATGTACAACGTTCCCAGGCACCCCAGCCAGTCCAGAACATGTGTGGAGAGCACAGCAGGTGCTCATTGCAATACCTGTGAGAAGGGAAGCAAAAGAGAAAAGAAACAGTATACCTGGTCACAGCTATTTGCATTATTTAAGAACAGGGTTTAGTGCTTTCACTATCAAGAAGGTACACATACATTTCTGAAGACCAATGTGAAGCCGAATATGATTGTGGTCTTACCATAATATTTTGTGGTAATATATAGGCCTGGTCTCTGCCTCAAAAAGGTTACATTCAGAATTTTGAAAAAAAGGGCAAAATGGAGGATGGGGAGACAAATGGTAACAATAAGGGATGCATGTGAACAAGTGTGAGTAAAAGAACCTACATACACACATGGTGGGACTGTCGTCTTTTGAGAAAACACTGTGTAGTTATTTTACATATTTTATGTGCTATAACCATAGAATCATAGAATCATAGAGCTGGAAGAGACCACAAGGGCCATCGAGTCCAACCCCCTGCCAAGCAGGAAACACCATCAGAGCACTCCTGACATATGGTTGTCAAGCCTCTGCTTAAAGACCTCCAAAGAAGGAGACTCCACCACACTCCTTGGCAGCAAATTCCACTGTCAAACAGCTCTTACTGTCAGGAAGTTCTTCCTAATGTTTAGGTGGAATCTTCTTTCTTGTAGTTTGGATCCATTGCTCCGTGTCCGCTTCTCTGGAGCAGCAGAAAACAACCTTTCTCCCTCCTCTATGTGACATCCTTTTATATATTTGAACATGGCTATCATATCACCCCTTAACCTCCTCTTCTCCAGGCTAAACATGCCCAGCTCCCTTAGCCGTTCCTCATAAGGCATCGTTTCCAGGCCTTGGACCATTTTGGTTGCCCTCCTCTGGACACGTTCCAGTTTGTCAGTGTCCTTCTTGAACTGTGGTGCCCAGAACTGGACACAGTACTCCAGGTGAGGTCTGACCAGAGCAGAATACAGTGGCACTATTACTTCCCTTGATCTAGATGCTATACTCCTATTGATGCAGCCCAGAATTGCATTGGCTTTTTTAGCTGCCGCGTCACACTGTTGGCTCATTTCAAGTTTGTGGTCAACCAAGACTCCTAGATCCTTTTCACATGTACTGCTCTCAAGCCAGGTGTCACCCATCTTGTATTTGTGCCTCTCATTTTTTTTGCCCAAGTGCAATACTTTACATTTCTCCCTGTTAAAATTCATCTTGTTTGTTTTGGCCCAGTTCTCTAATCTGTCAAGGTCGTTTTGAAGTGTGATCCTGTCCTCTGGGGTGTTAGCCACCCCTCCCAGTTTGGTGTCATCTGCAAATTTGATCAGGATGCCCTTGAGTCCATCATCCAAGTCGTTGATAAAGATGTTGAATAAGACCGGGCCCAAGACAGAACCCTGTGGCACCCCACTAGTCACTCTTCTCCAGGATGAAGAGGAACCATTGATGAGCACCCTTTGGGTTCGGTCAGTCAGCCAGTTACAAATCCACTGAGTGGTAGCATAGTCAAGACCGCATTTTACCAGCTTCTTTACAAGAATATCATGGGGCACCTTGTCAAATGCCTTGCTGAAATCAAGGTAGGCTACATCCACTGCGTTCCCTTCATCTACCAGGCTTGTAATTCGGTCAAAAAACGAGATCAGGTTAGTCTGACATGACTTATTTTTCAGAAATCCATGCTGACTATTGGTGATCACAGCATTCCTTTCTAGGTGCTCACAGACTGTTTGCTTAATGATCTGCTCCAGAATCTTCCCTGGTATTGATGTCAGACTGACTGGGCGGTAATTATTTGGGTCCTCTCTTTTCCCCTTTTTGAAAATAGGGACAACATTTGCCCTCCTCCAGTCTGCCGGGACTTCGCCTGTTCTCCAGGAATTCTCAAAGATGACTGCCAGTGGTTCTGAGATCACATCTGCCAGTTCTTTTAATACTCTTGGATGCAGTTCATCTGGCCCTGGAGA
The DNA here is from genome assembly GCF_964106645.2 of Podarcis pityusensis. NCBI lineage: Eukaryota > Metazoa > Chordata > Lepidosauria > Squamata > Lacertidae > Podarcis > Podarcis pityusensis. The sequence continues at coordinate 90,014,344 of NC_138031.1, read as the reverse complement.
CTTGAATACATCTGAACTAGCCAAGTATTCTTGTACTATCTCCTTAGTTATTCTGGGCTGTGTTTCCTCTGCTGAATCATTTGCTCCAAATTCTTCAGGTCGGGCATTGTTTTCTTTATCGGAGAAGACTGAGGCAAAGAAGGCATTGAGGAGTTCAGCCCTTTCTGTGTCCCCTGTTTGCATTTCACCATCTTCTCCTCTGAGTGACCCCACTGTTTCTTTGTTCTTCCTTTTGCTACGAACATACCCATAAAAGCCTTTTTTGTTGCTTTTAACCTCTCTAGCAAGCCTGAGTTCATTCTGTGCTTTAGCTTTTCTGACTTTGTGTCTACACGTGCTGGCTATTTGTTTGAATTCCTCTTTGGTGGTTTCCCCCCTTTTCCATTTTTTGTACACATCCTTTTTTAATCTTAACTCAGTTAAAAGTTCTTTAGATAGCCACCCTGGCTTCTTTAGGCACCTTCCATGTTTCCGTCTCATTGGTATTGCCTGACGTTGTGCTTTTACTATCTCCCTCTTAACAAACTCCCAGCCATCATGAACTCCCTTTCCTTTTAGTATTACTGTCCATGGGATCTCACCCAGCACTTCCCTAAGTTTTATGAAGTCAGCTTTCTTAAAGTCAAGAAATTGAGTCCTAGTATGCTTGGCTGCTCCTTTCCACTGTATAGTAAACTTCAGAAGAGCATGATCACTCGCGCCTAATGATCCTTCCACTTCTACCCCACTAACCAGGTCATCAACATTGGTTAGGACCAGATCTAAAATGGCTGTTCCTCTTGTTGCTTCTCCCACTTTCTGGACAATGAAGTTGTCTGCAAGGCCAGTGAGGAATCTGTTTGACCTTATGCTCTTGGCTGAGTTTGACATCCAACAAATATCCGGGTAATTGAAGTCCCCCATTACTACTATCTCCCTTCTTTTTGCATGCTTGGCCATCTGTTCCAGGAAGGCATCATCTATGTCCTCCGTTTGGCTTGGGGATCTATAGTAAACTCCCACAATGAGGTCACTGTTATTCTTCTCTCCCTTAATTTTGACCCAAATGCTCTCACTTTGGCTTTGAGGTTCTAAATCTTGGATCTCTTCGCAGGTATACACATCCCTGACATATAACGCCACTCCTCCTCCTTTCTTGTCTGGTCTGTTTCTCTGAAATAGATTGTATCCCTCCATTATTACATTCCAATCGTGGGACTTATCCCACCAGGTTTCAGTGATGCCTATTATGTCATATTTAGTTTGCTGTACCAAGAGCTCAAGCTCATCTTGTTTATTTCCCATGCTTTGCGCATTAGTGTACAGACATTGAAGTCCATTAATCATTCCCCCGTGTCTCTTATTTAAGGATTTTTTCCTCCTACCACTAGGTCTGCGTGCTGTTTGCTCCATTTGGTCTATAACATTTGGATGATCATCTTCATCAATTGATAGACTCCTACCTTCAGGAGCACTGTCTCCCTCCCCCACATTAGTCAGTTTAAAGCCCTCCTGATGAGGTTTCTGAGATTTTTGGCAAAAACATTTCTCCCAACCGTTGTGAGGTGCAGCCCATCGCTTGCCAGAAGTCCATCTTCAAGAAACTGCAGTCCGTGATCTAAGAATCCAAACCGTTCCTGTTTACACCATTTGCGAAGCCAGCTGTTCACTTCCACTATTTTTCCCTCTTTCCCTGGGCCACGTCGTTCAACTGGGAGGACAGATGAGATGACAATTTGTGCATTTAATTGCTTCAATTTCCTGCCCAGAGCCTCGTAGTCTCTTTTGATCTTCTGGAGGCTATTGCTTGCACTGTCATTGGTTCCCACATGAACCAAGAGGAAGGGTATTTGTCAGTGGGTTTTATGATTCCTTGCAGTCGTTCAGTTACATCTTGGATCTTAGCCCCAGGGAGACAGCACACTTCCCGAGACATCTTGTCAGGCCCACAGATCACTGCTTCTGTTCCCCTCAGTAGGGAATCCCCTATCACCACTACACGCCTCCTCTTAGGTTTGGTCGGGGTCCTTCCGTGAGCTGTCCGTTCCAAGGTCGCCTGCACATTCCCTGAGGACTGACTTTGCTGCTCGTCTTCATATACCTGATAACAAGGAACTTATTACCACATGTACCAGTGGTACAGTGGTACCTTGGGTTACATATGCTTCAGGTTACAGACTCCGCTAACCCAGAAATTGTGCTTCAGGTTAAGAACTTTGCTTCAGGATAAGAACAGAAATCGCGTGGCGGTGGCACGGTGGCAGCGGGAGGCTCCATTAGCTAAAGTGGTCTTCAGGTTAAGAACAGTTTCAGGTTAAGAACGGACCTCCAGAACGAATTAAGTACGTTACCAGAGGTACCACTATATTCCTGTCAGGATATATTCAAGAGACCGTGACCCATCTTGATTTAGTTCAATTTTTGCTGGTAGCAGCTAAGATCTGACTTGCTAGATTTTTGAAACATGCAAATAGACCAACGATTTTAAAAGGTTGTCTGAGTTCTAGGCTATTGCAGCTATGGAAAAGAGGGAGTCTGTTCCGCTGTCAAACAGCTCTTACTGTCAGAAAGTTCTTCCTGATGTTTAGTCAGAATCTCATGTCTTGTAACTTGAATCCATTGGTTCAAGTCCTCCCCTCCAAAGCAGGGGAAAACAAACTGGTCCATTGTCTATGCGACAGCCCTTGAGATATTTGAAGATGGCTCTCATATCTCCTCTCAGTCTCCTCTTTACAGGCTAAGCATACCGTACACAATTCCCTCCACCGTTCCTCATGAGGCTTTGTTTCCAGAACCTTTATCATCTGGATTGCACACATTCCAGCTTGTCAAAATTGACTATGAAGGCCTTTTCAGTTGTGGATTTTTCAGCTGCCAAAGTTTTTGCTGCTGTTTTTTTCCTGCTTTTTTCTATGTATTGTTGTTTGTTGTATGGCTTTTATTGTAAAGCATTGTTCTTTTCTCCTGGTGCTATGTTATGCTTTATTTTCTTATAGTTTTGTAAGTTGCTTAGATACTTTTTCTGTAGCAACCAACTTATAAAAATTAATAACATGATACCTGTCAGATGCGGGTGGTGGTTGCTCGTGAGTAACCAGGCAGGACTCCAACCTGTCTTTTACAGGTTTTATTGGTGCAAACTATTTACAGTGCAGAACCAACAAGTTCATATCCGTCTTAGTCACTTGCAGGATCTGGAAGTGGCCTCTTCTGGCTTCTCCCCAACTTAAGAACTTAGTCACCCCAAATCTCCTCCTCCCCTCCTTGCGTTTCACCCCCCTGCGCAGGCTGGGCGATGGAAGTGGCGTGTCTGCCTCCTGGCCAGCCGGGCTAGGTGAGGCGCTTGGGCTCTCAGCAGCATCTTCCAGCCCTCTCCTCGCTTGGCTGGCCCCTTCCCTTTCTGCCCACCGCTGGACGAGGAGCTGCTCCTCAGAAGCCTCATTGGCTCTCTGTATTCCCCTGCCTCCCTCCCCTGTTCCGATGGCAATCCCCTGATAATACCCAACCGAAAATTGCCCCATATCAAGCACTACACGTTCAAGGATATTGTCCCTACTGGCAGTTATGGAACTTCTCTCTCTCTCTCTCTCTCTCTCTCTCCCTCTCCCTCTCTCTCTCTCTCTCTCTCTCTCTCTCACACACACACACACACACACACACACAAGCACAGCAGACAACTCAAGCCCAGTACATGCACACGACTCTCGACTGCAGCCAGAGAGTTTGTAAAAACTGCTTTGCTTTTAATAAAACAAAACGAGACATGAAGCCAACTTCACATTTTCCTCCCAGTCAGAATGAGCCACGGCACACATGTTAAATTGCTGCACCAAGCAGACAAGCCCCAGAAGCCTCCAAGTCTCATTGTGGGGGTGAATCTGCTGGAACACAGGATTTTGAGCAAAGTCTGATTAATCCTCTTTCTGGAAGCATTTCAAGCTAGCAGGAAGTGCTTTTCCCCAGCTGCTCTTCCCCTGCCTGTTAATTTCTTCTTTTCTCAGGACCCAGAGGGCTTATGTTTTGCAGCGATTCTGCAAAACAAGCAATGCAAGGGTTTTAGATCTGTGAAACTGGAGACCTCTGCACTGACCCTGCGTCTGGAAGTGATGAGGGCAGAAGTGAGAGGGTGACATGGAAAAATTGCCAGGCCAGTGACATGACCCTTGATGCATCGACTGAGGCCATAGTCAATCTCCCCAAAGATAGCAATTGCTATTTGAAGGTGTGGAAGGGAGAGGGGGAGGAGCGACAGATGATTAAAAACATGCACACAAGCTGGTCCCTTCCCCCCAGTGACTCCAAACTCAAGCTTGTTTCCTGGAAAAGAATTCATTGTGCTCACACAGACTTCATATTTCCCTCCATAGAATGGGAACAGATGCTCGTTCTTGTGGTGACTGAGCACCTCACAAACGCAACACCAGCACACTTACAGGGTTAGGGGCAGCAATACTGGCGGTATTTGGTGATGTAGCTTAGTAATAGTTATGATGAGGCAAAAGGAATTAACTACAGTAATTATCTCCACGTGTCCCAGGGCTGGGAGAAGACTGGCAGTGACCTGCTCCCTTGCCACACCATTTACTTGCATGAGCAGTTTTTGCTTCTTTCACAGCGGTCTGGCTAGTTGCATTCTGCTTTTCATTCCACAGAACTTAGAAGATACCATCAAAGATAAAAGCCTGCTCTTTTCCACGCAGCCTGATCCTTGGCTCCCCTCCTTGGTCATTATACCGGTGGGAAGTTTCAGACTGCGCCCAGGAAAGCCCTGGAGCTTCTGAGAACTCAGCAAGAGTGGACAGCCTCCCCAAAGGGCAGCTCTTCCTGCATTATTACAGATCTTCCCTTGCAAAGCACATCTGCAAGGAAGCCTTGGGCATGTTCTGGGTTGCTTACCCTGAAAACATGCTCCAGAAGATTTTGCAATGCCCCAGATTTTTGTTTCAGATGTGCTGGGGTCCGGAAGCAGACAGGTCAAGTTGTAAAGAGTATCCTGACAGCAGGAAATTTTAAAACCTCTGCTTTAAAGTGTGATGGAGCCTGTGTGGTGGAAGCATGAGGAACCCCAGCTCTGCCAAGCTGGAAGAGGTGAGCTTTATATAGCAATTAAAATACTTTTTAAGTATAGTCTGCTTTAATGTAACATAGATTGTTAGGCAGCTACAACCTTGAAAGCATTCTCTAGAGCTTTACAGAGCCTTAGAATACTCAGTGAAGAAATCAAAAACCAGCTGGCTAACAATCCAGTGCAGAGATCATACACTTTCCCCTGAATTGCAGGTTTCGAAGGCAGTCATGTGCCAGGCTAAAGGCACTGCAGGGAGTGGCAGAACTATGTGGCAATGCTGATTTGGGGAGATCCCAACTAAGTGAAAACTGCAACTGAATTTTTATTCCCTCAGTAACTATAAGGATGCTACAAGCAGAAATAGCAGAAATAGCAGAAATTGGAGGAGCAAAGGCTGATTGACACAAAGGAGGAGAAATGAAAGAGGTTGATAGAATCAAGGAGACACCTAAAGGTTAAGTCAATGACGAGGAGAAAGCAGCTTACCTTTCTTCCCGGTTCTGTCCCACACACACACGGCCTCCATGCCGAGGGCTTGGGTTGGTGCAAGAGCGCTGGCGGACTTGGAAGCCTATCCCACAGGAAGTGCTGCAAGGGGACCAAGATGTCCAAGGAGTCCAGCCTCCATTTCTAGAAGAATAAGGGAGCAGAACTCTGAACCTACGTGGGAAACAGCTGTTTGGAAGGGATTGTGGAAATCTGGACTGAGGGGAAGGGACAGGCAAGGAAAGAGTTAAGCACCCCTTTCTCCCACTACTTCAGTGATTTTTTCTTTAAAAAATTACATCCTATACACGTCCATAGTTGACATTTTAAGGTTTATACCGAAAAGATCCTACATTTACACCTAAAACATGTATGGAGTGGCCCAAAGTGCAACATCAATACCCATTTGCAGAAAAGTTCCCCACCCCTTCAAGGTCCCCTCCTCTTTCTTTGGCTCACCTGGAGCAGTTGGCCACTTCTAGACTTGGCCCTTCACACTGCCGCCCTCCGCATTTTGGAACTGGGCTGTCACACGAGCGTTTTCTGCAGAGGCAAAAGCCCACACTGGAGCCGTCCACGTGGGAGCAAGACTTCCACTCTGACCAGGCTCCAAAATGGCCATCCACAGTCAGATTCCTTACCTAGAAAGCAAAAGGCAAAAAGACAAGCTCTGGTTGCCATAGTTAAGGTAATAATCACAGCAGACATGGAGCTCAGCTCTTGCTGAATTATACTGCTTTCATATGCTTGAATATTTCTCATTAAAAAAAAACAAAAAACACTTCTGCATTTCAAAAATTAGCATGCCTGGGGAAAAGGGCTTTATTTCCCTGATGTGACAGCTTTCCATACGCAGGGAGTTTTTGCATATGGGGAAAATTTAAACATGGGACTTCCTCACTTTCATCATGAAGTGATACAGTCCTATGAGGACTGTACTATGATGCGATTCTGCTGGCAATGTGTGTCAATCGCTGTCATTTTACCATTTCCTCAAAATTCTAGACCAAAAGGCTTTCTCCATCTTTTCTACAAAAGGGGAAATTATCTCATTGCACACAAGACATTTTTCATTATGCATGTTGAGTATTTTTGCCTCTTCAAGACCCAGCATGTACAACTGGAGCTGCTGGATCATGGCCACAGTGTGCCCAAAACTTATTACCAGCTGTCTCACATACCAGCAGTCTCTTAGCAGAGGCAGCCAGGGTTCATCAAGCCATTCAACACCCCGAACAGCTGTGCTATATGCAGCAATCTGCAGATACTATGATTGTGTATCAAAAAGACTGGCTTCCTGCTGCCATCAACATTACCTTAGGTTCTTCGGGGAAACTGTTCAGTTCACAGTTTTGCAATTCAGTTCATACATATAGACCAAAAATAAATTGAAGTAGATACTCGGTGCATTGAGTTGAAACACAGGCTTAAAAATAAATAGGCTGAAAGTAGACAGCCATTTTAAGTGTTGTGGAAGTTGTTTCAATACACAATCTCTACCTTAAAAACCAAACACTTATTGAAGGCAGTGAATGCATGTCAGAAACCCTTCAACCACCCAACAGCATGCCTGTCTCCCTTCATTGATAGTCCACTAGCTGTAATCATTGATGATATATGATTATGTGAATGACATTGGTCACCAGTGCAACATACCTCAAGCTTAGAGAAAAGCAGCATATCCAACTAGCATTGACACAGATAAAAGGCTATCATGCAGTGCAAAGGTGTAAGAATGAAAGAAAATTAGTCTGGGCTCAACAAACCCATCAGGCAGATCACCGGGAGCAAGTGTGACATTACCAAGTCCCATGAGCAAGTTAAACAAGGCTGGGAGCAACAGGCTCAAGAGTCCTCCAGCCTTCCTCCCATTTGCCTGGCCTGGCATTCCTGCCTCTCCAACCCACAGCCCTCTGGGGCCAGCTTACAGCATCACTTGTCACTGGGCCCCATGGGAGGCTTCCTGGCAGTCTTCCTCTTTATCAACCTCTCCTTTCACGGAGCCCCTTTTCCTCAGACTCGGGCTCGCCTACCTAACTTGCTAGATTTTGACTGCTCAGCCCCCTGCTTCCTGTCTGAACTCTTCTGCCTCAAGACTCCCTTCTTCCCACTCTGCTCCAAACCTGCATTTCCCTGAGTGCCCTGCAGCACAGCCTTGGATTCCTTCCCACTTCCTGCCAACAGCACACATCTCTTGGGATGTCCCAATCCCTGTGCGAGGCTTCCGCAGCCAGCCTGACGTTCCACTTCTCTGCAACAACTGCAATTGCCAGCATCCTACAGCTGCAACAGACAGATCTTCTCTTGTTATGCACGTGAGACTGTTGGTGGATAACTTAATGACTCAGACATACAAATCATGCTGCGTAACAGCTTGCAGAGGAAAGAAGAAAGGTTCAGCCTGTAGCTCAGATCAGAGAGACAAGAAGGCTTGAACTGACATTATTTGTGCATAATCACTTCCTTGACCCAAATACTCAGACTTACTTCTGCGGGAATCACTTGGACTCAGGGAAAAGAAGAATCTGAATTGAACTTACTGGACACAATGAGATGCTTTGCTCCCACTGACTCATACTCAGGCTTTCTTCCAGTGGTGTGCACTTCTTGAGCACCAGGTCCCAGCCACAGTAAGGATCCTGGGATCCAACACATGCGCTGGAAACACAAACCCAAAACATCAGACTGCAGTATAATCGTGCACCAGGAAGGGCTTCAAGTGGGTCCACGCTCAAGAAGGCATGTGCTGTAGAGGGGCACAGAGGACTTGTCAACCTGGGAAGGGAGCCCATCTAGGAGAAGGAAAACTCTGATCCTAAATCTCTGCTGCCTTGTGACTATATTCATTCATGAGAAAGGCTTTGGGAGTAGACCGTGAGGAAAAACCTGTACCACCTGCCTTGTGGGACACATTAAGGAGAAGAAAAGGCTCAGAGTGAACCCTGCACAAATCCAGAGTGGAGTCCTGAAGGCAGCTGGGTGGCGCCTTGTACACCCCCTTCCGGCAACTCCTGCAGCCTTTTGCTCTGCTTCCGTCTGGACATCAGCAAGGCTGAGAGAGGGGTCTTGTCATCTGGGCAGCCCAGGACCTTCATACATGCTGCCCAGCCTTGCACCCCCGAGGTCACTTCAGTGCTGCTAACACAGCAGTTTGACTTTACCCCCGGAGGAGCACTCCATTGTCCCTCGAGACAGATGGATACCAACAACCTGTGCTTGAGAAAGAGCTGCTGTTTCTAGCAAAAGACCTATCACACTTGACAAGTAGGGCAGAGTAGGAGGGAGAATTCTAGCCCTTCCCCAGCTCTCCTCCCCATTCCAGAGAGGTCTCAGAGGTTGAATATCCCTACAGATAATCTCCATTTGTTGGAGCAATTAATAGTTTTCTGGAGATGTTCTACTTTGTCCCAAAAGGAAAAGCACTGTAGATTATATTACTGAGATTAGATAATTATTAAACCCTTTAATTGGAATATTAAACAACTAAAGCTTCAGCTGATTAATTGATAGGAGGCTATTTTGGATGGGTGCAATGGACCTCAACTGTCCTTGAGCACATGTGCAAACCAGAGAAACTGTGGCAACCATGCACATACCACAACTACATGCACATACCACACCACTTTCTCCTCAGCTAGCAGTAAGTCTTCCCCCCCCCCAAACTCTTTATTTTGGAGGAACCCCACCCCCCATTCAATTAATAGATTAAGTGGAAGTTGAATGATCAACTAAAATTCTTTAGGATTGGCTGGTGGCCCCAACAGTAATGCGTTTCTACAAATCCCTGATATCTTTGAATTCTGCACTTCTCACAGTCAGCCAGCCAGATACCTGTGTGTTTTGTAAAACAGACATCTCTTCAGTGGGATCTTCACCACACTTCTCTGAAGGCCCACATACAGAGCACTCTGGCTGTGTAAAATCTGCAGACTCCTGATGGGCTCCCACTGCTTCTTTGGGAATATGTCAATCTCCTCCAGCAAGCAGCTGCTCGATGTTTGATTAACTGGAGCAAGTACTTTCTTAATAGTGCCATGATCTGTAACGGCAAGAGAAGGGAGTTATTTGTGAAAACAATGATGCAAGTAGAGGATGCATGCATTCCTTGCAACTCAAAGGAGACCTACGTTGCATGAAACCAACTGACACTGAATTGGCCAAATGGCCCATCTTGCAAGGTGTTGTGTAATCTGACTGGAAACAGCTCTCCAGGATTTGGACTTTTAGGCAGATTTCACTCCCAGTTCTGTGGCTTACCGGTGCTAATTTAAGATGGATGGAGATGATGGGAGCCATAATCCAACAACATCTGGGGATCCAAGGTTGAAGAACACTGTTTCAGGTGATCTAGCAGTGAATTATTGCATCCTCACATATGCAATAATTGCTGCGCTGCGCAGGAGTGTAACTGTGCTCCAGCGCACTGATTGGCAACTAGTTTCAACCCAGGGCCTCTTAGAAGAAGGGATGGGCAATGGCTGACCAGGGTACTGCCCCAACTGGACAACCAGTAAATCTCACTCCTATGGCCACTATTCAATCCTTATTCTCCTCTTGCCTTAGGCTTCCAGTTGCTGATCCATGGAGTGGTGAACCTGCAGCACGGGTGCCACAAGTGATACTGGTATCATAGAATTGTAGAGTTCCAACTATAGAGTTGGAAGGGACCCCAAGGGTCATCTAGTCCAACCCTCTGAAATACAGGAATCTTTTGCCCAATGTGGGGCTCGAACCCATGACCCTGAGATGAAGAGTCTTTTGCCCCACTGGCTGAGCTATCCCGGCTGTGACAGAATCAGACCTGCACTTCTGCCTGCTTCTCCTGATGGATGCTCTCTAGAGCAACAGACTACAGGCAAAATCACCTCAAGGCATTGAAATGATTCAGTGTACACTAAAGTATGCGTTAGAATGCCACTCTCCCACCCTTTGGACCAGCAGCACACTTGACCAAAAGGTTAATCACAACTCTTGTTTGGAGTTCCTCTGGGCAGCCAGCCACTTTCCCTTCACACAAAACAAGACCAGGAATGCAATACATGTGCAGAGAGACCCCTGAACCGTGCAACGGACTCCTGTGTGCTCCTCCCGTGGCACAAGGGCAGCCAGCCATTCTAGGGAAGGGAGGCCTGAGAGCATCTCCTGTCCAGCGCCTCTTGTTGCCCAGTTAGGCCTGCAATTGTTGGATAAAATACCATGGGAATCATCTAGTACAGTGAACAGAGACATAGACATAGATTAACTCCCACTCTTCTCTTTCCCAGCGCTTCCTTTGTATTGTGTGGAGGCCTAGATACCTAAGCTTAAGTCAAGGAAACATTCTGTTTGTTCTAATATCCCATTCTGTTCATTTCTGTTTCTGTAATTATTACCATAGATCATATTCTGTCTGGGGCTTGGAGGGAAAACTGCACTTTTTATGATTTTTCGATCGCTCAGATATGCTATCCTTAGACTATTACAAAGGAAAAGTTAATTTAAAATTAAATCAAAATGTAACACTGTGAAGATTAAATCTTCGTCAAGAAAATGCAACAGGTCTGGGCTGGAAGCAAAGTCATGAAGAAACACTGGAGTTCAGAGCCAGGGATTTTAGCAGCAGCCACAAATAGGTGCAAGGTCAGCACACGATATCTAAAAATGGAAGGCAGGATGGGAGGCATTCAGACACACACCAAAAGTGTCCAGAGTTAGAAAGCATCTTCTTGACTTTTCCTCTGTATTAAATGTCTGGTAAGCTTTTGTCAACAGACCAATGAAGGTAGATGCTGTGGGGGTTTCTAGCTCTGAAAAATGTACCTTTCTTTTTCTTCTTCTTCTTCTTAATAATAATAATAATAATAATAATAATAATAATATTTTATTTGTATCCTGCCCTCCCTTGCCGGAGCTGGGCTCAGAGCGGCTAACATCATATTATTAACACAATATACATAAAAACAAGCAATCAATTGATTAAAATGCATCCCAAAATTAATTCAAATAAATTAAAATTAAAATCAAACTAAACAAATGGCAGTCCTCAGGTTAAATTGAAAGCGGTTAATTCTCACCAGGACCAACTGTTTCCACTGATATTATAAGGACCTGTGAGCGGGCTGGGAAACCTCCTTCGTGCTTGTTCTTATACAAAGAGAAAATGAGTCAGACTGAACCCTGACCATAGGCCTGGCAGAACAGCTCTGTCTTGCAGGCCCTGCGAAAAGATGTCAAATCTCGCAGGGCCCTGGTCTCTTTGGAGCGAGCATTCCACCAGGCCGGGGCCATGACTGAAAAGGCGCTGGCTCTGGTCGAGGCCAGTCTGACCACCCTGGGGCCCGGGATCTTCAGGGTGTTATTAGCAGACCGTAGGGTCCTCCGTGGGACATACCAGGAGAGGCAGTCCCGTAGGTATGAGGGTCCTAGGCCGTATAGGGCAGGCTTCCTCAACCTTGGCCCTCCAGATGTTTTTGGCCTACAACTCCCATGATCCCTAGCTAGCAGGACCAGTGGTCAGGGATGATGGGAATTGTAGTCTCAAAACATCTGGAGGGCCGAGGTTGAGGAAGCCTGGTATAGGGCTTTAAAGATTAAAACCAGCACCTTAAACCTGACCCCATACTCCACCAGGAAACAGTGTAGCTGGTGTAGCACCGGGTGAATGTGATCCTGCGGCGAAGACCCCGTAAGGAGTCTTGCTGCGGCATTCTGCACCCGCTGGAGTTTCTGGGTCAGTCTCAAGGGCAGTTCCACGTAGAGCGAGTTACAATAATCCAGTCTGGAGGTGACCGTTGCGTGGATCACAGTGGCGAGGTCAGGGCGAGAGAGGTAAGGAGCCAACTGCTTAGCTTGGCGGAGATGGAAAAATGCCGCCTTTGTTGTAGCTGCAATCTGCGCCTCCATGGAAAGGGAGGCATCAAAGATTACACCAAACTCTTGACGGAAGGTGCTGGCACTAGTTGTGCCCCCGGCAAGGGATAGGAGTTGGCCCCCCAAGCCCATACCATCTCGACCGAGCCAAAGGACCTCTGTCTTCAAAGGATTTAACTTCAACCGGATCCCATGCAGCCATTCAGCCACGGCTTCCAGTCATCTGAACAGCGTCGTCGTCGCCGCCGCCTCCTCCTCTTAAAACAGCTCTATGTAGCCACTTAGTCTGGCCTCCGCTATTGCTCTCTTTCCCCACAACACATTGTATCATAAGTGTCTGGTGCTGTTAACAGGGAAGTTTATAGAGGGAGAATGCTACAAGTCTATATATAGTCTCGGAGGCTAATCAGATACAGTGGTGCCCCGCAAGACGAATGCCTCGCAATACGGAAAACCCGCTAGACGAAAGGGTTTTCCGTTTTGGAGGTGCTTCGCAAAACAAATTTCCTATGTGCTTGCTTCGCAAGACGAAAATGTCTTGCGAGTTCCTGCGGGGGTTTTTTCCTTCCCCCCCCCTTTCCCCCAAGCCGCTAAACCGCTTATCAGCTGATGGCTAAGCCGCTTATCAGCTGATCTTTAAGCCGCTTATCAGCTGATCTTTAAGCCGGCTAAGCCGCTAAGCCGCTAAACCTCTAATGGGCTTGCTTCGCAAGACGAAAAAACCCGCAAGACGAAGAGACTCGCGGAACGGATTCTTTTCGTCTTGCGAGGCACCACTGTATAATCTTTGTCAATTTCACTCCTGCAGCAAAGGTTCTTGCCAGTTTCACTGCTGCTCTTTTCAGCCTTTGCAATGGGACTCGATAATGTGCAGCTGGCACTGAATTATCCAGGGCTAGCAGCTAGGTACACAAGCCTTTGTTCGAGACAGCGAAGGCGGGAGACAGGCGTGTACATATTCTGTGGACAGAACTGAAAACAGCACCAAACCTCTGAGGAAACCAGGGGCCAAAGTTCCACATATCTCTGCCTGGATCCAAAAAGTGATGAGTGGAAGGAAATGGTGCTCTTTTGCAAACGTGCTAAGATAAGAGAGAGGACGCCACACTAACTATAAGGGGTAGGCTCTATAGCAATCCTCTTGTGAAAGGAGAACATGGATTTAGTTTTCCTCTTCTCATTCAGTGCTCTGAACAGCTCTTCCACACAAGGAAGAAGGGCATTTTGGGATCCATCCCTCACTGCAGTTCCCTTGCTTGTTGCAACCTTCCATGGGTCTCCACTTGCACACATTACAAGCTGGATCCTGAACACAAACTGGTTCTGACCTGATCTTCTAAAGAGAGAATTCTGAGTCTTCTGCTATGATGCCATAGAAATTAAATCTGATGAGGACAGGAATGTTAGCATTGCAGCTGTACTGCTGCTGTAACCAGTTAATACCGAGAGTATTTCAGATGTAGTAATAGTCCCTTAGAAAGAGCTAATATGAAATATTTCAGTTAATTTCTTTCCTTATGCAACAGCATCAGGCCAGAGAAGCTGCGGTGAAGGAGGAGTAGAATTTGCAGTCTAGGAGCATCAGTCTGGAATGGCTGTGTGCAATCCTTTAACCACCAACCGTTTCCCCTCTGCACCTCCCCAGCTCCACTTATAAAGCAAGCTTACTTGTGGGTGTCCTGGCTGGAGGGGCAAAGGTGTGGGGGAGGAAAAGTGGCTGATGAGAGAAGTAGGCAGAGAAAGATTTATGCACGTGATGATCCATTAAAAATGTGCAGATAAGTGAATTCATTTGCAAACTCCTCAGATACATTAAAAGGCACCATCCAAAATGATAATTCATTTGAGTTCCTTGAGTCTATCTTGAGGACGCCATGAGACAATCTGCTGTACATTTTCAGAATCAAGTAAGTATTTTGACAATTGCTTGTCATGCTGTCCAAATGCTTATTCTACAGCAATAGGATAATTATGGTTATCTTTTCACATCCCTCTGAATGAGACTTCTCTCATTCAGCCTTGTCCTTTTCAGACTTGTGCTTTTAATGGCTTCATCTCTACACCCGGTGATTATTCAAAAGAAAAGGCTGTGCCCTAGTCAAAACAAAGAGTTTTGATGAAGAACAAAAGAATCAGGGAACAAAAAATTCTGTTTTCCTAACCCCTCTATCATGAGACAAACCTGTTTCTGAATGGGATGTGACTGCCTGGGTTTCCTCCCCCAAATCAGGCAATGCCCATGCTCCTGAAACAAAAGCCAGGCCAAGCCCCACATCACACATACCTAAGGACACCTCCCTCTTCTGGCGTACTATATCAGGCCTCCTGGAGAATGATCGCAACGTGCCAGTCTGCGCTATCAAACCTCTTGAATGGATGCAGTCCTATCACTCACTCGATCGAGACCAGGATGCTGAGTCCAATCAGCTAACAGTATCCCCAGAAAATTTACCAGCCTGGCTTCCAGTAACTATAAATGAGGTCAAAAACCTCATTATGCAGCTAAAAAACAATAAAGCACCAGGCATTGATCACTTGCCTCCAGAACTATTGAAATCCAATATTGATTGGTGGGCACCCCTGCTTGTGGTAATCTTCTCACTTATTGGCTCATCTGGTCTACTCCCAGATGCCTGGACCACAGCGGTATATTCAAAAAGGGCCTCACATCTGATCTGGCTAGCTACAGACCAATCAGTTTGTTACCTATAACTAGTAAACTATATGCAAAGCACTTCTATAACAAACTAGCCGACTGGATAGACGATGAGGCTATTCTCACCGAAGAGCAAGCAGGATTTAGGCAGGGCAGATCCACTCTAGATCATTGCTTTGTTCTAGAACATCTCATAGACAAGTAAGCTAAGAAACCACGTGGTGTGCTTTACGCTGTTTTCATCAATTTGAAAGCTGCATTTGACTCAATTTCGCGAATAAGACTCTGGGATAAGCTGAACTCCTCAAGTATAGACAAAAGACTACTGTACTTGATCAAATGCTTATATGAAGATACAGTGTTGAAAGTGTGCTGCTCCACAAATGGACAACTTACAGCATCTATACAAGCCACAAAGGGAGTCAAGCAAGGCTGTATCCTAGCCCCGGCACTGTTCAACTTGTATATAAATGACATTGTCCAGTGTCTAACATCTCCACCCCTAAATTGGCCACAAAACCCATCTCAATACTATTATATGCAAATGATGCGGTTCTTCTATCCCAAACAAAAGTAGGCCTAAAAAGACTAATCAGAGCATTTTCAGGATATTTCCAGAGAGAACAGCTGGCCGTGAATTATCGTATTTTTCGACCTATAAGACGCACCGTATTTTTCGCTCTATAAGTCGCACCAGACCATAAGACGCACCTAGTTTTTGGAGGAGGACAACAAGAAAAAAAATATTCTGAATCCCATAAGCCAGGACAGCAAGCGGGATCGCAGCTCAGTGATCCCGCTTGCTGTCCTGGCTTATGGGATAGCTGCGCGCAGCCTCTCCCGGGCAGTGGCATGAATTCTCCCCCCTGCCCGGGAGAGGCTGCGAGCGGCTAAGGCTCCCCCAAGAGCCACACTCCCTTTAAAGAGTGCGTGAAGCGTGTGTGCGGCTCTTTAAAGGGAGCACTAAGCAGAGCCTCCCGCCTGCATTTGCTCCATAAGATGCACACACATTTCCCCTTACTTTTTAGGAGGGGAAAAGTGCATCTTATAGAGCGAAAAATACGATACAAGAAAACAAAAGTCATGGTTTTCTGAAGAAACTATAGGGCCCATAGATGGCGCATGGACAACCAGCTAATTGAACAGGTCAAAGTTTTCAAATATCTTGGCCTTATTTTCCAGTCTACAGGGTCATGGGGAGCACACCAGAAATGTGCAAAGGAAAAAGCATCCCAAAGCGCCAAAATTCTGACACGCTTTTTCCACACAAAATGTGGTAAACATATACTCTCAGTCCTGGAAGTGTTCCAAGCTAAACCCCTAGCACAATTGTTACATGGGGCTCAGATCTGGAAAGGCACTCACCTTCCATCTACGGAAGCTGTCCAATCAAAGTTCTTAAGGCAAATTTTCTCTGTACCACCCTGTGCCCCAAGCACATCATTGCGCACAGAGGCTAATCTTCCCTCAGTAGAATTATGGATCTGGCCTAGGACACTTAACTCTTGGCTTCACCTAAATTCAAATCCCCCCAGTCTAATATCCCTAGTGCTGCAAGATTGTCACAAGAGCGCCTGGACTAAAATTGTCTATCAAAAACTTCACTCTTGTGGTTTATCACCACAACAGCTACTCACTTTGGGTTTTAGTAAAGCAAACAGTCTAATTTGTCAATGCCTAAATGATATCGAGTGCCAGAACAACTTGGCCTCAATAAGGAAATTTTGCCCATGGTATGCCTATTTTCCACCTTCCTTCCTATTTTGCCTCTCTGGCACCTGCATAACCTATCTGCATAACCTAGCAATTCTAAAATATAGACACACTTTTACTCTCACAAGATTGAATGTATTGCCCTTGGCTGTACTTGAGGGACGATTCCAACAGATTCCACATGAAAAACTCTTATGTCCCTGTGGAGATGGCAGTCCCGAGTTGGTGGCGCGTGCCCTTCTGGCTTGCACTCTTGATTAAGACTTGAGGAATGAGATTATCACCCCTCTTTTATTGTCCATTCTAGGTCGCTCAAGCACTGCCACAGGGTCCTTTCTCTTGGCAGATCAAGATGAGCAGGTGATAGCAAAGGTTGTAAGGTTTTTAGCTGGGGCACTCAGAATAGGATCCACTATTTGACTATTGATTCAAAACCCTAAAATGTATTTTAGATAACTGACTTTTTATTTCTATTCTTTGTATATTGTATTGTTGTTTTATTGCTATGGCCAATAGCTGACACAAATAAAGATTCATTCATTCATACCCCAGAA
This sequence comes from Podarcis pityusensis, assembly GCF_964106645.2. Lineage (NCBI taxonomy): Eukaryota > Metazoa > Chordata > Lepidosauria > Squamata > Lacertidae > Podarcis > Podarcis pityusensis. Next base: position 89,997,039 of record NC_138031.1, on the reverse strand, counting down.
GCTTTTGCTCCTTACAGCCTTCTAAAACAGGTTGCTAGAAGCAAGCAGCCAAGTGGGGGCCCTTTCTTGATTGATTCTGTCCTTCTACAGTACCGAGGGAGAAGGCATTTTAAGACTGGTTAGGGTAAGGCAGAGGGAGCCAATGTGATACCTTCAAGACATTATTGGACTCCAGTTTCCACATCTTCCCCAGCCAGCATACTCAATGCCCAGGGAAGACGTGAGCTATGGTCCAACAATATCTGGAGGGCCCCACACTGGGGTATGGCAAGGGGATAATGACCTCTGTGACACTGAGGTATTCCTCCAAAAGAAACCTTCTCCCTGCAAATAATGGGCTTTGGCAAGACAAGGTGCAGCCTGTTCGTCTTCTGCTGCCAACCACAGATACTGGGCCCTTTGCCCATTCCCCAAACCACATGAGAGCCACTGTCCCATGGGGCTTCCATGGGGCTGGGATAATATTCAAGTGACCCAAACACATAGACATGAACGGACGCCATAGTGACTTTAGCTTCCTATGGAGTTTCTGAACAGTACTCACACACTGTCCAGCTATGCCATGTTTAAAACTGCTTTTAATACTTCCTTCATTTTCAAATGTGATTTGCTCAGTGGCCCAGGAGGTCTCGGGTGAGAAACACTGGACCAGAGGGTATGAGCACAAAGTGCTGTTTTGTAGCCATGCCATGTATACTGAAGCAGAAAGAAAGAGGGTGCAACTCCACAAAGGGCTGATGCAGGAATATATACTGATGCTTCAAAAGTAATTACTATGCACCTTTATGGAAAACTGGAGACTACAGGATAAATCTCTACAAGAAAATGTGATACTTAATTTTCTTATTTTAAAAAATCCTACGAGACTGTATTTGAGCACTTGGAAGGAGAGGGAGAGAGCGAGTGAGGAACAAGGCAAGACAGATAGAAATAGAGAAACCGCTAGTAGTGGCTCTTTCAAGATTTTTGTCAGCTCAAAGGTTCACTTCTGGTTCCTGCCCTGAGACCACACACAGACTAGAAACATCCCTGATCCACATATCCAGACTTGCACATGAACTTACGGTAAGTATGCACAGCCCAAGCACAGAGAGATTTATTCTGCTGGGCTGCGTGATTAATTGCTAATGGGCCAAGGCACAGATTTATATAGCATAGCAAACAAGTACAGTGGTACCTCTGGTTACGTATTTAATTTGTTTCGGAGGTCCGTTCTTAACCTGAAACTGTTCTTAACCTGAAGCACCACTTTAGCTAATGGGGCCTCCCGCTGCTGCCGCGTGATTTCTGTTCTCATCCTGAAGCAAAGTTCTTAACCCGAGGTACTACTTCCAGGTTAGTGGAGTCTGTAACCTGAAGTGTTTGTAACCTAAAGCATCTGTAACCCGAGGTACCACTGTATATGTATTTGTGGCTGCAGAGGTGAACAATGGGAACCTGTCTCATTTTACCTAAGTCTGGCACTAACACCTTCCAAGCTTACCTCTTCAGGGTTAATTTCTCTTTTTTTGCTGCAACTCCCAGCCCCCCCCCCCCCGACCATTAGCCATGCTGGCTGGGGCTGATAATGGGAGCCACAGTCCAACAACAACTGGAGGGGAAGGTGTTGGCTACAGAGGCAGTTTTAGCTCAACAACTTTGGGTCAGGGAACATTCCTATATGATACAATGGATGAACATTCTTGAGCTCTGTCTGCAATTAACAGCAGCCAAGTTGAAAGAAATCCACATAATTACAACCTTGCTGCTAAAAAGACTTCTGCTACAGACACACTTTCCCAGCTAAACACTTGCTGTGCAGCTCACTGTTGTTAGCTATAAATAAAAATGAATGGAGGGAGAAGTTTTGTACACTACAGTGGTACCTCGGGTTACATATGCTTCAGGTTACAGACTCCGCTAACCCAGAAACAGTACCTCAGGTTAAGAACTTTGCTTCAGGATGAGAACAGAAATCGTGCTCCGGCGGCACGGCAGCAGCAGGAAGCCCCATTAGCGAAAGTGGTGCTTCAGGTTAAGAACGGACCTCTGGAACAAATTAAGTACGTGACCAGAGGTACCACTGCATTAAGTGTTTTTAAAATCTTCAGAACTCAAAAGACATACAAAATATCATCAGTTGCATCTGAGTAATTTCTGTCTCTTAGCTTTTTCCTGGCTCCTACTGCATCCCTTGGCCCTGTTTCACTTGCTTCCTTTGCTTCCCATACTATTTAATGTTTCGAGGAAAACATGCAATATGCAGATTCAAGGCTCTCCACTATAAGTCCTGCCTCCATTAGTGCTGCCAGGTAGGAGGGTAAATGTCTGCAACATTACACTGTCTGAAAGTGAAGAACTCTGCAGGGTAAAATCTGGTTTAAAACTACTAAGCTGTAAATTATATATGACATTGTATTTTTAAAGCCCTGTTTTATGTATGCACACAAAGTGTGATGCATCTACAGTTATGTACTCATCATTTTTATGAATGTTATTTTATGAGTCATTTAGTGTGCATTTTGAACAGCTGGTTTTAAATTGTTGTGTTTTTATCATTTCATAAGCTATGTTGAAGGAGGGGGGTTGTATATCCTATGAAGAAGAATTTAAATGGGAAATAAATAAGTAACATAAGATAAGGTACCATGTGGTTGCTTTGAATGAAGCACTTCAAAATTGTAAAAATATAGAAGCTGCAGCACACAGATAAACATGTAAAATTTGAAATAATATGTGATCCACATCTACCTGTCACAAGCAATGCCATGAAATTCCTATGGGGATTTTGAGATGGATAATGAAATCAAGGAGACTGCAGTAATGGAAGACTTCAATTACTCCAATATAGGCTGGGTACATATGTGTTCTAGTCACAACACAGAGATTTTTTTATTTTTAAGATACCCTAAATGATTGTACCCAGAACTTTTGGTGATGGAACTGGCCAAGTAGGTGCACGTGTGTCAGGGTGGAGCACACAATCCTGGACTTAAGTGGTGTCCGGAACCTGGTGTGAGATTTAAGCGTTGTTGTACCAACCGGGAACAGTGACTATGCGCTATCAAATGCAACATGTATGAAAGTGGACATTTGCTGGGAAGGTCAAACATGGTCACAAGTGATTTGAAAAGAGGAACTTTGTAAAAAGGACATTGAAATGCAAAAACAAGGGAGTGAAGTTTCTCCAAAAAGCTTGGGGGTTATTTAAAACCATGGTAATAGAAGCTCCATTAACATGTATTCCACAACAGATCAGAAAAGGTACACTGGGGCCAAGAAGATTAACAAGCAGAGTCAGACTGGTTAATGAGCAGTCCCTCCCATCAAACACCTCCACCACCTCCCCCCCCAAAAAAAATATCCGAAGCAGGGGATTTCCCAGCGCTGTTAACAAAGCATTTACCTGTGGCCAAATAGATGATGTGAAAAAGCATGTCCTTGCCTTGGACCACGTCCACCACCACGTGGGAAAAACGGCTGTTGTCTTCCATGAAGTAAGGAAAGGGTGAGATGGGCTGGATCACTTCATGCATCAAAATAAATTTCTGGGCATCTTGGAGATTCCTCTCTGTCAGATTCAAATATGCACCCTGGTCCATGGTGCCACACTGAAAAGGCATAGGTTTTCTACTATTGTCATAATAAAAGATTTAGCGAATGAAGACAAACCCTTCATATCCCTAGATAAGAGAATCCCCAAGCTAGTTCTTACATAAATTTGTGCAGTAATGACTGGTCATTGAGCTACACAATGTACTTCAAAGAAAAATGTTTTTCCACACTGGCAAGTCATTCATACTTCCTCTGCAAATATATGACAAAATAAATATAGCAAATAATACAATTAAGGGCAATGAAAGAAAAAAGGCAGGAGGAGGTTTTTTTGGTGGCCATATACATGTATCCCAAATATATGGGAAGAGAATGTAGGGTTTTGACAGATGTCTCCTCCTGCAGCTGCAGCAGCAACTCTTCAAGGGTCCTCTTTTCTGCCATGGGGCCTCACCTGAGACAAAAGCCAGGGTGGAACAGGAAATTCCTTGCCAAGCTCCATCTTGCCAGACCGAAGAGCGCTGGCCGGAGGCAGACCGTCTTGCTGTGTTCTCTCAGGCTGATTAGGAAGAGGATGACCTACATATCCTCAAATTCCAAAGGGTCTAAAATCATGCTCAGGTTGAGGGTAGATTTGTCTACATGTTTCCACACCACCTTTCTCCTGCCTGTACAAAGTTGCCTCCTTCCTTTCCACACAAGAGGCATGCAGAGGAGGATAACAAGCAGAAATAATTGTTTTTTCCCCTCCTGTTGAGCAACCTCAAGGTTTCCCTGCCTTTATGTTGCCTCTGGCACTGATGACTCTGAAGGCTCAGATAGGACATCTTCCTTTTTTATTTTTCAAAACTGTTACTGGTGAGTTAGTTTAAAGTTATTTTTTTAAGAATAAAATGCTGCATGTGGTTACATTTAAGCAATCTTTTCTTTTTTTATATAATGTCATAAGGCAGCAGCCAACCCACAGTTTGTCTGAAACAAGACAACTGTTTCATAAAATAAAGTCTTTAAGCACTCTTTGGCTTTTAATACTCAATCATTTTGTTCTTTAAATGAGGACTGGGTGTCTTGTTCGACATCTGAAGGGGAGAAATTATCCAGTTCTGTATCCACTTGTGACTTCACTTGTGTTTGGACAGAATAATTTTGTCTCCATAGAGATGAAGTTGAGGAGAACTTGCTAAAGCCTCCATAATAAAAATGGGCATCCTGCGTTTGCACACTGCCTACTCAGATTCAGTGATATTTTTCTAAGGACATTCAAAGAGTACCAAGTCCTTTCAAAGTTTTTCTTGCATTCCTGAGTGGGGGCTGGGAGACACTTGCAGAGAAAGAGTTGTACTACTGGTCTCATCAAGCCTCATTCTATTGCTCTTAACCTTCCTTAGAGGCTTCTCCAAAGCAGGAATTTCCAAGATTACCTCATGATTTTAGGTGACTTTTGATGGCAATTCTAACCCCAGATCTTACCAACTTTGGCCACTGTTTTACCAATCCAAGACTTCCCAACCAGACACCCAGTGTATATAAGCAGCAGATCCTGAAAGGGCCACGGGTAGGCAAACTAAGGCCCGCGGGCCAGATCCGGCGCAATTGCCTTCTCAATCTGGCCCACAGACGGTCCAGGAATCAGCGTGTTTTTACATGAGTACAATGTGTACTTTTATTTAAAATGCATCTCTGGGTTATTTGAGAGGCATTGGAATTCGTTCATTCCCCCCCCCCCCCACAATATAGTCCAACCCCCCACAAGGTCTGAGGGACAGTGGACCGGCCCCCTGCTGAAAAAGTCTGCTGACCCTGTGCTAGGCAGTGCTTTTTTCAGGGGGTACTCAAGTGTACACAGTCCTGGCACCTCTTTTTTTGTTGTCAAAAAGTGTGGCACTTAGTATAGCAACGTCATGGTGAGTGAAGCAACTTCTAGAAAAAAGCACTGCTGATAGAGCTATGCCACAACTTGACCCATTTACACCTTTGGGGTCAAAAATAGTGCTTTTGGTGAGACAGAGCTTTTTTCTTCAGTTGTGAGCATGTTCACCCCTTCCCAACCCATTAACTATAATTGTTTCTCTGATTTTCTGTTACTTTGGATTGATTTTTTATTTAAACGTGTTTTCTTCCTGAGGACTGTTTTGAGGCTCTTAAATATACATATATTGTTTTATTGGCTTCAAAGCTTAGCTCTAAAGAGAACTACACAACATTGCAACTTTTCAAACAGATTCTATTGAAAATTAATGGATTTGGTTCCTGACCTCAACTCAGGATAGGTATGAGAAACAAGAACATGGCAAGTACACTGATGGAGAACAGTGGCTCCTCTTTTTAGGGCCATTTGTATGCACCCACACGGATGTCAATGTGTGACACATGTCACTCAAAATACCCAAATGAAGCTGTTTTTTAGCAGCATGTTATCATTAGAGGTGTACATCAATGCATGGTAAGGACAGAGATCACAACTGCAGTTGGACAGAAATATTTCCCTGTAGTCATAATGAGTACAGGGCTATCTCCACTCTTGCAAAACAACTAATCCCGTTTTAAATATCGTTTTTATAAATTTATTCCCCCTTATTTTTGATCTCTGGAGTACACTATAGTTCAGAGTTAAAACTGGATGCACATTTCCAATTTAATGAAAAGATTACTTGCAGGGTATTAAGGGTAATTAATATAACTAATGAATAAACTGAAGTGATGCAAACCAGTAGTTTTTGCTGCTCTAATCTTGCTCCCCTGATCACATACTCCATAATGCCCAAGTTGAAACATGGCAAAATCACCAACCCTCGGGGTGGTCACCTGCCATGTGTGATGTGCTGCTTTGGATGTGCTTCCTTCTTAGTGCAGAAATGCCCTCAGTGATCTCTGAGGATGGGACATTCTGGAGCTTGTTTGTATCAGGTGATAACATATCATTCATTCAACCAATGTAGAGGCACGGAAGGTAATTACAAGACCTCAGAGGATGCTGCTTGGAAGGCCATTTGCTTAGAGCCTCACAGAATATTCATCCACTTATCACTGTACACTAACACACACTCTCAAGTCACATTAGTGGGAATGATGGCTTGATTTGCTCATGTTTTATTCAGTCCATAGCCACATTGCCCATGACAATGGTCTGCTTTATTCCCTGGTCTAGATTAATGTCACCCATAACCAAGTGGCTGCTTAGGAAGATTTCTGCCCATTGGCTCAAAGTGAGGTTGGGCACACCACCTTCTGGTGAACCCTCACAGGGGCATTTCCTATAGCAATTTAGAGAGAGCTTCTTCCTAATCATCCCATCATGACAAGGAAACTGGAAGTATGCTGGGCTGACACACAACAATCCGCCCATCATCTCAGCTACTTTTTAAAATGCAATAGCAGTTTAAAGACAATTCATATGATTCAGTACCTCCCCCCTGCCCCCCCCCATTTCCCTCCAAGTACCTGAAAGTTGGGGTTAGGGTTGGGGTAAGGCAGCCAAGCAGAGCGGGAGTTCTCTTGGAACTTAAATGGCCCACTGAAGACCTGAGTTATTGCAGTCATGTTGAATACACAAACGGCTGAAACTGCTATGCTGTTCCTTAAAAAAGAAGAAGAAACACACACAAGCAACACCACACACAAACAAAAGATGAAGTACTTCAAGCAGACTGAAATACAACTCTTTCCCTTCATAGCTATAAAAGGGCACTGCTAGCATGTTAACAAAGAGGTGGGAAACCCAAGGTCCTCCTCCTGCTGCTGGACTACAGCTCCTGATCAACAGCTGGTTGGCAGATGCTGATGTGAGATGGAGTCCAACGATATCTGAAGGGCCACAGGCCACCCCTGTGCTAATAGCCACATGTAATTCATCTGTGAAAGAAAGAGGCAAGAATGGTGTGGTTTGCTCATTGTCAATTTAGGGGTTGGCAGGGAGAAAAGGCATGCTTGCAGGCGCAACATCTTACTTCATTTGTTTGTCCAAACCCCTCAAAATTCTGGATCTAAGGAGGGCTGAAAGCTCTCTCTACTTATCCAGGATTTTTTTAAACAACTATCACCCACTAACATAAATTGAAATAAAAAAAATCCTTCCAGTAGCACCTTTAAGACCAACTAAGTTAGTTCTTGGTATGAGCTTTCGTGTGCAAGCACACTTCTTCAGATACACTGAAACAGAAGTTGCCAGATCCTTCTATATAGTGAGAAGGTGGGGAGGGGTATTACTCAGAAGGGTGGTGGGAATGGGAGATAGGCAGATAGCTGGGATCTCGTGCTTGCACACGAAAGCTCATACCAAGAACTAACTTAGTTGGTCTTAAAGGTGCTACTGGAAGGATTTTTTTTATTTTGATTATGGCAGACCAACACGGCTACCTATCTGTAACTGTAACATAAATTGAAATAATGAAATCTGCCACTCTGAAGCTAATAAAAAACTGTCTAGGTGGTGTGTTGTTCGATAAGAGATTGAGTGTTTGGGGGGGGAGGCTCATTTAATTTCATTTTACACAGGTTGTACAATGACAATAAAGGTGTTGTTGTTGTTGTTGTTGTTGTTGTTGTTGTTGTTGTTGTTGTTATTAGCTTCCATTTAGTTCCAGCGTCACTGCAGAACAGCATCTCTATGCTTCTTGACTGACTAGCCTGTGTGTATCTTAAAACACATTAAACATTTGTTTAAGATCATCATTGCCCTGGGTCGGCTAATTACCCAAAGGTTCTGCCCTCCAGGGAAAGAGATGGCACAATGCAGAGCTCCTAAGCAGCAGCGCTTTCAGTTGAGTGGCTCAGATACAGGAGCAAATTACAAGCTGGTGCTCTCAGAAAAGCACAAGGAAAACTAGCTCAGCAGAACAGCAGATTGAATTGGAAGTTTTAAGAATATTGATAAAAAGTTTAGCTGAAGCAAGATAAAAGATCTTCAGTGCTGAGTGGAAGCAGATATGGAAGTACTTCAACTAAATAATTCATGGGGTAAAACACCAGCATTATATTTCTTTCTAAGAAAATATGTAGACAGGAGTTGGTAGACTTTTACACAAAACATTCTGTTTAAGTGAAACTGTTAGAGTGATCCTACTCCCTAAAAAAAGTATTCCACTACCAACACTGGGGCTACCACAACTACCAGAAAGAAGTTGATTTATATAAATTGCATTGGCTTCCAATTCAATTCAACATGTTGTTCATTGCCTTTAAAGCCCCTCCCCCCAACCCCCAACTTAGGACCAAACTTATTTAAAGGACTGCCTTCTCCTGCATAACCTTGCCTGGACACTCAGATCTTGGAGGACGGTCCTGTTATTACAGAAAAGGTCCTGAGCTGCATTCTCAGCAGGTGAAGCTCAGCTGGTGGGAACAGAGGACGAGATCTTCTCCTTTGCAGGCTCTGGAACTTTGCACCCTGCCTTGAGAGGCCCTCATGGGTCCTCCTTGAAGACATCTGAACAGTATTGCTCTTTAGGGCCTTTGGCCTATTGTCAACTGCTCTCCCACACTACATGATATTGATGCTGCGCTGTGGTGACTATAGGTGTTTCCTTGCCTGCTTGTTTTTATGCTTCTTTTGTTTTTAAAAAAGGATCTCATGATTGTTTTTAATGGACTTGTTAGTAGCACTGAAGATTCTTGATGAAGCCGAAAGCACAGGAGACAAATATTTCAATTAATAAATAACTGCTCCCTTAGACATATAATCACAGACTCATAGAATTGCAGAGTTGGAAGGGACCCCTGCGGTCATCTAGTCCAACCCTGCAATGAGGGGATCTCAACTAGATCATACATAACAGGTGGCCATCCAATCTCTGCTTAAAACTCCTTTCAAGGAAGGAAGTTTCCATTTAGTTGTGTTAAACTAAAAACTCCATCAACAAAAGTTTTCTGGTTTGAGAAGTTTGCCTGCCCTCAGGTCCTGCCCTTCTATAAGCAATGGACAGATGTATTTCCGTCAACGCTTCCTATTCCGTTCCTCCAAGAGCCCTTGTCTCAGAATTTTTTCAGTATCAATTCTATTTCCCAGGAGGAGCAGGCAGCACAACCCTTTTCTCTAATTCATTCTGAATATTCTAGAAATAAAAATATTTCATAAACTACATACATATTAGTGGTAAAGATCCCGTAGATTAAGTCCAGTTCTGGCAGGAAGAACGTACTCTGTAATTCATTGTAGTAAAATGGGATTTCTCCAGGGCGGGAGCAGTTCAAGCGAGCTTTCATGAAGGTGGTCCACGTGTCCTCCAGCAGGAACCTGCCTCCAATGTCATTCTTGCAAACTCGAGCAGCTCGGGAAAAGACTATTTTGCCACAGTCATACTCCACTGCGTTCTCTCGGAAGAAGAAATAGACGAAGTTCCCAATGTCATAAGAAGACACAAAATTTGGTTCTGAAATGCATCGATAGACAAAATATCAGAAAACAACTATTTTCAAAAGGAGAAACAAATGTTACACTGGACTGCTGTTGCTGTTTAAAAGCCACATCTACTTGTGATTGTGACAGTACCTATCTGTACATTTAAATTGTTGATGCTTTATTTATTATTTTATCCCTGTTTAGGGAAGCTTTTAATGTTCAATGCATTATTGTATTTTAATATTTTGTTGGAAGCCGCCCAGAGTGGTTGGGGAAGCCCAGCCAGATGGGCGGGGTATAAATAAATTGTTGTTGTTGTTGTTGTTGTTGTTGTTGTTGTTGTTGTTGTTGTTGTTGTTATATCCTGCCCTTCCTCCTAAAGAAGCCTAGGACATGACTTGAGAATATTCCAGCCAGGTGGTGCTTACTCCTCCACTCTCAGTTGCCTTACAGACACCTGCTCTTTTAACTGGTTCCATCCATTCACTCTTCAGGTCCTTCCTTTGGAAAGGTCTTCCGCTGAGTCTTTTAGTCCTCATCCCCAATTGTAATCAAGCTGAAGCACAGCTGACGCATTTGTACACATTCGTCCCTTGCCATCTTTGTCTCTCTCACCATGTTGTATTCCTCCATTTCCAGTTCCTTGGGGATCAAAGCCTGTCTTTTGTGCTTTTGCTCACTCATCTCTGTAAATTGCCATGTGCATTAAAATAATAGCAATGAATTTAATGATGCAGTCCAAAGACTGAGAAGGAGTCCATGTGCCAAGGATCTTTATAGCTGACAGTGCAGGAGACTGAATCCATGACCTTCTGCTCACAAAGCAAGCCCTCTGCGACTGAGCTGTGGACGTGTCCCTGCCTCTTCTTACACTCTCTCACCTCCTCTCTATGTTTTCCTCTCCTTTTCCTCACCACTCACCCCCTCCTTCCATGCTGAACTGCCAACTTTAAACCATCAGTGGTTGAAGACTTTCCCAGAGTCCGGAGAAACAGGCAACAACCTTTTCAAAAGCACCAAGAAAGGACTTGTGCTCCTTCAGAACAATATTTACTCACGTAAACAACCAGTTGTCTCTGCACTCACCATTAAGCCACTTAGAGTTGTACTGTGCAGTCCGGAGAGGAGGAAACACCCCCAAGCTGCGATAAATTGCAGGATCCCTTCCTGGGAAGTCCATGACTGTTGCTGCATATAGCTCACCAGTGCTTGCAAGCAGAGCGGTGGAGTTGTGCTGGGGGCTGTATGGACAGCGAGCCATGCCGCTGATCTGATCATGCGTCTCTTCCAGGTTATTTAGCTGCAGCGGAGGGAATTAAAACCATATTACTGAGCAGGAAACCATAAATCAATCTACAACATTACGTGCCACAACAGAGCGTGCATCTCTCAGTCCTCTCACACAGAGCAACAACCACTTTCTAGCTCTGTGGTGAGTATCTGAAAACAGAAGGCAGCACTCCCACTTGCACACTTTGCAATCGAAAGAAATCTAATAGAAAATCACTAGCATTAACTCTAATTGCATTGCATGGTCTCCCTGTTCATGATACCATCTGTGCATCAAATTCAAACAGTAAGAATGCAAAGAAAGGTGTTTTAAAAGGAACCTGCCCCATTAACTGGAGTACACTAATCTCAGCAGCACTGTGGGACTAGCCTGTTTCCAGAGTTAACCCAGCAAAGATATGATGGGATATGGTTCTCTTTTGCTTTCATTACCAGCCTCAAGCCTTCAGGATACAAGCAGCTTATAAATGAATACATAAATGAGCACAAAAATAAATAATTTCTAGCAGAAAATAAAACCAGGGGCAGAGTGATAGATCTCTTGGTGTAGGAGGCTCTGCCATCAAACATGCATCCAGAATCTATGTTCTGCTATGTTATTTTTCTTCCCAAGTTCTAGACATTGCTCAACGCGAGAGGCACAGTAGTGTAGGAAGCCCCCAAAGGACTTTTTTTAAAGCTCCAAAAAAGTTACATGTTGCATTTAATATGGGATTTCTAGTGGATCCAGGGACTAGCAAATCATCACAGGCACTGAAGGTATGAGAGGAGATGCTATACTGGGCCATCCTTAGAGTACTTATTTTTCTACTCTTGCTTCATGCCTGTCAATTTTCTGACTTCTGCAACATATTCAGACAAAATATGACTATTTATGCACTTTTCAACCTGATACCTAAAAACATTTGCCTTGTTAACTGCCAGTCCTGTACAGACATTCTGGATACTTACAACATGGTTGTTGGATCAACTAACTGCTCTTACTTAATATCCTCACAGGTATATAGAAAGAACCGCACACAATTCTGCTCCTTGTCTCTGAGCGGGTATAATTCTGCAAGGCATACGCACATCATGACCAAAAGGTTTATATTGTGCTTCTAGATAGCATAAAGACTCCATTTGGTTGCAAGCCAAAATGACTTAATTGTGATAGAAACCAACTATAAATACAGGAACTTCAAAAAGGGGAAATCTTAATTTAAATTGGCCTTATTTCTCGATTATTATTTTAAAATAATCTAAATTTGCTTAATTTAAATTAACTAGTTCTGACAACAATCAAACTCAGGGTCCTTCTCACCATCCCAACAGAACAAAATTTCAGTCCCTTTCCCTTTACATAACTTACATAAAGACTCCTCCCCACGACTCATGAAACTCAGTGCTGGCTTGCAGGCTGAGGCTTAAGTGGGGCTGTAACCAACTGCACGACCAGGGAAGGGGTTGATAATAATAAAATGAAATTGCATGAATAGTATTCAGGTTAGCCCCAATATTAAAGCAAGCTCTCCCACAGATTTCATCTAATTCCAACCTATGAATTGCCATGAACAGCATCAGCTAGGCAACCTCCAGATATTTCCAGTTACCTCTGCATCTTTCCTCCAGCAATAATCATGACTGCTTACCTACTTTATTTGTTTCTATTTATTATATTTCATTCTATTTCTATAGAAGCAACGCCTCCCTTTTTATGGATGCACATGTTGCAGCTACAGCAAAGAGGCATTTTTCCACCTCTGGCGTGCTAAGCAGCTGGTCCCTTACCTTTCCCGCCCCGACCTGGCCACAGTGATCCATGTGACGGTCACCTCCAGGCTTGATTATTGTAACTCGCTCTACGTGGGGCTGCCCTTGAAGCTGACCCAGAAACTCCAGCGGGTGCAGAACGCTGCGGCGAGGCTCCTTATGGGGCTCTCGCCGCGGGATCACATTCATTCAGTGTTTTACCAGCTGCACTGGCTCCTGGTAGAGTACAGGGTCGGGTTTAAAGTGCTGGTTTTAACCTTTAAAGCCCTATACGGCCTAGGACCCTCATACTTACGGGACCGCCTCTCCTGGTATGTCCCACAGAGGACCCTATATGGTCCACAAAGAATAACATCTTGGAGGTCCCGGGTCTCAAGGAGGTTAGTCCAGGGCCAGAGCCTTTTCAGCTGTGGCCCCAGCCTGGTGGAATGCTCTGTCACAAGAGACATCTTTCCGCAGGGCCTGCAAGACGGAGCTGTTCCGCTGAGCCTTTGGTCTGGGCCCAGTCTGACCCCCTTCTTTCTATGGGACCCTGTATGTAAGTGGCTTCCTTGGCTCTTTCTATCGGCCCATATGGGACCAGCACGGGTGGCTGGGCCTGGTGAACTTTTAATTTTATTTTGATTTTAAATGTGATTTCAAATTGTATTTTAACTAATCATTTGATTTTGTGTTTTTAATGTATTAATATATTTGGTGTTAGCCACCATGAGCCCGGTCTTGGCCGGGGAGGGCGGGGTATTAATAATAATAATAATAATAATAATAATAATAATATTTCAAACTAACTTTTGTATTGCCACCATGCACTCCTCCTATCTTGGAAACTGTAGTTTGGTACACGCGCTGAAAATCTTCTCTTAACTTGCCAACAGGACCAGAGCCTAGCATGTAAAGAACTGCAAAAAGGGCCTCAGGTGGATCTCCCCAGAAAGGGCGTTCTCCCAGGCAGCCATAGCACCCTTCCACCCCACACAATCCCAGTATCCAGGGCTCCCTGAGAAGAAGGAATCCAGTTTAATTCTGTAGTGTGGATTTGTCCATATTCTTACCGTCCGATTAGTGCAAATGGGCGTAAATGCATTAGTTCCACATGCAAAGAGTCTGTCCCCACCAATGAGAAGGACACGGATATAATTCTGGCACTCTTCCTAACATCAAAAAAGAAAGAGAAAACAGGATCATCAATGCCCCATAAGCAGCGTATGCTAAGCAAAACCTGACCTGCTCTTCAGTATCTTATGGTATGAAACTATGTATGAAAAAAAACAGATAAACTATACCTGAAGGTGTGTGCAGATTACCGTAAATTTCACTCCATAACACGCAGTTTTTTCCTCCTAGAAAGTAAGGGGAAATGTCTGTGCGTGTTATGGAGCGAATGCCTACAGATGGCAGGGGAATCTGCTGCAGTCGTGAGCAGTCCGTGGCTCGCTTTGAAACAGCAAAGCAGGTGTAAGCGGCTCCTGTCAGCCAGCGGAGCCGGGGAGGAGGGAGAGAAGCAGAGCGGGAGTTGGCTGCTTTAAAACAACCCCTGCTCTCTGTCCCTGCCTGCAGTTTTTTGCTGTCCGATTTTGGATTAGCCACTGTAGGGGCTGTGTGTGTGTGTGCTTGAGCTATCGTTCTCCTCCTGCTGCTTCCCCTTCACTCTCCCTGCGCCCCTGCGACTTTAGAATTGACACTCTGTGTGTCTGTGTGTGTGTGAGGGCTCCTTCTCCTTCTCTTGCTTCCCGTTCACTCTCCTGCGCCCCTGCGACTTCCAGCGCCCTGCGCCTTTAGGGCCAGTTCTCTCTCTCTCTCTCTCTCTCTCTCTCTCTGTGTGTGTGTGTGTGTGTGTGTGTTTTGACCTCACTGCACTTGTTGGGGGAGAGTGTTGGTCGCAATTTTTCTTGATTTGTCTCAGAGTGGTTACTATCGTGGTTTCCTTGCCGGGGAGGAGGGAGAGAAGCAGAGCCTGCTTGTTTTAAAGGAGCAAAGCCGGAGAGGAGCCTCTCCTGCATTATTAGCAGCATCCTTCTCCACACCCCCCACGCGTGCTCCTTGTCCCTTGAGTGCTTTTCCTTCCCTCCCCACTTAAAACATGGTTACAAAGCACGGATCCACATGGATCCTCAGGATTTTTCCACTGGGTCACCCCAAACTCACCGTCAGATCACATGTCTGTGGCCACAGCATGAACCACAAAAAACATACATCCACTGTTTCGTTTAGAATATTTTTTTCTTGTTTTCCTCCTCTAAAAACTACGTGTGTGTTATGGTCAGGTGCGTGTTATAGAGCGAAAAATACGGTATATTTACAATCAATTCCTAATTACAAGAAACCCATTGATCCTTTTGAGAAGCTCTGCTGCATCACTTTCTCTATGCTTTGTTGTAGCAGTTGACTCAACTGTGGCAAGGGCCACTAAAAAACTTAATGCAAGTAATTCAGGCTCTTTTTTCCTCCAACCTCCAACAAACAATGCAGTACTCCATTCTTTGCTGTATTGCACATTGAATTTTCTAATACTAAAATGTCACAATGGTCCTCTCTAATTCTACGATTCCTTTCTTTACATGCACTCACATTTTGCACCCTGTAACTCTTCCAGGCATTTTGGATTTGGTATAACTCTTTGGGGCCATACTATCTCAGGTTCATAAAGGAAGCTGTATGAAGCCCACCCTTCCCCGTGAAAGAGGGAGAGATGGGGAGGGAGAAAGGGAGCATTGTGGCAAACTCAGTTATTGATATGTGGGGGTAATTTCAGAGGAACAGACACTCCTTGGAGCAGGCACTGCACCATCCACACCTGGCGATGCAGAAACTGTCAAACATTCGTAGAGTTGGTCAAAGGAATCAATCAATCTCCAAGTTTTTCTGCCTCTTTCAAAAGTATGATTCAAGGGTGCCTTGGCTGTGACTGTGCTCATAATTGTGCAGCTGGACATTTTTGTGGAGGTCAGCTTGTCCATACAAGAACTATGTGCGTTGTGGGCAATGCCAAGGCAACCCTTTGTGGTCTATATATGCAGCTACCATTATATGTGGCATGAAACAGACTGACTGCAGTCACAGAATGCATTCAGCCCATAGCTTTGGGGTATGCAGAACAAAGAGTATTCAGATTTCTACCTTGAAGTACTATCTCAAGGGGAATTATGAATTTTATAAGATTTGTAAATGCCAAATAATCTCTGGTGTCTGTACTATATGTTGTCATGCAAGCAGGAAACAAATTTGGTGAGGCTTGTTTCTATTTTCATAGTCCTAGTGTTTTAAAATTGCATCTGCAGATTTTTAAACCTCCAGCCTGACTTTTTCCAGAAGTAAGAATGCATTATGATTGGTTGTTATAACTGCAAAGATATGCTTCCTGCTTTTATCACTCTACCCCCCTCAAAGGACTGAATTTGGAAACAACAATAAAGGTCTATTTGCTGTACCATTCAGGTGCTTCCAGCACCCCAGAAAGTCTGCAGACAAGGCTGAGTGAAATTCAGTCTGGTTACCGACTTTGTCCCAGGACCAAAGAACAAAGCCTAAGGAGTTCACTGTAACTCAAAAACATGCACCCAACATGGTATACACTAGCAGGTTCCCATAATACTATAGCTCCAACTGTTCTGCTGTGGTGTGAGAGCAACCACAGTACAAAGACTCTTGAGTGGGACTTTAAGCATGCATGCACAAAGACGAACCCTCCAGTTCCTAAGCCTGCCAAGTGTCCATGCACTGGATGCAATATCTGCATGAGGTCTGTGTGTCTGGGTCCAAACTGGAGTTAACTCACATAGGACACTGCACAAATGTGCAATCCAGTAAGCAGATCCCAACAGGTCTTTAGGCAGGAAAGATGCACACACTGAGCAGTGTGGTCTTGTTCCTTCACTATGTACAGATGCTAACTTGATTAGAACCTTGCTTGAATGAGTCTGCAATCCTGTGAACATTTTCAAGTAAACATGCATAGGCACAAGTGGACAGATGAACTTTCTCACTCGGATCTAGGAAATTAATTATTTAAGAAGGAGCTACTCACCTTTGATTTGCCTTTACTGTAACAAGCCTTTGTAGTAGCTTCATCACAAGACCACTCCACTCCCTAGCACACAGAAAGAAATAAAGATTAGATGCAGAAAACAACAAGCAAAATGCCCAGGAGCAAGCTTAGAGATCGTGTGTTTCCACTGAAATAAACAATAATGATTTAAAATTGCATGGGAGAGAAAATATAATGGCTGTATTTGGGCATCACGGTAAACCATAAATCATGGCTTGCTGGGCACGAGTGAATCATGACTGTTTCGCTTCTCCACGCTAGCACTGGGAGCAAGCAAACCGCAAGCCCTGGCTCAGCACTGCTTCTGAACCAGAAGTCGTGGGTTGTTTTGCTCCAGATGATGGTAACTTACAGTTTGCTTTTGGCTTAGCAATCATGGTGTGCTTCTTCTGCACGCAAGAGGCAAGGAGTGAAGCAAGTAAATTCATTCACGCACAGGATGACGAAAGACCAAAATATAACTATGGAGAAATTAATTCAGGGCCACACGTAGCCACATTTGTTCACCTGTTTCCCTTGTTCATGTATGAGGTGTGGCTGGGGTGGGTGTGGGGTTCAGGGTCTTGTTTCAACATCAAAACCCTTAATGTGCTGAACAAGCACATTAAGAAATAAACATGTTTTTTATTATTTAGAATGGCCAAAATGTTTACGTGTTTATTTAAAAAATCTGTATGCTGCCATTCACCAAATGATTTCAAGACAGGGCAGCATACTAAAAACCATGAAATACTATAAATAACAAATAAACACCATAAGGGATTAAAACAAAACATGAGGATGCAGGATGGATAAAGATGCACATTAAAATCAAAGACGTTTTAAAGACCCAGGTGGAAAAAAGCAGTACCTTGAAAACCAGGGAGATGACCGCAATTTAGGTCCCAGGGCATTGCTGGGAAACCTCCAACGGGTCATTTCCCCCAAACCACGTCCCCCTGCTGTACATCTGACATCATATAAGGTAAGGCTCCCTGTTGAAAGCAGAATTTGCAGGAGCCTCTGATCAGCTGATGCCTGCAAATCTTTGTATCTTTGCCTGTGCAGTATATTGATTTCTGCAGTACTGCTGTTGAAGTCACAGAGTAGGCCATTTACCTCCCTGTTCTATGGACAACCTTTGAACATTCATTCCCTGCATTCCTTGCAACCAAGTCAGTGTTCATGTGAACCTAACCAGTGTGGTGTCATAGTTAGAGCACCAAACGAGGACTGAGGAGAACGGTGTTCAATTCTCTCTCTCCTGAACCATGAAGCTCACTGAGTACCTTTGGAGCAGCCAGCAACACTCACCCCACTTCACTGGGTTGTGAGGATAAGATAGGGAGAAGATAGTATATGTTGCCTGGAGGATATAAATATTATATTTATATTTATATATTTATTTTCAGGGTTTCATTTTCCTCTCTAAAAAACCTTACACTATTCAGTCAGATATTAAAAGTACATAAAATTAGTATATTATTAATTATTTATCAATAATGCATTCTTAATGTATCATTCTATATGATTAGAACTTCCAAATTATACTAAAGATTATTATACTAATAATCCAAATTATACTAAATCCCTATGTGGGACTGATATACCACTGTACTGCTTGACAAAGGGGAGAGTTGAAGGAAGAGTTGAAGTCATCAATTCTTTGTCTGCTGAGGGACCAGTTTCCATGGAGACACAGCCGTCAGCTGAGACAGACTGGAAGAGGGAGGGAGACCCACAAGATGCTTCTCCTTTCCAGGCATGGGCTGGAAATCTGTAGAACCTTTGCAAGTTTTCACTTGACTTGGCTAGTGCAATTGCCTCTACCTGACTTCAGCAACCCTACAATTGGCACAGAAACTAGAGCTGTGACTTCTTGATTCTTGTTTAAATAAATTCCCAAAGCCAAGAATCAACACTTGGCACATAGCATCATGCAAGCAGCTTTTCTTGGAACCTGTACTTAGTTTGCTGTGAAATAATAGGCGGGGGGCGGGGAGTATTTAACAGCAGGGATAATAGCTCAAAGATAATGTGATTTTCCAAACTTTCTACTGTCAAGGAACCTTGTTCACATTGACTCGCATGCAAAGTAATCAAGCTGTGATTGTCCCATGTGTTGGAGAAACTGCCCCATAATATTCCACATTTCAGAAGGAATTGGTCCTGATTTATCACTGCATCTGAAAGAAACTTCACTGTAAGTCAGGGAAAGTGTTTCCTGTGGTTTGGAGAGGGCTCGCCCTGAAATGTCAGCGCATCATTTTTTAAAAGTCTCCTTGAATCAGGGAGGGGAACAGCAAATTCTAGAAGCATATTAAAAGCAGACTTTCGGATAAAAGTCAACAAATTCACGGTTGCGGGTTCGTCGGGGAAGGAGTAGGACGTGTACCTTGCGGCTGATAGGAGCGGAATTGTTTTTAAAGGCTCCGTTCCTGAAAGTGTAAAAAAGTAAAGGGGAATGGCCAAGCATACCAAGCAGCATAGCTGTCAAGCGTCCCTTATTTGGCGGGACAGTCCCTTATCCCAGGGCCACGTCCCGCTGCTGTCCCTTATTGATGATGTCCCTTAAATAAGCTACTGAAGGTAATGGGGCCCTTTCTATGTCCAGCTGTGCTCTGTCAACAACAAATTGTTGCTGGTTTTTTTGTGTTGAATATATGCTATATGGTAATTTATGGACCTAATGGGTATCTAAAGCCATTTGCACGCAACAAAATATGTATTTTATCAAAGTAATTGTTGATCCCTTAGTTTGGCTGCTGATCCCTTATTTTCAAATCTGTAAGTTGACAGCTATGCCAAGCAGACTGCCCGTACGTCCACTGGTGGCAAAGCTCCACGTAAACAGCTGGCTACCAAAGCTGCTTGGAAAAGCGCTCCCTCTACTGGTGGAGTCAAGAAACCTCATCGCTACAGGCCTGGTACTGTGGCGCTGCGAGAGATTCGTCGTTACCAAAAGTCCACGGAACTTTTGATGCGCAAGCTTCCGTTCCAGAGGCTGGTAAGGGAGATGGCTCAAGACTTCAAGACAGACTTGAGGTTCCAGAGTGCAGCCATTGGTGCTCTGCAAGAGGCTAGTGAAGCAGATCTGGTGGGTCTCTTTGAAGACACGAACCTGTGTGCCATCCATGCCAAGAGAGTCACCATCATGCCCAAAGACTTCCAATTGGCTCGTAGGATATGGGGGGAGAGGGCTTAAGAGGAAGAAGTTTTTATGGTGTTTTGTAGTAAATTCTGTAAAATACTTTGGTTTCAATTTGTGACTTTTTTTTGTATGAAATTGTTTATAATATGTTACATTTGTACTTAAATCATTCCATCTTTCACCCAGGATGAATGCTAAAAGTGACTGTTCACATAAAAACGCAGTGATGTGAGCTTTGTTGCTCAACAGTGACAAGTTGCTAATATGCAGACGGGATGGGTGATCTTTCTTGCTTTTCATGCATGTTTCTGTATGTTAATGACTTGTTGGGTAGCTAAAATTGTAAGGTACTAGAATTGATATAAATGTGTACAGGGTCTTTTTGCAATAAAACTGGTTATAAGGTAAAGGGACCCCTGACCATTAGGTCCAGTTGTGACCGACTCTGGGGTTGGGGCACTCATCTCGCTTTACTGGCCGAGGGAGCCGGTGTACAGCTTCCGGGTCATGTGGCCAGCATGACTAAGCTGCTTCTGGCGAACCAGAGCAGCGCACGGAAACGCCGTTTACCTTCCCGCCGGAGCGGTACCTATTTGTCTACTTGCACTTTGACTTGCTTTCAAACTGCTAGGTTGGCAGGAGCAGGGACCGAGCAACGGGAGCTCACCCTGTCGCGGGGATACGAACCACTGACCTTCTGATCGGCAAGTCCTAGGCTCTGTGGTTTAACCCACAGTGCCACCCGCGTCCCTAAAACTGGTTACAACTTGATCCAAAAAAAAAAAAAAGGCAACAAATTCTTAATTCAGGGCAAGCATACAAATAACCAGATTTAAACAATTATTTAATTCTGGTTCTTATATTTTCTTGATTATGATTACTGGATTATTTATACAGTGGTACCTCATGTTACAAACGCTTCAGGTTCCAGACGCTTCAAGTTCCAGACTCTGCTAACCCAGAAATACTACCTCGGGTTAAGAACTTTGCTTCAGGATGAGAACAGAAATCATGCTCCGGCGGCGCAGC
This sequence comes from Podarcis pityusensis, assembly GCF_964106645.2. NCBI lineage: Eukaryota > Metazoa > Chordata > Lepidosauria > Squamata > Lacertidae > Podarcis > Podarcis pityusensis. The sequence goes on along the minus strand of NC_138031.1, from coordinate 89,975,922 downwards.
AGCAGCAGCAGGAGGCCCCATTAGCTAAAGTGGTGCTTCAGGTTAAGAACAGTTTCAGGTTAAGAATGGACTACCGGAACGAATTAAGTTCTTAACCCGAGGTACCACTGTACAGTCAAACCTTGGTTGTCAAATGTAATCTGTTCTGGAAGACCTTTCAACTTCCGAAACGTTTGACAACCGAGGCGCGGCTTCCGATTGGTTGCCAGAGCTTCTTGCACTCAAGCAGCGAAAAACATGTGTGTGGGAGGCAGACCCCAGAGACAGCTCTTGAGGTTTGTTACAGTCTTCAACTGGCCTTTGTCTTTGCTTTGATCTGCAGCAATTAGCAGGTGATAGCATGTATCTCCATGCTATGAAAATGTTCACCTGCTAATTGCTGAAGATCAAACACTTTTAAAAGACACAGGAACCAGGGCTGGTTGAAAAGTTGACAACCGTGCCCTGTTCTGTTTCAGGACTTCTGATCTTCACTGTTCCACATGGTTAGGACTAGAAATCAGAGAGATCGGCTTTTTCCTGCTTAACCTGCTTCCCAATTCAGTGAATGGTTCTATTGCCTTGAAATGCCAGATTTCAACATGAAAAGTTTGGTCCAGCTCTAGTATACACTCTTGCCTTCTGTCTCCTGCTTTTCCCCAAACCCCTGCCTGCTCTAAGCACCAGATTCAGTTAACAGCAAGCCTGGTTCGTTTCTTTGTTTTTTGGTTTTTTTACCACCAGAAAAATACACATTTTACAGAGTAACATAAAGAAAAGGAGGGGGGGAGACAGAAGCAGATCTCTGCCCCAAGGAGCTTACAATCTCAGTTTAGACAGAGGAGAAACGAAGGAAGGAAAGAAAAAGGTAACTGGATGAATGGAAGAATATAACTGAAGGCAGTTCAGTGAGTGGAGTCCAGCAAGTGGAGGCTATTTATTTATTTATTTTTATTTAATATTTACAATACACTTATACTGAAGTATACAACACCACCACACTTAAACTTATAAGTATTGTTTAGGCACCTACTTAGGAGAAACATCAGTCATGTCAAAGGTGCCGCTGACCCCGCTGCCGCATAGCACCTCAATACAATATGTAACACAATATTTTAATGTAAGAGTTAATTTCGTGTGCATAGCGCCGTTGAGTCTGACAAGCCCCACTGTTGTGAATGACAAGCGCTGCCGCTGGCACGGCGTGTCTTTGGTAAATGACCGCAGAAAGACGAAAGTCTTTTGGTGAAACAGTACGTATACATTTCAGTAATACTTAGGTATATATGTATTTTGTTTTTCTAGCTTAATCAAAATTATTTATTACTTCATAACAGGTAGATAGTTAAGAGCTTAGGCGGCTTCAGCGGTGGGCGTCCCCCAGAATTCAGCGCCCGGGTGCCCCGCACCCCTTGCACCCTGGGTAAAGACAGCCAAGCCCATAGGAGCTTTGGAGGAAGAACAAGGAGGAGTTTGTGTATGAATGAAGTATTGCGCTGTTACACCCATTATGACACACACCAGACAGATACAGCAACAGCATCTACCATCGCAACCACTTCATACCAACAGAAATACATCTCTTTTGAGCCCCTTCCAACTCCACAATTCTGTGACTCTATGAACTTCTATAAACTAAAAACAGAAAACAAACAGAAAAGAACAAAACAAAATTCCAGACAGATGGCAGAGCATGCCTTGGGCAGATGGGTCTGGTAATTAGACACTGGCAAAATATATTATTTCCAAAGGTGGTTGGATTACACCGCCTCAGAAAACAGCTACATAATTTCATAATTCCATTTAGTTGCGTTTTTACTATTGTTATCTGTTTGCCTTCACATCTTATGCCATGTATTCAAACACCATGTTTTTCAAAGGTGCAATGCAACCAAGAATATAATTGGACAGAACAAAATGACAGTAATCAGTGCAGGCTTCAGGTTTGCAGGGCTGGTGAAGGGGGGCTCTGGCAAAAACCGTCATCCTCCACCCCAGGAGTTTGCTAGCTGATCAGGGAGAGAGAGGCAGTGGGGAAGCAGCTTCTCCCTCGCTGCCATTGCTACTCACTTGCTCCCCCCTCCAGGCCTGGGTTTGGTGAGCACATGGGCAATGACAGCCAAAGGAGGAGAAGCATCAGGGGCAGAAGGTCCTTGGCAGAGAGTCTCTGCCAACCTCTGACAGACACAGATTGACCGTACCCATGCAACAATGGAATAGCATCACTGTGCATCGTTCCAAGATGTGTTAGTTGTTGTAGCTACTGACTCATAGTCAGGGAACAGAGTTTATTGCTTACTGAAGGAACCAGGGGCGTTTTACCCACAGAGGCTAGTGGCGCAGGGCACCAGGGCACCACGTTCTGGAGGGCGTCAGGGAAGAGGTGGAGGCTGGACGCGGCGCCTCCCAGCATCAGCTCACCGCCGAAGCATTGTCACGCCCGGTGCCTCCTTCTGCCGTGGCCACCACAGCACAAAGCGGCCAGTTGAGCCGGGAGGCACCGTGTCCAGCCTCTTCCCATTCGGGGAGGGGGGAGTGGACGCTGGAGGGAGCTTTGCACCATGGTGCCGGATATGCTTAAGACGGCCCTGGAAGGAACACACGTGAACATGAGAACTGCCTTGCTAGATCAACTCCAGTCATTTCTCCAACAACTGCAAGACAAGACAGCTCTGGAAACTTACAAGCAGAGCACAAGGGTTATGGCCAGGCCGAGGTTTAATTTAGCAGTAGTGGTTAACAGCAGTAATAGCTTCATCCTCCATTTAAAGCCATTCTGCTGCCTCCTGTGGTGTCTCTCATGGGGACAGAAGATTCTTCAATCCAGTGGAGGTTTTACTCAGCGGAAAGGAGACTGAGGTGAGTTTTGTCAATTGGTTCTCTCCTCTGCAGGTCCCCCTTCCCTCTGAATCTTATGTGCTGTTCTGAAGGGTCCCCCATTCAGGAGTAGATGGGGGCTGCAGTGAGGACAAACTGGAGAAAATCTCCTCCTTCCTGGTTCTGCTAAAGCCTCTGCTGGATCAAAGTGTCTTCTGTCAGCAGACGGTCACCACTGGATGCAACCCATTTAGCTAGTGGTGACTGTCACATCTAGCCAGACCCCCCAAAAGGAGTTATGCACTTGAGACTGGTGAGACTTTGCAAAATAGGGTGGCATGAGCAAGTTCTTTTTACCAGTTCAAAATACTCTCCCTAAGACTTGTTGCACCTGGAAGAAGTGCTGCTTTCTCTGTCGCAACAGCTCATGAGGAAGAAAGGAAAATATCACAGCCCACATTCAGAGAACCTGCGACGTTCTCTAGCTGCATGGTAATCTCAGAGGGAGAGAAGCCACTGCCTGAGGAGTCATCACCTTCCCCTCCTCCCAGACTACCCAGGCCAGAGGATGCACTATTGTCAGACTCCATCAGATCCTCCAAGTGTCCCTCGTTTACAGGGACAGTTCTGGATTTACAGAAACTGTCCCGGTTTCTGATTTGATCCCGGAATGTTCCCCTTTTCCTTAGAACATCCCTATTTTCATTGGAGTAATGTTGGAGGGTATGGAGTTATCTGACCCCCGAGCCATCTGAAGGGAAGTTTTTTAATGTCAGGAAGTTTTTTAATGTTTAATGTTTTATTATGTTTTTATATATGTTGGAAGCCACTGTGAGTGGCTAGGGCAACCCAGTCAGATGGGTGGGATATAAATAGTAAAGTTGCTGTTGTTGTTATGGACGCCTCTATTTTCGTCACAGAAATGTTGGAGGGTTGTCAGCTGAGGACACCCCTCACTTCCTCCAGCCTGCAGGAGGCAGCTTTTACAGAATAGGGCGATGGCCCTTTAAAAGAACAAACCATTCTCCTGAAGGGGTAGAGCAAAGGCAGGTCGCTCAGGCCAGCCAACCAGCTTTTATATGACTTCAGGATGCTCTTGAGGTAGCAGTTCTCCTGTCTAAGACTTAGTCAAGATGACTGAGACCAGGACAGGCAACATGGCAGCCTGCAGGTATTTTGGACTACAACTCCCATTATCCCCGATCATTAGTCATGCTGGCTGGGGCTGGAGGGCACCATGTTGAGAACTCCCTGACCTGACTCTGTAGGACATTCCGAGTTCTGCCGGGATATGCCATTACTGGAACTTTAGTGTGCAGTGCATATGCTCTGCCAGCCAGCAATGGTCCTTCCTCTTTCTCATTCCTCATAATAATTCACATGGTGGTTGTCTTTAAAAAAACACACACACAAAACAGTACTGCACATATTTTCATGGAACAGCCCCCTCAGAAGCCAGCATCCCTCCCAGCTCCTCTGAGCAGCCTGCATTTAAAGTTACTTTTTCAAACAGTTATGGTACCAACACATGGCAGCTGAGGGCATCTTAAGAGATGCAATGAGCATTATTCAAAACACTATTGAGAAGCAATTATGAGAAAATTCTTCAAGCTGTGTCAAAATGCGCTCAAACAAATTTGGCATTTATTTCCAGCCGTACCCTTTAGCAATGCTTGGCAGGATTTTTGGAATAATGCTGTTGAACTGGTAACATGTACTGTGGTCTTCTGTCAGACAAATTCTGTAATCAAACTGAGGCAGAACTGAAAGGATAGTGGTACATGCTTTAAAATAAAAGCCAGAGTGTGTATGATATCAATAGCTGAAGAATCTATATGGATGGCTGTAGAGAAAGGTTAGTGAAATATATAATGTGTTGTGCTATGCAAGCAGTCTTGCAGGGAACCTGGCATTACAGCAGATAAATAACTGTCAGGCCAAAAATCCTATGAATTTTAGTTTCTACATTTCTGTTTATTACAATTATAATTCCAACCTCTTTGAACTTCAGTCCTTGGTGAAGTAGCACATAGCTGCATTTGTTCTTACCTGTGCACACATTTAAAAGACATGTGGACATGCATGAATATTACCCATAGATTTATAACTCAGTCCTGTGCATGCCTAATCTCCAGTAATACCCATTAATTTCACTCGTCTCTCTCCTAGGCAAGTATCTATGGGAAGCACTGGTAACCACACAACAAAAATATTTGCCTGGCAAAGGGTGAAGCCACCCTCAATAAATACCCCATATATGCTAGTATTTCAACTTCACTCACCATTAACCTCATTAATGCAGGGAGTAAAACACCTGCACGGCTATAGTGCATGACCGTGTGCCTCCTTCTCCCCCTTTCTAAAAAAAATTGTAGGTGGTTAATTTGGACACATTGTGCCCCAAGCGCACAGTGAAAATGGCCCTGAGTAGGCAGACAGACCAAGTTCCTCTTGTAGCGGGGGTGGCTTCTAATATAAAGGCCTTTGGCTGCCAAGGCAAGCAGGTGTTTTGTATGTTTTTTAAAGGCATCTTTACAAGATGGACTATAAAGGCAATTCAGTAACAGCTGAAATCCTCTGTGCAATAGGAATACAAAATACAAAATGCAGACTCAGGTAGGGATCATGCGCACAATTAGTTTCCATGATTATGCTTAGCTTATGGGGAATTTCTGTTCCCCACAAGCAAAGAGTTGAATGCCATCCACGTCATGGCTTCACAAATTAAGAGCCAATTTATATGTTAGATTTTGAAGATAATTCACACATGACCTTTCTAGGTTAAGAGGAACATGTTTGGGAAAGTATTAAACACAAGGGCGTATTAGCAAAGAGCCAGGATTGGCTATAGTTCTCTCTGACATACTTGGTTGCCAGCCCAGGTTTTCTGTCAAATAATGTGTGGCAGAGGTGCTAAGTTGCGCCTAACATGGGGGGGGGGGGGAGGCACGCAATACAGGTGCGCTGGGCTCCTCAAAGAGTTGCGCACACACACCTTACCTGGCTGCATAACATATGGAGCTAAGACATAATTAAACCTTATCTATCTATAAGAAATGTAAATACAAACCATCAGCAGTAGCAACCATATTGTACATGTACAAGTCATGGTAGATACATTTGTATATAGATCACTGTAGGTTGTACCCACTTCAGACTGCAGGTGGGAATTCACTTGATGAAATGCCCTTCCGTACCAGAGAGAGAGAGAGAAAACCCTCTGCATAGAAAACTAGGTATCAAGGACAGAAGGCAGCAAAACCACATGCTCATAGTCCCTGAAATGCTAATTGCTAGAAGAAAGATGTATTAAAATAAGCCTACACAACTTGTCCCAAAAAGCTGTTCTGAGATTTATTTTAAAATACTGTATAGTGAGAAATAAAATATACAAGAGAAGCCAACTGTGCGGATAAAATTCAATAAAAATGCTTTAAAGGGGACAAAAGAAGGGGGAAACAAAACAAAAGTCAATTGCACCATTTGACATCCTGAAGCTTTTTCACATCTTCACTGAAAACGTTTTAATGTCCATTTGTTTTGCTTCTTTTTTAAAAGGGGGGGGGGTAAAAGTTAACTGCTTACCTGGATGAGAGAAAGATCCTCACTATGTAGCCTGAAGAGGTAGTTTCTAAAAGAGGGAAAGGAGAAATGGCATCAGTTATACAGGTGAACCAGGAGACCATGGTTCTTGGATATTCTTGATTTAGAAGCTTAAAAGCCTTTGTCACAGTAAACCTGGATTTGCCACTGACAGTGCACTTGACAAATAGCTGCAGCCGCCCCTAGCTCTTCAATAAGGAGTAAACCTATATAATGTATCTGTTAACCACACATTGTGTTTAGCTTAGCAGAACCAGGAGTTTGGAAGATTTCCTATTGAAATCAAACAAGCCCCTGCAATTTTGGAAATCTACTGCCTGCTGAAAACGTTTCTATTCTGCGAAGAAGTGTTGGCCACTTGTTCTGTATTTCATTATTTTATAGTTTTATGATGTTTCATGATTTTATTGTACACTGCCATGGTATTTTTCAATGAGTTGTCAATTTAGAAATACTCTGACAGAGAAATAAAACGTTTCAAAACTTGTTTGTCTTGTTAGGCGTTTCTAAGTGTACACTGAAGGTTGTCGAAAGCAGAGATGTTTGATAATTTTACTGTAGGTATCTTACCTTAAGCAACTTAGGATATGAGATCTACATTTTCTTTCTTAGTTTCTCTAAAGTTTACTCCCACTGGCATTTTGAGTGACTAGGAGGAGGATATACAAATATCTGTGTGTCTGTTATATATCAAATATTTAACTCTATAGACTCTTGACATGTGGAGCATAGACAGAGAGGAAGTCCCAGAGCCCAGGGTTGGATTCAAGTAGCACTAAGTAGGAATGACCTAGGCTTGTACAATGTGACTCTCCTCCCCTACATCATCCCCTTCAGGAGCAGTTTTGGGGACAGTGGGGGGTGCAGGGAGAGAAGGGGAAGGGAAGGGGAAGTCCCATTGCACAAGCAGAAGTCACTCTGTGCAATTATTTGGTTGAATACTGCAAAGGTCCTTTAAGGACCTTCCTTCTTTTCTTTCTTAATCTACAGGAGCTCATCTTTTCATACATTTTACATGAATATTTCTGTAGACTTTCCTGCAGCAAGCACAAAAATAAAATATTCCTCTAGTCAGCAACTAGATTTGCAGGAGAAGCTTGATAAAGATGGGATGAAAGTTGTTGGAGCAGCTTCCTCTCTCCAAAGTGGACTGTCAGTGACTATCGGCTCAACCCTAAATATCTTGCTTCTGAGTTGGCCAGATAATAGTCCTCAGAGAAGGGCAGTTTGGCCTATGGGCCTTCAGCTGCTTATCCCTAATTTACCGTATTTTTCGCACTATTGGACGCACCGGTCCATAGGACGCACCTAGATTTGGGGGGGGAAATAAAGGCAAAAAAATTTATTTCCCCCCCCCGCCAGGCGCGGGGCTGGGGCGGGGGAAGCCCGAGCTTCCCCCTCCCCCAGAACGGGACCCAGAGCCATGCCGAAGCTGCGCGCAGCTTTGGCATCGCTCTGGGAGCTTGCGGGGCTGGGGGAGGAGGAAGCCCTCCGCCAGCCTCCAAACCATGTCGGGAGACAGCGGGATGGCGCGCTGAGCCTCTCCCGCTGTCCCCCGAGTTTGCGGGGCTGGGCCAGCCTTCTAACCAAGTCGGGGGACAGCGGGAAGGGCGCGCTGCGCCCCTGCCGCTGTCTCCTGAGTTTGTGGGGCTGGCGACGGGGAGGAGCAGGCTTCTCCCCCCGCCAGCCTTCTAGCCAAGTCGGGGGACAGCGGGAAGGGCGCGCTGCGCCTCTCCCGCTGTCTCCCGAGTTTGCGGGGCTGGCGACGGGGAGGAGCAGGCTTCTCCCCCCGCCAGCCTTCTAGCCAAGTCGGGGGACAGCGGGAAGGGCGCGCTGTGCCTCTCCCGCTGTCCCCCGAGCTTGTGGGGCTGGCGGTGGGGCTCTCCTGAAGCCTGGAGAGCGAGAGGGGTCGGTGCGCACTGACCCCTCTCGCTCTCCAGGCTTCAGCGAAAGCCTGCATTCGCACCATAGGACGCACACACATTTCCCCTTCATTTTTGGAGGGGAAAAAGTGCGTCCTATAGTGCGAAAAATACGGTATGCAGAATGGAAACCCCGTTTTAGGAATTGCAAGGCTGAAGGTTTTTTTTAGTTGGACAGCCTCTCTCAGATTGCCTTCCTGTAGCAGCAGAGCATCTGCTGTTTTCTATTTGAGAAAAATGAAGAGCCAGCCAGGAAGTAACGACCTTCCTTTCCTACAGTAGCTCACTGTCAAAAACTTCTTTGAAATTTTCACCCTCACTACTGTGGTCTCCATTATTAAAACTCCTATCTCTCTCTCACACACATTTCCTCTGACAGCATCAAATCCGCAATGTGTAAAGACAGGACATCTCTAATGCAGCCATGAAGACCTTTGGATCTCCCATTTCCAACTCTCACTCGCTCTTGGTTACAAACTTTAATGAAACATCATAAAAATAAATGTACTGTTGTGGCTGCTGGCTAACCATTATTTTTGTTAGGTGGTTGCTGGGTAACAGCCCAAGATAATCTGTTAGTTTCATTAATTAACATGAATATCAGAAGGTGGTCTTTATAAAATCTGTAATAGGAGTTAAGGAGGTTTTTTCTGACTTTGAAAACAATTCAAATTCAGGTTTGGCCATCATCTTGAACAACTGTGGCAATGATTAATGAGAGGAACTATTGCTATCTCAGTACCTATGAAACCAAATTTGAATTCATAAATTATTTTTAAGAGGCATTGCAATAACCTAAAAAATTCCTTCACCTTTTGACGAGCAGCTGTTCCATTGTTTGAAGCCGTAAGGATTTAGAAACAAAAAACCAAAGCAACCTGCTTCAGCCCAGATCTGAAAAACCATATTTTTCTTCTCTGCAGAACCAAACCACCACCACCTCCACAGATCTCTTTTGGTTGTTTTTACAGCCAGGGCATGAGTGGTAGAGCTATATCAAAGGCAAACCAGGAGAGTACAAGCTGGGGAGGATTCATGGAGTATCAGGGCAGAGCAGGCGGAAAAATCAGCAAGCAGGTTCATGGCACATTCCAGGAGTTCCAAGTGAGAGCTTTTCAGCAGCCTGCTAACATTCTCTTCCTACTTCCTTCTAGAGGGGCTGGTAGGAGCATAGCTGTCAACTTTTCCCTTTTCTTGCGAGGAATCCTATTCGGAATAAGGGAATTTCCCTTTTAAAAAGGGAAATGTTGACAGCTATGGGTAGGAAGCTCAAATGAACAGGCATTGAAAGGCAGGACTGGGCTAAGGAGCAATGTTCACCAATTTGATCAGAACTGAATTTTAACAAACGTAAGAAAGAACTTTCATCCATGCACACTGCAGGTGGTGACATGACATGTTTTATTTAAGTTGCATTGCTTCATCAAAACAAAAACAACACTTTGGGGGTTAACTGTTTAAATTTTTTGGGCAACTAATAAAACAAACCACCAGTCATCATCTAAGCCACTTCCTTAAAGCAGTATTATTATAGCTCAGTCTGACCCCAGAAACCCAGGACAGTCAACATCTGTAGATAGCTGGAATCAAAAGCAGGATAATAAAAAGGGCAAAAATATTGCATGCTTAGGGCCACAACAGTTGTATCCCAAATTAAGATATTGCTGGGCAAGTTTAAGCATGTTTGACTCTTAACTGTTTGCAAGATTTGTTCGTTGGGCTGATTTGAAACTAGTAAATTCTAGGCTCATAGCAGAGTGTCAAGATGCACTCTACTGCTAAAAAAATCCACTCTTGACAGAAATACAAAGAGCAGTAACAGACAGTGCTTTAACCTGTTGTGAGTCAGCTTCACAATTTGCATGAAAGGGAGAAACACCCACAAATCAAATGCTAATTCAGCCACTCCCTTCCTTACTGTGACAGTCTAACCAGAACTGTATAATATGATTCTTTTGGCTGCATCACTGAGCTTCAAGTCCTAAACACTGCAAGGATTGCAGAATCTAGTTTTCTTTAAAAAGTGGTTACCAAGTATCACAGCTAATTTTGAAGTCCATAGCTTGTTCACATGTTAAGGTAAAGGTAAAGGTACCCCTGCCCGTACGGGCCAGTCGTGACCGACTCTGGGGTTGCGTGCCCATCTCGCTTAAGAGGCCGGGGGCCAGCGCTGTCCAAAGACACTTCCAGGTCACGTGGCCAGCGTGACAAAGCTGCTCTGGCGAGCCTGCACCAGCGCAGCACATGGAAACGCCGTTTACCTTCCCACTATAAAGCGGTACCTATTTATCTACTTGCACTTAAGAGTGCTTTTGAACTGCTAGGTGGGCAGGAGCTGGGACCGAACGACGGGAGCTCACCCCACCGCGGGGATTCGAACTGCCGACCATACGATCGGCAAGTCCTAGGCGCTGAGGTTTTACCCACAGTGCCACCCGCGTCCCTTGTTCACATGTTACATGGATATAAATGATGCATTTTAATCAAATATGCATTCAAACAAGAAAAATTAGCCATCTGATAAGAGAGAATTTTTAAAAGCATTGTCTCACCTTGCTCCAACAACAAGTTCTTTTTGTCTTGGATCAAATGTTATCTGAGAGAAGTCGACAGCATTTTCTGCTCTGAATACATGTAACCAAGGAGCAATCTCTATACAAACATAAATTTGATAAATACATAAAATCAGATTATTAGCATTAAAAATATTTAGCATTTACATAGATTTTTCAATGCTATCAAGGAACTTTGCCTATCTTATTTCATGAATCCTTACAACAGCCTTGTGAGCTGCTGTTTCTTTAGCATAGTGCTAGCCTAAGGCAGTCCTCTGACTGAGAGGTTTCCAGGCACAGACTCATGTGCTTCTTTCTGTCCATTTCTCCTCAGAAGAACTGGAGGTGGTTTCAAGATTCACACGTTTCCTGGTTTTGCATGAACCTGGTCCCCTTATATAGCTACCTGGAAAAGCAACTTCAAGCTATGGTTGTCAACTGTATGGTTTAGGATGGATTTATGGTTCATGTAGGTGCACATGCATTGTGAAAAGATGGTGTCATGGTTAAGGTTATCAGACCTCCCCGTTTCCCGGGACAGTTCCCAGATTTACAAATCTGTCCCCAGACAAAATCCATCCCCGGATTTCATTTAATGTCCCTGGATTTATATTTTAAGTGTTGTAGATTTATTAGTAGGGAATGAATGTTGCGTGATTGGTTTAATGGCACAAGACACATCATATGGGGACTTCTGGCAAGGCAAAATGGCGGGCGCCACGGCAGCGAGCAGCTCCAGAAGCCAGCCAGAGTCAACTGTGCTACCGCTGCCGCCGCCACTGCCAAGCGGGAACTGGGGATGCCGGGTGCATCAACTGGGAGAGCCACTAACCGCCCCCCCCCCCGCGACCCAAATCAAGCTGGGCGCGAGAGCGCCCGGCCAACTGTCCAGAGGCGCTCCGGGGCCAGGAAAACCATGGAGCCGACGCAGGGAGAAGGGGGAAAGGAGAAGGAGGAGGAAGAGAGAGAAAGAGGAAGGAGAAAGAAGAGGGGAGCCCTGACCTTGCCGCGCCACCGCCGCTGCTGAGGAGGAGAGGTAGGAGAGAGCACTGGGAGGGCAAGGGCACGTGACCAAGCCCAGACCCAACCCGAGAGAGCAGGCAGGGGCCCCGAGGAAGGCCAAGCAACAGAGGAGAAATATTACATTTTTATAATGTTAACGAAGAAGAAGCCATTTGCGTTCATGTAAATGCAATACAGTCCAGAGTTAACACAGATTGGTGTTCCTGCTTTCCTTCAGTTGCCCAAGGCAATATTTGCTTTTGTCGTTCTTATTATGTGTTTTGTATTCCAACTGAAGTTGAAAAGTGTCCCCGGATTCACTGGAAAAAAATCTGGTAACCTTAGTCATGGTTCTCATACACCCTTTAGGCAATTCAATGAGAATGCAAGGAACTGGGTTTTCATTTTTTAAATGGAAAGGCCAACCATGTAACAATCAGAGGAGAGAATAAGAACAGACAAAACCCCCTTAGCAAGGGGGGGGGGACATTTAGCAAGAGGACATGGTTTGTAAAATTACAGTGAGCAGGTTTTGGAGGGGTGTAAACAATAAAAACAACACTAGTAGAGATGAAACAGAAGTTGCAGCTGAAGACTGTGACCAGTCAAGACATTCAATAAATTTAGATGAAAGAGAGGGGAAGATAGCAAGAATGAAAGGATCAGTGAAAACAGGGAATATTGGAGATTGCTTACAGTTAAAAGGCACCCAAACAGACAAAAAGAGAAAAGGTTAAAATATAAGAGGAGAGCAGCAGGGTCAACTGACACCAAAAAATCAATAGGATTCAGAACATAGGAAGAGCCCTGCTAGATCTGACCAGGCACATCCTGCCCATTCTCCGCTTCACACAGTGGCCAGTCCCTGGAATGCCTCAAGAGAACAAGGAATGAGCTGACCATTACTTTTAAGAAAGGAAAGAGGAGGAGACATCAATGGAAGGTAAGAGGTGGGGGTGATAAGGGAGGCAAGAAGATGAGACACATGAAGATGATGAAGAAGAAACAACAAGAGATGAGTCAAGAGTGTGGTAGACATCATTGCTACCTTCCTGCACTCAGCTACATTCCTAGGTTTTTCTGTTTTGTTTTTGTTTCTTTGCTGGGCCTGCTGTTTTTTCTGTCTTTCATGAAACTAAAAACAAATATATTTTTAAAAAAGAAAGGAAGGAAGGAAGGAAGGAAGGAAGGAAACTTTATGCATAAAATAGTCAGCAGATAGGGGGAGAAAATTACATGGAAGAAGAAGGGCTGGGAAAGGAGATGAGAATTAATGTGGGGGGGGGGTGGGAATACAAGAAAGAGGAAAGGATTGATGAAGGAGGGGGGAAAGAGTGAAAGAAAAAAAATGCAGTTGAGGGAAACACAGAGATTAAAAATGAAGAAAAAGCAAATGAGAACGAGGTTTCTGCCAAAGATGCTCAAAGCTGCAAGAGATCACAATGGGTGAGGCAGTCATGAGCAGAACCTTGAACTGTGCTCTGCAGGATGCATTTATTCAGTGCATTGACAAAATAGTTAAGACACCCCACCCCCAGGAGATGAGCTGGTGATGCTCTGCCCCAGCTGAAGCTTCTAAGCAATCTTTGAGGCATGTGGTACTTGAAGAGTATGTGGACGCAATCTTCTCAATCTGCTGTTTCCCCCTCTAATTTTCTTGTGGCATCCATTTATATTCCACTCCTGCTTTATCTGTTATTGTTGTTATTGTGTTTTTTGGTTGTTTTTAAAATAAAGCTGGAAATTGAGCATAGATGTTCTGTAACGCCAAGAAACTGAAGTGAAGTGGAAAGCTACTGTTTGGCACTCAGAGGATATGCAAACCCCCTTCCAATATAACAGAATGTTCTGCAACTACAGCATGAAGAGTCTAATTTATCATCTTCGTTAAGTCTATGTGCTCAATCAAAAATTCTGTTTCAAATGGGCAATGAAACAAGACACACACAACCGCATTTCAAACTACTCTCCCTTTCCATATGTCACCAGGGCAATTCCAGGAGGCTTGTAAAAGTTTTGCTACATTTGTTCTGCCTTCTGTTGCCGGAGATGCTCATTCAATTAATCTTCATTTATGACAGACTGCAATCAGCCCATTTGTTGTGGGCTTCATAAGGATCGGAGGCCTGAGAGAATCTTTTCCCCCAAAAGGCCTTCTGTTTCTGCAAACTAGGATAATGCAAGTTGATTTACAGCTCAAAGAGGAGTGTAATAGGGCTTCCTCAAGGTAAGTGTGCACAAGACTGTAGCCTGTCCGGTTTAAAGGGAGATGATGGAATGATATCAAACTCTGAATGAAGACTTCAAATTATAAATTTGAGGTGACTAAATGGGAAATCATTCTTTTATGATTCTGGTCACAGCCCCTGATCCTGTGTTGGAAGCTGCACCGGAGGTTGTTCTGGTCCAAAGAGTAGCTTTGGGAGAAAGATATGGGAAGATGCTGTACGGAGGAAGAGCCAAAACAGGTCCTGGTGCATGCGGAAGCAGCCTTGCGGTTCTCCAGATCCTAGCCAGAACCTGCCCTTCAGAAAATATTGTTCTTGTGCTGGATTTCAGATGGCACAATCAGCGGCTCCATTGTTCTTCCACAAACCCTTTTTTAACCCTTGCCTGGTCTGTGCCCTCCACTGAATTTTACAGAGCTGATTTCAGCAACTATAATTGCCAAGTAAGTAAATGAATCTATTTCAGCAGATTGTCATTACAGTTGCAGCAAGCAAGGGAACTCAGCTGTGTTTAGCAGTTACTTGCATCAGATTGTTGTGGTTTAATTCCTTGGGGTGTATGCTAGTTACGCAAAAAAAAAAAAAAAAAAAAATACTGCAAGAAAAAATTGGGGCATTATTTATTTGTTCGCCCTGCTGACTTCCTATCATCCCACTGAGTAATCACTGTTTACTTTTAACAGCATCTGTGCTGGTTACTCCCCTCATTCATACATTCTAGTATGCCCCTTCTCCCGTCTGTAGCACCATTGCTAACTTTCGTAGCTGCTCAAATTGCCAATATGTTCACTGCTGGTACCCTGAAAGAACACTGGCAATTATGGCAGTCCCTGTGGAGAAAAGGAGGCTGATTAGCAGCAAAACCCACAAAGACATCTTTAAGTCTGGTCATTAAGCAGTCATACGTCTGATCAGAATCAATCAGAAAGAAGAACAAGGAGTCTCAAGTACGAAGAATAAGGCCTCACACCTGAAAGCAGCTTACAACCACAAGTAAACACCACCTTTAAGTTTATGCAATGTTCTTTCTCTAGCTCCCTTTCACCAGGATTTAAAAGAGGTTATGGAATCATTTTTAGCTCCCTGCAAATGGTGGGAATGCAAAAAGCAATATGGTTGTCATGAGGAGCAGTAGCTGAGTGGGCTGATGAATGCCAGCATTATTCTCCCTTGGTTTTGCCCTATTTTTGCTTCCCTGAGCCCCTGCCTCATCCTACTCTCTGTCCCTTAGGATCAGATCTCTGTCTGCTTCCCCATGTTCCTCTGGCACTATCACTTAGTTGCATTTCCAGAAAGCAGTTGTGCTGTTTATTGCTTTCATAGCCCTGCCTTAAACCTCAACATTTGGCTTCTAAGTCTGTTAAGTATGGCAGTCTGCCCCAGCATGAAGTGGGCTGGTTGCTAGGCATGCAAATAGGTGTGAAACCGGGGGGGGGGGGGGGTTGAGGATCAGAGTAATGGCTGCTGATGTCACAAAGTAAAAGTGCTGTTCCCATATGAAATCCCTTTAAAAAAAAAGTCCTTTGACATCTCAAATGAAAGCTTGCTAGTTTCTCACATACAAGTCTATCATCTTCCGCTTCCTCCTAAATTTCAAATGGTCTTGGGTCTTTCCTGACCACACCAGCAAAGAGGTTCAGGAAGAAAATGCAGTTAGGTTCATAAAGGTGTGAAATGCTATGAGTGTGTGTCATTTTCTTGGCCTAACAGAACGTCAGTGATTTTTGGCTACTGCTAAACTTAAATAGAACTATCATAATTAAACACAGTAATTTTGAAAATGTAATAGTAGTGCTTCCTTTTTATAGCATTATGAATATGAATACATATTCAGATGTAGTACTCCAAAATTTCCACTCTCTGTTGACTCCCCTTCTTTGTGGAGTAAAAACAGGCTGTAGCTTGGCCTATGAATATATATTTGCATAACTTTTCTTGCAATATCTTTGGGGAGAAGCTGCTTCAGGACAAACAGATAGAGCTTTCTCTCCTGGTGCAGCAAAGCTCTGGTGCTTGGCTGTCAAAACCTGCTGGCATTTGGTCTTTTGCCTTCATTGCTCATTCCATAGGTGCCCCCTTTCCACCCAGCTGAGCAAGAGGGCTGCAGAACGACAGGTAAGATTCAACGTAAGGGAATGAAAAGTGATGCTTACTGAAGCAAAGAGTCCTAATTTCACATATATACTAAAGTCAAAATTGGCTATAGCTCCACAGGAGATGGAGGTCTTGGAATCATATACAGATACAGATACAGGCACAGGCACGCGCGCGCGCACACACACACACACACACACAAAATACACCAGGAAATAATGAAATCATTCAATTCAAACCCGGAAATGGTGAGAGAGAAATGGAGAGTTCTTGTGGTTCGTGAGGAGACCCTCCCTGGAGCCCGAAGAGGACGTCAGTTTTGCCTGACCTTGTTCATCTGAACTTACCCTCTGCTGGGTTTGACCTTGCCTCACCGGAACCTAACCCATGCTTGACATGGCTCTGCTTCTTGGGTTTGGAAAGGATGCTAGCAGTATGTGATCTAGAGTCCCTGGACTCTGTGCTTGGGATAGGTCTCCCTTTGGCTAGAAGCCCATTTGCTAGCTTGGGCTACTGCCCCGGACAAAACAATAGCAGCCTTTTAACAATGCTGGCTTGAGAGATAATGACTGTTCTTGGGAAAATAGTGCGCCAAACATTTTGTGGACTCACAGCAGTCATTGCCCCCCCCCCTTGGTGAGCATTTATGAACTAGCCCACTGATTCAAAGGAGTGAAAATTAAAATGCAGGTCAATTATGAGCAGAGATTTCCAACCAATCTGTTGCAATCTCAGATTTTCTTAATACAGACAGAGGTCTATAAGGAAACTAGCCAAAGAACAACAAATCAGTGCCAATTTTGCTATTCTTTGCCAACGTGGTGTAGTGGTTAAGAGCGGTGGACTTGTAATCTGGTGAACTGGGTTCGCTTCCCCGTTCCTCCACCTGCAGCTGCTGGGTGACCTTGGGCTTGTCACACTTCTCTGAAGTCTCTCAGCCCCACTCACCTCACAGAGTGTTTGTTGTGGGGGAGGAAGGGAAAGGAGAATGTTAGCTGCTTTGAGACTCCTGAAGGGGAGTGAAAGGCGGGATATCAAGTCCAAACTCTTCTTCTTCTCTTCTTCTTTATTTGGAAATCGCCTTCTCAATCACTTACCTTCACTTGTAACAACAGGATGCTCCACCCGCTGGCACTGGGAATCCTCTGTGGACACTGTTCTGAAGTATATCATCCCCAGACCTGTGACCAGTATCACCATCCAAATGCCATCCTGCACGTTAGCCATGTTTTCCTGTGCACCGGTCACATCTCTCTTAGCCGGGAACTCTTCTTGTCTTCAGATGCGAAAAGGCCCTAGAGAATGTCACAACATAATTACAACTAAACCAACAATGGCCAATCTTCGGTGACAGTTGACTCTTCAGATGTTGGCCCAAGGACCCAAAGTGTCTTTTGCCACTTGACTCAACCTCTTCAAGGGTGATCACCTGACACCTCCAAGTGTTAAGTGGTCCCTAATTTAGGCTACTCAAAGACAGGACAACAATTTATCTTCCCCTCTTATAGGAACTAATTATTCTTATTTTAAGAGATTTATAGTCTGCTTTTTTAGGAGGAAGTCCTCCCAAAAGTGGTTTACTACATGCGTAAAATACAAATCCAACTCATAAAATGTTCTTAAAATATACTATCAACAGTGACAGCAGAATCAAACACAACAAAGTAGCAACAATAAAACTTAGCCATGACCCAATAAGCAGCCACTATTTATGACCTTGTGGAGAAGAAATCAGCATAAGGGCCACTTTAAAAATGTGAGGGTTGGGGTATGCCTGATCTCTGTAGAATGACCGCTCTCCCCATCAACCGGAGGGCGCCCTTTGCGTGGCCATGTGCAGCACCCCCAATCCTTTGAGACTCCCGGCAGAACGCTCCTGGTCCACCTCCCCACGTCACAGCCCTTGAGGTTCCCGCCAAACCTCAGTTCAGAAGGAACCCATTGTGACGGGCGGAGGTGGAGCCAGGAGAGCGGACCAAGAAGGGGTAGCCATCACTCCTTTGCATATGAAGGGGGTGGAGCCTACTTGGGAGCCCCCAGTCAGCTCCAGAGCTTCACTCGCCCTACCCTCCCTTTGTTTATGCTCTTTATTTCAGGTTAACCTCTTTACAGGTATGCGGGCGCTGCTATGGTTGTTTGATGGTTGCTGTTAAAGGACTGGGAAGGGATTTCCCCCGCATTGGCAGGTTTCTCCTTCCCCGTAGCAAAATGTCACAACTTTGGTGGTTTTAGGCCTTGGGTGGAATCCTTTAGTCTATCTTCCCTAAGTGCGGGGGGGGGGGAGGTGTGAAGCGGTGACACATGCCTCCCCCCCCCCCCACAGCGGTGATCCCACGGTTCCCTGTTAAAGGGGCTGTGTTGATGGGAGTCACTGGCCATATGCTGAAAGGTTGTCAGTGGACTCCCCTGTGTTGTGGTGAAATGGGGGTGGGCTCTCTGCTTAAATCCCCAGACAGATCTGTTAACCCTATGTGCCCCAGATCCCCGGCTGGGGACTGGAAGCGATAAACGCCCAATGCCTAAGCCAAGGTCTAAGCTAGCTCTCAGAGTATGGGCTGGAAACATGGGTGCAGTCCTTTGAATAAACTGGTCCCAAACGTATAAAAATGTAATTATATGAGTTAAGTTTCTATTTTCATCATGTATTTAGGTAAGAGCACAGCGAATAATGCTGCCTGCAGTGGGAGAACCAGAAGAGGAAGGAAACATCCATGCAGCCTTCTTCTCCAAGAAACAAGTTATGGAAGCAGTAGCGAAAAAAAGTGTTGCGTTTATACAAGTATCACTCTTCTTTTAAAATAGTCTATAGAGGTCCTTCAGAATGCACGTGTTCCAGGGCAGTGCATCTCTGCTATGAATATTCTATGAATCTGTGCTCAGAGTTTCCATGTGAGAGCTTTGTTTCATACATCTCTGTTATATATGTAGCAATGTTGTCATCCTTTTTATATAGATTGCCCAAGAGGAATATAAGAATAAATGAGACCTGTTAGAGAATGCTGCTATTTGCACCAAGGCAAAGCTCTGTTTTATCTCTTAGCAGGAAATGATTCAATGTACTTTTCGTTTCTTTTTCTTTTTTGCTTAGCCACAAAAGGTGGCAATTGTTATGACACTGGCTTTGGAGCAGCGTCCTGGGAATCCTGGAGTTGAGTGGAAGGCAAGCTTCTCCAAAAGACACAATCCCTTACAATGCGCAGGTGCACAAGGAACAATGGTGGGGCCCCCCACCATGAGGTGGCATGCATCCCTGCTGCTTCCCAAAGGGGGGGGCGCTGAGTGCCAGGACTGAGGTGCGGTGCCAGTGCAGGGCCAGGAGCAGTGGCTTGGCTCTGATGCTTGCTCCCATGCTTTGTCCCTTCTCCTGTCAGTAAGCGGCAGCAGAGCCTGCCACTGGGAATCCACGGCCAGTATTGTCCAAAGTGACTGGCAGCAGCTGTCCAGGCTTCATGGAAAGGGGCATTCACTGCCCTCCATGGAGGTGCCAAGAAATGACCCTGGACACAAAGCAGACACTCTACTGCCAAACTACAGTCTTGCTCAAGAAATATGAAAAATGACTCCGGAGCAAATCCCATTAAATTCAGTGGAACTGATGTGCTCAGGAATGAAGCCACACAACCTAATCCTAACCAAGACTTCCCACACCAGGCCACAAATATTTATTTGTTTGTTTGTTTGTTTTCGTTTGTTTGATGGAGCACAATAAAGGCCATACCAAAAACATACCATCTTTGTGGCAGCATCAAAGGCAAATACTTTGCTCCAAATATAAAGGACCGGTGTGTAAAGTTTCCTTCACACATTGTGGTTTGTTTTTAGGTTTACACTTTTGCACCTAAAACCTTGTCTAACTGAGATAAGCAGAGGCTTCAGGAATAATTTTCAGATTGCATCAGCTGTTCTGACAGCAGACAGACTAGATGATCACCTATAAACAAGCAGTAGGAATGCATTTCATATACTGCCAAGGAGTTGGCTGACCTCTGAGGTCTTTTCCAACTCTATGATTCTGTGACTGAGTTAACTGTCAGCCTTCACTGGTATATATATCACCAAATGTCAGTGAGATTTGTTTTACCCTATACATATCAAACCTGCCTCCATCACCCAGCCCCAAAGAAAAAGCCTCTATCCCCATGGCTTCAATATTTCTGGGAATTTTGTATCTCTGCAAGACTATTTTCGGTTTGGCAATTATATAACATTCCAGCTTTACATGATACGGACACAACATTCACTGCACTGAACTGAAGATGACTTAACAGCCAGCAAGTTCTTTCACCCACACATCCAGGGTAGCCTCTGCTTGGAAATAAAAGGCTACTCAGACTGATAAACAGAACAGGGCAATCCCATAAAGCAGCATGGAAAAAGTCATGAGGCAAATAATGCTTTCAACAAATGCTGATCACTGAACATAATTGTTTTATCAAGCAGCAGTCAAGGAAAGATTAATTGCTGTGGTCTTCCTAGAACTGATGTGCTAAACTCATAAAGTCTTCATTCCCCACCCCAAAAAGGTTAAATCAGATAAAATATATGGGCTGAGGGGGGGGGAAGAGAGAAAGGGGAGGGGGAGAGGGGGAGAGAGAGAGAGAGAGAGAGAGAGAGAGAGAGAGAGAGAGAGAGAGCTAATAGCCTTGGAAAGCTATTTCCAAGATGTCAACTTATTCTTTAATTATGCACAATAGGTTGACAGCCTGAGGAAACATTATGAGTTGCCTGTGAGAGCCTTATGACGGAAAGTTTACTTCTGAGAAAACTCCACTGACTTCTTCCTAAGCCTTCCACAGGAAGTGCTCAAAAAGTGCAGGGTCATCTAAGAGAGACCAGTCCTCTCCCTGAATTACAACTCTCTTAATGTGAAGAACTGGCACCTGAGTTTATTTGCTTTCCTCTTTCCTCTTCATCCCTTTTTTTCCTTTTGTGTAACATATTTTATTTTATAAGCCTGAGAGCAGGGACCATTTTTGGGTTGGTTTTTTTTATCTGTAAGCTGCTCTGGGAGTCCTGTCTGCTGAAGAAGGAGATAAAATACTTTCAGTAATTTATGTGCGCAGAGAACTGCAATTTGACTGTCTCCATTCCACCAAGTATTACATTAAAAACAGAAGGTCTGACGACACCGTTCCCGAGAGTCTGCCTTCCTCTGAATGCCACATACACCAGTCCCTGGGAATCACGTGTCCGGTTACAGTCTGGTTCTGCTTGCAGGCTCTCCATGTGAGAACCAGGTGCTGGAGCAGACAGGGCTCATCTTTTGCTATGTTCTCAAAGCAGCCTTTGAGACCAGGTATTTGTTCTAGAGCAGCTAATAGGAACAGGAGTCCACAAACGCAGCTGCCCAGCCACCAGTGGCAACCACAAGATGAATTCTGCCAACGGCTAATACTGAATGTCCACGCACAGACAACATACCCCTTCCAAAGGAGCCTCACCAAAATTTGGGGCAAAGTGGGGAAACGTGGAAAAGGTGTTAGAAATTAGCCAGGTGCCAGGCGCATTTTGCACACGCATCTCCTTTCCCAGGGCAGGAGCAATAAAACACAATACCAAAATGTGTGGATTTCTGAATAGAATCATAGAATCATAGAATCATAGAATCAGAGTTGGAAGAGACCACAAGGGCCATCGAGTCCAACCCCCTGCCAAGCAGGAAACACCATCAGAGCACTCCTGACATATGGTTGTCAAGCCTCTGCTTAAAGACCTCCAAAGAAGGAGACTCCACCACACTCCTTGGCAGCAAATTCCACTGTCGAACAGCTCTTACTGTCAGGAAGTTCTTCCTAATGTTTAGGTGGAATCTTCTTTCTTGTAGTTTGGATCCATTGCTCCGTGTCCGCTTCTCTGGAGCAGCAGAAAACAACCTTTCTCCCTCCTCTATGTGACATCCTTTTACATATTTGAACATGGCTATCTTATCACCCCTTAGCCTCCTCTTCTCCAGGCTAAACATGCCCAGCTCCCTTAGCCGTTCCTCATAAGGCATCGTTTCCAGGCCTTGGACCATTTTGGTTGCCCTCCTCTGGACACGTTCCAGTTTGTCAGTGTCCTTCTTGAACTGTGGTGCCCAGAACTGGACACAGTACTCCAGGTGAGGTCTGACCAGAGCAGAATACAGTGGCACTATTACTTCCCTTGATCTAGATGCTATACTCCTATTGATGCAGCCCAGAATTGCATTGGCTTTTTTAGCTGCTGCGTCACACTGGTGGCTCATGTCAAGTTTGTGGTCAACCAAGACTCCTAGATCCTTTTCACATGTACTGCTCTCAAGCCAGGTGTCTTGAATAGGCAAGACTCATGATAGATCTGAGATATAAATTGGAGGAGGGGGGTTCCAAAAGTTTGTTTTAGGGTGAAGAGACCATCAAATGCTCATTTTCTATTCAGTTATTTTATAAATCACTTAACAGACGGTATCTCTAAACATTGCATATATCCTCAGCATCTACAAGAGTTTGGAACTGGAAACTGATTTCAGCCATGCTTTTGACTTCTGGGGGGTTTTATTTCTCTGTGTCAGGCAGGGTTCAAATGGGACCCTCCAGGTCTCTCTCTCTGCCCAGGGCACACACCTTCCTCAACTGCTTTTGTGTGGCTGGAATGTATCAGAAAACTACAAAATAATGCCTCTTGCTTGCCAGGATGGAGAGACGTGCAAAGATTGTGTGGGGCTGGACTGCAGCCTAGGGCACAAATGAAAGAGCTGCACCTGTTGCTCTCCCCACTTTTGTCCATGGCTCCACCCACCGGGGGCATGCGGCCCCCAGGAAGTTTGCCCATGAATCCTGGCCAGTGGCTACTAAATATATAGGCTGTGGAAAAGTCAGCGAATTTCCCTCTTGCATTGGACAAACATGCACTACAGTTCCATGCACGTACAGCACCAAAATAATTCCACCTCTGCTCCCCCCAGCCTCTACTATCTGTGCACATTTGGCGTCAAGATGGAGTGCAGTCATAGCAAGCAGGGCTGGCTCCCTCTAACCTCCACTCCCCGTTTGTCTGTTTCCACTGTCTTTCCAGTTGATTTTGTACTCCTTCCAGCTGGAATTAATCCTCCATATAAGACACGATTAGATAGTTTACAGTTTATGCTATGAAAACTGAACAGGGAATATGAGCAACCTCAGGCAAATCAGTCATTATCATCTATTAATCTGGAAGGCCACACAGCATGACTAAATCAATGAAGAGGCATTGAATGGTTATTTAACTCCTTCTATTCTCTTTAACAGCATTTCACCCTCTTCTAAGTATGAATCACCCCTCCTGGTCAACATTTAATCACGAGATCGGTAAAGAACATATTTGTAACCCTAATGTGCAGAAGAGGTTCACAAAACAAGAGGCACTCAAGCTTTGACTCGGGAAATTCGTTTCTAAAAAGCTTTCTCATTTACATTCTCTCTGCCTGCACTCCTCTCTGGATTATATTGATGGTAGATGGAGAGACGCAGTAGTTAGCAAAGCCTGACCACACAACCTTAATTAGTCATTCCTTATGCACAATTTCCCTAATCTCTTGAGAGACAGGTCAAAGTTATACTTCTAAAAATTTATAATCCATCAATTTGTGCACAGATTTTAACTCTGGCCACAACTGATAACTCAACTGTAGAGCAGCCCCATTAAAATGGAAAATACTGGAGAAAGTTGTGAATTCATCCTCTGCTGTTGCAAGCATTTGATGTCTTGTTTTTATTCACAAAATCATTTGTTCTCCACCTTTCTGGTTCAAAATGAACCACCAAAGGCCACTAAAGAATAAGATAAATGCACGAGAATAATACAATTGAAAACACAAATGGCAGACCTGGCTTTTCATTGAGAGCAAAACCACATCTAATATAGGCGGCAGCCCTATTGCTGAAGCAAAAGATTTCCTGACTGAAAGCATTTCAGCCTTGTTTAGAATGTGTGTTTGGTACTCTATGTTGCACTCCAGGAAGGACTGGAGGCCCCAGGGAAACAATGGCCCCAATCTCCATTCTTGTCAGGTGATCTAAAAGAAAGTCATAGTCAATGGTGTTAAAGCCACTGAGAGAGAAAGCTGAAGAGAAGCACACTTCTCCTGCCCAGCT
Organism: Podarcis pityusensis; assembly: GCF_964106645.2. Classification (NCBI taxonomy): domain Eukaryota; kingdom Metazoa; phylum Chordata; class Lepidosauria; order Squamata; family Lacertidae; genus Podarcis; species Podarcis pityusensis. The sequence goes on along the minus strand of NC_138031.1, from coordinate 89,951,629 downwards.
CCCAGGGCACATCATAAGCCAGGACAACCAAAGTTGTCCCAATCCCAAACCTGGGAAAGAAACCAGACTGAAACAGAACTAGCTAATCCGTATCATCCAGAAATACCTGAAAACTGGGTCACCAGCCCTCACTTTAACTCCTTGCCCCGTGTTGGAATACTGGCGACTGGGTGGTAATTATCCAGTAGAGCACCATCAAGAAAGGTCTTTTTAAAGCAACTATCTTACTCTTGCTTCTCTGCTGCCTTCATAAACAGAAATGTACACTTGCTCTTTCAGTTATTTAGTAACAGGAGACATGCACACCCATGCTTCAGATCTGCATAATGAACAATCAAAACAAAAGCCAAGCAAAGATGGAAAGATTTAAAAAATTTTATCCTAACGAATCAGTTCAAGCAAACCAGCAGAAATCAAAATCCGGCTATCCATTTTTGTTGAGATGTTATTATCACTCTTTTAAAAAACAAAACAAAAAACCCCAATAAAAATAGGAAGGGGTAATGTCAGATTCTTTCATTTAACCCATTTGTATGAACGATTGTTAAAAAGCAATATGAATTCCACACACACTGAAACATGTTTAGCCCCATAAAGTATAATGACATTTACCACACTAATATCATTCACATCAATGGATGGCCCATAAATTCCACAACTCCCCCTGCCCATTTTGACAACCTTCTCCAAGGAAGCTCATAAAAGAAGCTGATTGTTCTCTCCCCCAGCCCTTTCCAATATCACTTAATAGGTCTCTAAGGACTTTTACAGTCTTATTAAAGGACCATCTAGGCTTTACCATAACCGAGATGTAACCTGTGATTGATTAAGAACCCAGAATGTGAAAAGCCCTTTCTTTCTGCAGTGTAGTACAACTTCTGATCTCCAACAGGAAAAATACATAACATTTTTTTTAATTCATCTAAAAATACAGTAAACTAATTTTATGTTTCAACACAGGAGCACTTAAAGCAACATAAAGAGCCCATCAGACAATCCAATCCAGGGTTTAACAGCCAAATACTTATTCCTCTGGAATTTTCCCCTCACACACAAAATATAATATATTTAAAGCAGCTCTATCCATGCTACAATTAAGAGGTGAGACAGCTCCAGTGATGTTTTTAAGATTGTGCTCCCATATTTCATCTTGAAGATTTTAAATATGATTTTGGTTTCACAGTCCCCAACTCACCCCATAGTTCCTGGGGCAAACATCAAAAGATGTTGTGGTTTTACTTCTCCATCTTTCCTTACGAATACAAAACAATGTACAGTGATATCTCAGGTTACATACGCTTCAGGTTACAGACTCTGCTAACCCAGAAATAGTGCTTCAGATTAAGAACTTTGCTTCAGGATGAGAACAGAAATCGTGCTCCGGCGGCTCAGCGGCAGCAGGAGGCCCCATTAGCTAAAGTGGTGCTTCAGGTTAAGAAAAGTTTCAGGTTAAGTACGGACCTCCAGAACGAATTAAGTACTTAACCCGAGGTACCACTGTAATTCACAAGGAGTAACAAGGCCAGATCAGGAGTGCCAGTCCTAATGAGCAGGCCAACTCTTCTCGGTAGGTCTTGCCCCAATGAGGCAGTTGTGGAGACTATAGGTCTCCCACAGCTGCCTAAGCTTCCCCCTCTCCCACGTCCTTCCCAAGCAATCTGAGGCTGTGCTGGCACGCTTGTCTCTGCTCCTCCCGTTTCATGTCTCTCCTGGTCCTGGGAGACCAGGGGAAGAGCAGCTTGTCACAGCAGGAGGGGAAGACACCCTGGCTTGTTCATCAGTCGGACTCATCTCTGCCTTTTGGCTTCCCTCCTCTCCTGCTTCTGGACTTCCCTCTGCCACAGACTCTCCACCGTCTCGGCTTCAGACCCCTCCTCCTCCTAGGCGTCTCCTTCTTCTCCCTCGGATCATTTATAGTCATCCTATCACCAATCCCTGGGCTCAGAGCCTTGGTTCCTGGGTGGTTCTCCAGCTGTTGCCTCCCACTATTCCACAGTGTCCAGCCAGTCCGTGACATTCGGCACTAATGGAACAATCTGGTTAGCACTATGTTGAATTCCTCCTACTATATTTTATGGTTAGCTGAGGTTTTGCTGAAGCAAGGATGTGCAGTATAATGGATGGACCCGAGACTGAAGGCGTGTTGAAGAATAAAATAAGAGCAAAACCGTTTTATGCGGATGTGAACTCCCTGCAGGAAGCAAGAAGCATGAATGAACCAGCCAACCAGTCCTTGGAAATCTACTGTATTTTTCCAAGTATGAGACACCCCCAAGTATAAGACTACCCTTATTTTTTTGAAACCAAAATTAAGAAAACAAAACCCTAAAATAGAAGTGAAAATCTGGATGATCTGCGGTGGCAAGCTTATCTTTTTTTGGGCAAAGTTTCCTGCATGAGGAGCACCGTGGTGCAGAAGCAGAGGCAGCAGCTGGGGCACCCCACACTCAGGGGCGTAGGAAGGGAGGGCGGTCCGCCCCAGGTTCCATCATGGAGGGGGTGACAAATTATCAAGGAACAATTACTGCCCTACTAGGGCGGTTCATAAAAAACTTTTTTTAAAAAATGCATGCTCCAAAGGTCTTATCTTGCTAAACTAGGGATTACCGTATTTTTCACTCCAAAGGGCGCACCGGACCATAGGGCGCACCTAGTTTTTTTTGGGGGGGGAATAAAGAAAAAAATTACGCTCAGCCAAAAGACTTATTGAGCTCTGCATGAAATTTCAGATATAGCTATATACCGTATTATTCGCTCTATAGGACGCATTTTTCCCCCTCCAAAAATGAAGGGGAAATGTGTGTGCGTCCTATGGAGCGAATGCAGGCTTTCGCTGAAGACTGGAGAATAACCCCTCCACTTGGCCTTCCATCATACATGTCATCTCTTTCATCTGTACCACACCGACTTGCATTTATTCGTGCAAGGTTCAATGTCCTTCCATCGAACCTGCTGAGCCACAGATTTTCCAAGGGTTTGGTGTCTCCGCTATGCGTGTGTGACGGGAAAACTGTTGATTCTCTCCCACATATAATGTTCAACTGTCCCCTACATAGCATAGCCAGGACTAAATTCCTGGGTCCTGCTTTACTGCGCTTGGTTGGCAGGCCTGCTGAGTCACATGCCGCACTACTTTTGCAGGATACAGATCCTTCTGTAACTCTGCAGGTGGCGAGATTCCTGAATGCGGTTATCTCACACACAAAAACCACCAAAAATAACAACATCAAAAACTAATCGGACAGTTTTGAAGAGAGTGCATGTCGGATCTCGTCTTCAGTTTTCCTTTCTCTGGGATCCGTCCCTTGGAGCTCTCCGGGCCCCAAGCTGTTATCTGGCTCTGCTCAATGTCCCACCCCTGCATCATGGTGTTCACCTTCTGGTGCCGAATATATCGGTCTTTATGCCTCTGTGCTTTTATGTTTGTACATACTTTATGGGCTAATAGCCGTAAATAAATAAATAAATAAATTCCCCCCAGCCCCAAAGAGCAAAGAAGCCAAGAGCAAAGGATCCACCCCGCTGGCTGTCTTGGCTTCCAGCCGGGAGAGGCTGTGCACGGCTTTGTTTTTAGCCGCGGGGCTGGGGCGGGGGAAGCCCAAGCTTCCACCGACCCCAGCCCCCAGAACAGGTCCAGGGGCGTCGGCAAGATTGTGCACAACCTTGCCGCTGCTCCTGGAGCTTGCGGGGCTGGGGGCAGGGGAAGCCCGAGCTTCCCCCAACCCCAGCCCCCAGAACAGGCTGCTATCCGCAAGCCTTCGGAGCCCGGCGGGCACTCCCGCCGCACTCCGCAGGCTTGCGGATAGCTTCCTGAAGCCTGGAGAGCGAGAGGGGTCGGTGCGCACTGACCCCTCTCGCTCTCCAGTCTTCAGCGAAAGCCTGCATTCGCTCCATAGGACGCACACACATTTCCCCTTCATTTTTGGAGGGGGAAAAATGCGTCCTATAGAGCGAATAATACGGTATATAGCTATATCTGAAATTTCATGCATATCAGTGAATATCTTGACCCTGCTCCACTGAATTGAAATTTTAGCCTTCACGACATAGGAAAACGGCCAAGTAAACAGCTATTTTCGTGGAGGAGGGTCAAGATATTGGCCCTACTGCCCTACCCTCCACTGGGCTTCCCTCCCCCACCTCCAGTCCCCATTGTTGTGTCTTTATCCGTTGTGTGTCCTGGCTGAGGAGAAAAACAGAAGAAGGATGGCCATCGGTCAGGGATGGTCTAGTTGAGATTCCTGCATTGCCCCAGGGGGCTGGCTAGATGACCCTCAGGGGTCCCTTCCAACTCTACAATTCTCTGGTGCAGGCTTGTGCAGAGGTTTAGGTACACGTTGGATGCAAAGGGTGCATAGGATTGCAGCCCATCTTACGCACCGTCGGCTCGGGAATGATGGGACTAGATAGATGTTGTGCAGTCCTGTTTTTTAAATAAATGTTTTCCTTTTCAGATAATACACAGCACGGTGAAATCACAATAAATAAAACCTCCCCTTCAGTAGTTTCAAGCACTACCTCAGGTTCCACATAATATCTGTACTGCATTGTTTAGCGTGGCAGCACCTGCACTTTGGAACTCCCCGCCTCTTGCAACAAAGCATGCGCCTTTGCTAGACTCTTTTCGGGCACCCGCTAAAAGCATTCTTCCTTAGGCAAGCACACCTAGATGCTTTGGAAGTTGAAGTAATTTTAATTTTAATATTTTAGCTTTTGTATGTTTTAAGGTAGGATTGTTAATTTTTCTTGATTTTACTGCTGTGGTTTTTTGTTTTGTTTTTTGTTTTGATAAACCACTTTGCAGGTTTTTAAAATTAATTTTATTAAATAAACAATAAATATAAATAAAATAACACAAGCCAAAACACAATCCATCCTGTAGATTTAAGTATCTGTCCATAGTCGCCTACTTGTTATCAGAGGCCCAGAATCCACATTCCTTTGTAAGAAAATATGAAATAACGTAAAACCATTTTTGCAGGCAAAAATAAAATAAAAATCAATGTGGGGGGGGCAAGAAATTTTCAGCACCGGGTACCACCTGGCCTTCCTACGCCTCTGCCCACGATCCTCCTCAGTGGCAGCTCCCAAGCAGGATGCCAAGGGAGAGCCGGGAAGGCAGCGACCGCTCTGCATGGGGCCATGCCGTTGAGCAAAGTGAGCTGAGGAAGGGGGTGAGCGGGGTGGGAGCAGGGAGGGCGTCTGAGAGGGGAAGGGGGGGAAAAGAAAGAAGGGCAAGGAGAGGCAGCTGCTCACGATCCAATGTTGAGCCAGTGGGGGCTTCAGGAGGCGAGCCAGTTGCCAGCATGCAGCCCGGGGGGGGGGGAGAAAGGGGGGACGGCAGCAGGAGGGACCGCCTCAGCCTGCCCAAGCCAAAATCCCAGACATATGCTTAAATATTTAAAAAAAATCCCCCTGGATGCCCGTGTTCTGTGTACAAGATGACCCCCAATTTTTTACAAATTTTTTTTAGCAAAAAACCTTGTCTTATACATGGAAAAATATGGTATATCCTTGATATACAGACTCATTTGGCATTATGCCAAGCCATACACAATCTTAACAATGGTTTGGCATGGGTCTGAACTGAAAAAGCAGTAGTTAAGATTGTTCTTTCTCCCAAGGCTGTTGAACTATAAAAATAAGAGCTGACTTAGGAAGCTAAACACTGCAAGGATGAAAAACAAGCTGAGAAGCTGCTGTAAGCCAAGGTTTGCCCATTGTGCATTTGGAAACTCAAACCATGATGTGGTTCTAAGCAAAAACAACCAACCCCATAATTTAGCCATGGCAATTGTCTGAAATGCACCAGTGCCGCTATCAGAATGACTTGGGCTGATGTCAACCATACAGATCTTTCAGAAAAGTCCCTTTTCTATTGTTTGCATATGTAGGAGCACAAGTTCATATTCTAGCCATAGTTGGCATAATTGTATAGACTGACTGGAGCAATGGAATCAAGCCCTGTATTGCACTGGCAGTATCCTTAGTGATTTCGGGATACGTTTTTAAAGTTCAAAGGCTAGGAAATTGGAGGGTGTGTTTTCAATGTGGTAACACAGTACTTAAAATAGAAGGGCTGCACAAACACCCAAGATAATTGCTCTCTGAAATAACAGTGGCAGAAAACAACAGCTGCTGTTTGGACACATCAATGTTCAGTTTTTCCAGGATGTCCTCAATCTATGAAATGTTGAAATCAGCATTGCCCCTTCCCAACAACATAAAAAATAATCAACTTTTTCTTGTCCTGTGATCAACAGCCATCTCTGCCTTGGTTTTCAACTGAAAAACTTTTAAGATGAATAATGCATTATAGAGCTAAAAGCAAACATATTTTAATATGGGGAAAATGTCATGAAAATGAATCTACATTTTTTGAATTGAGTAGAATTAAAGGAATTTCCCACTTTAAAAAAAAAATCAGAATTCCACACCTGTATTCATGAAACTATTTTCCTTTGAAATGAAGTACATTAAATGGAAGGTATTTTTGTTGTGCCAAGTGAAGAGAAAACCACTCTAGATGCTGTACAGCTAATAACTAAAGATATTCATTTAACCCCCCCCCCCATCAATAGGAAAACTGACTGCAGCAATGGGGAATTGAGATCAAATGCAAAATACCGGGTGGAAGCTATTAGGCATGACTCCACTTGCAAGAAAGCATCCCTTTGCTGAGACCTTCTCTTTTTCCAATAGAGCAAAAAGTCAACAAGGTCAGCACAACCCCACAACATAAAACCTACTAGTTGTTAAGATTTTAAGAAAGGCATGACGATTATAGTGCATATAGCCAAAGTTTAACAAGGCAATAATGATGTGAATGACTGGTAACTGCTTAGATTCAGTAGGTTGGTCTGACACAGTCAAAACATATATAAAAAATAAAAAATTGTCCAGTAGCACCTTAGAGACCAACAAAGTTTGTTTTTGGTACAATGGTACCTCGGGTTAAGTACTTAATTCATTCTGGAGGTCCTTTCTTAACCTGAAACTGTTCTTAACCTGAAGCACCACTTTAGCTAATGGGGCCTCCTGCTGCCGCCGCTGCACAATTTCTGTTCTCATCCTGAAGCAAAGTTCTTAACCTGAGGTACTATTTCTGGGTTAGCGGAGTCTGTAACCTGAAGCGTCTGTAACCCGAGGTACCGCTGTATAAGCTTTCGTGTGCATGCATACTTCTTCAGATACCAATGGTAACTGCTTAGTTTGTAAGCCCACAGGCAGAGACAGCTTTGTTTTAATTGACTGTATGCAAGTCACCCTGGGAGCAGGATATGAACAAACACCAAACAAATCTCACACTAACTACTTGTGCAGCTTATGCACAATCACTGTGCAGAACAGGCAAAACAGTTACATGAAGCACAACACTGCTGTGATTTTCCACCTTTGTGTTAACCACAGAGAACACACAGTCCCCTTTTCTTGGTGTTATATTTTTGGTCATTACTGTGTTATGTATTTTTGTGTTTTTATATTGTAAGCTGCCCTGTAATCCTCGGATGAAGGGTGGTATAGAAATTTAACAATAATTTTAAAACCTAACATTTCCAAGACTGCCTCTCTTGGCGTTCCAGACGAGCTGGCTAAGTGTCCAGACTCAGCCCAGGGCCTGATCAACTCGAGACCCAGGTCACCTAGGAAGAAACATTCTTGGGCGCACATTGTAGACAGTTCAGCTGGGCATCTAAGCAGGCAATGCCCACCACATTTGGGGTGGGGGGACACAATTCATCAATATTTGACAATGAGTTTGGAAATGTGTCCAAGATCTTGAAAACCAAAAAATGCCGCAGCCCACACTTCTGGGTTTGTGGGCAAAGAACTCAGGGAGGGGAGTTCTGATTGTTGTTTCAATGTTAACAACCACAGTCTGATTTTTCTAACTAATTTCCTGGCAAAGGAGTTATCAGGCGTTATATTCCATCCAGCAAACGTGCTGTTGTTTCCTCAATGTCCAGATTCTGAGCACATTTTGGCAGCGCAAGTTAGCTAAATATGCACTAGAATCATAGAACTGTAGAGTCCTTAGGGTCATCTAGTCCAACCCCCTGAAATGCAGGAATCTCAACTAAATCATACATGACAGATGACCATACAAGCTCTGCTAAAAAAAACCCAGTTAGAAATTCAACAGCATGTTAGAATTACTTCTGCTTATCTAACGCTCCCTCATCCAGCAGGTATATAAATCCCATTGATTTATGTAGTGCCACTAGCACATGACATTTTACAGAGTCTTAAACAAAAGGAAGTCTGGTCTCTGCCCATGAAGCTTACAATCGAAACTAAATTTCAGTAAAATACCAATATAATCAGAAACAGGTTGTGGGATCCGTTGTATATTGCATTACACTTCACTGCTCACCAATTATATAAGACATCTTACTAGTTACCTATTCATTAAATGTCTTCTGGGTCAGGGGGATAATGAAGAAAATGTCACAGGAAGAAAGGTGAGTTCCTCCCCCCCCCCCCTTGAAAGGCACAAACGTAATTCCCAGAACAAATTGCCCGCACAGGAACATATATAGGATGGAACGGGATAGCACAGGATGCTCTGTTCTTGCAAACAGCAATCTGTTATTCACATTTTAATATCTTCAGTGTCACCCTCCAGCATAACACGTACAATTAAGAAGAAATAGAAAGATAATTTCCCCCCATGCAAACGTTAAGATGCACACAGCACCAGAAGAAATTGCGTCAACCACTCAACCAACTTTAAACATTTTCATTAATCTTCAACACCTTCCGTCACTATTCAAATGCTAATTATGTGCAGTCTTTGTTTTTCCCAGCTAGCAGCAATTTCATCTGGAAATAGAAATGGAGTAATTATGAGAAGGGTAGCTCAGAAATGTGAGACTTGATACTTCTTGAGGACATGCATAGACCCCAAGACTGAAACACAAAGTCCAACCCCACCTGCAACATATCTCTGTGTGTCTATCTCAATCAACTTTCTTTTTCAACACAAAACACCCACCCAGGGACTTCAATCTTGAGGGGGGAACGAGTCAATTTGATGCTCAAAGTCTCTACTCCCCAAAGCTGCTTTTTGACTAACAGGAGGAAAGATGAAAATACCCAAATCTTTTAAAAAAAAACAACCACTCTCAAAGAGAAGCCGAGAGCAAACCAAAAAAGGGGGGCTCTGAATGGGAAAGCAGCCAGAGTACAAAGGGTTAAGGAGTGCCCCTGCATTCTCCTCCTCAAGACTGCAGCCTCCTATGGTTGCTTTCAAAGTCAGGGAAGCATAGGTGGAATCCACACACATATAAAAAAATGCTGTGAAAATGATTTTTAAAAAAAGTTTTGGAAAATATATTGAATTTGCCATAGCTCACCATTGCCATCTAATGTCACATTTGTATATTATACTTTACAACACACTTAAAACGTTTTATTCGCAGCTGTATAGCTGAGTCCATAGTTTCAACCTGAGAGGCTGTACTAAAATGGATCTTTTTAAATCACTTTTCATGGACAGAATCAGCAAAGCATAAAGGATCCGAAAATTATTCCGTCCAATCCACACCCTAAAGCCGACCCCATCAAATATCGATCAGTATTTGCTCCTCACTAAGCCCGTTGCAGATTATCACCAGGGTGATTTGGGGGTAAAGAGTGCCTAGATTGGACAAGGCATCCAGCTGCCTCAGGTTCCTAAAGGGATGTTGTTCTCAAGAGACAATGAAGTGCACCTCTGGGGACGAAGTCAAATGTCTGGAGAATCGCAGCGCCTGCTGTGGCTGCAAAGACTGGTAACTCGTGACTGCTGCCTCTGTGTTGTTCTTGCTGTGTTAGCAGCACCAAAGTGGCCTCCTGGGGACGCAAGCCTGGGCAGTGTGTAGGGCGGTCCTGGCCTGCCCTGATGCGCTTGGCTGCAGGGGTTGCCAGAAGGAGGCGGACAAAACACCTCTCCAAATTTGTGTTGGGCTTACTCCTTCGCTTTTTCTTCTCCCAAAGGTGTCCCACAAGGCAGTGGGTGATCTATCCTATGGGGATAGTGTAGGAAAATAAACATGGCAAGCAAGTCACATGCAGCGTGTGCACCGTGGGATGTAATCCATTGGTGCAGTCAAATGCCACATTCCTTATTTCCCTAGCGTGGGCACAGGCAGGCGGACATCCAGTCAGGGTAAAGTCCTCTTCCACTGGTCTGGAGCATCCTCCCCCTGCATGTGACCTGGGAGATGCGCCTGGCTCTGGCTGACTCCACAAAAGAGCCGAGTCACGCAGCCATTTTCTCACTTGCAGTTTTGTCTTGTCTTGTTCTCTCTTTTGAGCCATGCTGCTTTCCTGCAGCCACTTTGTATTCTTAATGTAATTTTTCTGTCTGCTGGCTCTTAGCCAGCAGCACATGAGTTCAGTCTCCATACAGTGGCAGAGCAAGGGGGTGCAGTGGGGGTGGAAAGCCCCGAATGTCATCCCTAAGGGGGGTGGCATTCGGCGTGCCGCGCGCCCGCTGCACAAGCCGCCAGAGGAAGGGGGGAGCTGCGCCACTTTGCCAGCGGCCTTCTTGGCAGTTCGGGAGTTGGGGAAGGTTTGGGAGTCGCGGGTGGGATGCGTGTGGCCCTCTCGGCTGGAGGAGGCAGGCAGGCAGGGGAGAGGGTGGGAAGGAGGCAGGTGAGTGGGGAAGGGAGAGGAAGGAAGCGGGGTCGGGGGGTGTGCCTTTCATTCTGCCTGGAAGCCGGCGTGGTGAGTCCAGAATCGGGGAGGGGGGAGTCATGGGAAATGGGGGGCGTGGGGTTGACCCAGCACTTTCTCCCCTCCCAGCCCGTCACTGCTGCCCTCCCGCCCCCCCCCCCCCGCTTTGCAGAGAGGAAGAGGGGCTGTTCCTGCTGCCCCCCTCCAGATGCAGAAGCTGGGCTGGGGGCGGGAGGTGTTTCTGTGGTCGCTGGAAGCATCAGGAACCATTTCGTGTATTGCAATGCAGATGGTGTCCTTCTTAGTTTATTTATTATAATTAATTAAAATTGTATCCCGCCCTATACCTGTAGGTCTTAGGGCGGCTTGCAACACAAAATTGCAGCATTGACTTCCTTTACTGCACGTTCATTCTCACCATTTCCCCCTAGGAGCTCGAGATGGTGTGCTGTCTATGGTTCTCCCTCTCTTCATTTCATCCCCACAGCAACCCTGTGAGGGAGGCCCGGCTGAGGGGAGGGGCTGGCCAGGGACACCCAGGGAGCCTCAAGGCCCAGGGGGGATTTGAACCCGGGACGCAGTCCAACACTGAACTGCATTAGAGGGGGGGGGGCTGCAAGGGGAGAATAGGCAGCCTTTCAGGGGGAGGAAAGAGAGCGTATTTCAAACAGAAACCCTGAGCATTTTTTAAGTACAAAATGATGTTATTTGGACATCACTCAATTTTTAATTGTGGCATCTTAGCATGTTTTTTCTTGCACACCTGACATGGATTCAGGTAGGGCTGCCATACGTTCGGGTTTTCCTGCACATGTGGGGGGGGGGACTTCAGGGAATATGGCAACCCTAATTAAGCGTCAGAAATTAACCCCACAATCTCCAAATCAAATACATACAGGATTAAATAATAATTATTATAAAAACGGTCCATTTCCTTCCCACCCACTCATTGCTATTTTCAGCTACCAGGCTCCCCTCCAGCTCCCCCACCCCCGTTCTCCAGGGATCATTCATAAATCAAAAGTATATTGAAAGGAAAGTTACTATAATCACTGGGGGGTGGGGGTTGTGGATTTGCATAACATCTGCTCTATATAATACACAAATTGTTGTGCTGCTTTTCAGTTGGAGTGAAGGGCCAAAAATAAATTGGTTCTCTCTCTCTCTCTCTCTCTCTCTCTCTCTCTCACACACACACACACACACACAAATGCCTGAAAGGAGAAGCTTTCCCAATGTGAACAGGTGAAGCTTTCCCCATAATTGCATTTCCATGGGAGAAAAGGGCTTAACCTGTTGAATTTCTGCCTGCTACACAGTTCTAATAGGCACAAGAACCTCAGCTGTTTTTGTGCAACTCCCACCATCCCTAGCGAGCAGGACCAGTGGTCAGGGAGGATGGGAATTATAGTCCTAAAACAGTTGGCAACCCAAGTTTGGGAAACACTGAGGAGACCATTGTACTGTAAGTGAAGGATACTGTACAGTGAATTCTTAACAGCATCCTGTTTGCTAGGAAAAAAGGAAGCACAAACTCCTGAGATTGCCAGGACTAGGAAATGAGACAGAAGGGGAGGGGCATCCCAAGGACCCCCAGGGAGCAGCAGTTCCCTGTCTGTGGAATGCCCAGCCTGACCCCTGGGGAAACTGGGCTGACTTTGGGTAGATGGGGGGGGTAGTCAGACATCCCACTGGTGGGAGTGGGAAGTTGGGGGCTGGGAGGGTAGGACTGACCGACTGTCCCTGGGCCAAAACTAGGCTTTCTGTAAGTATCTTATTTTTCCTTCTTTTAATAATTTCCGGGGGGGGGGGGGTTGACAAGAAATTTTCCGCACCAGGTACCACCTGACCTTGCTACGCCACTGTCTCCATATGAGACGAACTCACAGTTTATTGCTTAACTACTAAGAAAAGCCTGCCTTTCAGGGATCGAATTGTGAACTGAAATGTGAGTAAACTTTTGTTACTTTACTCAGACTCATGCCTTTATTCTTTTAAGAGGAATTAAAGGGGACACCAGGAAATAATCTTAACTAAGAGATTCAAACAAATCTGCAAACTAGCTTCCAGCTATATTGAGGGGAATTTGCTCTGCTACTTCACTTCACTAGCATGAGTGAAGGAAGGATAATACTTATTCAATATATCCTTTCCTACGATCTTTAACATTCCCACATGCACACTGTTACTAGCCAATCAGACAATGATAACTTTCCAAAACAGTTCATTAAAGAAAAGGCACAAGGTTGGTTTCTTTATCAAGCACATCTGTATCTCACCTTTCCTTGTCAATGTAGTTGACATTATTCCCTATTTAAATAGCCAGAGTAGACCAAGGCCCTGGGTCCAACATCAATATTCTGCCAAGGACCCTGGGGCCTGTACTAGCGATCTTGGCCTCCAAGGCGGAGGACGCAGCCTACTAAGCCCTCCGAGATGGATGCCAAGTGCTCTTCAAGCACATGGGCCGCCAGTTTCTCTGAGTGGTGGCCAGGCTGAAGCTTCTCGGCTGGCCTGCCTCTTGCCTTTGGACATTCTGCCTGCTGCATTTCAGCACCCAGTAACTGACCTCTCAGGGACCCTGGTCTGGAAGCCAGATGCATCCACACAAGTCTGGATTCAAGTACCACTGCCAGTGATGCAGATATGTATTTTAGGCTCTGGATGCAGCAGTTTTGCTTGGGGTGTATGTGAACTCTTTAGATGGCAATGTGTACTGCTTATCTCACTTTGAGAGATAGTGTGGTGCAGTGGTTCGAGTGTCTGACTAGGACCTGGGAGACCAGAGTTCAACTCCCAACTCAACTGTGAAGCTCACTGGGCAATCTTCGGCCACCTTCATGGGATTGTCTGAGGGTAATATGTGGGGGGACAGAACTACATATGCCAGCTTCAGCTCCTTGAAAGAAAGGTGGGATACCAAAGTAATTAGACAGACAGACAGACAGACAGATATTTTATTTATTCAGACTCTTTTAATGGCGAGAGAGAGAGGTGGGGGGGGGGTAACATTTTGCTGAGTGGGGCCCAGGATCCCAAAGCTCTTTCCAGATGGCACCAGTGACCACGGTCCTGGTCCTACTCCATCATTCCTCCTCCTCCTCCTCTTCTAGTTGAAGCCTGGCTTGAAATGTATTCTTGCCCATCATTTCCCAGCCCACTCTCGTGCCAAGCAATCAAATGTCAGTCTAGGCCAGTCCAGGCAGTAGGCAGATCTACAGAGAACACTTGCCAAGCAAAGCGCAGTCTCAAAGGGCGGGCAAGCAAGCAGAACAAGGTGGCAGGCAATTTCGCCTCCTTCCAGGCTGGACCCTGAATACAAAGACAGCCACCTCAGGTGTGCTGAATTCATAATAAAATGCACTAATGAGAGGGATTTCAGAGCCCTCGGAAGGGTTACGTTCCCCGAGAAAAAGAAGAGCAGAAAGAGGCATGAGTAGAAAAGGGAAACTGAAGGGCACAGAAACGTCCTTTAGCAATTATAATGATCTCAGAAATTAAACGGAATGCTTTTCATCACAGAAATCAGTATGTAGATGGACGTGTGACCCCAGAGCTCTGTGGGTGCTTCTCTCCACTGACTGCAGGAGGTGGGGAGAACAAAGACTAGAGGCAATCGTTTAATTCAGATGTGTAAGAACGATACCCGCCAACAAAAAGAAAAAATCAATCCACCACAATTTTCCCAATTATTCCTGGTTTTAAAGGTCTTTGGATAGCACACCTCAAATTACTACGATGCCTTCGGCTTTTCACTGCTGTCTCCACAGCTAGCCAGAAATGTTACACGTGTATCGGAGCTATGTAAAGACATTACTAGAATTTTACTGCTGTATCTGGTAATTTCTGTGCCTGGACCAGGCTCTTAATTGCACCAGCCATTGGGAACTGTCCAAAACGCTGGTAGACCAGAAATCCCAATTTCTTGCTGCTCAGCAGCTTTATAACAGTGTGGTGGGTGTTGTAGTTCAAAACATCTGGAGGGCACCAGGTTGGAGAATGGTGTGCAGAACATCTGTAAGGTTTTGAATCCAGCTGTTCTGTTAGGTTGCAGCCACCACGCCAATGAAAGAGGGCAACTGTGCCACTCTTGCCTTCCATGCTGCTCTCACTGTGCCTCTAAGTTGACAATGGATTTTTCACCCAACATCTTGAAGACAATCATTCCACACTCTAGATAAAACATCACACAGCATAGTGTACCCTTGTCCAGTTTTCAGCCAGAGGAGGTGGCCCTTTTATCCTGGCCTAATTATGTAAATTTTCATATTTTTTTGTACAATTACAGGAATTTTAGATGACAAAGCTCTACATTCGGGCTATGGAAGTCATGGCCCTCCAGATGTGGTTGAAGCACAATTCACAATTCCTTCACCCTTGGGCCAGGCTGACTCAGCAACACAGGTTCCTCACCCTGCTCTACATCACCTTAAATTCCTTTCTAACTCCGTTTTTACACACTTGTCACTCCTTGCATATCAAGCGTTTCTTGCTGGAATTTTCTTAAGTGTTGATCTTATTTAAGGAGATAAAATACCTTGGTGTATTTCAGACTCCAAGCAGTACCAGTAATCTCATTTCTTGCTGCCAAAGCCTGGTTCTTAATTAAAATAAAATCCTCTTAGGTTTCAAGTTGAAACTTTAAGAGCCATTTCACTGGTCTCTGTGTTCCAATTAAAATATCTTCTCTGCTGCCTGCTATTCTGCTTTTTCAACTGTGTCTAACAGAACGGTATATAAGTAAAAGCAAGTAATTATTCCATGGGCTCCCTAGAAATGTGGAATGTTGTTGTATGAAGTACTCAGCAATTCTCAACCACATTCCAAATGTTTACTCTGCCTATCCAGATCTCTTCAAGTATGGCCACTCAAACAATTACACCAGACTGTGCTAACAAACACTTACGATAAATAGTTGACTATACTGGTGGTTGGTTACTGGGGGGTTTTCAAACGAGTTTCTCGGAAAACAGAGAATATGCTCCAACTTTGGGTCACTTTTCTGTAGCTGCGCTCCTCAGGCACTGGAGTCTTCCAACTCATGCTAATAAAACTAAAAGATTTGTCTTTCCAATTTGTTTTATTGAGCTGGCAACAGATAGACCTCCAATCGGGAAGTCCCTGGTTAGAATCTGGCCTCTGCCATGAAAGCACTAGGTGGCATCAGGCAAGCTACTCAGCCTGTGCTCTTCTACAGTCTGAAGGTGTCCCACCTGGCAGAGTTGTTGTAGTCCCTGGCTTGCACTAGGCATTGAAAACGCCAGTGTTTGTGTGTCTGCAGGAACAAGTGGTCAGTTCAAACATGGTTCCAGCTCACTCGCTTACAATTCAGATCAAGGCAAACCAAACTGAGATCATAAATGCAGCCCTGAAGCACCACAAAAGACAAAAGCCCACAACAATTTTTACTAGCTTACTTATTTGTCAGTCAGTCATACATGTCACTGATAGCCCCAAAGAACCACAATTCTCGCAGATAGGTAGCCGTGTTGGTCTGCCATAGTCAAAATAAAAAAAATCCTTCCAGTAGCACCTTTAAGACCAACTAAGTTAGTTCTTGGTATGAGCTTTCGTGTGCAAGCACACTTCTTCAGATACACTGAAACAGAAGTTGCCAGATCCTTCTATATAGTGAGAAGGTGGGGAGGGGTATTACTCAGAAGGGTGGTGGGAATGGGAGATTGGCAGATAGCTGGGATGAGCCTGCTGACGACTCTTAACGACTGTAATGGGTCTTACAGGAAAAGGCAAGGGGTGAGAAGGTGAGAAATGGCTTAGTCATGTATAATGGGATAAGAATCCAATGTCTTTGTTCAAACCAGGTTTCTCCATGGTTTTAAGTTTGGTAATGAGTTGCAATTCAGCAGCTTCTCTTTCCAGTCTATTTCTGAAATTCCTTTGTAGTAAAACAGCTACTTTGAGATCTTGTATAGAATGTCCTGGGAGATTAAAGTGTTCTCCTACTGGTTTCTCTGTTTTGTGATTCTTGATGTCAGATTTATGTCCATTCATTCTTTGGCGTAAGGTTTGGCCTGTTTGTCCAATATAGAGAGCTGAAGGACACTGTTGGCATTTGATGCCATACACAATGTTAGATGATGAGCAATTGAATAGTCCCGAGATGGTATGTGTGATGTTGTTGGGGCCAGTAATGGTGTTGTCCGGGTGTATGTGGCAGCAAAGTTGGCATCTGGGTTTATTGCAGGCTCTGGTGCCAGTGTCCGTGTTAAGTCTGGTTGTAGTATTATTGTGGGTTAGGAGTTGTTGACAAACCCAAAAAAGAAAATAACAGAACACCTCTAGTCATCACATACAGCTCCCAAGTTAAAACAGTACAACGCATCATCAGAGATCTACAACCTCTCCTGGACAATGACAGTTCTCTTTCTCAAGCTCTGGGAGGAAGACCTTTCATTGCCTACAGACAGCCACCCAATCTTAAACAACTCCTAACCCACAATAATACTACAACCAGACTTAACACGGACACTGGCACCAGAGCCTGCAATAAACCCAGATGCCAACTTTGCTGCCACATACACCCGGACAACACCATTACTGGCCCCAACAACATCACACATACCATCTCGGGACTATTCAATTGCTCATCATCTAACATTGTGTATGGCATCAAATGCCAACAGTGTCCTTCAGCTCTCTATATTGGACAAACAGGCCAAACCTTACGCCAAAGAATGAATGGACATAAATCTGACATCAAGAATCACAAAACAGAGAAACCAGTAGGAGAACACTTTAATCTCCCAGGACATTCTATACAAGATCTCAAAGTAGCTGTTTTACTACAAAGGAATTTCAGAAATAGACTGGAAAGAGAAGCTGCTGAATTGCAACTCATTACCAAACTTAAAACCATGGAGAAACCTGGTTTGAACAAAGACATTGGATTCTTATCCCATTATACATGACTAAGCCATTTCTCACCTTCTCACCCCTTGCCTTTTCCTGTAAGACCCATTACAGTCGTTAAGAGTCGTCAGCAGGCTCATCCCAGCTATCTGCCAATCTCCCATTCCCACCACCCTTCTGAGTAATACCCCTCCCCACCTTCTCACTATATAGAAGGATCTGGCAACTTCTGTTTCAGTGTATCTGAAGAAGTGTGCTTGCACACGAAAGCTCATACCAAGAACTAACTTAGTTGGTCTTAAAGGTGCTACTGGAAGGATTTTTTTTATTTTGACAATTCTCGCAGTTTACAAAAAAGTTCCCTTTCAGTTTGCTTGGAGGCAATTGTTAGTCATACCAGCAAAGAGGTGAGTCTCTATTTAATAGTCTGTACAGCAGTCTCTAGCTCCCTGTAAACATTACCTTGATGTATTTTCATGTAAAAAACTGGGGGCTTTTAAACTTTCTGATTAAGACAGCCAATTGGCAAAAGGAGATCAGAACGCACACATTCGCTGTCAAATGTGTCCAACTCAGTCATGGCACCCTGCTAAGAAGCCAGCCATGGGGCGGAATAAATGGCTATTCTTTCAGAAGTCAGTTTCCAGAACTACCAGTGTTCAAAGAAGTCACAGTATGGGTGGCGATGTAAGTTTCCTTGGGGCCCTTGCAAACTCTCTTGACGCCCTGCATTTACATGGCTGGAAAAAGACCAGTTTCTGCTGTATAAACAACATCACCTCTTTTTTAAAATTATGTGTCCATGCATCAGTTACGAGGACAAGGGCAGCTTTGTGCAAGAGCCCCCTCGGCCAAACACGGTTTTACCTGTATCCACAGCAACCATGAAATCTGCACACAACTTTAATTTCAATAGGAGCCAAAGGCCAGGCAAACATTCATTTAACACATCTGAGAATGGAGCAGGGGGTCTCTTTGGTTTGTTTCTCTTTGCTGGGAAACAAGTAACTCTCTGGCACATTTCACAAACAATGCAGAAATTAATTTGTTTTCCAATCAGGAAACAAAATTATCTGCAATTGATTTATTTATTTTGCAACTTTTGTATTAGTCACAGGAAGACTGCAATAGGTGTCAGAGGCCCTTCTGCAGCCCCTTGCAAGCAGCAGCCACATTAGCAGTGATGGCGTGCTGGGGGGGGGGGAGAGGGAGGGAGGGAAATCAGTATTTTCTAAGCAACACCATGACACTGTTTAAGGGAGCCATCCCACCCACTGGGATGAGCAAACTAGGATCCAGCGGACCTGCTATTCTGTCTTAATTTAACCACATAGTTTAACCATAGTAGGAGCAGGTTGGGGGTTTTTTGAAAATTTACCCTACATACCTTAACAACTAAGTTCCCAGCCTAGGAAGACTCTTCAAGCTATGCCAGCTTAACTCCCTCACCCTCTGCTCAGGAAGATGCTCTGGTGTATCTCCTCTATCCTGGCTCAGCTGCAAGCCTGTGTGTCTGCAGGCTCCAGCCTGTCCACGGGGCAGACTGAAGTTGTCGCCTCAAGCGGCAGAATCCCATGAAGCAGGGACATCCCATCTGCCTCTGCCACTGCTGGATTGGCACAGTGGCGGCTTCCGGCAAGATCTCACAAAAGATCTGAGAGATCTCTCAAAATCTCACCAGAAGCTGCCACCTCACAGGCACCTTCTCATTTTAGAGCTGGAAGGGACCCTAAGGATCATCTAATCCAACCCCCTGTAATGCAGGAAACTGCAGCTGTCCTATATGGGGTTGAACCCGCAACCTTAGCACTATAGAACCACACTCTAACCAACTGATCTAGTGCAACTTTGCTCCAGCTTACCTGACATTGGTTTGCTTAATGCCAGCTTATTGTGTATAGGACTGCTCCCTTTGTATAGGTAAAATGCAGCAGTCCCTAGAACAGAAGGCACCTGAGCATTCCACAACAAATGTGCATTTGCTGCATTAAGGAAATGGTCACAGTGCAAAGGTGTAGTGTCCAGAAAGAAAGAGAAAAGAGAAAAGTCTAAACCACAGAGCCTAGGACTTGCCAATCAGAAGGTCAGCGGTTCAAATCCCCGCGACGGGGTGAGCTCCCATTGTTCGGTCCCAGCTCCTGCCAACCTAGCAGTTCAAAAGCACGTCAGAGTGCAAGTAGATAAATAGGTACTGCTCCGGCAGGAAGGTAAACGGCGTTTCCGTGCGCTGCTCTGGTTCGCCAGAAGCAGCTTAGTCATGCTGGCCACATGACCTGGAAGCTGTCTGCGGAAAAACACCGGCTCCCTCAGCCAGTAAAGTGAGATGAGCTTTACCCCAGAGTAAAGCTCTACATCCACGACTGGACTCAACGGTCAGGGGTCCCTTTACCTTTATGCTCTCAGAATATCAAAGGAAATGGTCTGCACTAATATAAACATGTGATCCATATACATTATCTCAGTCATTTTTAATACAGTACTGACTTACTCTTTCACAGTTCTTGTCATGTGCCCATACTGCTGTGGAAGGCTGACAGCATAAAATATGTACACACACAAACACAAACACACACACACACACACACACACACACACACACACGTTCCATGTGGTTCAATGGGGCTCACTCCCAGGGAAGCAGGTACAAGAATGCAGCCTGAGAGACAGAGGCTTCTGTAAAGATGGCTGACAATATCATTGCTGAAATGAGATTTTAACCTAAGACTCCCCAGCTCACATCTTATTTAAATAATGCTATCAGCGTTCTAAACTATGTGGGGAAACAGTAGCGGGAGCCAGGGACATACAATAGTACAAGGGAATAATATGGGCAAATATGTTTACATATGCTTAAAGCTTGATTGACAATAAGGATTTATAGGAAATGTGACATCACATTCACAGCTGGGGTGCCTGGTGCAGAGGAGAATAGGGGCCCTTGCACTTCTGACTGCGGTACAGAAGAGGGAGTTTCAGCAGAGGCAGCTTGTAATGAGAGGCTTGAAAGTGAGGTTCTCTTGGCAGTTCTTAGAATCACAGAATTGTAGAGCTGGAAGGGACCCAAGGACATGGCTGCCAACTTTCAGATTTGAAAGTAAGGGATCAGCAGCCTCCCCTGTCCCGGAGACAGTCTACGGGATATCTAACAATCTGGGATAGCAGCGGGAAGCAGCGCTGGAATAAGGGAATTTCCAGGGAAAAAAAGGGAAGGTTGACAGCTATGCCCAAGGATCATCTAGTCCAACCCCCTGCAATGCAGGAATCTCGGCTAAAGCATCCAGGCCAGATGGTGCTCAGTGCAGGGCCCCATGAAAAAGCCTTTTGAGTGTTGGCCCCACCACTAAGAAGTGACTTGCCTCTACATTTTGGTGACAGTTGCAGACACACCTCTTTCATCAGGCTTTTTATTGGTGGAGAGTTGTGATTAGTGAAGTCAGTTTTCAGTACAATGCTGTTACTCTGTTAGTTATGTAGCAGTTTTGTACAAATTGACTTAAATTGGCTGTATTATGTTTTGTTGTATTTTATTTTGCTATACATTGCCCTTTCTCTGACTGTTACGGAGAAGGGCACTATAAAACTAAGTAACTACACAAATTAATGGAAATAATTCCTTCTTTTTATTGGACTCCCCCCCCCCCCCTGGCAAAATGTACAATAGGATGCAGTTATTCCTACAAGCAGCTATAGTAATGAAATCTGCACTGTGTGATGTAGTTGGCAGAAAGGCATATATATGCACAGGACTCAAAAAGTTAGCTTGCAGTCACAAAATCATTCTTTTCAACCAACAAAACAAAAGTTGCATAGTTCAAAAACCATCCACAACAGCTTCTTTAAAGAAACTGAACGCTTAGTGGGTGGGTTTCTAGAGCCATAAATTCCAGTCTTGTCCCGAAACAGTAAACAACAACCTGACAGTGTGTTTCATCAAAACTGCATCCATTATTAAGCAAGGGGGACCACTCTCCTGCCCTGCTCTTCCGTGAGCCCCTCTCCTCTCAGATGGCTCAGCTACGTTCTAGAAGAATAGCAGAGCAAAATCAATATGGAATGGATGCACCTGCCCCAATCTGCTTCTAATTTGCCATTATCCCTCTCTAGTTATAATTAATTTTGTGCAGCCCCTTTTTGAGACTTTAATCTTTGCAAGGGAAAGGGGGGACAGGGAAGATAATTTGCTTCCACTGAACATGCATTTTTCATACCCCAGAGGCATATTTTAAAAAATCATCTCAATAGGTTCTGAAAACTTACACGGAGGTTGCAAGATTGCTAAAATTCAAACCAAAAGAATATCCTATAAGGTTAGGCGATACTCAATGACTATGATAAAAGTTTCCGAGTCAGGCTTGCTTGCTGGCACTTTTGCACTGTTGCTATTTGGGGATGGGATTCAATCACATACCAGCAAATTCAGCTCACCCAGTTAAGTGGATTTTGAGCTCTTGCACAACAAATCCTCTTCCCTCCTAAAATTAGACTTTCTGTGACAACGGAAGTAATAAGTAATAAGTAATAAGTAATAAGCAACAAGTAATTTTAGAACTACTTGGCTCTAGCTGGCCACTGCTGAACTAGAATGTAAAAATCACAAAATCAAACCAAAATAAATAACTCTTGCTGGTAGATTTCTGTGGCTGAGCTCTAATGGGCTTCAGGCCCCTTCAGAAGCAGAGGGGAAGGAGAAAGGCACCAACTTCAGGCCACCAATAACATCAGTGAAAAGATATTTTTAATGCTTCTGCGGCTTTTGATCCCATTGGCCATGGAATCCTTCTGGAGTAGGTCAAGGAGGAGGTGCTTGTCATAGGGGATCATACTATTAAAAGTGTTGACATCTTTTAGGAGGGAAAGAAATTGAGAGTCCCAATTAAGTCCACATTGAACAGAATCAAATTTTCTAATGTTTTAGCGGAGCGATGTCAAACTGGGTTCCCTCTCTGAAGTCTTCTTGCTGAATCATTCAGATCAGCAGCAGAGTATTCTGGGAGACTCAAATGTTTCTCACTAACAAAAAAAACCACAACTCACCCTCCAAAAGACACCTTGAATAATTTTGAATAATTGAATAATTAAGTCATCTGAAATCATAAGGTATTTTCTAAAGATATAAATCAATAGAAATAATGTAGTGTTGCTAATGCAATAGACAAGCTTACACATTCTGCTGCATGCTTCTTTTGCTTTCTGTTTTGCAAAACAGTTTTCCTCCAGGAAAACCGATCAATATATTTTTATTATCTTGATTTCACTGCTCCCTTTTCTTGGGCCAATAGGATTTTTATATGCCTTCTCTGAAATTCAGATAAGGCTAGTTTCTAAAATGTTTTACTGGTGCACTTTAATTTGCCCCATTCACTATATATTCAATTTTATAGAACAGACAACAAGGTCTAAATATCAATTTAATAGAAGTCATTACAAAATACCTGTGTTGCAGGTATCTGTTCATGAGAAACAGATGAGCAAGCACCAACGCAAACCCTCGGCAGGACATTGTGATTTATTTGCAAAACCCTGCCAATAAAATAGCTCACATCCCTCCCAACTTGGATCACATAATGGATAAAGGTCAAATGCAGGAGGTTTCCTTAGACACCGTTGTCATCATTTTATGGGAGAGGTTCAGTTATTGCAGCCTGAAGATATGGGCAGGATATGGCCCAAAATTTGCCCTTCTTGGCTAATAGTGTCTAGCAAAGGAGGAGTGCCCAGCTGGGTTCAGCGAGGGGTTAATGACCTAGCAACTTGTAGGTCCCAGTTAGATCCAGTTTTGCTTCCTGACTCAGATGGAGCATCTTTTAGAAAATAGTTCCACTGTTCTATAAGCAGTGGGCCACATACATCAATACTTTAAGTTACTAACATAAGTCAGCGTTATTTTGCCCACTTCTATTAATACCCCAGTAACAGTCTCTCCTGGATAACAATAGTCCTGCCATAGTTATCCTTTGGAAACATCCAAGTTAAGAGTACTGTAACTTGTTGGCACTGGAACAGCCCATGAAAGCATTGGAAGGCAGGAGCCAAGTTTTTAACTGGGAGTCATGAAATCATAGCGCTAGAAAGGACCTTAAAAGGCATGAAACCCGCCCACCAACAAGTGATGCAGCAAATGTGTTGCTACATCATCCAAAATGGGAGGCCATCGAGACTCTGCTTAAAAATCTCTAACAAAGGGGAGTCCTTCCTGGTCGAGGCAGTCTATTTCATTATCCAACAGCTGCGCCGTCAGGAAGACCTTCCTAACATTTATTTGAAAACCACTTCTTTGCAATTCACTGTGTGGAATATTTCACCAAGACAGAAATAAATCCTCACTGGCTTGCAGCTTGTTTCGAAGCACAATTAATTGGCAGGCCTGCTTTCAACCCACAAAGCCCTAAATGACCTGGGATCCAAGTATCTGTAGGACCATCCTTCCCCATATCTGTCTGCTGGCCAGGGCCACCCCCACCTCCAGGTGCACCCGCCTACTTCACCTTCCTTTAGGCACTGGCTGGAAAGGGTGTCATCCATGATTTCCGTTTTCATTTTCTGCTTTTGCAGGAACAGCGCTGAGCCGAAAGCACTCAACAACAATAATACTCAAATTTAGTAAACGTTAAAAGTAGGTAACCATTACCATGAGAATAAGCAGATTATTTTTTTTAATGCACAAGCTGCAAATTTTGGGGTGCCAGGGAGACCAGGCGCTCGGGTTTTCCTCCAGCCTGAGATCTTAAGCCATCCTACATTTCCAAATTCCATTAAGCTGTTTGATGCCAGCCTGTCTTCAAATGTTAAAATGCATGTAACAGGTTGCGGTCTCAACTTACCGCCCTGCCCTGTTTCATGTTACCACAATATTAAAAATAACACACATGTAGAAGAATGCTTTTGTATACGGAAGTGTTAAAACCATTCCCGGCATAGATTCATTATTGGTTCAGACATACGACTGCAAAAAGTTAACCTTTGTGGAGCTTTATGCTGAAAAAGAGGCATGGTGGTTTCACTGCTTTTCTAATGTTACTGACAGATATATATCCCCCAGATTATCCCAACAAATAACTCTACTTACTGCACTGTACGGTGTATATACACATTGCTTCATATGACAATAAGCTCAGGAGAAATGAACTGTATCATTCATTTCCTGATGAATTCAGGAGTCCTGAGAACAATTAAAGACTTGGTAGAAGTAAAACAAAAGTCCCCAACACCAAATATAATTCTTAGCATTTGGGTGGACTAACTGCAACACTTCATCTGTCTCCTGAGAAATCTCTGTGTGGGACAAGTAGCTACAGTTAGAACTAGATAGGGAACAACTGATTGGTTCAAAATTGGGAAAGGAGTACAACAAGGCTGTATATTGTCTCCCTGCTTATTTAACTTATATGCAGAATTCATCATGCGAAAGGCTGGGCTGGATGAATCCCAAACCGGAATTAAGATTGCCGGAAGAAATATCAACCACCTCAGATATGCAGGTGACACAACCTTGATGGCAGAAAGTGAGGAGGAATTAAAGAAACTTTTAATGAGGGTGAAAGAGGAGAGTGCAAAATATGGTCTGAAACTCAACATCAAAAAAACGAAGATCATGGCCACTGGGCCCATCACCTCCTGGCAAATAGAAGGGGAAGAAATGGAGGCAGTGAGAGATTTTACTTTCTTGGGCTCCATGATCACTGCAGGTGGTGACAGCAGCCACGAAATTAAAAGACGCCTGCTTCTTGGGGGAAAAGCAATGACAAACCTAGACAGCATCTTAAAAAACAGAAACATCACCTTGCCAACAAAGGTCCGTATAGTTAAAAGTATGGTTTTCCCAGAAGAGGAAGAGATGCGTAAGTAGCAGTCTTTTCACACAGAGCTATCTAGTACAGTGGTACCTCTGGATGCGAACGGGATCCGTTCCGGAGCCCCGTTCGCATCCTGAGTAGAATGCAACCCGCGACTGCGCATGCCACGATTCGCCGCTTCCGCGCATGCGCGTAACGTCATTTTGAGCGTCTGCGCATGCGCAAGTGGCGAAACCCGGAAGTAACGCGTTCCGTTACTTCCGGGTCGCCGCGGAGCATAACCTGAAAACGCTCAACCTATAGCATATTTAACCCAAGGTATGACTGTGTATAAAATAATGTAATCTAACAGTAGAGTTTATCTCAATTCCAGTTGATTCAAAAAATAAAATAAAAAATAAACCAAGGAGTTCGTTCCACTTGTTGTTGCTTCAATGTCCAGTAGAAATAAATTTAGGTATTTCAATATAGTTTTAATTCTATAATAATCCAAAGTAATTTTGCCAGAATATAGCTATGATCCACTTTTTTATTCTTGAAACTTGACACAATGTTTAGTCTCAGTTGTTTTCTCCAATATCTCAAGCTTCTTTGAATATGAAAGTATTAATAACTTCCCAAACTAATCAGAGTCAATTAATTCCACCAGGTTTGTTCTAAAAATCAGATATATATGTCCAAGTTCAATACTGATGTAACTATAATCACAGGTCAAGGTCAAGTTTAAATACAGTCTCAAGTTCAGGTCAAATTTAATTCAAGTTAAAAGTTTTAAAAAACCATAAAATATCCAGATTGGTATTTTAAAAGCTATGTAGATTCCTTGTCCATTAGCTGGCTTTAACTCCAAAAATTAATCCACAGTTTTTTCCACTTGTAAAGGTTCTCATGCGATATAAAATACCCACAGACAGGAGTAGACTTCCTTTTTAGCACTTGTGATGCATCAATTAAATGGGAATTAAAAACATGTATGCATGATGATTTGTTTAAAACTAATTATACTGGTTGCCAAGTTTGTACTGAAATTAATAAAGCATAATGGGAAGGGGATGCTTACTTGATAAAGGGTGCATAGACCATTATCTTTGCCTGCGTATAAAAGGACTCATCTGTCCTTAAATATGGCCATGATGAAACCAGAAATCAAACCAAAGTAGCCACAGGGAGGCATATACGGAAGATGGCTCCTGCCTGGGCCTCAGAGTGTGGGGCCAGGAGAAAAGCCAGTGCTGGGCGACCCATTTATCATACGTGTAGAAAGGTAAATGTCATAAAATGGAAGCGGCTGTCTCCCAAGAAAACAGCTTTACACTGCTTATTAATGGCTCTCAGGAATTCATTCACGTGTGGTTAATTAAATCCTGACACCAACAAGCTCTTTAAAGAAATGAATGGATTCAGTATAAACACAGATAGTTTAGCACCACAGGGATCTCTAACATTCATCTTCCATGAAAAAGATGTGCTAATTGCTCCCTTAATCATCAGGTTCTTAATGATATTTTGACACAAGGAAAATCAGTGTGTCTTCACAAAGACGTCTGCAGTAAAAAGAATAGTCAATGAAGAAACTGAAAGCCTATAGAAGACACTTTCCAGTTGCCTCTTACGCTGCAGCACAGCAGAGCACACCTGGCCCCATCGAGGTCCCACAAACCCCGCCAGTCAAGGCCTTAGCATCACCTGAGGACCCCTCTCTCGCAGCTGGAGAGATGTGGAACAGGCTGACACAGTGCAAGACTAAGGGCAAGGCTCAGTCATTCTGGACACACTTCCACGGGAAGTAAACCCCAATGAAGTCATAGAACTGCACTGTAAAGCAGTATCTTCAGCAGGTGTATCTCCAAACAACCCTCTTCATCTGCAAAACAGCACTGGGTTGCCCTAAGGCGAACAAATCACAGATTCCCTCTCTTCTATTAGCTACATTCACACTATTTAACCATTTTTTCCAGCCTCCAACCTGTCATTCTCAGCTGGCCACCAGTGCCCTTCAGCACTGCAATCAAGCTACACAAAAGCCTAAAGAGATGGAAATCTCTTCCCTTGAAGCAACACAATAGCATTCAGAATAATGTAACAACCTAGTACTCTAGTGCAGCCCTGCAATGAGGGAGTAAGACCAAAGAAACCTCAACTCAGGAAGCCATTTAAAGACACGAGGGGGACAAGAGACCAAAAGGAGCATACGCAATTAGCAAGATAAGGAGGACTTTGGAATCTTTCTCCACTTCAGTTACTATGAATTGTTGCTTTTTCCTTCTTCAAACATCACCACCACACCTCTGCTTCCTGCAGGTGAAGACACTCCCTCGCCTACCTGCCTCCCTTGGCAGTTCAGCTGCCTGAGGCTAGAACTCTAGGCAACGCCGTCAGAGAATCATAAAACTGTAGAGTTAGAAGGGACCCCCAAGGTTCATCTAGCAGGATGGATTTGATTTAAATCAAATTGATTTAAATCACTAGTCAGTAAGACTTGATTTAAATCATTTTTTACAGGAATCTTTTGCCCAACATGGGGCCCAAAGAGCCTGAGATAGAAGTCTCAATCTGACAATGTTTAACTCTTCCCCTTTGGGATTCAACACACAAATAGTCAAGTGAAGCAGAAATTTTGTCCATTTCACCAGTGTAGATTCTCATCCTCCCTGACATTCTCTCTCTCTCTCTCTGCTGGCACCATTCTTCAAAAGGGCGGGTGTCTGCACTGGTGCACATGCTAACGTTTTGATGAAGAATGACACAGATGAGGAACTGGGGAAATTGACCTTAAAAGTTTCACCCTGTGGAGACCAGAAAGAGGGAAATTAGAGAAAGTGGCCTTGCTGTAAATGCTCATGGAATGGAGGAGAAAGGGCATGAAAGGGAGCAATGCTGAGTCAAGAGGCCTTTGGACCAAGGAGGCATTTCTATACAGGAAGAAGAGTTTAAAATGTGGAAAGAACTTCCCCAAATGTGTCAAACTCTAACTTACAAACCTGATTTAAGCACATTTAAAACTGTATTTTAAACTGTGGCAGGTGTGAAATTGGTGGCAGCACACTGTTCACGCAGCCCTGGTGCCATTGCATTGTATCGCTGGGATCCACCAAGCAGGGGCGGGGGGGGCATACAGACTTTCTTCATCTCTAGGAGTGGTGGTGTAAGCCCACCCTGAAAGAGCTGGACATGGATCTCAGAATTCCCCGAGTCATTGCTATATATTTTTAGCTATCTGGTGCCTTAAGCTCTGGTTTCAAACCAAGTTGCTCTAACTTGAAGAAGAAGAAGAAGAAGAAGAAGAGCAGCAGCCAGGGAAAGCGACTTAGGGAGCAGGTCTACCACTCCGTGGGCTCCCCTACTTTCCTTGGGGACCCATTTGCCTTATATCGGGTGTTGGTGGGACCAGAAGGAGATCCTCTGAAATGGAACGGGGAACCTGGGAGATGCATCCCCATTCCTAACCATTTCAGAGGTATGTACTGTAAGTGGAAGAAGTCTTTGGATCAAGGTCAATTTTTCTCAGGCAATGTTGTAGCACAACATTTTGAGATTCCCGTTTTGCAGGGGATTGGAGTAGATAACTCTCAGGGTCTCTTCCAACTCCACAATTCTATGAATCTATGTAAAACAGCTCTCCTGTGAGTGGAAGGTGCCTTCCACATACACAAGGATGGCTTTGGACAAAAGTCTGCTTCCAATTTCACATTCCATTTCGTTCTCTCCGCCCACCCCCATAAACACACACTTGCAGAATTGAAGCATACTCACGTCACAGCCTGAAATATATCTTTTCTCTGCACTGCAGGCAATACTGAGATCGCTTCCCTCTGGGGTCCCCTGTTTGTGCTGTTTCTAACATTACGCATGTCTAGAAATGACAAAAGCGCAGGCACCAAAACGCCACAGAAGCGAGTCGCAACAACGACTCTATTCCATGGAGATCATAACTCTTGATGGTGTGTGCGTGAGCCTCGGCTGCATAAATTAGCCTTCTCAATGCAACTTTGTTTTTTTCTCCCACTCCAACTTGTCTAATCAGATTCCAATCATACAAAGAAAATTACACAGCTGCTTAACATTCCTGCTTCCATTGACTTCAATGCAGACAAGGCGTCCGCTGGCTAAATATCTTCCCTGTTGGTTTATGTTGGATCAGGGCATTAGGTCAGTGTCAGCCTCTCTGAAAGAAAGGGGACTATCAGCTCTCTGCGTGTGCACAATAGACAAATCCATGCTGATAGAGATCCTGGCATAAGCAACCAGACACTGAGACCACCTTTAACTCCTGCCATTGTTACATAGGTGTCACTGACAGATATTAAAGCTGACGGGAAAGATCACAAAACCTCCTCAAAGCTGGCTGCATTTGCAAGAACTAAAGGGGCCTGCAGTCTAGGCACACCAACTTCTAGTTTAGGAGCTCACATCTGCCTTTTCATTTTTCTTCCATTTGGGCCAGGCATGTTCAGAATCCAAGAAGTCTCTTACGTGGACACAAGTTGAAGCACCCCACTTGTGGGCAAGCCTTAACCATGCCGAAATAGACTCTACCCTGAAAAGTCACGTAACCAGGGCTTTTTCCAGCTGGAACTCAGTTCTGGCACTTCTCATGTGGGCGCCATTGTCTTTATAAGAGAGCAAGGGAAACGTTCATGGTGAGTTTCGGAACCTCTTTTTCTTTTCTTTCTTTTCTTTTTCTTTTTCCTACAATCAGATATTATTATTAAACTTTTCTTGGTTTACAAAGGTATGCGCAATGTCTCTTTTTCAAGCTAGGAACCTCTTTTCTCTCTCTAGAAAAATAGCACTGTGTGTAACCAGAGACCATCCTCTGCTGTGAAGTGACACATTTGTTTGTGGAATTTGTATCTTACATTTCCACCATAAGACGATCAAGGCAGCTTACAAATATAACAAAACGGAAGTGAAAAACCAAGCAAGCAAAACATAAATGTAATCAAACAAAGCCATCCAGATTTGTCCCTGGAAAGTCACTTTTCTTCTTTAAGTTTTCAAAGTTTTTAACCTAGCTCAAGGTTGTCACCTGAACTAGCCAGATGTTTAACTGATAATCAATCTGAGTCAGTTCATCATTTGAAAAATAAGACTTTAGAGCCGTCTTGCCCCAAAATGGCAACTAGACATTCTGCTTTGCCAACTGTAACCTTGGTTTAAGGAACCATTTGGCCCCTTGCTTATATATCTGAGTTTCTAACTCTGTGCATCAACCTTTTTATATATACTTCTTGCAAATTTATCTTATTAAACATTTGTTTGGGGTCTTAAAAAAAAATTTAGGGTAATGTTCAGATGTCACAAAGGCACTCCAATCTGTGCTGAGCCAAGCTACCTTCTGTTGGAAATTAGCTGCATTGTTTTTTTCCTAAGCCAAGTCCTGCAGGAATCATTGTGGGCTTGGCCAAAGCAAAACTGAGTGCCGCTCCACAGCAACCCGACTGCTGTCCCTGTGTATGTCTTTATACGCCCCCAGTTTTCAACAGAACAACTCCAGCCCATGAATGCATTTGCAAACAAAGACGTTGAGTCCTACACAGTTAATATTAGGACTTTAAAATACTGTGGAAACTGATAAGCCGATAACAGTGTTTACAACAGATAGCACTGTAATTTTTGCAATTAAAATGAATACTTCTGTTCTATTGTGTCCTTTCACAAAGAACGTTTCTGTATATAGAGTTATATCTTCTGCACTGGCTTGCCTACCATCAGACAGGGTCTGTTCTTAAATACAAAATAACCCAATAACTTTAACAGCTGCTGATGTTATCACAGTACTGGATAGGTCTTATCTTGATTTCATGTCTGCTTAAATTTTAACTATTCTTCTGGAGCAACTAGGGGGGGGAAATATTGGCACATTTATGTGAAATTTCAGAAACCTGGTTCTGGATCCAGCCCTCTCATTTTGAAATATACTATTATTGGCAAGTTCACCTCTGGGCAGATCCCCCAGGGACAACAGAACTGTGGCAGGCGTCCTCCCTTCAGAGGCTACCCAAAGAATTCCAAAAGAAGGTGTAACCTCTCGCCAATAAATAGGTGCAGCAGTTTTGAAGCACTTTAGGATTAGCCAGGACTTGAACTGGGAGCCTCCTGATCTATGCCCTGGTGTCCCTTGGGATGAATGAGTGACCTCCCAAGTTTCTGTGTGGCTCCCACCCCGCCTGCCCAGTCAAGCTAATAGTTGGACAAATCTATCCATTTGGGTTTCTCTCAGATTATCACTTCTCCGATCTCAAATCTCCTTTATCACATACACAGCCCAATAGGACAATGACAATAATCCACCAACAGCATACAAATCAATATGGCTAACCTGATCCAAAACACCCACCCACCTCACTCACACACGAAAACAAAGATCACCACAGCCAATCACAAGCAAACAATCACACCCTAGGCCAACCCCAACCTCTCTCACCACCAAAGGAACACAAGTGAACAACACAAGCAACGCTGACACCAAACTTTACATACATTAAACATAATAGAAACACCGCCACCCGACCCCACCCCCATCCATCTTCCTTCTCTCCACCCCCCCTTTCTTTTTTCCTTTCTTTTTCTTCTCCCCCTAATGCCTCAACAAATGAAACGGATTTGTAAAAATGTTACATGGGGGAAAAAAATACGAGGCATTACACTTACTTCTGTAAAACAAGAAAATCCTTAATAAAATATTTTTTAAAAAAAAAATTAAAATAATCAAAGCATAAAAAAAAATTCAATTTGTCACATTTCCACATCAATTTGCCATTTTAAAAAAAAGTTTGCATGGAAATTTGCATGCTAAAATGCATTTTGGTATGTTATTTTAACTAATTATACATTTGTGTATGAGCTTTCCCCTATTATTATAAAAACGTAACTGATAGAATTCTACAGGATGTGGTATTAGTGTGTGAAAACAGTCCCGATCTGATGATTCCCCAGATGCTGGAGATATCAGGTGCCATCCTGGCGCCCAGGCATCTTTGCTTGGTCACAGGTGCCTAATGCTCCGGGCGCCTGGCTAATTTCAACACTGGCTGCACAGCAGCAATACATGTTCACAGTTAAACATAAAGCACCAATGAAAACAGTAGAAAATAATAATTCACGTGGCAGGTTGCAACAGTTGCAAAGGCCTCTTGGCCTAAAAAAGTCTTCCAGAGACACCTGAAAGTCGAAAGGGGAAGTGCCTGCCATTTCTCTGCTGGAAGAGTGTTCCACAGCATGGGATCAGTGGTGATAAATGCCTGGTTTCTTGCTGAGCCAAATTGGGCCTCTGTAACTTTGAGATGACTAACAGCTCTCCTCTGAATGATCTCCAGGATCTGGCTGGGATATCAGAGCTGGGATCCAAACCCCAAAATCTTGGCACTAGAACTCCCGGCGAGGTTTGGAGCTTTGCCTCTGGCCTTACCTAGGTGCCACATAACCCAGCTTCATTAGGGGGATGAAATGCCCCATACTGGCATTTCCAGAGGAAGGTCTCCTTTAAAAACCCCACTAAATTTGGCATAACTTTGAAGGGGGAAAAGAAGAAAAATGGAGAGCAGGGATTCCTCATACCCCAACAGCTTATAGTCAGTGTCCTGAAGTGGTACCTGCAATGAGGCTGGGGTGGGGCAGGAACCCCTCCCTGCATTAAATGGGGAACGTTCAAGAGGGAGGAAAGTAACAAGGAAACATTTCCCCCTTCTACTCTCCACAAACCTTCTCTACCCATAATGTGTTATTTACATTACTATCCGAACACAGCAGGGAGAGGGGATGTGGGGAAAGTGATTTTTCTCTCTGTCCACATGCCTCACTTCTCCTGAGCACCAAAACCAGGGTGGCGTAATGGTTGGAGTGTCTGATGAGGACCTGAGAGAGCAGCGTTGGAATCCCCACTCAGCCATGGAGCCCCCGGGGGAACCTCGGGCCAGTCACCACCTCTCAGCCTAACCTACCTCACAGGGTTATTGCGAGG
Source organism: Podarcis pityusensis (assembly GCF_964106645.2). Classification (NCBI taxonomy): domain Eukaryota; kingdom Metazoa; phylum Chordata; class Lepidosauria; order Squamata; family Lacertidae; genus Podarcis; species Podarcis pityusensis. Next base: position 89,918,344 of record NC_138031.1, on the reverse strand, counting down.
ATGAAATGGGGAGGAGGAGAACCATGTACACCACCTGAACTCCTCGGAAGATAAAGGCGGTACGTCTATAAATGGAACAAGCCCTACTGAAAGCCTCATGTTCCAGACTAACTGGGTCCTTGAGGAGGAACACACCTGTTTTTTGAATTGATGGGGAACCTTTTTCATTCCCATCTGCACTACCTGCCAGGGTTGTGGCCAGGGCAAAAGAGGGTGGAGCAATGAAGGTAAATCCCACCTTTGTTTCTACACACATCCTCCAGGTAGATAAGCAAGGGGCATCATCATCCAGCAAAGAAATGAAACAAAACAAACTCAGGGTGAGGGGGGAGCATGGCCTGGGGAGACTGCTGAGGGCCAGTTAGGGAGGCTTGGAGGGCCACATCCAGCATTAGGTTGCCCACTTCTGTGTTAGGGATAGGAGTACACTGCAAAACATTGTCAGAGGTCAGCACCTGTAGCTTAAAATAACCACAGATACAGGTGCTCCTGAGAAACGAAACCACATGTCACCTGCATTATTTGCACACATTATTTTGCAACAGAAATAAGAGGTATAGCACATTAAAAAAAGAAACATATTGATAGATTCCACAGTAAAAAGAAAAAGAAAAAAGAATGGTGCACAAGTTCATCACATTTCAACCACAAGCATTATCATTCCCATTTCAACTGTCTCGCTAAAGTTCCATCAAATATTACATGCAGAGGCTGGGATCAACGAAACCACAAGAAGAAATCCATACTCATCTCTGCCCACAAAAAAATGGTGTCCAAACAAGATTTGCCCTCCCCGTCCGCTTGCCTGCTTGAGTGTTGGTGGCCTGGAGGCAGCCTAGATCAGCCTTCCTCATCCTGCTGCCCCTCCAGATGTTTTGAACTACAACTCCCATCAGCCCAAGCTGGAGGGCACCAGGTTGAGGAAAGGCCAGTAGAGAGCAAATGTACTACAGGAGAACATGTTTCTTACCAGCTTGTCTGCCAAGGAAACTCTACTGTGGCTGCAGAGGCTTCTGATACATCCAGGGGCAGTTGTTCCCAAGCTTTCCCCCTCATGGACCCCTCTGAAAATTGCTGATTGTCTTGGGGGGGGGGGAACTTAATTCTTTTTCTGCCTGTTGCAGCAATTCTAATGTGCTGTGCTAGATGCTGTATGATTTTTAATTGTATTTTTATTGCTTCTCTGTTATCTATTGTATTTTATTGCATTACAATCAATGCAACGCGATTCATGAAATAAAAGCAGCAATAAAAATACAATTCAAATCAATATGAATATTGGATGCAATGGATGTGCCACCCCGTCTTTAGCTACAAATCCCCAGACATGCTGTGCACCACCTGAATGAAGTTCACAGAACCAACACCCTATGTGAAATGAGAATGCCCCAACCGAGAGCAAACCTCACACTTCTCTGAACTGCAGCTAAACCCTAGAGAAGGAAAACTGGTGAGCAAACCATTTTCCCGGGAAATCTGTCTGCTGTTACTGATCTTCCAATCCATAACCTTGCAGATGAGCAATGGCGCAGTCAGGTAATTTTAGCCTCTGGAACCAATGGTCTCATGACAGGAGGGAATGTATACTACCACACTTACTTCACAATGTGGTCAGCCACCCCTGCTGCATTTTGAGAACTCTCTTGTTGGTTCTGCCAGGACCCTGGCCCCAAAGACCTGCTCCGATGGAGTCACTGTGGATCAGTCTCCAAACAGCCCTGGCATTTACCAGAGCAGTTTGAAAGCGGCTGAAGTAAACAAAGTTCACAGCTGAGAAGTATCAAGAGCATGGTCTTAGTCGTAAGAGCATAAAGGGACAGAGCAACCGCCCACAAGCAATCTTCAAGGGCCACGTCTGAACCAAAACTCCTCCGTCGCCTCCCTCACTCCATGGCAGCCACCTGATCCCACTACTACCCTCCAGTTTTCTTCTCATATCCATAACTAATTTCCTTTCCCCACATTTTATTCACCCTTCCCTCAGGCTACCAGGACCTTTTGTCTGCCTTTGCTTTTTAAAAGGTGTGGGGGTTTTCCTAGCTGTAATTATAAAACAATTAAGATATTATATTACTTTTGAATAAACAACATGAGACCAGATGCCTTTTGCTCTGTCAGCTAGCAGCAGCTTCCTGAACTATCCCATCCTAGCTAGTCATTATAAGAACTGTAACTTGAAGAGTTGGCGGCCAAGTTTCTTTTTTTCTTTCTCCACCGCCATTCCCCTTTCCTTTTGTGCTATGTATTTTAGATTGCAAGCCAGGAACACTTTTGGTTTTTATTGATCTGTGAATGTGAGAAAGCTTTAAATAAATCATAAACAACTATAAAGGCACAATAATCAAGATGCAATTAACATTGCCAATTAGGAGAAAGGCATGCATTTATAAGTTACATGGACCACTGGAAATTGCAGAATGCACAAAAAAGTATACATTTCCTACGACAGAGACACAAAACTTTTGACCAAAGAGAGACCCAAATGTACAGAAATCCCCATCTGCCTGCATAGCTTCACGCCTAATTTTTACAAAGAACTACCGGTAATTTTCAGCGGCAATTGAGGATATTTTTAAACAAATGCATGTCTTTTTTTCTGTTTCCCTGGAGCATTTGGGCCTGCCTTCGCCACTTGCTTTTCAAGAACAGCAAAAGCCCATCTGCCCAGGAAGTGTATCAGCAGCTCCTGCACTCAAGGATTCCTTGGGGCAGCTTTCCAAAGCTGTATAGGGCTGTTTGCTGAGGGGCACAAGAGAATGAGCTTATCAGGCAGGGTGGGGAACTTGGCGAAAAGCTGTGTCTTCAGTACCTAATTTTACCTGCAAAGGCCTGTTTGGGCTCCAAGATTCCTCAGATTTTTGGAGGGATTCAGAAGAGCAGACTGCCACCTGTTCTTGGCTGGTCAATCCTGCAACGCTCCAGGCTAGATGTTTAAAACTAGTCTACCATGAACAGCTGGCAAAAACTATATGTCACAGAGAGGTCAGTTTGAAATATGTTTTGGCACGCCTGATAGAACACTCATTCTTTCAAGTCAGCAATACTTTGCAGAGACAAATTGGAAAAGACAAAACCCATGTGCCTTGTGTTTTATAGCCGATTTCACAAGAGAATGTAAAGGAGAGTAGCATGGAAGAGAAAAAGCCAATTGATTCTCTCTAGCGTATTTTTATCTTATTATCATTATTTGTTAAATTAGTTTGTGACTTTATCTTGCCCAATGCCATATTAAAGAAACACAAAGACATATACTGAGGCATTTGAGAGTGTGGGAGGATAAGAATCATGACTCTTCTTTAGCAATTAAAATATTTTAATGCCTTGCTCATGCGACAATACAACAAGTGCTCATAATGTTGATCAGACACTCAGCTTAACGGTTAGACTTTGTCAAGACCTGCCAGGACTCAAATCAGGAGCCTCCTGGTCTATTGGCTGATGCTGTTTGCTGAGCGGGTCCTGGAAAATCCTGAGGTCTGCAGTTCCAGAATGGGGGTTGTCCTCTGTGACGGAAGAGGCACTACTCGGACGTTGAGACAGAATGAAAGACGGAGGGCAAATAAGGCTACACTGCAGACTGCAGCATGGGATCATTCACAAAAAGCCACAGGCTCTCCCTAAGTTGGTTTGGAGATAAAAGCTCGTGGAAATGGCTTTCTGGCCTGAGAAACGGGCTACCTTTGTCCCTCGCCCATCTGGCTCACTGTCTCCTTGCGCTGCCTCCAGCCTGCTTGCTCCACTGCCCATCCCTACAACCTCCCTTCATCCTACTCAGCTCAGACCAAACTGTGTCTTCTACCTCTGCCAGTGCATGGCTTGGCTTCTGGGCACCCCTTTCCATGGGAAGCCTTGAGCTTCTCCTATGGGATGCCTCCTATGGGATGCTTCTGCCATGGTTGCCTGCAGTGGGAGTGAGGAACCTTCAGACCGCAAGTCCAATTCACTGGTGCTGTCAGCAGATGGCCAGGAGCACAGGGTTACATCCTGCCTTGGCTGCACACATCTTTTTCCATGATGGTGGCAGGATTTAATTCCTGCTCATCGAATGTTTTGATCTCATCTCATCAGTAGCAGGTTTTTGGAGGCTCTGGAGGGGGGAGCTGTCTGAAAGCCCTTGGCTCCGAGCCTTCCTCCTCTGGGGTTTCCCTTGGGGGCTCCCCAGCTGGTACCTCCCACCACTCCTCTTCATCCAACCAGTGCATGACAGCTGAGCCCACCCACCTGTCGAATTTGGCCTGCCAGGGGCTGGGAGATAATAATCTGGCCCACAGACCATGAAAGTTTATCCACCCAGGGAATGAGTCTTTGGACCAAGGTAGCAGCATGCAAGTGCTTGACCAGCTAATGCAGTCTTACACAGAAGCACAGCATCCTGGTCATGGAAAGTAAGTCATCACTCGATGCTGCAGTCACTTAGATACATCCGTGCATGTGTGATCTGGCCCTTAACCCTACTCAGAAATTACCGGTATATGTCTGACCAAGCCCATGCGAAAAACAAAGTGCTGCTTGCTTGCTTGTTGGTTATTTATTTACTTACTTGAAACATTTCTGCCCCACTGTTTGAGTAAAAGCCTCCCATAGCAGTTAACATAATTGCACACTTAAAATAACAACAACTCCCTCCAAAAGCAAACTTGAGTGCAGAGTGCCTGCAGTTTTGCGGTGAACAGTACTGAGGAACAAGAGGAAGGTATCAGAATGTTCAGAGTAACTCCAATGTCTACAGGAGATTAAAAAAAATATTTAGGAGGGAAAATCTAAGGGAGCAAAGAACTTGCTCAAGAGCTCAGTTGCTTAGAACATGGTGTTGATAATGTCAAGGTTTCAGGTTCAATCCCCGTAAGGGACAGCTGCAAATTCCTGCATTGCAGGGGGTTGGACTAGATGATCCTCAGGGTCCCTTCCAATTCTACGATTCTAAAAAAGAAAAGAAAACAAACCACCCATCCCAAATAGCCGAATGAGGCCTGAGTACACTCAGTGACCATGAAATAGTGAGACTCTGTTGGGGAAACAAGAAAGAAAACTGGAAGAGATGGAGAATATGATGCAGTGCCCTGAAGGAAAGTGTTGCTTTCTTCCAGAAATCCTAAAATGGAATGCTTCACACTGCAACAGTTTGTTGCAGCTCCCACTCGTAGTTATATAAAAGGGATGTAAAACAGAAGTAGCAGAGGGATCTGACAAAACCATGGGTGGCAGTCAACTATGTCTTACTCAGAGTAGACCTATTGAAATTAATGGCCCCAACCGAGTCATGTTCCCTTCAGTGGGTCTGCTCTGAATAAAACATAATTGAATACGACCTACAGAAAATTCAGCATTTTAAAAAAATCCCCACTCTGCTCAAGTAACAGAATAAAAGGTGACACTGTTTATTTGTAAAACAAATTTGTCCCATTTGTAATCTTTGAGGAGATCCTGCTGAACATGCACACAGTTTGTACTTTGCATTTCTGAGGTGCTTCAGAGAAAGAAGGAGCACACATAATACAGTGGTTTTCTCATCAGCTAATTCAAAAAACTGCAAGAATATATGCCCAGAAGGAGGGAAATTATAAAATTTAAATTACCACCTATGCAAAAACTCAAGCACCATCTCCAAATGTGTGAGCCTCATGTTTCATGGAACTTACTAATGGGCTGTTTGAATTATACAGCTTGACATTTTAAAAAATAAAAATCATTCTGCCCCAAGCATGTATGCTTTAATAGAATGCTATTTAAATCTGAACACTTCAGAAATATGTGGTTCTTATAACCACCCCTTAAAAAAACCACAACCACTTGTTTCTTAAAGGTTCAATTATTTGCTTCTAGAAAACATTAGGATATTGGCTAGATATAAACTTATAAATCTAGCTAATCAATTTGTTTTCTGAGATATGCGAACCAGCACATTTTCTGTCAATTAAAATGCCATAAGGATTATTTTCTGTTTAAATTTAGCATTTACACTTGGCAACAAACTGATACTCATTTATCAGTTCAGTACTCGGCACAATAAGGACCATTTGCACAATACGTCAGGTTATTCTCTGAAGATTTAAAGGCCAATAAATCAAAACAGTCTCTGGGGCCTCTTACACAAAGAGATACCTACGGTATTTTATGAGCAAGCAGAACCCAACTGGTATTCTGGCTTCAGATGGTGTATAATAAAAGTTATTTCCCACATTACACAGAAACAAAATTGTGCGCTGGTAGTATTTATTCAAACAAAGTCCTGCATGCAGACACAACTCCATGACAAGAGTTCACAAGCAGTTGTTTGTCAAAGCCACACATGGACAATATCTATATGGGCATCTTCATCATTCAACAACTGAACCCACCGAGGGAGAATACAGGAATCAAGCGTAAAGCCAGCCACTGGGATGCATGCATGCGCTAACACATGTGCTTGGTGACACAATATACATAGGCTTGAAACTCCACAGCATAATATGCAAGCAGTAATTCACTATTATAATATTAATAATAATTTATCATTTATACCCCGCCCATCTGGCTGAGTTTCCCCAGCCTCTCTGGGCAGCTCCCAATCGAGTGTTAAAAACAATACAGCATTAACTATTAAAAACGTCCCTAAACAGAGCTGCCTTCAGATGTCTTTTGCTCGAGGGTCGCATAACTAGTTAGCATGTATATTAAACGTCACAATACATGTAAACAATGAAGCATGGCTTTTAAAATGCCAGTACTCAAATCCCATCTAGTCCACCCAAGCAGTGTTTGAAATTAGCCAGGTGCCGGGTGCATTTTGCCCTGGCTCTTAGCCGCCTGCAACCAAGCGAAGATGCCTGGGCGCCGGGAAGGCACCTGACATCTGGAGGTGCCTGCCTGGGGATCCTTGGATCTGGACCTGGACTGTTTTCACACACTAAGACCACATTCTGTAGAATTCTCTTGGTTATATTTTATCTGCACAATCAGAATGAATTTCAGGAAACAAAATGCTTCTTCTGTGCAGCCTGAACAGAAGCACTGAACGACGTTATAGTTAATTGTTGTCACTTGTCTTCACTTACCCTGCTCACAGTTGTGAAGAATATTTATACATTATGAAAGGTCTGTATCAACGTTAAGAAAAAGAGGTCAGAATAGGCCAATATATATGTGGACTGTCCCTGGATCAAGTGACTTTTCTTCTTTGAGTTCTCAAAGCTCTTAACTGAGCTCAAGGTTGTCATCTGAACTAGTGAGATGTTTAACTGAGAATCAATCACAGTCAGTCCATCATTTGAAAAATAAGACTTTAGAGCCGCCATGCCCCAAAAGAGCAACTAGACATTCCATTTTGGAGACTTGCAACCTTGGTTTGAGGAGCCATTTATTGCCTAGCTCATATATCTTGGTTTCTAACCCTGCATCCAAGACCAAAAAAATGCAGCCAAGAAAGGCCTGCCTGAGTCTTTGCCTGTTGACTGATCAAAAGTATGCTGCTTTATAAAGCCTTTAAGGATAAATGGACTCTTGATAAAAGGATTCTTCTTTTTAGAGTTATTAATTTCATGCTACTGTGATAGTTTTTCATAAACAGTAATGTCTTCTTATTTAATGTTTGATGCAAGTTCCCCAATGAATCATTTTAGTTAAAAGGAAAAACACAGGTGTGGCGAAATCAGGTGTAACTAACCTATTGCATTTTTAATATTGAGTTGGGAGCCACTCAGGGTGGCTGGGGAATAAACAATAAATTTATTATTATTATTATTATTATTATTATTATTACTACCCTCCAGATTACAGCTCCTACAACCCCTGACAATTGGCTTACCTGGAGGTCCTCTGTGCTACGCCTGTTTTAAAGAAAGGACTATCAAATGGGCCAGAGTCAACCTGCAAACGAAAAGGGCTCTGAATTTTATGTAATTGTTATAATAGCAACATATGCCCTCTGATTCCTCTAGAGCAGGAAGGGCCAGAGCTCAGTGCATCTGCTTTGCATGTCAAGGGCCCCAGGTTCAAACTCCCAGACAGGTAGTGGATTCCAGGTAAGAAGGCTGGAAAAGGCTCCCTGTCTGAAACTAGGGACAGCTGCTGCCAGCCTGTGTAGACGCCACTCCGCTAGGTGGGCAAGTGATGGGACTTGCTCTAAGGCACTTTGCTCTGTCAGACTGAAGTAAATAGGACAGGATTTTAGGTGCTGGTTCTCTTAGACTGCAACGCTAGGAATAAGCCCAAAGAGCCTAAGCTTACTAACTTCTTTTAAGCTGTCTTGTAGGTGGGTTCACAAAAGTTACTAGGCTGAAAAATAAAAACTTCCAGAGAAAAGAAGCCCCATCACCTGCGGTCAGCATAGAAACATAGGCTAGTAAAAAGAAAATAAATTTGCCTTCTCCCAAGTGGATCCCTCAGTTGCCTGCAAGGAATTCCTGGCCAGTTGCTAAATGCAAGGCACAGGTTTCTATCCTTTTGCTTAATGAGCGCAGCATCATAGAAGCCAAGTCAGAAATTTAACTTGATTCTTCAAAGGCAATTTAGCCAGCCAAAATCTCCCTTCTCCCCTCCTCAAAGATCAGAAGTGCCAGATAACATCAAGGACGGTTCTGCATAATGGAGAACATCTGCACAAACCCTTTGGCTTTTGACTCCACCACCTTCCCTCTCAAATCGATCTGGTTTTTTGGCGTGTGTTCCCCCCCCCCCCCAACAAGGTGCCCAACCAAAGAACCTTTTCTGGAGCCTTCCTTGTGGCGCCCCCTGCCGGTCGGGGCGCAGACTCCACAGCGGGAGTCCAGAATGTGCAGGAAATGGTAAAGTTAAAAGAACACCGACGGCGCGACCTCCGAAGCCTCAGCGGAGTGCAGGGCACAAACGCGCCGCCTCCCCTTTCTCCTCCCCTCTGCTCGGACGTGCTCTCCCGCAAAGAGGAACCGGCCACACAAGGGCTCCTCGTCACCGCGCAACATCCGCGGCCAGAGACCGCTCCTCGCGCAACGCCCCCGCCCTCCCGACGGCTTTTCGTCCACAGACGCCCCTTGCTTCCCGCACCTCCTTCCTCCGCCCCGTCGAGAGCAGGTTTGCCCGGGGAACGCCAAGTTTCCTTTCCGCACGAGAGCCCCCGCCCCGCCCAGCGCGCTCCTTCACCTGGCAACGACATCCAAGCTTGCAAGCCCAGCGAACTCCGTGGGGCTTCTCGGAGCGGGAACACTCGCACGACCAAGCGAGCCTCGAGTAAACCCCGCGGAAATCTACCGGGCTTGCCTTGCGAGCAATCAAGGAAGGTAACTGAAATGATCCGACGCCGCTTCCCGCGAAGAAGACCCAGGCCCCCGGGAAATTGCCTGCATTGCAGAGGGTTGGACTAGATGACCCCCGGGGACCCTTCCCACTCTACCATTCTCTAATCCCAAGGATGTACTGAGACGGGGGTACTGACGGGGTACTTACCCCAGGGGAAGCACCATAGCGGGGCCCGCGCCGCGTGGTGGTCGCCGAAGGGCAGATCCGACGGCAGCTGCGGAGAGCTCCCGGGGGCAGCCCCGCCAGCGGCAGCAGCAGCAAGGGCGGCGCTTGCCGGACCTCCGCGCTCATAAAGCGCCCGGCGGGGATCCTGGCGAGGCTCGGCGGGTGGAAGGGTCGAGGGGGCGGGAGGCGCCGTCCGGAGCGGGATCCGCGGGGCGCGAGCGGCAGCGCAGGACCAGGCGCGCCCGCAGCAGGTCCCGGCGGAGGCGGCAGGGAGGCTGAGGCTGCTGCGGCTGCTGCTGCTGCTGCCGCGGTTGCCGCTCCTCCTCCTCCTCCTCCTCCTCCCCCGAGGGGGAAACTGGAGCCGGCGGAGCCCCTTCCCGCCCCTCCCTCGGGCTCGCCCACAGGGGCGGCCCGGCCCGCCCTCCTGCTCCGCCTCCGCGTCCGAGGTCCGCGCAGCGCGCTGCTTAGAGACCTCCCTCTCTCCGGCTAGGAGCCAGTGACGTCTGCCTTTTGTGCCCGTCGCGGCTGCCGCCTGCTTCCTCGGGAGACCGGGCGTCTCTCCCACGTGCAGCGCGCAACCCGCGGGCTTCAGACGTGCTGCGGGTTGCGGAGTAGGGTTGCCCCGTTTCAGGGCGTGAAGGAAACTTTCGCGGGGAGGGGTAGCCTTCTCCCCAGAGAAGGGGACAGACGGCGGACTTGTGGGGAGGGGAGACAAGACCACCAACACATCCAGATACTTAGCTGTCATTTAAAAAGAAAGTCAATCAGACATTTCTGAAGAAAGTTAGAACAGAACCCGTGGAGAGACAGTGCTAGGGCTTTGGCGCTGGCCAGAGGGCGCCGTTGCTAAGGTCACTTGATCGCGGTTGCTAGGCAATCGGAGGATGGGATGCTGACACTCCTACCTGGAGTCCCTCCCAGAGCACCCGGAGAAGCTGGATGGAGGGGGGGGAACATGTTTGTTAAAGCACTGTCCTGGTGTCAGCATGATTTAATTCACTCCCAAGTGTGCTTCTTTCTTTACAGAATGAAGCACAGTTGACTGGATTTGATTTGTTTTACTTTTCCAAAGTAACTCCCTGGAAATAAATGGTTTCCTTCTTACCGGCATTGCCTCTGATTTTCCATAACAGATTGGCTGTCTGTCGTGGATGCTTTAGTTGAGATTCCAGCATTGCAGGGGGTTGGGCTAGATGACCCTTGAGGTCCCTTCTACCTCTCCACAACCACTACTGGCCTGCTTGGCATCAGTGGGCTGTTATTTATTTATACAGAGAGAGGTGTGTGTACTTAGGAGGGTGGGTAAGAATAATGCAAAATGAATTGGCAAATGCACCTATAAAATAATGAAATACCTTACAGCTGCAGCAAGTTAACATTCCTAAAAGCTGTACTTTAATACAAGGGGTTTTTGTTTTGTTTTTTGAGGTGGACAAAATGTTTTGCGTGTATATATGTGTTTTGCTGAGAGTTGTGAAACTGCACAAATTTGTTGCAACTTGCTGTATATTCTTGATTTTCTTGATTTCCCACCCAGCTTGCTTGCTTGTGTCAAGCTTGCTTGTGTTTCCCCCTACTCCCCACTCTTATATTTGCAACAGCCCTGTGAGGTAGGCTGGGTTCAGTTAATATATGTACATAAGCAGCAGGTCTCATCACTCAGTAGATTGTGGGATGTGGGGATGCAGGCAGCCCAATCCATATGTAGTGCAGCCGGCCCAGGAAATCCAGCTGACGTCCCTGGGAAGCAGTCTGTTTCCCCCTGTCTTATGTGGTAGGTGGGTAGCTCAGCTGGTAGAGCACGAGACTCTTAATCTGGGGGATGTGAGTTCGAGCCCCGTGTTGGGTGAACTATTCCTGCATTGAAAGGGGTTGGACTGGATAATCCTTGTGGCCCCTTCCAACCCTATGATTCTGCGTATGGTGGTGGGAACTCTTAGGTCTTGCCCCACTCCACCAGGTTGCAGCCCCTGCCAGGTGCCCCCTTTCAGCTCCAGACTCCAGCCAGCATCTCAGGCTCTGGGGCTCAGGAGAGGGAGCAGTCATACCTCCTCTCTCCCACCCTCACATCCCCTCTTGCCCAGGGCCCTGAGATGGAGCCCGGGCACCAATTTAGCGGCAAATCATCCAGGAAGGAGAATAAACTGACTTTTTTGTCTGCTTCCACAGGTAAATATAATGTGAATGACATGGATGAAGGTAAATGCCCTTCTGACCCTGCGTTAGTGTTAGAGAAGAGATAACGGAAATTGGGAATCTTGTGAAATCTTCCATCTTGTTTCACCCAGTTATTCAGCTTTTTGTTCACTTGTTAGATAAAGTACTGTATCTGTTTCCCAGCTTCCCTGCAGGTCCCATGGATATTAATTTCTGTCAACAAGGAGAGCTGTTCCCAATTATTTTGTTACTTGATTGTTTGGATGGCAATGCCTACGTAGTCCAGTCAATTGTAGGCATTACTTGGCCCTATTTTACGCTTTTAAAAATACCAGCCATCTAACAGCCCTAAATCTTACATTGGACACTTGGTACTGATCACTCTGGAATATAGCTGTTATGGAGAAAATCACACATTATTTTGAGATTTCATAGAATCGTAGAATCGTTGAACTGTAGAGTTGGAAGGGACCCCCAAGGGTCATCTAGTCCAACCGCCTGCAATGCAGGAATCTCAATTAAAGCATTCATGGGAGATGGACAAGGACCTCCAGACACTTTTTATATGATTTTGGCATCATTTCCAAGACAACCCTCGTCACAAGGCTGGCAAATCTGGAGCTAGACTTGAGGATCTGATAACGTCTTTACTTTTCTTTACTTAGACTTTGTTAAGATATGTGCAACTACTCATTCTATGTGCCTATTTTATAGTTTTGTTTTTCATCTTTCATTTTTTGTCTGCTATAATTGTTCTCTCTGTTTTATATACATTATAAAATGAAATAATAATAAAAACCTTCGCCAAAAAGCCACCTGTCTCAGGATATCCATGGGTGGAACGAGGGTTGGTGGAATCAATTAAGAACCTGGTGGATGCTGACTGAGTTTACTGGTTTTTTAGATATCAGTAATAGTTATCTGATGAAAGGTAACTTTATTGGTCAGACAATATATTTGAATTCAATAAATCTGAATGAGCTTTTGCAAGTCAGAATGTCTTTAATCTGACACCATTATGCTTAAGGGGTCTTGCAAGGAAAAAGAATCAGATTGGTGCAGTTTTATTATTCTGATACTCTCATGACAGAGTTTCCCACATTTGGGTCTCCAGCTGTTTTTGGACTACAACTCCCATCCTCCCTAGCCAGCAAGGACCAGTAGTCAGGGATGATGGGAATTGTAGTCCAAAAACAGCTGCTGTATGTTATTGTCTTTTACTCTCTACAGAGGACGGGGAGAGAGAGAGAGAGAGAGAGAGAGAGAGAGAGAGAGAGAGAGAGAGAGATTGTAAACAAAGCTTTCCCTGAAGATCTTTGTCAGTGAAGAGGGGGCTAAACCATTCTTCTTAAACAAGATTGACGCATTTTATGTGCGGACTCTGCGGTACAACACAACTACCAGGAGTCCAAAGCATTTCTTTGTCCCACCTTGAAACTTCTTGCATAATACAACCAAGAATTCCGTTCAAACTTTGTGCAGCTAACTGAATCACAATAGCTTCTTCTACCCATTGTATACTCACTATGCTACACTCATACTTGTTATATTTGACCAGCATACTCTACTTTTAGTGAAACTGTGAAGACCTACATCTGTTAGCTTTATTTTGGAAAAAACGTGGTATGAAAACTAGAGCTCATAAAACATTAGAAGTTTGGGAGTGGGATTCAAACCATGCAATTTTTCCTTTAATTTACACATTTGAATGTTAGAAATTGGTGTATAACATCATAATTCAAAATTCATCAGACCTGGTTTTTCCATCTATATTCAATGAGATGTTTCCTGGTTGGTTGAATGAAAATATGAAGCTGGTTGTGTTGCAAGGCAGCTGTCAGACACTGCCAAATACAAGAGGAATGCAAGTTTCCCAGATGACTTGTTGCCCTGAAGAGCATCAGCAGGCTTGGAAATTTTATAGGTAGAAGGCAATGGTTGAGAAGCTTCTGCTTGTTGCCTTAAAGAGCCTGTTATGTACTGAAGTTCTCACCCTGGGCCAGCAGGGGGATACTGTAGATAGTTATGCAAATGAAGGATCGAAAAGTGACGTTCAGTGATTGGATAGTTTTGTATGCAAATGAAGGATCGAAAAGTGACGTTCAGTGATTGGATAGTTTTAGAAAATGGCAACAGTTACATTGTTCTGGAGCTCTATATAAGCAGGCTGACTGAGCTCCTCAGTTTAGTTCTGTTCCAGCTCACAAAATAAAGAGCTGCTTTGGAGAAATCGCTGTGTCGTCTGCTATGTCAACCCACAACTTAACAGAGCCCCCCATTTTCCCCAACCTGAAAGCACAGTGGTAAAGGAGGATGGTTGCCTCCTGGGATAGCTCAGTCAGAAGAACACTAATTTCAGGGTCCTGGGTTCAAGTCCCACTTTGAGCAAAAAAATCCTGCATTTCTGACCCTTGTGATCCCTCCCAACACTAGGATTCCTCCTGCTCTTCCAGGGTTTTCTTGCTGCAGTGAATGGTGAGGGAGGACCATCCTCTGGGTACCAGGATATTAATATTATCCTGCTGTCTTGATATTCTCTCTCCTCTTGGCAAAGTAGGAAAAGTCAAGAGCATCCTTAAAGCCACTTCAGTGAATGGAATTTAATATGTATGCAAAGCATTTATCTCTCCCCCACCAGTTCATTGTTAGCTCTTAAAATACTAAACCTATGCCAATGCAGATATACGCTCTTCAGATTAATACATTTATAAGCACTTCCCTGTCATCAGAGCTGTCAGCTGTTTCTGACATGTTGCTGCAGGGCTATCTAGTTTATGTCAGAAAACTAACTGATGCACTCTAGGTGAAGCAGATGCAATATTCCCCCCAGGAAAGCATAAAGACATAAACAAAGTAATCCTATACTTTGGTGGTGGGGGCGGGGGGGGATGTCCAGAGATACACCACTGCTAAAGGCAACGAGAGCTCAGCCCATGGCAGAAAAGGAAAATGTGGCAGAAATGTTTTTTTCAAAGATGCTGCTAAAATACCAGTCACACCTCCAGCATCCTTGACATCCATGGAGAGACCCAGCCCATTTGGATAATCTGTGGGAGTGGCCCCAACACCCACAATGCCCCCATCAAAGGAGTCCTAGTGTTGCCCTAGTATTGTAGGCAACACACACACAGCTCCCAAGCGACCCCAGGAAGAGGTCCAAGACCCCAACTGCCATACCTCACCCTCATGCAGAAGGATCCAGCCTCAAGGGCCCATCAGCTCCCCCCTGGCAATCCTCACCCACCCCACAGCCACTGGGCTTCTTTTCCTCCTGGCAGGGCTGTAGAACACAGGCCACTTCCAGGCATTTCGACTGATAACACTTCAGTGCTGCTTATCAAGAAGTATGGATTTCCAAACGGGAACCAGTGACTGAAAAATTAAGAATTTCACATGATTCTGTGAGGATTATCCCTAAACTTTAAGCCAGTAGAGGCTTAATGAAGAAGGCTCTGTCAGCAGGATGAGGTCCACGGCCAGCCATACAAGTGCATAAAGCAAACACATTAGCAGTTGAATCAAACAAAATATTCGGGTTCTCTTTGGAGCTCAATATTCAAAATTTGCAGGCCTACACTTCTCATTCTTTAATTTGCAATATTTGCCTTTGGTATCATTTTTCACATCTGCTTTCCACACAAGCAGCACATAGGAGCAAGAGATCAGTTGTCCAAAGCAAAACCTGCAATACAGAACTTCTGTCCGTGGTGCTGGGTCTATAGAGGGTCCTTGGCAACTCGGGTATGTTGCCACTTGCTGCATCAATTGTCAAATGATGAACAAAGACACGTGTACTACTGACCCCCAGTGTTGAGTAACCATGCAATGAGAATCCAAAGAATGCATTTGCTTATAGGCCAGACTTAGGCAACTCACCCAAGGTGGGGAACCTTCTGTGTAACCTTGGGAGTGCCATACCTTGTTTTCTGGCACTGCATTGGTGTAACCAGAATGGCACCTCTACCTAAGTACCTGTGTGTTTGTTGTGAAAGTTTCAGGGTTGTGTCAGGTGTTCTACTACCAGGATCAGTTTCCATGAAAGTTTGAGCCACTTTTCTGTGCTGCCTTCCTGGTCTGCTTCCTGGAGGCTTCCTGATGGGGGGCTCCCCATGGACATCAGGTGGGCCCCTGTGAGAACTGGATGCTGGACCAGATGGGTCCCTGGTCTGGTCCAGCTGGACTCTTCTTGCATTCTTAAGAAACCTGCTCATGCCTGTTGACCCTTGGTTGGATCCAGCAAGGCTCTTCTGGTTTTCTTAGTTAATCTAACAACTCAACCCTAGTATTTATTTTTTATTTTTTTTAAAAAAACCCCAATAAAAGCTAAGGAGTGTGAATAAAGCAAAAAGTGAGCATATTTCTATAAAACCTACTCTATTGGACAGAAAGAATACCATCCAGTAGATATATGAATGGTAAATTCCGTTACATTTTTCTCACATCCTCAATCAAAATGATTAATGAATTAATAAACTAATTATTGTTACATCTCTCTCTCACGTCCTCAGGCTCCCTCCCTTATGACATGCCTCTTGGCTGTAAACTTGTGTGGTTTTGTAATCTCTTATTTAACCATAACTCTTATTTTTGAAAGCAAATGAATAGCTATATGTTCATAAATAAGCCCAGTTCAATTCAGTGGGACTTATTGCCACCTAAACAGGTACAGGAGTCATAGCTAAGGCTACCTATTGCATGCACACCTACCTAGGAACAAGGCACTTTGAACTCAAAAGAACTTATTTATAAACAGGCACCTGCAAAATTACACAGTAAGTGAATTTTATAGGTGGTCTCAAGTGAAGCTATACTCGGAGTAGACTAACTGAAATCAAAGGACTAAAGTCATGACTTACTGTACTTAAATCTATTGATTTCAACGGATCTATTCTGAGTATGACTTACATACGACCAATTGTTTCATGTCCTTTGCCAATTGCAACTCCAGACTCTAAACTATTTCAGACTCCTTATCATACCGGCAATTCATAACATGCTGCTCTTAATTTCCTGCAATGATACGGCATTGATCTGGCTTAAACATGGGGAACAAATGGACTCTGAAATATTAAGATTCCTTTGAGATAGCTGAATAAACTGCAGCAGGGGACGGAGATCTACATTGGGGACAAGGGTGGGAGGAGACCAGCAGCGCCTCCTATTTGCCAAGAGGTTGCTTTGAGGTGGCATGGGGGGGCGCTGCTGAGGCGGAGGCAGGTCCAGCCCTCAGGGGCGATGCATTCCTTGGAGACAGGATCTGCTGCCCTGGTGAATCCTGCCTCCTTAGGCTAATCTCCTCACCTTTCCTCAAGGTTGTGGGCATGGTTTTCCACCCTCATTTTATCCTCACAACAACCTGAAATCGGTTGTTCCTGAGAGGAAGAGTAACTGGGCCAATATCATCCAGTGAAGTTCATGGCCAAGTGAGGATTTGAACCCAGATCTCCCCAGGCCTAGTCCAAAATTGTAACTACTACACCAAATGTTTTGCTTGGGAGGGATTTGAACCATCAGCCTTCTAAGCTTTAACTGACATGGATACTTAGCATTTGAGTAGCACCTTTTCTAGGGTTCAGAGTACTTCACAAACATCATCTTTTGGCCTTATGACTACACTGTAAGCTAGACCAGACTTATTACCCCAATATTGCAGTTCTGAGGGTGAGATACAATGGCTTGCCGAAAGTCACCTAATAAATTCAGAACAGAGGTAAGATTAGAACCGGGGGTTCTTATTAATGGTTTTAAATACACTTGCTTAGAAAATAATCCATGGTAAACACACTTGCCCCATCAAACAAAATGAGACTTCTGAGAAACATGCCCAGGAATGTGCCATCAGTCACAACACTATGCTGTGTCTGCAAAGTGTTATCTGGCGACAGTTTAAGTCATCACCTGGTCGGATTAATCACTGAACACTGTCACAACAACGCAAAGTAAAGAGACAAGCATCTCAAGAATTGTATTATTGAAAAGTACACAAAAGAGGAAAGTACAAATGTACATAGAAACACATTAAAGTGCACAAGATTTTTAAAAAAGCATCATGGGTAAAGGAATTTGCAGCAAAGTCCATTTGATGTGTCTGTAACCTGGAAAGGAGGCCATGTGAGAGAAAAGAGCCAGTCTGAATTTTGGCCATTTGAATTTGGGCAAATACTTCTTTGGGGCTTGCTGGCAAGAAGCAGGTGTATGTGTATCAGGGGGTTTGTGAACGCTGTTGTTGTTATTTTGGGATCAATGCTATTAGTGCAGCTGCCTGCCATATATTCCTCCTTGCTTCCCACCTGCTCTTTCCGTACACGTCCAGTATTTTTGCATTGCAAGGAAACTGGCACTGGAAAGCTGCCTTGGAACTTATTAGCACTCAGGGAGCAGGAAACAATGTAACACACTCCTCTGAGACGCTCCGCTGGTAGCAAACTCCTGGGGAATGAGAGCAAACACAGGTGCAAACACAGAAAGAGGAAGGGGGAAAATCACTGCCCCCATACTGGCTTTCTTTTTCTCAAATGCAGCCCCCTTTCATGGAGTGCACAAGCCATGCAGAGGTCACTTTTCTCAAAACTGTTTCAGAACTAAATGCACAAACCTAACCATACCTATGTACCCAGAAATAAGTCCAGCTGAATTCAGTGGGGCTGCTGCCAAAGCAAACAGCGTTAGGATTACAACCTAAGTTGTTACGTCCTTTGATATCCTTTTTCTTTTTAATGCCCACAAGTATAAAGTCCAGCGAACATAAACCCGTCATTGTAGGCATTAATATTGTCGTTGGTGGTGGTGTTTAGTCGTTTAGTCATGTCCGACTCTTCGTGACCCCATGGACCAGAGCATGCCAGGCACTCCTGTCTTCCACTGCCTCCCGCAGTTTGGTCAAACTCATGCTGGTAGCTTCAAGAACACTGTCCAACCATCTCGTCCTCTGTCGTCCCCTTCTCCTTGTGCCCTCCATCTTTCCCAACATCAGGGTCTTTTCCAGGGAGTCTTCTCTTCTCATGAGGTGGCCAAAGTATTGGAGTCTCAGCTTCAGGATCTGTCCTTCCAGTGAGCACTCAGGGCTGATTTCCTTAAGAATGGATAGGTTTGATCTTCTTGCAGTCCATGGGACTCTCAAGAGTCTCCTCCAGTACCACAATTCAAAAGCATCAATTCTTCGGCGATCAGCCTTCTTTATGGGCCAGCTCTCACTTCCATACATCACTGCTGGGAAAACCATAGCTTTAACTATACGGACCTTTGTTGGCAAGGTGATGTCTCTGCTTTTTAAGATGCTGTCTAGGTTTGTCATTGCTTTTCTCCCAAGAAGGAGGCATCTTTTAATTTAATGGCTGCTGTCACCATCTGCAGTGATCATGGAGCCCAAGAAAATAAAATCTCTCACTGCCTCCATTTCTTCCCCTTCTATTTGCCAGGAGGTGATGGGACCAGTGGCCATGATCTTTGTTTTTTTGATGTTGAGCTTCAGACCATATTTTGCGCTCTCCTCTTTCACCCTCATTAAAAGGTTATTTAATTCCTCCTCACTTTCTGCCATCAAGGTTATGTCATCTGCATATCTGAGGTTGTTGATATTTCTTCCAGCAATCTTAATTCCGGTTTAGGGATTCATCCAGCCCAGCCTTTCGCATGATGAATTCTGCATATAAGTTAAATAAGCAGGGAGATAATATACAGCCTTGTTGTACTCCTTTCCCAATTTTGAACAAATCAGTTGTTCCATATCCAGTTCTAACTGTAGCTTCTTGTTTCTCAGAAACTGAGAGATTTCTCAGAAGACAGATGAGGTGATCAGGAACTCCCATTTCTTTAAGAACTTGCCATAGTTTGCTGTGGTCCACACAGTCAAAGGCTTTTGCATAGTCAATGAAGCAGAAGTAGATGTCTTTCTGGAACTCTCTAGCTTTCTCCATAATCCAGCGCATGTTTGCAATTTGGTCTCTGGTTCCTCTGCCTCTTCTAAATCCAGCTTGCACTTCTGGGAGTTCTCGGTCCACATACTGCTTGAGCCTGCCTTGTAGAATTTTAAGCATAACCTTGCTAGTGTGTGAAATGAGTGCAATTGTGCGGTAGTTGGAGCATTCTTTGGCACTGCCCTTCTTTGGAATTGGGATGTAGACTGATCTTCTCCAGTCCTCTGGCCACTGCTGAGTTTTCCAAACTTGCTGGCATATTGAGTGTAGCACCTTAACAGCATCATCTTTTAAAATTTTAAATAGTTCAGCTGGAATACCATCACTTCCACTGGCCTTGTTATTTGCAGTGCTTTCTAAGGCCCATTTGACTTCACTCTCCAGGATGTCTGGCTCAAGGTCAGCAACCACACTACCTGGGGTGTATCCATATCTTTCTGGTATAATTCCTCTGTGTATTCTTGCCACCTCTTCTTGGTGTCTTCTGCTTCTGTTAGGTCCTTACCACTTTTGTCCTTTATTATTAGTACTAATAAATATGCTGGCATGCTGAAATTCTATACCCACTCATTAAAAAAGCAATTATTTTTGAAAGATTTCTGGAGCACTTCAGCACCTGCTAATGAACACGGTTACATAGGTGGAGCGTGCTTTCCTGCCAACAGTAAATATAATCCTTTTCTAAGAAAAGTACGGAAGGAAGTATAGATTAGGTGTGTGTAGAAAAAGCTTAACAACATAAGATGGGCCATGCCTACAACTTTTTAGTCAAATTATACATACACCCTCACAAATTTTTTATGTCACCCATCTTATTCACATGCACACAAGTGCTCACATTAAAAAACAACACCCTGAGTTTTGAAAGGGGCCAAAAAGCTTATTCCCTCCCCAATCTTTCTTTCTTTATGCTGGTTCACAGCCCCAGAACAATGCTGCTTTAGGACTTCTTTGCGGGTGATCCATACCAGTCAGGGTTCATATAGCTAGTTCATATTACGTTTGGTTCCTGACAATGTTGCTATGACCAAATAAAGCTCTCACATGCGGGGAGGGGAAATGGTCCTTGTTGCCAAGGCAACCGCAAGATGCTCCCCATCTTGTTGTGTTCGCAGATCCATTGCCTGCCCATGCTGCACAGCAAGACTCTTGCCCGAATTCCACTCTAGCTACATGCAGTTCTGCATGACTAGATGTGGCAGAATATGAATGGGAATGTGTTGCTGGATGATTATCCCTGACACTGACATATGAATAACATTATATAGCAACTCATTAACAATCTGTGATTAGGTTGTATGCAAAGTCGCCCAATGTCCACTCTCTTACAAACTCTTTTGTACCCTTTCACAGATATGGAAAATAAAAAAGGAGGGACTATCTCAGGACAGGGAAGGACTCAGGAAAAGCAAAAAACACCTACAGTGGTGCCTTGGGTTAAGTACTTAATTCGTTCCGGAGGTCCGTTCTTAACCTGAAACTGTTCTTAATCTGAAGCATCACTTTAGCTAATGGGGCCTCCTGCTGCTGCTGTGCTGCCGGAGCATGATTTCTGTTCTCATCCTGAAGCAAAGTTCTTAACCTGAAGCACTATTTCTGGGTTAGCGGAGTCTGTAACCTGAAGCGTATGTAACCTGAGGTACCACTGTATTTGGGTTTAACACTAATGCTTCTGGGGAAGAATCAAACTTAGTACTGCCTATAAATTCTAATGAAAAGCCTAAAGTCCAAGATTTGGTTGGTTTCTTCAAAGCTCCAATTTCTTGGCTCTTATTGCTTCTCTGTACTCTTTTCTCTTCTATCCTTGAACTTCCCTAGTTTTTTTAATTTCTTCTGAGACTTTATCATCCACAAAGTTACTTCTGTCCCAAGAGCCTGTGTGAAGTTGTATTCCCAGCAACAAATCTGACAACATTCCTTTCCATCACAGAAGTTATAGCACAAACTTTCTGACAGCTTTGCTCCAGGGCAGTTGTGATGGTCATGAATATTTTGTGCCATACCACCAGCTTAGCCAACTGTGTTAAAAGGTTCGCAAACACAATAAGACAAGAGGGAAACTTTGAAGGGGAGGAGCTATGCCTGGTTTATAGCGTACTTGATAGCAGTGCTGGCTTCAGGTTCCATGCGATCTGCATATTTCTCCATTTGCTGAAGAAGTATGAAATGAGGTTCAATCCTGGAGATCTCATCCTGCTTCATCTGAGAGTTATGTTATTGTTTATATGTGCAATGAGACTGGGATGACCTACAAGCACTTGGCAGTTCTCTGTATTATCATTACGCTGCCTTTTGTCAAAACCATTTAATCAATTGCATCATCTTCATTTCAACATACTGGCCTGGACTCAACATTCTCTGAGTACTGGTTCAAGGAGCTGTTGCACTGGAGTAAAGGCAAAAATAATGGTTCTACAATATGAAATCCAGTGCAACGGATGCAGAAGCTTGCTGTGCAACCAGAAGTGTTGGGGCTACATCAATCTGCTATACAACCAGCCAGCAGAACCATGCTGGCTTCCTTCCCTTCCCTGGTGCAACTGGTATACCGCTTAGTAGTATACTGCACTAGTATGCTAGTGCAACTAGTATACCGCCAAGTGACTTTAACTTAGCATGATGCTGAACTCCTCCCATTGGCTGCTTCTTCTGATGCTTTGTACTGACTTGTAACTCCAGTCACACACACACCCTACTGTACTCTTTCTGTGGCCCTGCATCCTGGCAGGCACTTTAAATATCTGTCCTCATAAAATGTGGCAATACAGTTTCTTGTTCTGACGAAGTGGAAGTGTATTGAGTAGGAAAGGTAGAAGAGCAAGCAGCGAGGGAGAGACCTGCTTCAGAGGAAGGGTGTCTAAGGTCTTCATCTAATCGTAAAGCACAAAGAATACTCAAAGGAAAGTTAGCTGTATCAGACAGCCCAATTTTTAATAAAACCTTGTTAGATATTACAATTGATTATGCATTAGAGTGAAATACACATATAACTGAGGACACATTTTACCAGTGCATTTTTAAGAATTGGTAAGTCATAATTCTGTCATTTACTTTTTAAATTAAAGCTATATCCCACCTAACCATGACTGGGGGGGGGGGAATTGTACAAGTATTTTTCATGGCTGAAGCCCTCCTTGGCAAGACACAGGAAATATTCAGGAAGCATTTAGTGCTATCACTACCGAAATATTCTCCCACCTGCCTAAGAGACACAATACTATCTATAAGATGCCCACATTCACTGTTTAAAGGCACCAGTGCAATACTTCTGGAATTTAAACTAATTAGAAAGAATGCACTTAGTCTTAATCAAATCATTTTCTTCTTTCATTCCAAAGGATTCTGAATCATATGCCCACACAGCATCAATGCCCTCTCCAAAGCTGTGCTTTGGTCTCCAGTGGGGGAAAGGAAAGCGGCAGGCAATGACCCTGGCATCTGACGACAGCTCTTCACCAAGCTTCTCCTCTAGTTGCAGCATCTGTGAAGGAACAAAGCCACACAAAACCCCTTCAGACGGTGGGGAGGACATGGTGTTCAGCACTAGGATATGTACACGAATAACTAACTGAGTATATAAAACATTAGCTTTCCAGTGCTTGACAGAGAACATCCAGGAACTGCCAATTCATTTCGAAGTTAGGCAAGGGACGACCTACTGTGGAACATGCATGTCAAACAATGTATGGAATTATAAAATCAAGTGAGGACTAAATGTCAGAAGACTTCGGCAGAACCTTAGAATCACCTTGGAAGACTTCAGTGGGCTGGAAGAGGGATGCAAGAATTAAAAGAGGTTTGCTGAGTGTGGAATAAGACACTGGCTGTACAGAAATGTTGATAGCAAATGAGCAGAAGACACAGCAGACGTAGCCTGCGATAAGCACTCTGTAGAGGAAGGAAGGCTCTATGCACTTGAATGGTTGTGGGGAGACTTCTGGAGAGTTTCACATTTTAGCAGCAGTTTCTACCCCTTTTTAAATTTTTATTATTAAAGATTTTCATGCTTTACAAAAGGACATGCCTTGTCTCCTTTTTCAAGTTGTACAGTCTTTTCTACTGATCAGTTACATTTGTTATGGGACATTAGTGTTGAGTACAGTATAAGGTCAGGAAGAAGAGGGGGGAAGAGGAGGGGTGACATTTATTTTTTTTGCAGTGTACGTGTGGGGTTTTGTGTCTATTTGCTGGTTACGTTTCCTTGGTAGTGAGAGGCTGGGGGCCCAAGGAGTGGTTGTCTGTGATGGGATTTGTTTGCCTTTGTGAGGAGAGGAGAACTTGTTGGGTCAAGGAAGCCAGATTGATTTGTATGCTGTCGGCGGGTTCTTGTCGTTGTCTTGTTGGGCTGTGTATGTGATAAAGGGGAGCCATACTGGGGCGAAGACGTCCTCTTTTATTTGTCCCCGTGTCAGTTTCAGTTTATTGGTTAGCTTTTCTAATAAGCTGTTTCTACTCCCCACCCCCCCAAACAAAAAACAAGGATTCTGTCCTACCTATTCATTAAAAAGGTTCTACTTGATTTCTATATACCAACATTCTAGATAATTTTATGATTCAATAACAGAAACTTACCATTTGAGGTACTCCAAATATAACAACATTTGTGTACTGGGAAAAACTGACCTATTAAAAAAAAGGTAGTCATAAATATTCATCCTCTAAAAATTCTGTTTGTCTGTCTACTTAGTACAGACCATATGTGTGTAACGTGATGAAAAAGTACATCTAGTTCTTTCTTTTACACTCTAAGAAGCAGAAAATCTGTATTTAAGTTAAATTAAACATTTTGCTCCAGCTGCCTAATGGCAGCAATGCACTGCAGTGGAGATCCCTGCTCTGCTTCTACATATGGACGACAGAAGGAAACTGGTGGTGAGTTTTGCTACTTTGACTTGCCTGCCACTAAAAAACACCTATCTGAATTTCTGCTGCATAAGCATATGAAAGTCTCATTTTCTAAACTTATCTTCTAAACAATTCATTTTGTGTGTTCTTCCTAGGCTTTACTTCCTTTGGAAGAAGCCCAGATTGGTCTCTAAGCTGGGATACTGATCATATTACACTCAAGAACAAACTTTCTAGGTTAAGGTTTCTTAAGAAGAGAGATATTTCTAATATTTAACAAGGAATAAATAATTTGGTAGGCTGGTCCAATATTAAAGATTCCTGTTCCAGTCTTTTTATGTTTCTCTTTCATTATATTTTCATGAATTTCAAACATAATGATATTATATGAGAGGAACTGCTTAGTCTACCACCCTCTGAAAAGCTCCTGTTTTTTTTAAAGTCACAGCCATCTAACAACTAACTCTCATGAGAACATATCAGATTAACACTGAAAAGATAACCTGCTTATTCACTAACTCTGATGGAACTTGTATTCCAAAACAACTTGTGGGTTCTGGGTTGGGGATGGCCAATTAATTTAAATACAGCAATGAAAAGAGTCAGATCAAAACCAGGAGATAAAGAATTCAAACAACTGGGAGCAGCAAGGAAGAAATGGTGAGGTTCAGTAGTGGAAATTAATTTAATTCCTTTGAAATGTTTGTTAGCTGTTTTCCTCAAAAGCTCAAAGTGGCCTACAATAAATAAAATAGCAAGACAACACCATGAAATCCCAGTGTTACAAACACAAAAGATAAAAGCATTCAAAAACTTCCAGTTCCCACAGCTCAGATAATAACTTTTAGCCAGAGAAACAGAACTTTTTGCCATTTGGGCTTCAAAAGGACAACGAAACAAGATTACAGAATACAAGGAGAACAGAAAAAAGGAGTCCTGTGACCATTAAAGATGAGCAAAATAGATTAGGGAAGTTGAATTCAAGACAGAGGAAAGAGAGAAGACACCAAGCAGAGAGTGTTGAAAGAGTTATAGGAGAGAGAGAGAGGTTTAGTTGCGTTAAAGAAGAGTAAAGGATGTCTTTTATAGACATTACAAAAGGGAAAGCAACACGACTTCGCACTGAATGAATGTGGGCTTGTACATAGATAAAGCCAGAGAGAAACCCAGTCTTCTATGTGTCCTATCTAAAGAGCAGCACTGTGCAACCACCCCACCCTGCAAATCCAGATTGTGACAGGTGTTGGGAGGTGGCAGACCTAAAGACCCACCTGCTCTTATGACCTCTACTCAGGGCCAGCCCAAGGCCTGAGGCAAACCACAAAAGAGTGCCCCCTTCACCATCAGGGAAGAAGGGGTGAGTGAAGACCTACATCAGGAACAAGGAGGGGAGAATCAAATTTACCTGATCTGATGGTTGAGTGGGAATCAAAGGCCGCCACAGGGCCACAGGGGGAAAGGGCCCCACTCTGAATCACGCTGTGCAGGTGCAGAGTTGAGAAGACCCTAGAAGGCAGCCCCCGCCATTTCCTCCCTAGGCGTAGCAGGAGATCCGCAGCCTATTTGCCAAAAGGCCGCTGTGGAGGTGGCACTGAGGAGGTGGCTGAAAAGGAGGGGGCAGATTTGGCATCCGAGGAGGAGGATGCAGCAGCAGGTGATGCCTCCCTTGGGGACCAGATCTGCTGCTCCTGAGGATCTTGCCGCCCAAGATGGTCGCCTCACCTTGCCTAATGGGTGGGCTATCCGGCCTCTAGTTTGGCCCAAAGGCAGACACAAACAAAAAGGTTGAAGAAAGGGGGAAAGGAGAATTGCCATTTTGCCTCTGGTTTTAATTTAATTTAATATGTGTGCTCCAATTCTTATTTCCCACTGGAATTTCAATATTAGTATGCAGCATTTTTTTTAAAGTTAAAAGCCATAGTCAATATTGCAACTGACCATTTTACTAGCATCGCTGATAGTTGTAAATGTTCTCGTACCTTCCATAAGTCTGAAATGTAAAATTTGGTATCCTGATGAACTCCTTCTCTCCAGGCACAGTACCTGGAATACCACACGAGCCAAGGATTTAATTCATAACCAACAGCTTTGAATCCAACTTTTGCAGCTGCTATTACCTGCAAAAAGATAAATCAGTCTTTGTTCAGTAAAATAAACAGATTCCTTGGGACACCGAATATTAGAACTTGGTATTCTGTGAAAATACAGAAATAATTTAAATAAGGCAAACATACATCAGGATCTTAGGCATGTATAGCAGTGTATACAGAGTTCAATGGGATTTAATTTTTATTGCACGTACAGGTGAAACTTGAAAGATTAGAATATCGTGGAAAAGTTCATTTATTTCAGTAATTCAACTTAAAAGGTGAAACTAACATATGAGATAGACTCATGACATGCAAAGCGAGATATGTCAAGCCTTTATTTGTTATAATTGTGATGATTATGGCGTAAAGCTGATGAAAACCCCAAATTAACAATCTCAGAAAATTAGAGTATTAAATGAAATCAGCAAAACAAGGATTGCAAAATAGAGCAATATTGGTCCTCTGAGAAGTAGAAGCAAGCATATGTACTCTGTACTTGGTTTGGACCCCTTTTGCATCAATTACTGCCTCTATGCGGCGTGGCATGGATGCTATCAGCCTGTGGTACTGCTGAGGTGTTATGGACGACCAGGATGCTTCAATAGCAGCCTTCAGCTCTTCTGCATTGCTCGGTCTCATGTCTCTCATCTTTCTCTTGGCAATGCTCCATAGATTCTCTATGGGATACAGGTCAGATGAGTTTGCTGGCCAATCAAGCACAGTAATCCCATGAGCACTGAACCAGGTTTTGGTACTTTTGGCAGTGTGGGCAGTGACAAAGTCCTGCTGGAAAATTAAATCAGCATCCCCATAAAGCTCATCTGCAGAAGGAAGCATGAAGTGCTCCGAAATTTCCTGGTAGACGGCTGTGTTGACCCTGGACTTAATGAAGCACAGTGGACCAACACCAGCTGATGACATGGCTCCCCAAATCAACACAGACTGTGGAAACTTCACACTAGACTTCAAGCATCTGGCATTGTGTGCCTCCCCATTCTTCCTCCAGACTCCTGGTCCTTGGTTTCCAAATGAGATGCAAAAGTTGATCTCATTAGAAAAGAGGACTTGGGACCACTGAGCAACAGACCGGTTCTTTTTTTCTTTAGCCCAGGTAAGACACTTCTGACGTTGTTTCTTGTTCAGGAGCAGCTTGACAAGAGGAATACAACATTTGAAGCCCATCTCCAGGATCCGTCTGTGTGTGGTGGCTCTTGATGCACTAACTCCAGCCTCAGTCCACTCCTTGTGAAAGTCCCCAATACGTTTGAGTGGTCTTTTTCTGACAATCCTCTCCAGGCTGCGGTCATTCCTGCTGCTTGTGCACCTTTTTCTTCCACACTTTTCCCTTCCACATAACTTTCCATTAATGTGCTTCAATACAGCACTTTGGGAACATCCAACTTCTTCTGCAATTACCGTTTGAGGCTTTCCTTCCTTATGGAGGGTCTCAATGATGGCTTTCTGCACAACTGTCAGGTTAGCAGCCTTCCCCATGATTGTGCTTCCTACTGAACCCATTGCAGATGTTATGGATTGAATAGCTACTGCACCTTTTCACAATATTCTAATTTTCTGAGATTGTTCATTTGGGGTTTTCATCAGCTGTACGCCATAATCATCACAATTATAACAAATAAAGGCTTGACACACCTCACTTTGCATGTCATGAGTCTATCTCATATATTAGTTTCACCTTTTAAGTTGAATTTCTGAAATAAATGAACTTTTCCAAGATATTCTCATTTTTCGAGTTTCATCTGTATATATGATAGGAATCATAAAAGGAATGTTTTCTTGTTGAAGCAATTATCTGTTCAATTGCAGATCTCAGCCTTGCAAATATCTGAATAAATCGATTTGGCTATTCACTTTAACGGGAATCTGTCAATTTGTTCGTAACAAGCAGGTGATGCAATCGTTTGGAGCCACTTCTATCAGGGTTGCCTGATAATGTATTTTCTCCTGCAATGGTTTAAAAAGACAAGAGCTGCAACTTCTTCCATCATGCTCCACCCTTGGTCCCGTTGCCCACATGCCTGCTGAGAGGTGGTCAGAGAAATCCAAACCACCCTTCCTCCAGGGCTCTTCCAGATGAGCTGGCAGGGGGTTGGACTCGATGGCCCTTGTGGTCTCTTCGAAATCGGAATCAGTGAAGGCGGTGAAGGTCCTGTGTGAGTGTCTGGAGGCGGTTGGAGGATGGATGGCGGCTAACAGATTGAGGTAGACTCCTGACAAGACAGAAGTACTGTTTGGGGGGACAGGGGGCGGGCTGGTGTGGAAGGACTCCCTGGTCCTGTCGGGGGTAACTGTGCCCCTGAAGGACCAGGTGCGCAGCTTGGGAGTCATTTTGGACTCACAGCTGTCCATGAAGGCACAGGCCAATTCTGTGTCCAGGGCGGCTGTCTACCAGCTCCATCTGGTACGCAGGCTGAGACCCTACCTGTCTGCGAACTGTCTCGCCCGAGTGGTACTACTCTGTCATGCGCTCTCCATGGCTCTCCATGACTACTGCCATGCGCTCTACATGGAGCTACCTTTGAAGGTGACCTGGAAACTACAACTAATCCAGAATGTGGCAGCTAGACTGGGGACTGGGAGCAGCCACCGAGACCATATAACAAAGGTCCTGAAAGACTTACATTGGCTCCCAGTACGTTTCCAAGCACAATTCAAAGTGTTGGTGCTGACCTTTAAAGCCCTAAATGGCCTCGGCCCAGTATACCTGAAGGAGCGTCTCCACCCCCATCGTTCAGCCTGGACACTGAGATCTAGTGCCAAGGGCCTTCTGGGGGTTCCATCACTGCGAGAAGTGAAGTGACAGGAAACCAGGTAGAGGACCTTCTTGGTAGTGGTGCCCACCCTGTAGAACGCCCTCCCACCAGATGTCAAAGAAATAAACTATCGGACTTTTAGAAGACATCTGAGGGCAACCCTGTTTAAAGAAGCTTTTAATACTAGATGAATCATTGTATTTTAATATCCTGCTGGAAGCCGCCCAGATGGGCGGGGTATAATTTATTATTATTATATCAAGCTAGTCTCACAGTCATCACTGGCTTAGGCCTGATCTCAACCCAACTGCTGGGCCCGGCTGGACCTGGCACAGGGACGAGGCCCAGCCATCATCATCCCTCAGCAACCAGCCTGTGACTGCAGCAGCACCGCTCTGCAAAGCCCTGCCAGGCTGGGGGTTAGAATGGAAGCCTAAACCAGGAAGTTAAGAAGTCACAGAAACTCTGCCTCCCTCTCATTTTTCCTCGTCCTTTTGTCCTAGGACGTGGAGTCCCAACTGCTAGAGCAGCAGGGAGTGTGCAAAATGCCTGGGATGGTGGACAGGGCAGGAAAAGTCGAGGTGCTTCAACACCCGACTTAGCAGCAGATTTTAAAGTGCCCATGTGTGTGGCAGGGGACACTGGACGGCAGCTGGCAGCTCTACTGGTGTGCTTTATAGTTCAAATGCAATGCTCATGATTGGCAAGTCAACTGGAAACATCTCCAATTAAAAGATTTAGGTAGCAGGACTGGGAAAGAAACCTCTGCCTGGGAGCTGCTGCCAGTGAGACCAAACAAGACAGGACTGCATGCGCCAATGGATCCGTCAAAGCAGCTTCATGTGTTCCTACGTCTCACCCAGTCCTAGCCCTGTATGAAAGCTACATACACTTTGAGCTCAGTGCCACAAAGGTCGACATGCACTACCATGGCTCCAACAAGAACAAAACCTGACTTTGACTCACAATGCGCCCATCACCACTACCGATATCAACCAGGGGTCCATTTCTGCCCTTTAGCATCCTCAGGACATTTTCAACCTGCTTTGAAGTTGCAGGGACATATGGCAGGCAATGCCTCCTCAGCGCAGGGGCAATAAATGGCGTGGCAACAGAGTACAGGGCCACTAATGTCCCACCAATAACGCCGGTGACCAGTAAGCCCCAGTTCCTTTGTTTAGGGCCCTCATCAGAGGTCATCAATGGCATCATGTCTTGCGCTGTGTTGCCTCCAGAAAGTTTTTCCGGCATACCAAAAATACCTAGAAAAGGGAAAGCATTTATTATACAAGAGAATGTCTATTAAGCTTATATTCTTACACCCCAATTTCAACAGGAGCTATTATATGAGAAAGAGCCCTGCTGGATCAGGCTGTCCAATCTTACATCTTGTTTCCAGCACAGACAATTCAGATATATTTGAGAAGGCATAATGGCAACAGCCCCCCTCCTGCTGTTTGTCCCTCACTAACGGGCATTCTGGTCCATGGGGTCACGAAGAGTCGGACATGACTAATCAACTAAACAGCAACAAACTGGCATTCAAAGGTATCCAGACTCTGAACAAGGCGGGTCCATTAAGGATTAGATAAATTTACCATTCACAAATTTATCTAATTCCCTTTTAAAGCTGTCTGAGCGATGGGCCGCCACATCTTGTAGCAGCAAATTTCATTAGTTAATTATACATGAAGTTCATGTTTAAATCTCTCGCATTCACAGCAGCAGGATTTAAAAATTCCTGGCTTTGGGAACATCATGCCTCTGCTTTCTAATTTAAAACATCAATTTCCTTTCTGGACTGTGCCTCTTGTCAACACTGCCTCAAATTGTATTAACAAAAATGAATTATGAGAGAAACTGAATTATGCCTCAGTTCTGTTCTCATTTAAACAGTACAAAATATACATACACAATCTAGTATTAATACATACTACCCAGTCTCGCAGGATCGGAATAATGAAGGATGATCTCTCATCAGAAATATTTCCTTTGGCATTTCTACTGTAACGTTCATTGGTGTTCTAACACTTGAAATGTTAATGTTCCTTCGTAAATTGGATTCTATTTGCAATGGGGGGGGGGGGAATCTGGAAAACACCATATGATATATAAGCTCACTATGCAAATATACTCCTTTTGAATGCATTATCAGAATCACTGAGAATTCAGAAACACTCAGCCTGATCCTAAGCTTGTTTATTCAGAAGCAGGTCCAACTGATCTGAGTGGGACTTACATGTGAGAAGCATGCATAGGATTAGGCTGCTCATTTCACTGCAAGTTCTGCAACGAAATGAGCAGTCTAACCCTGTGCAGGCCTACTCATCTGTAAGCCCCACACGCTGCAGAATATGCCACAAGCCACATTCTGTAGACCAGAGACATTTATTGAAGGCCATCTGCTCTACCCTATGGAGAGTTAGGCCTGCTGATTCCAACAGCCCTTGTTATCCCCCATTTTGCATAGGATTGGGCTGTGAATATTCATGATGTGCACTGTATGGCATATGAAAGAACCGTTATAGTAACAAAACGGGGAAAACAATGGCTGCAAACAGCTATGCAGCAAGATAATAGAATGTAATACAGTGGTACCTCAGGTTACATACGCTTCAGGTTACAGACTCCGCTAACCCAGAAATAGTGCTTCAGGTTAAGAACTTTGCTTCAGGATGAGAACAGAAATCGTGCTCCGGCGGCGCGGTGGCAGCGGGAGGCCCCATTAGCTAAAGTGGTGCTTCAGGTTAAGAGCAGTTTCAGGCTAAGTACAGACCTCCGGAACGAATTAAGTACTTAACCCGAGGTGCCACTGTATTGGAAGTCAAAAACATCTAAGCCTGGCCTGGAATACCTTTTATCAGCTTTTGCTGATTTGTCAACTGCAATCCTATCTACATGGATTTATCTGCTTTGGTTATCCACGTTCTGGTAATCTACCCTTTGGACAAATTCAGTGCAGCATTTGTGGTTCTGCCTTTGAAAACAGGCCACAAACTTCAGCTTGTCCAGAATAGGGTTGTAAGACTGTTAACTGGGGCTGGCCCATCTAACCATATTAGCTAAAGGTAAAGGACCCCTGGGCGGTTAGGTCTGGTCAAAGGTGACTATGGGATTGCAGTGCTCATCTCGCTTTCAGGCCGAGGGAGCTGGCGTTTGTCCACAAACAGATTTCTGGGTCATGTGGCCAGCAGGACTAAACTGCTTCTGGCGCAACAGGACACTGTGATGGAAGCCAGAGTGCACAGAAACGCCATTTACCTTCCTGCCACAGCGGTACCTATTTATCTAGTTGCACTGGCATGCTTTCGAACTGCTAGGTTGGCAGGAGCTGGGACAGAGCAACGGGAGCTCAGACTCAGCGGTTTAGACCACAGTGCCACCTGCGTCCTTAGCATATTATGATAGTGCTGTCATCTGCATTGGCTTCCAGTCAGTTTCCAGACCCAGTTCCAGGTGCTGATGCTGACTTGTAAAGTCCTAAACAGCCTGGGACTGCCTCCTCCCATATGTCCCAAGCCAGACACTGAGATTATCTTCCATCAGGGAATGGGTATCTCTTTTGGGGGGAGGGTTACACTTTTCAGTATCGGGCAAAATGTTTTTCTTTTCCTGGGCTTTTTAAACTCTCAAGAATCCAAGTAGTTATTGCAGCTTCCGGTTCCAGTTGCCTCAATGGTGCAGCTTCCACAACAACGGGAGATTGGTGGCGAAGGAATAAACAAAGATGACTGAGGGTAATTATCTTTGTAAACTCCCCCAACCCTGGGGGGAGTTTCACTCGCAGATCATCTCGGTACCTGGCTTTCGCTCTGACATGGAATGCGGGAGGCAGGGAGGCGCTGAATGAAAAAGCACTTCACCTGTTGGTAATCCTCCAACAGCGCCATTAAGAAGGAGCAGTTCTTCTGTTCATTAATAATTTAATTAGGATTAATGCACAGATTAATGCACAGATGTGTGCTGGTAATGATGGGACAAGATTAAGGATTGCTGAATTGAAATACAGTGGTACCTCTGGTTGCGAACGGGATCCGTTCTGGAGGCCCGTTCACAACATGAAAAGAGTGCAACCCACAGTGGCGCGTCTGCGCACACGCGGGTTGCGATTCGCCGCTTCTGTGCATGACATCATTTTGCGCTTCTGCGCATGCGGTGAAACCTGGAAGTAACCCTTTCCGGTACTTCCAGGTCGCCGCAGGACGTAAGCTGAAAGAACGTAACATGAAGAGGACGTAACATGAGGTATGACTGTAGCTACAAGGTCGTACAGATTTAAATTCGAATGATGACTTCATTCGATCTAAAAAACGGTATGTGTTGCAGAGGGGAGCCAATGGCTTCGTTATAAATACTTTCTTACATAAAAGACTCAGCAACGCCCCCAAGAAAGCCCCCCCAATTCTTTTTTCATATAGCAAGTGAAGATGAAGGGAGACGGGAGTATAGATATGGATTACGATGACAAATGGAACTGTGTGAGGGAAACATAACAGTATGGAATAATTTTAAAAAGACTGGGAATCTACTGAGTTAATTCTTATTTTTCCCCTGATTGAGGGGAGGACGGATTGGAGGACGGATTGGACTTTGAGGACTTGCCAAGGCTTTGGCGGGGCACCAGATCACTCTTCTACGAGTAATTTTAGCTAATTTCTTCAGTTGGACAGAGAAGGGAGAGCTTGGAAGCTTGCCAGGGCTAAGGCAGGGCGCCAGGGAAATCCCCCCCCCCCCAGGACTGAAAGTAATGGCGATGGAATTTTAAGGCTGCAATCAGAGGGCCTAGAGAACGAAAGAGGAGTGATCTCTTTAGAGTGACACCGAGTCAACAGCGCCATAAGGCACGAAGGAGACCAGGAACAACCAAGATGGGCATAATATTTACAAAGACATAAAAGAACAATTGATTAAGATTAATACCTGACACAGGAAGAAGAAAGGATAACTTCACTAGCGAACTTATATATTACTAAATGTGTTAATACAAATTGAAGTTAAATCATTGTAACTGTGATATAAGGGATTTTATCAAGATTGGATTGTGATTGGATTGAGTAATAGTTTGGAAGCAGAATTAAAGGGAATTAGTAGACCTTGAAGTACAGCATGCAGGGGGCCACTTAAATTTTATAACTGGTTATGTTATTGATTTGTATTTGAATTGGCATTGTAATTTGGTATTGATATACAGTGGAACCTCTACTTACGGACATAATCCATTCCGGAGTTCCTTTTGCTGGTCGAAACGGGTCGCTAGAAGAGGCATCTTGTGCATGTGCGCATTCAGCGGCAGCCACTTCTGCGCATGCACGAATCACAGCAAGCCTGGTGTTTACTTCCGGGTTTGCTGCGGATGCAACTTGGAATGTTCGCAAGAGGCTTATGTAAGTTGAGGCTCCACTGTAATAAGGCCTATACTGGATTTCTGCAATTGAAAATTAATAAAACTTATTTCCAAGTAGTTGTCCATGCACTGTTGCTTCAGCAGAGGTGTCTGCTAATGGAAGGGGCAGCAATTTTTGCAAATTCTTTCTCCCCCTGTCACCTCCCTGCACTCCAAATATCTGTTCTGGACAGTTGGTGGAACCCTCCAAAATATGTTTTAAGATGGATGCAAGGGGGAACTGGCAAAACCTGCTTGCCCTCCCCCTCCATTAGCAGACAACTCCGATAAAAAAACCCTTGCCTGCCAGAGTACCAATTGGATAAAGCCCTTTACTTCAAAATCTAAACCCTGAGTTCGCATGTGTTGGATTTTTTTTATTCCGATTTTATTTTCCTCTTTATACTTAGTTTATAGTTGTAGTATATTGCACTGGAAATCACTCATTCTTGCAGCTTGTTACTAGACAGCCTGTAAATACCGTATTAATAAATTAGTAGGCCGTTGTTGTCGGACCCGCGGCTTCATCCGGGTCAAACCTTACCTGGCATTTACCACAATTTCGAAGAAAGAGGGAGAAGGGCGGCGGGGAAAGTGAACAGAGGGAGGCAAAGAACGGCCCCGAGGAGGGAAAGGAAAGCTGCCGGGATTCCGAAGCAGAACTCGCAAGACTCGAGGCCGAGGCGGGCGCCGGCCTCCCAGGCCCCGCGCAGAGCCCGCCCGCGGGGCAGGGAGGGAGGGAGGGACGCCAAGCGCGCCAACTCCGGGCAGAAGCCTCAGGGAGGCCGCCACTCCGGGCAGACGGCACCATTGTGGTCCCCGAAGGGGGGGGACAGGGCGTCCCCCGGAGTGAAGGGATTCCTTGCCTGCATCCACTGCAAAGCCAAAGGATACCGTCGAGTTCAGAAGAGCCTCCGCCACCTGGCTGCTCCTCCAAGCGAGGCCGCAGGCGGGAAAGGGCAGCCTCCGCTTCCGAATTCAGGATTTCCCTCCCCCGCCCCGCCTAGGCTGGTTGGCGCATAGAGATAGCGAAACCGCAGAGCGGCACAACAAAAGCTTTCAGGCTCGCAAAGCCCTGGAGGTGGGAGGGGGAGCTGCCCGCAGAGAACATGGAGAAATCCAGGGCTTTAGTTGAGCTGAGACTGGCGCCCTCTCCCGGAGAGAAGGCGGCGGCAGAGACAGGAGTCCATCATCTCAGATGATGGAAGAGGTGCTGACAGGGGCTTGTTTTTGTTGGGACTTATTTGTATTGGATGCGGGTCCGTTATAAGAACTGCGATCTTCGTGGCGCATGTTGGTTCGCTTCCTTGTAAACCGCCTCGCGTCGACCAACACAGGAAGGCGGTATACAAAAGAAACGACGCAGATGGGTTAAACACGTAGCGTAGAGAGGCTTTCGCTTTTAAGCCGGAAGTTCAGATGGTAACCCCTCCCTCTATCTCTATGACGGTTGGGCGTGACCGTAGCGCATGCGCGCTCGCGCCTCTGCCCCAGACGCTTCCAGAACCGTTTGGGCGAGGTGCCGTCGGGAGGTTCTCGCGAGACGGGAGCGACAGCGGGAGTTGGCGTTTCCCTCACGCGGCCGCTCCGAAGCCTCCATCCCTTTCTCTGCCTCCCGCCGCCATGTCGGCCATGGGGACTCTGGCCTTCGACGAGTACGGGCGGCCCTTCCTCATCCTCAAGGACCAGGAGCGGAAAAGCCGCTCCACCGGCATAGAGGCCCTCAAGGTACGCGGCGGGCGGGCGGGGGAGGCCGGCGCTCGGATTCAAAGGCCGATCCTGGTCCTGCAAGAGCCGCCTCACGCCGCCGCCGTTACCCGCCTCTCTCCCCTGGCGGGCTCTCGCTGCTCCTTGGTGGGGCATCTCGGAGCCGCCGCCGCCTCGCTCCGGCCCCTTGGCGCGGAGCTCCGGCCCCCTCCCTGTGGCGCGTGTTCGTGCCCCCTCAGCCCCCCCTCGGGACTTCGGCCCCTCCCCGCAACTGCCGCCCCTTCTCTGTTCGCGCTCCCGGCAGGCCGCCTTGTTTTATTTCCCCCGACCCTCCTTCTGCACCAGGGGTCTGCAGACTTTTCCCGCCGGGCCGGTCCACCGTCCCTCAGACCTTGTGGCGGGCCGGACTGCATTCCTATGCCCCACAAATGACCCAGAGATGCATTTTAAATAAAAGGACACATTCTGCTCATGTAAAAACACACTGATTCCCCGACAGTCCAGGGGCCAGATTTAGAAGGCGACTGGGCCGGATCTGGCCCCCGGGCCTTGGGTTGCCTACCCATGTTCTACACCTTCTTTTCCCCTTCCCGTCCCTTTCTGTTTTCGTCTCTCTTTGGAGCGTTTGACAGAATTGATCGGGATCCTTGACGATCCAGAGGGACAGGAATGTCGTCACACTGCACTAACCGTTTGAAAGCTTTTTTTGGGGGGGGGTGAACGAGAGACAGCTCCTTTCCTTTCATTTTGAAAGTTTCGGAAAGGAGCTAACACCCTGCCTAGCAAATACTCTCCATGTTCTTAGAGACACGAAAATGATGCAGTCTTTCAGGTTGTATAATTCATCTGTATGTACAGATTCAATTACAGAAAGAATTAAATGAATGGTTACATTTCTGGGTGACCCTTATGTTATACGTCTATTCCATTTAGCTAATGAAATATAAAAAAATTAAAAAAAGGCAGCACTGTCTTCATCTCTGTTCTTGCAAGATTTTGTAATACTGGTTCTGTACTTGTGTTTTATAGTCTCACATATTGGCAGCTAAGGCAGTAGCCAATACTCTAAGATCTTCACTTGGGCCCAATGGTAAGTATAATTATGTTATAAACCTTTAAATCTGCTGTGTTAAAATGCTTTTCTATTCATACTGGCATTTTGTTTCAATATTTGTTGCAGGCCTTGATAAAATGATGGTTGACAAGGATGGTGATGTGACTGTGACAAACGATGGTGCCACCATCTTGAATATGATGGATGTGGACCATCAAATTGCTAAACTTATGGTTGAGCTGGCGAAATCTCAGGATGATGAGATTGGGGATGGGACCACAGGTGTTGTTGGTAAGATTACTGAATCTTATGTGTTGAAATTTTGTAACTTTAAAAGTGATTTCAAGTTCCTTATAAAAAATGCCAAGTTTGACAGTAACGACTAAGTATCATATGTAACTGGTACCTTGGTTTTTGAACACTCCTCGGAAGTCTAACATTCCATGCGGCTTTCACTGAGTGCAAAATCCTGAGGCCTAGCTGTCGGCTATTGAGTTTTCGGTTTTCGAACATTTCAGAACTTGGAACGGTCTTCCAGAATGGATTATGTTCGAAAACCAAGGTACCACTGTATTTAATTATACACATTGCCACATTGTGTTTTTGTTTATAAAAGAGTCAAAGCTACAGCTTATAGCAGTTGATCAGTTGCCAGTGCATAAAACTTTAACCCAGTTGAGTAGCATAAAATGGCATTATTTGCAGTAACTGCATGGATTGTGCACCTGGATCAGTTTCTTTAAACTAAATAGTTTTGCACATTTACTAGAGAATGTGTATTCACTAGGGATTCCTCCCAGTGTTTGTAAAATTGCATGATAGGTCTTAAATTGTGGTACTCCGTTTTTATCCACACTAATATTTGAGGTGGTAAAAGTGGTTTTATCATCTCTGCTCATGATGAAACTTGCTAAGTACATGAAATTCAAAGGTTAACATGATAAGAAGATTGTCCAGTAGCACCTTAGAGACCAACTAAGTTTCATACCCATTGAGTCAATCACCCATCTCCTACTACCCTCCTGAGAACCCCCCCCCCGACACTATATAACTTCTGTTTCAGTGTATCTGAAGAAGTGTGCATGCACACAAAAGCTTATACCAAGAACAAACTTAGTTGGTCTCTAAGGTGCTACTGGGCAGTTTTTTTATGTATTTCGACTGCGTCAGACCAACACCGCTACCTACCTGAATGAAAGAGGATACTTTGAAATAAAATGAGTTTTATTTAATGTCCAGTATGTTCTATAAAGGGGCGTGGGTGGTGCTGTGGGTTAAACCACAGAGCCTAGGACTTGCCGATCAGAAGGTTGGCGGTTCGAATCACCGTGGCGGGGTGAGCTCCCGTTACTCGGTCCCTGCTCCTGCCAACCTAGCAGTTCGAGAGCACGTCAAAGTGCAAGTAGATAAATAGGTACTGCTCCGGCAGGAAGGTAAACAGCATTTCCGTGCGCTGCTCTGGTTCACCCGAAGCAGCTTTGTCATGCTGGCCACATGACCCTTGGCCAATAAAGTGAGATGGGCGCCACAACCCCAGAGTCTGCCACAACTGGACCTAATGGTCAGGGGTCCCTTTACCTTTAAGTTCTATAAAACAACTGGCACTGGGTGATGTCCAACTTTGTCATACTTGAAATACAGTGGTACCTCGGGTTACAGACGCTTCAGGTTACAGATGCTTCAGGTTACAGACTCCGCTAACCCAGAAATAGTACCTCAGGTTAAGATCTTTGCTTCAGGATGAGAACAGAAATTGTGCAGCGGCGGCAGCAGGAAGCCCCATTAGCTAAAGTGGTGCTTCAGGTTAAGAACGGATCTCCAGAACAAATTAAGTTCTTAACCCGAGGTACCACTGTAGACCCATACAAATCGATAAACTTAAATCCATTCATTTCTAATCTCAGTAACACGAAAGTTTTGTGCCCCATGACCAATGATCTTTTCCCAAATTTTCAAAATGAAAAAATGTAAGCATCTTAATCTTCAAATTGGCAGCACTGGCCAGTCCTCTGCCACCAGAATTGTATCAGCGGGAGCAATTTGTTTCTTTAGGATGGAGCTTATTTTCTGATGGAATAATGCTTTATAAAGCTATATTTTAACTTGTTTATTTTATGTATGGGTTAATTTGTGTTATATTGACACACTGCCTCGATTTTATATTTTACTCTTGCTATTATATTGGATATTACGTTTCACATTCTATATAATATCTCATTAAAAATGGTTTTTGGAAATTATGAGACTAGGGCAACTATTACTTTGAATTAGACATCTTTAGTCCTTCTACCCTATTTGGCTTCAAAACCCTATAAATACCTATTTACCTGATCATCTGATTGTAGCTGGTAAAATGATTTCCAAGTTATTGTTCAATATCAAGTTCTTCTAAAACTGGAAGATTTAGGTTTTTCAGTTAGTTGGTATTCTTCAAAATATTCTAATTGGTGTGTGTTGGCAGGTATATTAATAAAAATATTCATGGACTTGCTTGCACACAGCTGTCTGTTTCAGGAACTTATCTTTAGGTGCCAGGAAAAACATTCCTCACCTCACAAGCTTTTGGCTAATTAAACCGTGTACAGTGGTACCTCGGGTTACATACGCTTCAGGTTAAGAACTTTGCTTCAGGAAATCTTGCTCCGGCGGCGCAGCAGCAGCAGGAGGCCCCATTAGCTAAAGTGGTGCTTCAGGTTAAGAACAGTTTCAGGTTAAGAACGGACCTCCGGAACGAATTAAGTACTTAACCTGAGGTACCACTGTATTGGCTTTTAAACTGCGGTGGGGGTATTATTTGTTTGTTATTATGGGATGTAGTTTTGTGGTTTTATATTGTAAACCACCTTTTGATCTTCGGATGAAGAGCAGTATAGAAATTTAATAAATAATGAGGTAAAATTGCCTATTAAAGAGGCAAAACGTTTTTGTTACAACTTTGCTTCTGCAGTTCTTGCAGGTGCTCTATTGGAACAGGCAGAGCACTTGTTGGATCGTGGTATTCATCCTATCAGAATAGCAGATGGGTATGAACAAGCTGCTCGAATTGCTATTGAGAACTTGGACAAGATCAGTGACAGTTTTCCTGTTGACCCAGAGAACCTAGAGCCTCTCATTCAGACAGCAAAGACTACTCTAGGCTCTAAAGTGTAAGTACACACTACTTCTTTAAAAAAAATTAATACTCCTAGGTATTGTAATTCTGCAGGCAAATTTCTGTTTGAGCTTATGGTTACTGAGAGTTGATTTATGCATTACATTGAGCACGTGGTGTGTTTTTTAAAGCAATGGGTAATATTCAGCCCAATTACATTATACAGAGTAGATTCATTGTAATCAAAGGACTTGAATGATTTAAGTACAATGCTTCATTGGGTCTATTGAGTATAACTAGCATTGGCTATTGCCCAATGTGCTTAACACTGAGCCTTATTTTGAAGGAAAACCTGCTGATTTTCAAGTGTTGCTAGTGAGGAAAGATTATCAAACAGTGAACTGCCACAGAAGCAGGAATGCCCCAGGCTGCCTCTGCCCTGCCACCTTTGAGAGTAGCCAGAGGAGGTACAAGAATGAACACAGCACCCACACCTATCTGCTTTTGCTCACCCTTTCTTAAGAGAAATGTGTTTGACTGCTCACTTACTCTTCTCTCTGGAAGTTGTGGTGCACCAGATTAATCAAGGAAGGAGCAGTTACTTAATTCACTCACCAGTGTTCTACAGGTGGTGACAATTGAACCCAAGCCTCCACTGAATGCTACCCATTGATAGAAGAGGGTGGGTGAGAAGGAGCAGCAGCTGTTCCTTGCTGCTTTCTTGCAACAGCAAGGAGTGGGAAAGTGATGGTTGCTGCTGCTTCTGATCACTCATTTGCTCTTTTCATCTGGTAGGCTACACCTGCTTGTGTGCTCGTTGTTTTGGTGAGCAAAAGTAGGTAGTTACTGCTTTTTGGAAGAGCAGCTGCCAGAGCGGTGGACTCGTAATCTGGTGAACCAGGTTCACGTCCCTGCTCCTCCACATGCAGCTGCTGGGTGACCTTGGGCTAGTCACACTTCTCTGAAGTCTCTCAGCCTCACATATCTCACAGAGTGTTTGTTGTGGGGGAGGAAGGTAAAGGAGATTGTTAGCAGCTTTGAGACTCCTTAGGGTAGTGATAAAGCGGGATATCAAATCCAAACTCTTCTTCTTCTTACCTGCTTTTTTTGTCCTTTTACTGTGTGGTGTATTGGGTAGCTTTGGGCTCATCAGGCCCACTCTCCACCAGAGTTCCATGCAGAGGGAGAGCAAAGGTAAACAAGTGAGAAGCTGAAGTAACTGCCTCCATGATGAACCACCTATGTTGTGTCACCCAAAGAAAAGAGTGAGGAAGCAGAGACAGCTGCTTGCAATTTTTCTAGGTCAGGCATGGCCTGCATTGACAGATTAGACACCCACCTGATGTTAGGTCACAAAGTTCAGCCAGACTTGTAAAAAAATATTGTTCCTTTGCAGCCCCAACTTTAATTCAGAGTCAAGACATGGCTGCAAGGAAAGAATCAGAAACACGCTTAGAGTGCGCTTCTGATTCTTCATCCTTTAGTTGCAGCTTGAAGTTTTCAGTGGTGGCTTGATGTTTCCTATGTCTGACATCATACGACATCAGGCCAAAGGTGGCTGTGGTTAGCTCAAAAAGACCTTGCAGACCTGAGGTTCTTCACTCCTCTACAGTTTGATTTTCTCTTCTCACTGATTTCTGCTGATAAGTTATTTTTCTTCAAAATAAAAGTGATGGCATTGAGGAAAAGTGATTAACGTAATATGCAGTTTGATCATAAGTTTAAAGTGAGCTTGTGTCAACATAGTTTAAAGATTAATATTTATTCTGTGAGTTCTCCAAAATCTTCAGTAAGCCATTCGGGTCTACAATGTTTGATTTTGATTTTTTTTAATTACCTGAATATTTTATAATGAAACTTCCTTTCATTTTTAGAATTAATCGTTGCCACAGACAAATGGCAGAAATAGCTGTAAATGCAGTGCTAACTGTGGCAGATATGGAGCGCAGAGATGTTGATTTTGAGCTGATAAAAGTCCAGGGCAAGGTCGGTGGTAGACTGGAGGACACCCAACTAGTAAAAGGTGTGATAGTAGATAAAGACTTCAGCCACCCACAGATGCCTAAAGTGAGTGACCTTGTTGATTTGATAATGGGATTTTTTCCTTGTAAACCTTGAGTTTTCTTATTGCTGCTTAAGTCCAGCTGTTTTTTTAAATCAACTCAAAATGTATTATTACAGTGGTACTTTGGGTTATAAACACTTCGGGTTGCAGACTCCGCTAACCTGGAAGTAGTACCTAGGGTTAAGAACTTTACCTCAGGATGGGAACAGAAATCGTGTGGCGGCAGGCCCCATTAGCTAAAGTAGTATCTCAGGTTAGGAAGGGTTTCAGGTTAAGAACGGACCTCCGGAACAAATTAAGTTTGTAACCAGAGGTACCATTGTATTACCATTATTATCTGGGGTGGTTTGTTCTTGAGGAAACCATTAATTTTTAATCGTTAAAACTTGAAAGTTTATTGCCCACTTTAACTCTAGCCCTTATTTTCCCAGGAACTTAAAGATGTTAAAATTGCAATACTGACTTGCCCATTTGAGCCACCTAAGCCAAAAACTAAGCATAAGCTTGATGTAACATCTGTGGAAGACTATAGGGCATTGCAGCAGTACGAAAAGGAGAAGTTTGATGAGATGGTGAAACAGGTTAGAATGATACTTATTTGTTTTAATATGCTAAAAGGCTTTTGAAAAGTGTCATAAAAATCTTCACTTGCATTTGACAATTAACACTCTT
Organism: Podarcis pityusensis; assembly: GCF_964106645.2. Lineage (NCBI taxonomy): Eukaryota > Metazoa > Chordata > Lepidosauria > Squamata > Lacertidae > Podarcis > Podarcis pityusensis. The sequence goes on along the minus strand of NC_138031.1, from coordinate 89,875,176 downwards.
GCCAAATAGTACTGAAAGTGACCATTGTGTTCAGTGTTGTATATGTTGTTGTCGTTTAGTCGTGTCCGAGTCTTCGTGACCCCATGGATCAGAGCACGTCTTCCACTGCCTCCCGCAGTTTGGTCAAACTCATGCTGGTAGCTTCGAGAACACTGTCCAACCAATCTCGTCCTCTGCCATCCCCTTCTTCTTGTGCCCTCAACCTTTCCCAGCATCAGGGTCTTTTCCTGGGCGTCTTCTCTTCTCACGAGGTGGCCAAAGAGCCTCAGCTTCAGGATCTGTTCTTCCAGTGAGCACTCAGGGCTGATTTCCTAAGAATGGATAGGTTTGATCTTCTTGCAGTCCATGGGACTCAAGAGTCTCCTCCAGCACCAGTGTTGTATATATTCCACTCCTAAAGTTTCTATTCCACATGCAGGTTATTCAAATTCTTTATGAAGGGAAGCCAAATAATATAACCCATATATAAAAGCAGTTTTTGCATAATTCTGGTATTCCTAATCATGGGTAGGGGAAGGTGCTGTGCAAGACACTGAAACTTTGTCCCCCTGCCACTAGATAGCTTATTTATCCACCTCTGTGGCTTGTGAGATTTATCTTCCAGACTTCTAAGCATAGTTTTGCAATCTATGTTTAAAGTTTCTAACGTTTAAAGAGAGGTGTGTGTGGAAATGCGCTTCTGCAGAATTTCTGTATGCACTTAGCCCAGATTATACTTCTTGCAATACTAAAAGGAAATTGAACAACATTTCTGAATTTCCTATTTACAGCAAGGTTTATCTTGCATAAAATCAGAAGTTTAATGATGTCAGAGAATCGTCTTAGAGTAGCTTTGAAGTGGATATACACTTGATTAGGATTTAGAAGTGAGGCTGATGTAAGTTGCACTCAGAGTTGGAATCCAGTGTACTGTATTCACTATTCATGACTAAGCCTCTTGATTTTCCATGAGTCTCTTCTGAGTTTTGCTTTGTTGGATACCACTCAATGCTTCTAAAGCTGGGAGTAAAATTGTGAACCAGTGCTTCCCTGCCCACTTCTTACTTTTATGTACTTCTGAGAAGCTCAAAACTAACATTTCAAGTCAAAACGGAAGCTGACCAGCATGTGTGAGTCTGCACTTTTTTGAGATCTATGACTCCACCTAGCTGTGATTGGTCAAACTATGGCGCAGGACCAATTCATGTTTCCTTTTCTTCCATCCGTCTCCTGTGTAGCAGCGGTAGGCTTTAAGCTTTCGAGCCAGGCCTCTACCGTTGCAGGAATGTTAGCATGAAGGCCCTTCCAAGCTGCACATTTATTTGATGTGCACCACAACCGGGGGCAACCCCCAAACCAGCTAGGGAGACAGCTTGCCATAGTTTTTAGCACCTCCATGGGTGGTGAATGTAACTGGCATCTGTTCAGGGCTGCCCCTATTCATGCGGTTACTTACTGTAACAACTTCATGGTGAGTTCCAGCAACTATTTTTCTTGAAAAAAAGCACTGAATAAATATGTATGTATTTTAGATCAAAGACACTGGTGCAACCCTAGCTATTTGCCAGTGGGGATTTGATGATGAGGCCAATCACTTACTGCTTCAGAATGAGTTACCTGCCGTTCGCTGGGTTGGTGGTCCTGAAATAGAAGTAAGTATGAGTCACTTGCTACTCCTTATTTTCCCCGTGTACTTTAAGGTTTGTCGCTCATAGCTTTTCTGATTGCTTTCAGTTGATTGCCATTGCAACTGGAGGCCGCATTGTACCTCGTTTTTGTGAGCTCACACCTGAAAAACTAGGATTTGCTGGCATTGTCAAAGAGCTCTCATTTGGAACCACAAAAGACAGAATGCTTGTAATTGAGCAATGCAAAAATTCCAGAGCTGTGACCATCTTCATTAGAGGTGGAAATAAAATGGTGAGTGAGCTAATTTAATCAGATAGTGTCCGCAGTTGTTTTTTTCCTGTTAAAATCTTTGTACTGTTTCGCTTTGATCTGCCTTAATAGGAATTCCTAAGTTGTGACAAGAACAAGTAGTAATCATTTGTATGTATTAGTTTGCCCTTATTAACCTTGGAAATAGGTGATGTAAGAAAAGCACCGTATTTTTCGCTCCATAAGGCGCACCTACTTTTTTTTGGGGGGGGGGGGGATTCAAGGAAAAAATATGCGGCTTTTGCGGGAGGTGAGGGAAGTGAGAGAGCCTTGCTTTGTCCCTTCCCCCACCTCCTGCAAAAGCCAGGGATAGCCGCGCGAAGCCTCCCCAGGGCAGCGGGATGAAAGCTCCCCACTGCCCTGCGGAGGCTTTGTGCCACTAAAGCAGAAGCTAAAACAGCTAGAGGGAGCGCTGCACAGCACTTTCTCTAGCTGTTCTGGCTTCTGGGGTAGCCCGCGAAGCCTCCGCAGGGCAGGGGGGAGCCCTCATCCCACTGCCCTGCGGAGGCTTCGCGGCCTACCCCAGAGCTGCTCAGGAGCTTGTCGGGGCTGGCGGGGGAAGCCCAGCTTTCCCCCAGCCCCAGCCCCAAAAAGCGGGTCGAGGAGCAGCGGAAAGGCTGTCACCCTTTCTTTTGATATACTATGGGTGGATAGTTGGCTCTTAATTCTGGATACCTTAAGGGTTTGTTTAAACATAACAGGTTGCATTAACATTGTGTTCTGCTTGCACAGCAGATTTTCACTTTTTCAAGGGAACTTCTCCATCCTTGCCTTTCCCCTGCAGCCTCCTGCACACCCTCAAAATTGTGATTACCTTTTTAATGTCATCAGGCCTTTCTACTGCTTGAATGTACCTGTTCTGCTCTTTACATGTTTTACTCCCACATGCACATCATGTTGAAATTAAAGAATTTTATTTGTTTCACTGTGTTGTGAGCATAATTTTTATCCCACTTTTTGTCTTCAACCAGTGAACCTTCTAAAACTAGATTATCAAATTAATTTTGCCACTTTGAAATTAAGTTTGTAGACCTTCAGTAGAAGCATCAAAACTGAATAGTAGTGTTGTTTGCTCATCCTGAGTTGGACAGGAGAACTGCTGTCCAAAAGGAATTCTTGGGAGGCAGGAAAGGGCTGCAGTTCATACCTTTTGTGTGCTGTTGCTTCTGATACAGATAGAAGTAGCTGGAGGAGGGGTTGTGTGGATTTTTAGAACAGCAGTCCTACTCAGAAGCAAGTCTCATTCTATTCAGTAGGGTTTACTCAACTGATAAATGGAAATAGGATTTCAGCCTAACTGTTTTGATAGGATTTTTGGGTAGCCGTGCTTTTTAATTTTAAGCCACTAAAAAGAGTGAAACTGGGCAAATGACAGCAGTAGAATTGCTAGTGGAATCTGCTGTTCAAATTTTGTATGCTAGTTGTATTTTCTGTTTATTGGAAAAGTGCTATAACCTCACCTTTCTTGTGTGTCTGCAATTGCATTGTCTAATTGAAGATCATTGAAGAAGCCAAACGATCCCTTCATGATGCATTATGTGTGATCAGGAATCTTGTTCGTGACAACCGTATCGTTTATGGCGGAGGTGCTTCTGAGATCTCTTGTGCACTGGCTGTTAGTGAAACAGCAGATAAGGTAAAAAAGAAGTTAGTTGATATGCCATGCTGACCAACTTTACATTAAGCTTTCGTAGAACTACGGATGCTGCACTGCAGATCCAATTTTGTTTCTACTTGTGGTTTCTAGTGAAGCACCTGCAAATTTGTTGTTGTTGTTGTTTAGTCGTGTCCGACTCTTCGTGACCCCCTGGACCAGAGCACGCCAGGCACTCTTGTCTTCCACTGCCTCCCGCAGTTTGGTCAGACTCATGTTTGTAGCTTCGAGAACACTGTCCAACCATCTCATCCTCTGTTGTCCCCTTCTCCTTGTGCCCTCAATCTTTCCCAACATCAGGGTTTTTTCCAGGGAGTCTTCTCTTCTCATGAGGTGGCCAAAGTATTGGAGCCTCAGCTTCAGGATCTGTCCTTCCAGTGAGCACTCAGGGCTGATTTCCTTCAGAATGGATACGTTTGCTCTTCATGCAGTCCATGGGAGTCTCAAGAGTCTCCTCCAGCACCTTCAAATAGCCGCACCCTATTCACTTCTGTATCCATAAGCAATTTTATGCTTATGGATTGGTAAGGGTGAATTGTTCCCAGGCTGATAAAACTGCAATATTCTTCAGATGTGTAGTATCACTTTAAACCTAAAAATAGATGCTTGCGTGCTCCCACACAAGAAATCTTCAAATTATTGGCATCTAGGCCCATCTCTAAAATTCAGTCACTGTAGTATATTGGAGTGTCAGACTTGAACCAGGAAAAAATGAGTTTAAATCCCATCTCAGTCATGAATTTGAATGGATGGCCTTGGACCATTATTTCCCCCTCTCATCCTAAGCTACCTGACAGATTGGGAAAAGGACTGGATGCATTTTGATGGCAGTGGAAATGCTTTCTGGAGGGCCACATGTATCTCATTTTTTTAAGGGGAGGAGAGTTGCTGCTTTTCCTTTCTTCCTTTTGTTTTGTTTTTGGAGCTGTTCTTGAAGTATAATTATACTAGTTTTTTCCTTAGCAGAGTTATCTGTTTTCCACATTTATTGGCCTGGGGTGTTAGCCTGCATGTATACAGACACCTCCTTGGATTATTATTTGTACTCCTTGCAGAACTGTTGAGTTGCTCATATAAATTGAACTCACTTGTCCTCATTGGCATAATCACCCAGCCAAATATGATTCATTATATGGCCTCATGACAGTATATTCACTATGTGAGTCTTGAGTGGTTTGTTTTGTCCATGTAGCTAATATGGAGGTGGAAGAGAGAAGAAGCCTTTGGGGGGGGGGCAAGTACCAAAGCAGTTGCAAAGGGAAACTGGATCAGTAAAATGACAAATAGGCACACAGTCTAAAACACTAACAATAAACAAAAAAAACCCACAGTCCTGTTTCCCATAATGTAAAGATACAGTGTAAAAATATATAAAACAGGGCTCAACAGGTTATGCTCAGGTACATGTCTTTCTGATTACAGCGTCTAACAACACAGCTGTTCATGTTTACCTAGCTGCTCCTTCTAACTGACTTATAAGGCTTCATATATAAGCAGTATAGTTGATGGCCGCTGCTGCTGGGAGCACTGCTGCTTCTGTTGTTCCTCTTTGGGGTGGAATGCAGAACTGAAGCAGCACTTCCTTAGACTTTGCTCTTACTTCATGCTGTTAAACTTTAGGATAGATAAAATAAAAATGTTGGGTGAGGTAAAGCCAAAATGGTGTGATAGATGAGGAGTGTCTTGGAAGCAACAGAGCACACCGTCTCCACCAAGGAGGAGACAGGGAACTCCCCTGAGAAGGAGGCTAGTTCACCAACACAGGAGCCAGATATATGGAGAAACGTGACTCAAAGAAGTAGGAGGCCCAGGGTTCGCTCTGATTGTTTAGAAATACACAATCGCTTTGAGGTCCTCTCCCCTAGCATGGAAGACGAAGAGCAGACTCCATTTGAGGATCTCTCCCTCATTACAGTCGATCAGGTATATGAAGACGAGCAGCAAAGTCAGTCCTCAGGGAATGTGCAGGCGACCTTGGAACGGACAGCTCACGGAAGAACCCCGACCAAACCTAAGAGGAGGCGTGTAGTGGTGATAGGGGATTCCCTACTGAGGGGAACAGAAGCAGTGATCTGTGGGCCTGACAAGATGTCTCGGGAAGTGTGCTGTCTCCCCGGGGCTAAGATCCAAGACCCACTGACAAATACCCCTTCCTCTTGGTTCATGTGGGAACCAATGACACTGCAAGCAATAGCCTCCAGAAGATCAAGAGACTACGAGGCTCTGGGCAGGAAATTGAAGCAATTAAAGGCACAAATTGTCATCTCATCTGTCCTCCCAGTTGAACGACGTGGCCCAGGGAGAAAGGGAAAAATAGTGGAAGTGAACAGCTGGCTTCGCAAATGGTGTAAACAGGAACGGTTTGGATTCTTAGATCACGGACTGCAGTTTCTTGAAGATGGACTTCTGGCAAGCGATGGGCTGCACCTCACAACGGTTGGGAGGAATGTTTTTGCCAAAAATTTCAGAAACCTCATCAGGAGGGCTTTAAACTGACTAATGTGGGGGAGGGAGACAGTGCTCCTGAAGGTAGGAGTCTTATCAATTGATGAAGATGATCATCCAAATGTCATAGACCAAATGGAGCAAACAGCACGCAGACCTAGTGGTGGGAGGAAAAAATCCTTAAATAAGAGACACGGGGGAATGATTAATGGACTTCAATGTCTGTACACTAATGTGCAAAGCATGGGAAATAAACAAGATAAGCTTGAGCTCTTGGTACAGCAAACTAAATATGACATAATAGGCATCACTGAAACCTGGTGGGTTAAGTCCCACGATTGGAATGTAATAATGGAGGGATACAATCTATTTCAGAGAAACAGACCAGACAAGAAAGGAGGAGGAGTGGCGTTATATGTCAGGGATGTGTATACCTGTGAAGAGATCCAAGATTTAGAACCTCAAAGCCAAAGTGAGAGCATTTGGGTCAAAATTAAGGGAGAGAAGACTAACAGTGACCTCATTGTGGGAGTTTACTATAGATCCCCAAGCCAAACGGAGGACATCGATGATGCCTTCCTGGAACAGATGGCCAAGCATGCAAAAGGAAGGGAGATAGTAGTAATGGGGGACTTCAATTACCCGGATATTTGTTGGATGTCAAACTCAGCCAAGAGCATAAGGTCAAACAGATTCCTCACTGGCCTTGCAGACAACTTCATTGTCCAGAAAGTGGGAGAAGCAACAAGAGGAACAGCCATTTTAGATCTGGTCCTAACCAATGTTGATGACCTGGTTAGTGGGGTAGAAGTGGAAGGATCATTAGGCGCGAGTGATCATGCTCTTCTGAAGTTTACTATACAGCGGAAAGGAGCAGCCAAGCATACTAGGACTCAATTTCTTGACTTTAAGAAAGCCGACTTCATCAAACTTAGGGAAGTGCTGGGTGAGATCCCATGGACAGTAATACTAAAAGGAAAGGGAGTTCATGATGGCTGGGAGTTTGTTAAGAGGGAGATAGTAAAAGCACAAAGTCAGGCAATACCAATGAGACGGAAACATGGAAGGTGCCTAAAGAAGCCAGGCTGGCTATCTAAAGAACTTTTAACTGAGTTAAGATTAAAAAAGGATGTGTACAAAAAATGGAAAAGGGGGGAAACCACCAAAGAGGAATTCAAACAAATAGCCAGCACGTGTAGACACAAAGTCAGAAAAGCTAAAGCACAGAATGAACTCAGGCTTGCTAGAGAGGTTAAAAGCAACAAAAAAGGCTTTTATGGGTATGTTCGTAGCAAAAGGAAGAGCAAAGAAACAGTGGGGTCACTCAGAGGAGAAGATGGTGAAATGCAAACAGGGGACACAGAAAGGGCTGAACTCCTCAATGCCTTCTTTGCCTCAGTCTTCTCCGATAAAGAAAACAATGCCCGACCTGAAGAATTTGGAGCAAATGATTCAGCAGAGGAAACACAGCCCTGAATAACTAAGGAGATAGTACAAGAATACTTGGGTAGTTTAGATGTATTCAAGTCTCCAGGGCCGGATGAACTGCATCCAAGAGTATTAAAAGAACTGGCAGATGTGATCTCAGAACCACTGGCAGTCATCTTTGAGAATTCCTGGAGAACAGGCGAAGTCCCGGCAGACTGGAGGAGGGCAAATGTTGTCCCTATTTTCAAAAAGGGGGAAAGAGAAGACCCAAATAATTACCGCCCAGTCAGTCTGACATCAATACCAGGGAAGATTCTGGAGCAGATCATTAAGCAAACAGTCTGTGAGCACCTAGAAAGGAATGCTGTGATCACCAATAGTCAGCATGGATTTCTGAAAAATAAGTCATGTCAGACTAACTTGATCTCATTTTTTGACAGAATTACAAGCCTGGTAGATGAAGGGAACGCAGGGGATGTAGCCTACCTTGATTTCAGCAAGGCATTTGACAAGGTGCCCCATGATATTCTTGTCAAGAAGCTGGTAAAATGCGGTCTTGACTATGCTACCACTCAGTGGATTTGTAACTGGCTGACTGACCGAACCCAAAGGGTGCTCATCAATGGTTCCTCTTCATCCTGGAGAAGAGTGACTAGTGGGGTGCCACAGGGTTCTGTCTTGGGCCCGGTCTTATTCAACATCTTTATCAACGACTTGGATGATGGACTCAAGGGCATCCTGATCAAATTTGCAGATGACACCAAACTGGGAGGGGTGGCTAACACCCCAGAGGACAGGATCACACTTCAAAACGACCTTGACAGATTAGAGAACTGGGCCAAAACAAACAAGATGAATTTTAACAGGGAGAAATGTAAAGTATTGCACTTGGGCAAAAAGAATGAGAGGCACAAATACAAGATGGGGGACACTGCCTTGAGAGCAGTACATGTGAAAAGGATCTAGGAGTCTTGGTTGACCACAAACTTGACATGAGCCAACAGTGTGACGCGGCAGCTAAAAAAGCCAATGCAATTCTGGGCTGCATCAATAGGAGTATAGCATCTAGATCAAGGGAAGTAATAGTGCCACTGTATTCTGCTCTGGTCAGACCTCACCTGGAGTACTGTGTCCAGTTCTGGGCACCACAGTTCAAGAAGGACACTGACAAACTCGACCGTGTCCAGAGGAGGGCAACCAAAATGGTCAAAGGCCTGGAAACGTTGCCTTATGAGGAACGGCTAAGGGAGCTGGGCATGTTTAGCCTGGAGAAGAGGAGGTTAAGGGGTGATATGATAGCCGTGTTCAAATCTATAAAAGGATGTCACATAGAGGAGGGAGAAAGGTTGTTTTCTGCTGCTCCAGAGAAGCGGACACGAAGCAATGGATCCAAACTACAAGAAAGAAGATTCCACCTAAACATTAGGAAGAACTTCCCGACAGTAAGAGCTGTTCGACAGTGGAATTTGCTGCCAAGGAGTGTGGTGGAGTCTCCTTCTTTGGAGGTCTTTAAGCAGAGGCTTGACAACCATATGTCAGGAGTGCTCTGATGGTGTTTCCTGCTTGGCAGGGGGTTGGACTCGATGGCCCTTGTGGTCTCTTCCAACTCTATGATTCTATGAAATTTAATAAATGAAAAAAAAAATGTCATGGACACATGAAAAATACAAGCATATTCAGGGTAATAGTGACTGGGTTTATGCACCAGAATTCAGGTTTATAAAAGTTAGAGAATCTCTTGAAGCTTTTATTCTGTATCATTCAGCATCTGAATTCCCCACTTATTCAATATTTCTTAATATTTAATACAATAATTAATATCAAGTTTAGATTTGTATGTAGTAGCTTTGGTTTTGAGGGTAGGGAAGGAAGCTATATTTTGTCAGCTGGAAAAACATAATTGTCTGTATAATGTCACTGCTCACTCTGCAAAGATGGTTACAGCTACAATCCTGTTAAGTGGAGAAAGATATAATAAAGTAGGCAGTTAAGAGTGAAAGGCACTTCTCATAAGCAGGTTCTTGTAGCTAAACGTCTTGTGTAGCCTGTGTTCTGTTTGGTTGTTTTTTTAAAAAAAGAACAGCATATATTTTCAGGTAAACAGTTATTAAAACATAAAGCAGGCTCTGTTTTCGGACGTCTTATTCTGTGATACTTGTTCTCCTAGTGCCCATCACTGGAGCAGTATGCCATGAGGGCTTTTGCTGATGCCCTCGAAGCCATTCCAATGGCACTTGCTGAGAATAGTGGCATGAATCCTATACAGACAATGGCTGCAGTGCGGGCTCGGCAAGTGAAAGAAGAAAACTCTGCTTTGGGTATTGACTGCTTACGCAAAGGGACAAATGGTAAGGACCACAAGTGCCAGCATTATTTTCAGATAAGTGTCAGTGAATGTAACGATTGTTATTCTACTGCACGTAATTTCTTAGAAACACCTGAATGTCATTAATATTCTGAGCTTGCCACCCACTCCAAAAGATGGGCTCTTCAATTGGATTTAGTGAAATAGAGTGGCATTCCTTTCGTGCCATTGACATTCCAGGGGAGATTCCATGGAGAATTGGGCTATGCCTTAGGCTATTTGTCTCTGAACACCAGCTGTTGGAAATCGCACACGGGGAGAGTGCTCTTGCTCTTAGGTGCTGCTTGGGGGCTTTCTATAGTCATCTGGTTGGCCACCTGAGAATCAGAAGCTAGCCAGGATGGGCTCTTGGCCTATTCCAGGTTCTTATAATCCCATACAATGTGATCTTCCCTTTGGGTCCTTCTAACTCTTGATTGTACCAGCCATTGGTCCTAAGGCACAGGCTTGAGTCTGCAGGCAACTCTAGTTCTGCTAGTTACTGCTCTTACCACTGAATAAAATGAATTGTTGTAACAAGAACATACATAGAAATCTATTCCTTGCATAGAACAGATCTGTTTTCTATGTTCTTGTATTGTGCTGGGAATGTTAAATAATTTTAAGTGAACGCAGTACATTCACATTTTCTTTTCTCTTGGCAGATATGAAGGAACAACATGTTATAGAAACTTTGATTGGCAAGAAGCAGCAGATCTCTCTGGCTACTCAAATGGTTAGAATGATTCTGAAGATTGATGATATTCGCAAGCCTGGTGAATCTGAAGAATAAAAAATTAAACCTGACATGTTTCAATTGCAGTGGTCCCATCAGCCCAATTCCAGTGTTTTCTCGTAGGCCGTTTCTGTTTGATATACTTATTTACATCAATAAATAGCTGTTGTGGTGTCAGTACTTTTTCAAAAGTTTCATTGTTCTTTTTCTTAAGTTATGCTGGGTCCCAGCTCCTCTTATACAAAGATACTGTAGAAATAGAAACGTTAAATTGTTCACATTATCTGTAGCTTTTAATCTACTGCTCTCGTTTCCTTGTGTTAGTATAGAAAGTACATTAGTACATTTAGCACATTAGACTTGTATAACACTGTCGCCCTAATTTTTGGATTTTAGCATGGATTGTATTAAAGTGGGCTTTGTGGAATTGTAACTGGGAGGAACTCGAAATAAAAAAAGATGTGGGTTTTGGAAGAGCAGCAAAACAGAGTGCTTATGGTTCTGGAAAAGAGTCTCATCAATACACTGATAACTAGATGCTTTCTTTTTTGCCAGATACTTGCGGTCTTTGTTACTGCTTGGTGCTGGAAGAATTTTAGTGACACCATAACTTTATAGATAGGCTATTGGTGTACCAAGAGATTGTACATTACAAATGGTAATGATTGGAGGCCACTGATTAGGCCAGTGGTTGTTAGGCTGCAGGGTTCAGTTTTTAACATCACGTTATTTGGGGAAATATAGTGTGCCGATTACATCCAGCTCTGTTTCTCATTTTTTACAATTTAACGTGGGGAAGGCTGTAAAAGAGCTGAAGCAATGTCATGCCAATAGCTGACTGCATGAAGGCTAATAAATTGAAATGCAGTCTTGACAAGGCAGGCTCTTTTGGTAGGTGGTTTGGCTCACCAAGGAGGTTGTTTCTAACTTCTAGATGTGGTCACAGTTTGCCTGAAGTACCTTGCTTGTTTGGCAGTCAGTGATGTTTGGGTGGAAACTTTTCCAGTGTTTTTATTTTATGTTGCTGATAAGCTTACACAGTGAACGGATGCTATTTGCAATTATTAAGGAAGCTTGGCAGTTTTCAAAACCATAAACCAACTGGGGGATTGAAGTTTGAAGCCTTCTGGAATGGGATTTTTCACACACATGCACAAAGAGGCCTATGATAAGTCCATGGGTTATTTTGAAGTATTAATCACCCATTATTATTTTTAGCCATCTGGGATGACCCAGGTTATCTTCTGGGATGAAAAGTCGTGAGTTACCGTATTTTTCGCCCCATAGGACGCACCTAGTTTTTTTGGGGGGGGGGAATAAAGAAAAAAAAATTATTTCCCCCCCAGGCACGGGGCTGGCGCGGGGGAAGCCCGAGCTTCCCCCGACCCCAGCCCCCAGAACAGCCTGCTATCCGCAAGCCTAGGGAGCCGCGCCGGTCTCCCCAGGCTTACGGAGAGCTGGGTGAAGCCCAGGAGCGCTCTTTAGCGCGCCCCAGGCTTCGGAGTGCAGGCAGCTCTGTGCGCCCTTTGGGAGCCCGGCGCGAAGCCGCGCCGGGCTCCCGAATGTTGCGCAGAGTTGCGTGCCGCCCGGGAGTGCAGGCAGCTCTGTGCAACCCTCCGGAGCCCAGCGCGGCTTCACGCCGGGCTCCTGAGGGTTGCGCAGGGCTTCGTGAAGCCTGGAGAGCAAGAGGGGTCGGTGCACACCGACCCCTCTCGCTTTCCAGGCTTCAGCGAAAGCCTGTATTCGCCCCATAGGACGCACACACATTTCCCCTTCATTTTTGAAGGGGAAAAGTGCGTCCTATTGGGCGAAAAATACGGTACTTGCCTGTGGTTGCATTGGCAATTGTTGGCAGGGAGGGAATTTTATGTGACACTGTCCTACATGGAAATGAAGCTAGGGGTCAGACACAGTGCTCAGGCACCCCACAGTGTCAGCTTCCTACGTGGCAGATTTATACCGTAGATTCTGGCGTATAAGACGACTTTTTAACCCCGGAAAAGGTTAAAAAGTCGGGGGTCGTCTTATACGCCGGGTATGGGCGGCACGGAGCGGAGCCTCCCTCCCGCTGCTGCTGTGGCGGCTCTGAAGCAGCACCAGCCAGTGGCGGGCTTCGCTCCACGCCGGGAGAAAGCTGCCCAGCGCAGAGCCCGTCCCCCACTGCTTCAGAAGCAGCAGCAGCGGGCGGTGGGCTCCGCTCTACGCCAAGCAGCTTTCTCCCAGTGCAGAGCTGCCCAGCGTAGCCAATTTGGGGGGTTGTCTAATACGCCCAGTCGCCTAATACGCCAGAATCTATAGTACATTTTGGGATGGGCCAAGTCATTGAAAAGCCTCAGTCCATAGGTGGTGGTGCCCCGTAGAAAATTTCTGGTAGCAGACTCCACCACAAGGAAGCAGAGTATGGGTATCTGTTTGCTTTACACTACACTCTAGTCTTAGCCAAGCCCTGCTTTTCCACAGCCAGAAGGGTTAGAAAATTGCCACCCTGAGCTGAATAAGAATATGAAAGCCATATGCAAGAGTAGATTATACAGATGCCCCCCCCCCCCACTTATGCAGGGGTCACATTCTGGACCCCTGTGGGTATGGGTGAAGTCACATTAAGTGGGGAGCACCCACTAGAAACACTCTAAATGCCTATTTTCCCCTGCTGTCTCCAGTCCAGACCAAAATATCTAGAGTTGAAGCTCAGACACCTGCTGGAGGATGCACAGGAAAGCAGGAGCGAGTTGTAACTGACCACAAATAAATGGCTTAAAATTTGTGCATGCCCTGACTGCAACTGTGATTCAAAAGTCAGCTGAGAGATTATTTCAGAAGTTGTTATCTCAGGGTTGCCCCCCTATGATTTTTCCCTGCTGTTGACCCAATTTGTATAAAAAGGAGTCTTGCTTTGCCATTCCTCACTTCTTGGCTTATTTCTATCTGACTTAATCTTTTTATGAAATTGTGGACTCCAGATTTTGGACATAACAGTCCAGCTGCTGTCTATATCAGTAGTCTTCCAACAACTTCAGATACAGGATTAAACCCACCTGTAATGTTCAAAATGTTTTGCATGTTTGCATTTTAATTAGAAGAGGTGATGTTAGGTTGTATCTGGACAAGTTTCTTCCTAAGGCTGATGGATTTCCACTTCACGCGGCCAAATTTTGTGCCTTCCACTGTAACAATTTCCAGAGGGGTTTATCTTTAAAAAATGTAAAGACTAACAAGACTAACCTATGTCTGCCTAGTTGTGTGTCTTCCCTCCATGTGATCAGCATTAACAAAAGGGTGCAGAGCTTCAAGTGCAGATGGCAGCAGCCTTGGCAGAGGATTAAGAGGCAACGAGCAGCAACAAGCCTACATTATGGCAACATCTAGTGGTGATTTAAATTTAGTAATTGGGTCTCCTCTGCTCCCCCCGGTACTGTAATTTGTTTAATTTGCCTTTATTCGGGTTAGAATAGATTAGAAACAAAATTAAATCTTTACTCTTCCTGGTTCCCCACATCCATTAAGTATATATTATTGATAAAACAATTGCAGATAAATTCAGGTAGTATAGATCTGGGAGGAGGGGTTCAAACCTGGCGTCCAAAGGTAGGCCTCTCTAAAACCACAGAATTGTAGAGCGGTGGAAGGGATCTTGAGGGTCATCTAGGCCAGCCCCCTGCCATGCAGGAATATCAGCTAAAGCATGCATGACATTCTGGCCCTCTTCTCAGAAGCAGCCCTACACAGCATTTCTTTGATTCAAATTGCCCCCAACCTTCGCTACTATTTAATTAGAAAATAATTGGCAATGGATGACTTTTGATGTGGTGCTGGGGCAGCTCATTGGGAGCAGTCTTGTTAGGGCATAGATTTATTAATTTTGTGGCTGCATGAGACAGCTTTGATACATGCACAAATATTAACTTTAAGCTTATGTAGGTATAGGAAAACACATGATCATAGGGACCACCTCTAGGCTTGTTTTTAGTATTACATCTCTATTATGTCAATCAACATTTGATGATCTTCTACCGGTCAACAATAGAAAGTGTCCTTTCATACTGCATCACAGTGTGGTACGCGGGTTTGACATCAACTGATAGGAAGTGCCTACAGAGGGTGGTGAATACAGCACAAGATATTATGGGCTGTCCCATGAATCCGCTGGATGAAATGGCAGAAGAAGGTTGCCTCAGGAGAGTGCGGAAAATTCTCAGGGATGATTCACACCCTGGCCGGCACTTTCTTGATTTCCTGCCCTCGGGCAGAAGATACAGAAGCATGATTAGTCGCACCAACAGGGTAAAGAACAACTATCCGTGGGCTGTTGGGCCACTGAATGAAAAGATAACAACAGGGCAACTGACTTTCGGGTTTGGTGGGTGTGCGTCAGTAAACGAGGGGAATTAAGACTAAGAGAGCTGAGTGGGGGGTGCTTGTGTAATCTCACTGTACAGTGGTACCTCGTGTTACAGATGCTTCAGGTTACAGACGCTTCATGTTACAGACTCCGCTAACCCAGAAATAGTACCTCGGGTTAAGAACTTTGCTTCAGGATGAGAACAGAAATTGTGCTCCGGCGGCGCGGCGGCAGCAGGAGGCCCCATTAGCTAAAGTGGTGCTTCAGGTTAAGAACAGTTTCAGGTTAAGAATGGACCTCCAGAATGAATTAAGTTCTTAACCCGAGGTACCACTGTATACAAGTTGTACAAGTGACAATAAAGTATTTCAATTTCAATTATGCTGGACATAAGTAATTTATTTAGAAGTATTAACCATTACAGTGGAACCTCTACTTATAACCATAATCCATTCTGGAGATCTGGTCATAACTAGAAACATACATAAGTAGAGGCGCACTTTTCCATAGAAAGTAATGGAAAAGTTAATTGATCCGCTTTAGACAGTGAAAAACACCCCCTAAAACAGCAATTTAACATGGATTTTACTGTCTAATGAGACCATGGATCCATAAAATGAAGGCAATAATGTACTGTACTATAAAATAAATAAGACAGTACTGTATTGTAGATGAAAAAAATTAACTTTTTTTCTTCAATGCGCTGAGGGTGAGTGGGCTTACTTGGCTACAAGCTGGGGGTGGGGCAAGGGTCAGTAAAGAGCTGATTCACTTCGTCCAGGTTCACTTTTTTTTCTTGCCAGGCCAGGTTCTTCTCTGGACTTCCTCAGGTTAGTTCCTTGGCGGGGTTTGGGGCTGCAGTGCGCCCTGCTGTGCCTCTTGCAGGCAGCCCTCTTCCACAGCTTTGGGGGTGGGATGGGGGCCTCTCCCCGGCAGCAGAGGCCTCAGCGCTGCTCTGCAGCCGGCCAGGTGAGCTCTGGGCTGCTGGCAAGGCCTCTGTTTGTATCCAGGGGAAAGTTCATAAGTCGAAGCACCTACTGAAGGTCGTAATGTAAGAGTCGTACGTAAGTCGAGGTTCCACTGTCTCGGCCTCCACAGTCACCTACAGACTCATCGTTAAAACCGTGTTTATGGAAGACAATCTTACTCAGCTATGAGTGATTGCCAAAGAAGAATTTTAACTAGAGCTGTCAGGTTTCTGGAACAGAAAATGGGTACAAAGTGTCAGAGAACATTATGTACTTAGACGTCAAGCAGTTTCATGAAAAGTAGATGGAAATTACTTTTTTCTGCTCCTCCCAGTCACATTCTCAGCATATTTTTTCTGCTTCTCCCTCCTTCCAACTCCCCCCACCAACTACTTGGATCTTTTCAGGACAACCTTCCGAAACCAGACCTATAATTAATTGAATTCAACACAGATTCCCTTTTCATATTGACAAAAGTACCAAAACTCTGCAACTAAAGTCCTGAAATATTTTGTGGTTTTCTGTCTTAGGAATTCCTATCAGCTTGTACTGAAAATGTCTCACATAGTCCCTCTGTCTCATTGGATAAGTCCAAATGAAAGAAAGGATCAGACTTTGCTTCTGATTTTTGCGTCATGTATACTTTGGACAATCTTCACATACTCCATATTGCCCTAAGCTGTGGTGGAGAGTGCTGTATGCTGTTACCAGTGCTGAAGCGAGATTTAACTAAATGTGAAATAGGGATGGCATCTTGTTCTGAGCCTCAGGCAGGAAATTTTATTGGACTGGCCTTGGAGTCCAAGACTATAAGACAGTAGCGGGTTCAACGGTCAAGAAGGTGGTTTCGGCCTGTGCTGCAGAGGGAACTGAGGGGCTCATCAGCCCATGTAGGAGAAGGAAAACTGATCCTAAACCTCTGCTGCCTTGTGGGATATCTTTGGGAGAATAAAAGGCTGAGGAGTAAATCCCACACAATCCGGAGCGGAGTCCGTAAAACGATTGCACACCTCCTTCCGGCAACTCCTGCAGCCAGGCTGGTGTCAAAGGTCTCGCTCTGCTTTCCTTTGGACCCATCGGTGAGATCAGGAGGGGGCCTTGTCCTCTGGGCAGCCCCGGCCCTCCAGCCCCCGGCCCAGGCTTCTTCCCCAGGGCTGCTAAGGCAGCAGTTGGACTTCACCCGGCAGGCGCACTCCATTGCCTCTCCAGACTGTAATAGGAATTTTATGGTCTTAGATATATGGCAATGTTCATAACCGCACATACATAGATCACCACAGGAAGGCCAACCTGGAACCATTTTGATTCCTAAACTGAGCAAATTTTTTCTCTGCATGGTCAAAGTGGAAAAGCCTCGCCATTGTCTTTTCCTTCACAAATCCTGTCTTAAGGGTGTTTGAATAAGTATTTATCACTACAAAAGAATGGCCAGGCTCCTCAGGCAATCCAATCAAGTAACCTGCCAGACAGGAAATAAACAAGGATAAGAGAAAAACAATATTGAAATTTCTGTTTTAAGACCACCTTTTCTGTGATGTATCTGAGGGGTGGTCTTAGGTTACACGCCTTCTGTGATGTATGCATAATATTTCTGGGGGTGGTCTTGATCTACAGGATGGGAATTTCAAGAGTCTTTATAAGCCCTTGCACAGCATTTTTCTGGGTCCTCCTCCTTTCCTGTTGCAACAGATCAATAAAGATCAGGCTTACTAGCTGCTTTGCTTCTCAATATTCTCTGCTTGGCCTCTGTTATTTTCTCCTACCAATAGGGAACCTATGTAAGGACTCTATATGGGCTCTTGGATACCCCATAAGGGAAAAGGGCATATTTTTTTTATTTACAACAAGACAGATGCGTGACAACCATTAGCTTGGTGGCCATCCCGGCCTCCTGGGGGAATGAATTCTTTAACTATCAAGAAGGCTGGATTCCTCCCCAGGCCTTGAAGAGGCTCCTGGACTCTTGGTTGCTAATTAGCAAAGGCAGGGAAGAAACGCTGCGAACAAAGGAAGCGCAAGGGCAGCTGCGTAACAGAAACCCCCGTCGGGTGATCTGGGCGGGCTGCGGGAAGGCTGGCCAGGTCTGCGTAACTGTCCCCCGGAGCGCGAGGCTGCGCGAAGCGGGAGAGCGGCGCCTCCCGGTCCTGCGGGGGGGGGGGGCGAGTCAGCTTGGCTTTGCGCTCGAGGGGCGGGGCGGGGCGGGGCGGGGCGGGGCGGCGGGACGAGGAAAAGCGCCGCGCGCGCCCGAGCCGCCAGTTTCCGCGCAGCAGCGTCGCCCAACTTCGGACGTGCGGAGGAGACCGGCGAGCAAGCGAGCGAGCGAGCGATGGCTTCGTGGCGGTGGCTGGTGGCGTGCAGCGCCCTCCTGCTCTGCGCCGCGCCGGGCACGGGCCAGCAGCGGCCGCCCCTGCTGGGGGGCGTGCAGGACGCGTCGGCGGACGAGGAGGGCGCGCGGCGGGCGCTGCAGTTCGCCATGAACGAGTACAACCGGGCCAGCAACGACAAGTACGCCAGCCGCGTGGCCGAGGTGGTCCGGGTCAGGAAGCAAGTGAGTATGCGGGGCGGGCGGGTCGGACTGGATGACCCCGGAGCGGGGCCGGCCGGAGTCCAGCCCAAGTCCGGGCAGGGAGACTCCCCCAAGAAGCAGCCCACGAAGCCTCTTCACTCGGCCCGGTGCGCGGAGCTGCTTTCTCCGGCGCGGGACTTGGCAGCCTTGACGGCGCATGCGAAGCCGAATGTCTTTTCTTACACGCGCAGTATCTTTTGGGCTATCTGCTCTTCCCTGGTCCGGCGGCGAAGGACGGGTCCCCGCTCTCAAGGCAAGGCCTTGGTTTCTTTGCCCGGGGAGGAGAGCTTTCTGTTTTTCTGGGACTAGGCAGCGAGAGGAGCCCCCAGGAAGAATCGCCGCCGCCGCCGCCGCCGCCTGGGAAGCTGCCTGCCCCTTAAGACTGCCAGGCGGCAGCAGGGCTCTTCTCTCCTCTCTCCCGCCTCCCCTCCTTTCGCTCCTGTGTTTTTAGCTGCAGCTCGCCGCACGTAAATATTCTGAATGTTTACAAGTGCACATGGGACTAAACTTGTGCGCTCCAGGCTGCCATTAAAGGCACAAGTGCAGGACCAAGGCGAGCAGTTGGCAGCCTGACCTGTGAGCAGAGCAGAGCAGCTGACTTCTTCCAGGCGGTGGGGGTCAGCTCCAGCTTGACTCCCCCCCCCCTGCAGGATTCCAGGGGGAGGTCAGTCTCTCCTGCTTACATAATCAGCAGCCAAGATTATGGCTGCTTGTTGTTGGCTGGAACAGCCTTGACCTAACTAGGACATGTTGGTTTTTAATGTTTGTGTGTAATTGATTTAAAAGAATAAAGGTCAAATTTCCTAGTTGCCAAGATCCAGGTTTGGGGGCAACTATATTCTTGCTGAGCAAGCCCCAGCAGACTTTTAAAATCAAAAAACATGAAGCAAAATAAAGCATGGAAATATTGGCGGTTAGACCTCCCCTTACTTCCCCTTTGGCATAGAAAAAGCCCACACATTTAGTAAGTTAAAAATGTTTTGTTTTCAAACTCTTCAAAGTTCAGTTTTATGTGCTTTTCCGTGCAGCAGAAAAAAGGCAGGCAGTTTAACTTAGTTTCAGCCCTGATGTCCTTTTGGGTTGGATTCATATGCTGAAGGATAACAAATAAAGGCTTTGGTAACCCTTCCTCCCAAGGCGAGGGGGCTTGTCCTAGTTATGCTTGGCAGGACTGCCTTCTCTGGGTCTGAATCCCTTCATGCACTCGCTAGAACTAAGCGTTTGGTTATGTGAGGCTGATATTTATCCCACAGGACAAAGAGCGCTTCCCTGATTCCTTTCCTCCAATACTGCTTAATTCAGATATGCTGCTTACAGTTTTTGGGTGTAATTCAGCAGGAATCTGGGCTGTCCAAGTGCCCTTGAAAATTTCAGCAAATTGGGGCTGCAAAAGGTCACATGAATTGGTCTTTCTTCCATCTTTACACTGGTAGCAGACGTGTAACGTGTGTCCAGATGCATTCTGTTAACCAGAGCTGTACTGAGTTAAGAACCTAAGAAGAGCCTGCTGGATCAGGCCCATGGCCCATCTAGTCCAGCATCCTGTTCTCACAGTGGCCGACCAGATGCCCCACAGAGAAGCCCCCAAGCAGGGCCAGGGGGAAAGAGCATCTCCTCACTGGCAATTCCTATCAACTGGCATTCAGTGCAAGTTCTGCCACTTCTGCACA
This sequence comes from Podarcis pityusensis, assembly GCF_964106645.2. Taxonomy (NCBI): domain Eukaryota; kingdom Metazoa; phylum Chordata; class Lepidosauria; order Squamata; family Lacertidae; genus Podarcis; species Podarcis pityusensis. The sequence continues at coordinate 89,855,109 of NC_138031.1, read as the reverse complement.
GCTGTGTCCTTTGATGCAGTTTGATTGACAGCTAGTTGGTTGCCATGACAAATGACAGCACTGTCAAAATAAAAGGAAGATGTTGGCCTGAGACATCAGTATCCTGCAGAGCCAAGCCTCTTTACATTTCCTATTGCTATTCGTGTCTGGCTAGTCAGTACTATAATCTTTAGGGCTCAGCCAGCAGTTTCTCTTCCCCCAAGCTTGACTTCCTCTTCTCTTTTTAACTAAAAGATGCAAACATTTCCTGAAATTTAAGGAAGTAGCTTTCTCTAATTTGTTTGCATCTTGAAACAAGTGGTGGTATCCTGATTTTCTAGGGTTTAAGTCAGCTATGCAAACATGCAGTATAGCTACCTAGGCTGGCATGATTCTGTGGGGGAATTAAAAATTTGAATCCCTGTGGACCCACATGTGTGGGTGAACAACAAAATAATCGGTTGGGTGCCTAGATTCAAAATGCAGGGCTAGAATATAGGTTGTTAGACCCTTCTTATCCCTTTTGCGATTCTCCCCTCTTTCTACTCCTATTGCAAGGAACAGACCTCGTAAAGCTAGGCAAGTTTAAAATGCTTTACTTACAAGGTCAGACTTCAAAGGTCTGATACCTTCATTGTTCCATGCAGCTGCAAGAAGAACATAGGCAGAATACTCTTGGGTAGGAAAATCAGAATATACTTCCAGACACATGCTCCAAACTTGGGAGCAACCTTAGCCACATCCTCCCTGGTGGGTTACATGTCTTGGAGGGAGAGAGAGAAGGTAGAAGAAGAAGCGTCACTTACTCATGGAGGTAAGAGAGTATGACCTAGCTGAGTCTATGAATCTTAACCCTACGGTCTTAACTCCTTCATGCACTAACTAGAACCCATGCATAGTTATGTTTGACTGCAATTTCCCTCAGATTCAAGGTGTGCCATTCCTTGCAGACAGCACACCAGAACCTGGCTTTTCTTGCTACTTTCAGCATAAAATGTGCAGAATCATGTGAACTCCAGAATCAACAAGAAACCTAATGATTGAACTATTGAGTTGGCTCAGTTCTCCCATCCTCGTGTAGGGCATTAAAAAGACATTAAATCAATCCCCAAATGCACTCCAAATCTCTAAGAAGCTTTTCTTTTTATGTAGTTTATAGAGTAGAATTTTCTCCCGGGTAGTCTTAATGCAGACCGATCCCTCCAAAATTTGTCCTGTTTTTCTTAAAGCCATCTATGCCAATAGCTGTCACCATATCTTATGACAGTGACTTGCGTTAACCAAAGCCTATTAACGTTAGGGGATGCGTTCAGCATGCTTTGCCCTTCCATCATGGAGATGTGTCGCCTTAAGGTTAAGGGTCTGCTGTTGGTGCCTCTGTTGGGCATGGTCTGTGTGTCGGGGTGGGGGTCACTATAACCTCCTCTCTTTCCCCCTTGCAAAGCAGGGGTGAGCCTGAAGCCATGCATCTCCATAAAGGCCTGGATTTGGACCTTCTGATGTCAACACCTTGTTCTCTTCTGGTTCCTTGATGTTACAGGAATGCCAGTTGTCAGCTCTTTGATATAAAGTAATAACCCAAATGTCTATGACGCAGGCAGATTTATAGTTCCTCTCTAAAAGGAAAGGCTAAGCACAGGCGGCTCCTGTATCCCTCTCACTGTTTTCCAGGGGGGCAGCCTTGGACACTGTTCACAGATGAATCCCAGTCTGTCTTTTGTGATTGGAAAAGGCATCGGGTCTCGTGCAATATATTGAATATTCTCTCTAGTAAAGGAGCCATTTCCCACATCTTACAGATTGTCTCTGGAGTCCTTTATTTTTTCGATGTTAAAGTTGGGCGAACAACTTGTCCGAAGTCAGTAGCCGATGTTGAGAACTGTGCATTCCATGAAGCGCCAGAGCTGGCAAAGGTACGTAGCAAAAACAAGGACATTGCTTAACAGTGCTAAATATAATAATTGGCAGTAAAAATGTCCCTCATTATGAAGGTACTTGTGCAGCACTATTTTGAACTTGGAAGTGAAAGAAGAAGGAAAGAAAGGCAGTGCTTGGGGATATCCTTGGGGTGGGAATTAAATCTGAGGAACCTAGTTTTTTTGGGAAAATACATTTTCTCTCTAAACAGTCTGCTTGACTGTTTTTACAGGGTCTCCCTTTACCCTGTAAAACTCAGTAAACATGTAAAACTTTGCCTTTTTTCTCCTAGTTCCACTCTGGATTATGTTGTTTTGGGGATCAGTTCTGATAATGTTTTCCTTAGATGTTCAGTTCTAAGTTATGGGCTAAGTTATAATGTACCAGGAAATAAGTTATATAATGTACCAGTTCTAAGTTATAATGTAGCAGGAAATTCTCTTGCTGAAGCCACCCTATAATGAACTGGAGCTGTGCAAGAGCTCCAAAAAATATCTGTGGGGCTGATACAGGGATTAGCCTGTTTTATCCCCAGTAGCCCTGTGAGGGCCAGTTGAGACATGATCTTAAATGTGTCTTTGCATTTTGTGTGCTGCTTTTTTAAAAACAATGAAAGTGGGGTGGGGTTGATAATGCCATCAGAGCAGACAGATACTAAGAATATTCTTCTGAAGCAGCAATGGAGGTATTTTTCTACAAAGCAAATATTGGCTTTGGAAAGCATTTTATCAGGATGGCAGCTGGATGGGGGAGAAAGGCTCTAATCCCATTAATGATTAGCCTCACTCCAGTTTGAAACATCTGCACATTGGATGCAAAGACACACTTAGTTTGGCCTTGAGAGTTAAGGAGTTGCCTAAGGCTTCCCATAAATCTTCTTGGCTAAGTAAAGATTTGAATGTGTGTTTCTCTTCTCCACCACTTCAGAGCCTGATCCTTGTAGCCCAGTCCTGTGCATATTCACTCTGCACATGTGAACCTCTGCACAACCCATTTACTTACTTCCTCCATAAATGTGCAGAGGATTCCCCTAAATATGAGGACTGAAGTGCAGCCTGCTTTCTCTGGTTTGGTGCAGGCGGGTCTGTGGAGTAGAGGAATGGTTTTATTGTGTCCTCACACCACAACAAACATCTTGCATCCATTCATTATAGCAACTAGAGCACAAAGAATTGCCAAAATTGGCTGATTACAAAGAAAAGCAAAAAAAAAAAAAAAAAAAAAAAAAAAAAAAAAAAAAAAAAAGAAAATCTTTAGCAACCACCAACAAATGACTCAGGAGCCAAAAAGAGTAAAACGCCTGGGTTTTCCAGCAGCCTCTGTTCAACACACAAAGAAGCCCTTGTTTTCTGTTTGGGGGTGCTGTTGCCTAGTCAAAGAACTCAAAACAGTTGCTTGGTGACTTGGAAGACTTCTAGCTGAGCACAGCACAAAAAGCCTTCTGTCCTTAACTAGTTCAAGTTCCCTTTTCAGTAGTTTTGCAGCATCAGCAGTGCCTGTCTGTGCAACTATCTAAACTTCGTTATACAAGTTCTCCCCCCCCCCAAAAAAAAAGTGAAAAGAAGCACTTGTCTTACTCCAGTTAGCCATTCTTATCTCCTCCATGATTTCAGGGGGGATTTCCTTCCAGGTAAATACATTTACGGTATGTTTCTTGCAATAACAGTCAGCAGCTTTGGGCTGTCCCATAATTGCGTAGTATTGCACATTTTAACATTTTTCATGTAGTAAAGCTTAAAATGGTACCAAACCTAGTACAAGTATATGTAGCCTGATTCAGCTGAAGTTCAGCGCTTTGGCCCCATTAATGTCAGGACTGTATCGTGTGCTTAATTCTCCCATTGGAGTAGAGCAACGGGATCTCCATGAGCTGAACGGAAGTCTCCCTGAAAGGCAGTTTTCAGTCTTCTGTCACAGTCTGGCATGACAAGCAAGGGAGCTTAGGACGGGGAGATGCAGCTGCAGGCCTCATTCCCAGGGCTGCCACAGGAGCCTTTCTACTTTTCCTCAGATGGAGGAATGATTGGCATTTCTTCTGACTGGGAAAATGTACTTGGGATCAAGGTTGTGGGAAAGAAAAATCTTCAGTCAGGTGCTCTTCTCTGGTGGGAAACCTCAGGGGGTCATCTGGCTATAATTTATCTCCATTCCAGAATGCCCAAGAAACCGGGGGTGCCAATAAGGGGCTGAGCCTATACAGACAAGGACCCATTAAGTAACGTGGGGCGAGTCATTGGGCTACGTGGTCTGGGGGACAGCTGAAGAGAGACAAATTGTATCTGACCCCCCCCCCCCGAGGCGCCATTCTGTGCTTCCCATTGACTCTTCCCTCTAGGAGAAAATGATAGCCATTCAAACTTATGGCAACATGGCATGAGGTTGTCCCTTTTGATGAGGAGACCATGAGAGTGGCTCTGTCCATTTGGGTCCTGTGATTATCCCTCAAGAAGGGCAGGCCTTCTCTTCACTTACCTTGCTTGTTGTAACGCTGAGCATTTTTATTGTTTGTATTGTCCACCTGTGCTTACCCCACAGCCAAAAGGGTCAGTTTATGCTCACATGTTTGCATTTACTGTACATTTACTATGCTTGTGTACTGCATAACAAGTTGAGAGTGAAGCAGACTCGCATTACAACACATATTGTCTCAAAACTCGTTGTAGAACTGTGGATAAATGAGTGTGCAAGCGGCATTGCTGTCAGTAGCAGATCTGTCCTGCTGGGGACCTGCATGTATGAAGATAAATGAATGAATGTTCAATGAATGTTGTTGGTGTTTGGGGTGGGGAGGGGTCTCTCTTGGTGCACAACAAGGGATTTGTTGTATCCCTAATGATTGAAAACACAGAAACATGCATGTCCCTCTGCTAAACAGAGAGACATGAATTCATGTTTCACAGAGGGACTAAAGATGGCACATGTATAACTTCTGTGCTGACACAGGATGCAGTGCACTGGAAAAGTCCCCTATGAAATCTCCCTTTATTACAGTAAAGATTGTGCAGCAATATTTTCCAGTGTTTTGTGCCCATGCAGTCTTCATAGGCTGCTGTAAAACAAGGAGCACAACACAGACCAAGTTAACATTTAATTCCCTTTAAGGGACTACAGGTGCAATCCTGCACACCCTTACTTGGAAGTTAGTCTCATTAAACCCAGTAAAAATTTACTGCTCAGCACACAAACAGAAGCACTTCACTTTAGCTGCGCCATGTCCAACATAAGGATGTTTATTGGGGGTTGGGGAGGGAAGTATCACTAGGATGCTTATAACATTAACATTAACATTAACATTAACATTAACTTTTAATTAGTAATGTTCTGATTTACTATGGATGCAGTTCATATTAGTCATATTAATGGGTTTTCTCTCTCTCATTCCCTGCTTGTAGCATGTGACTTGCACCTTTCAGGTGTATTCTGTTCCTTGGACAAACCACATCAGCCTGAAGAGAAACAATTGCACCTAAACGCCTGTTTGCTTCATCATAGCTGTTCTGGTGGTCTTCTCCAGATTCAAGAAGAGCAATAATCCACATGTATTCTCAAGCAAATGTTACTAACTCTGAAATTCTGACATATACTTACAGGATTCAAGCAAATCATGTAGTTTTCCTTTAAAATGTATTTTCTAAACTTTTTCTTTGTGATTTATCATTAGGTTTGTAATCAATGTTTTCATGCTGGATTAGTATGAAAAATAAAAACATACCTTGTCAGAGACTGAGGTTTTTAAAAGATTTGTGTCCCATATATATTCATTCATAGAAGAGTGACTAGTGGGGTGCCACAGGGTTCTGTCTTATTCAACATCTTTATCAACGACTTGCATGATGGACTCAAGGGCATCCTGATCAAATTTGCAGATGACACCAAACTGGGAGGGGTGGCTAACACCCCAGAGGACAGGATCACACTTCAAAACGACCTTGACAGATTAGAGAACTGGGCCAAAACAAACAAGATGAATTTTAACAGGGAGAAATGTAAAGTATTGCACTTGGGCAAAAAAAATGAGAGGCACAAATACAAGATGGGTGACACCTGGCTTGAGAGCAGTACATGTGAAAAGGATCTAGGAGTCTTGGTTGACCACAAACTTGACATGAGCCAACAGTGTGACGCGGCAGCTAAAAAAGCCAATGCAATTCTGGGCTGCATCAATAGGAGTATAGCATCTAGATCAAGGGAAGTAATAGTGCCACTGTATTCTGCTCTGGTCAGACCTCACCTGGAGTACTGTGTCCAGTTCTGGGCACCACAGTTCAAGAAGGACACTGACAAACTGGAACGTGTCCAGAGGAGGGCAACCAAAATGGTCAAAGGCCTGGAAACGATGCCTTATGAGGAACGGCTAAGGGAGCTGGGCATGTTTAGCCTGGAGAAGAGGAGGTTAAGGGGTGATATGATAGCCATGTTCAAATCTATAAAAGGATGTCACATAGAGGAGGGAGAAAGGTTGTTTTCTGCTGCTCCAGAGAAGCGGACACGGAGCAATGGATCCAAACTACAAGAAAGAAGATTCCACCTAAACATTAGGAAGAACTTCCTGACAGTAAGAGCTGTTCGACAGTGGAATTTGCTGCCAAGGAGTGTGGTGGAGTCTCCTTCTTTGGAGGTCTTTAAGCAGAGGCTTGACAACTATATGTCAGGAGTGCTCTGATGGTGTTTCCTGCTTGGCGGGGGGTTGGACTCGATGGCCCTTGTGGTCTCTTCCAACTCTATGATTGCTAAGAATAAAGTACCATTATTCAGTACTGGCTCATGTGATTACTAACAGTGAAAAAAACCACAAATCATAGCTTTTGTCATATTTTCTGAGCATCTGTTCAGGCCCTACTCCTGCCACCAGTTGATCAGCCCTATTCAAGACCACCTGACTGAATTGTGATGCCTTTGGAGATTAGAGTTTTCAGCCTTAGGAATTGCAGACCCAGTAGTTTTGCCAGGTTGGTTCTTGGGATGCCAGAATGAAATAATACGCAGGGCCATGCTAAGCATGTTTCCATTAAAGTAAAGCCCACTGAGTTCTAGAGTGTTAGGGACTATACACACACCTCAGCTTCAAGTGGATCGCAAACCTCTTGCACCTTCGTTAATTCCCCCTCATCCATTTGAAGTTTTCCTTCAGCTACTACTGCCCAACACTTTATCTCCCCCATCACCACCCAAAATAAATAGATAAATCTGGAGTTTTTCTGTCCTCTGGAAATCTGAAAAGGAGATCAGCACCATGGTGGGCATAGCAGGAAATAGCATTTCATGGGTGTGGACAGAAAATCTGGGTCTGAAAACATATTTCATCTGTGCAAACATTGCAGCTTTCCAAACAGAAATATTCCCTTCCCCTGTGCACTGTGAAGAGAGGTTGTCTTGACCCCCAAAGAGCCAGTTGGGGGTGCAGGGGGACAGTGGGAGGAGCCCCTTTGCACAAGCCAAAGTCATTGTGGAGCTGGCAGGGCCGGTGAATGCCATGTGATATTTGAATACAGTCCCATTTGGATATGAGCTGCCACAGGAGAAAACAATTGGGGGAAATGTGGATTTTGTGGGTCCTTTCCAATAAGGTTGCAGACTAAAAGCACACCTGGAAGTAAGTGTCGCTGAACACAATGCATATTTAATTTATTTAAGGCAGTTATACTCCACCCTTTAGCCAAACTTCAAACCTAAGAAGACACACACATATTGCTTTGTACATCATCGAGCCTACCTAGTGGCAGTGAAGGATGCAAAGGAAAACTACTTTCCTGCCTCCATTGCAGCCTCATTGTGTCGGCCAGCAGAGCTTTCTAGGTGGTGCAGGACCTGTTACCGCCTGGCCTAAAGGAAGTGGCAGAACCGAAGGCAGCTCCATGTGATTGTTTGCAAAGCATTCTGAGGATAAAACCACTTGCCTCCATCGAGAACTTGCTTCCACTGTTACAGCAGATGAATCTCAAGGGGTGTGCAGAGCACAGTCTGGTCCTGTGGTGTTGGACTGCTTTGGTTGCCCTGCCTTGGCCAAGACAGATACAGGGGAAATATATCCTCGTTAATTCTCAACTTCTCAGTGGCTTTTGATACCATCAAAAATTGTATCTTTCTGGAATAGCAGGCTGAGTTGGGGATACATGGCACTGCTTTGTGGTGGTTCTGGTCCTACTGGATGTTGTGTTGGATGAGTTTCAGCTGGTAAGGCTGGAGGATGTGAACAAGGTCCTTGGATCAGTCAGGACAACCACTTGCGCTCTGGACCCTTGCCCCTCATGAGAAAAGCTAGCAGGGAGGGGGCAGCTGGCTGGGTGATCAATGCCTCCCTACGAGACTGGATGGTTTCTGCCTGCTTGAAGGAGGCGGTGGTAAAACCACTCCTTAAGAAACGCTCCCTGGACTCAGAAAATTTAAATAACTACTGGCCAGTTGCTAATCTCCCCTACTTGGGCAAGGTTCTTGAGGTTATGGAACAGATCCAGGTGCTCTTGGAGGAAACTGATTTTCTAGATCCATTTCAATTGGGGTTTAGGTCTGGTTTTGGCCCAGAAGGATCTAGAACATGTGCAGAGGAGGGCAACCAAACCTTACGAGGAACGGTTGAGGGAACCAGGTTTGTTTAACTTGGAACAGAGGAGACTGAGAGGAGATATGAGAGCCAACTTCAAATATCTAAAGGGCTGTCACATGGAAGATGGTGCAAGCTTGTTTTCTCCTGTTCTGGAGGCTAGAACCCAAACCAATGGCTTCAGGATACAAGAAAGAAGATTATGGCCAAAACAGCAGAGATAACTTTCAAAAGTGAAACAGCCTCTCTCAGGAGGGTGTGGACTCTCCTTTATTTGAGGTTGGGTGGGCACCTGCCATGTATGATCTGGCTGAGATTGGGGTGCCATTTCCTGGACATTCCCGGGATGTCAATGCCGGAATTGATGTCTAGGAGGAATTTCCAAAAAGTAGTGCTTTGTCCTGGATCTTATGCAAGTCAATTGAAAAATCAGGTGACTTTTTGGTGTGTTTTTTAAAAAAAAAACCTCAACAACATTTGGGGTGTCCTGGTCTTTACTTTTTGAAATATGGCAACCCTAACCCTTGGGATCCCTGTCAACTCTATGCCACTTTTCTTCAAAATTTGCATAGAGATGGGGAGGTGGCCTTCAATGGCCACATGATGGCACCAGAGAAGAGCAGTTAGTCCCAGCCAGGCCAGCCGAGGGGCCTTACTGCCTCCCCTCTCCGGAGTAGCTCTTGATGGTTTTATGTTTGGCATAGCTGGCATTCCTTTCAGGGCCCTGGTCTCACTTTGGAATTGTGAGATGGAAAGAACCATAGACATATCCTCTCCTGCACAATAGAGCTTGATTGGTTTCTTAATTTACTCAGGAGATAGTGGTAATTAATCAGGCAGGGAGATTTCTAAGTGCAGATGGCAGAAGTCTCACAGTGAATATGACCAAATAGAAGTACAAAAGCATTATCATATTTACTTTGTGACAGTGATTGCTGCAAAGCTTTCTCCTTCCCCAGCCCATCATCCCAACAGTTGTCTGGTAGAGGGTTTTCTAGGTGGTTATTACTTCCAGAATCTGTGGGATCAGAACAGCTCAACCAATGGAAGCCAGATAACTTTTCACCTCTGTCACATTGGGGTTTCTAGAAAAGGTTTCAGGATAATTAGTACAAAATCCTTTACACAGTATTAGATTGCAAATGAGCCGTACTTTAAAAGTACTTGTTGAGATTATTATTATTTTAATATGTCATGACAGCTAAAGAGGGTTGTTGACACTGGATATGCAAACTTGCCATTTTTAAAGCAACAGGATTTGTGCCTTTCACATGTTCCTAAAAAATAGTTTCATTGAATGATTGATAATGATATTTGCTCAGTATGTAAGAGGAAAAGAGATCTGGAAAGAGATATAGGTGCTCTTGACAGGTGAGCTTTGCATTGGTACCAAGAAAGGTCCTAGAACAGATAAACAGTTGGTCTGTGGGCACCCAAAGGGTGCTCATTAATGGTTCCTCATCATCCTGGAAGAAAGTGTCAAGTGAGGTGCCACAGGGTTCTGTCCTGGGCCCATTGTTCTTCATCATCTTTATAAATGACTTGGATGAAGGAATTGAGGGGAGGCTGATCAAATTTGCAGATGACACCAAACTGAGAAGGGTAGCTAATGCCACAGAAGACAGAATCAGGATTCAAGATGACCTTAGCAGACTGGAGAACTGGGCCCAAACTAACAATGAATTTCAAGAGGGGGAAATGTTAGGTTATACACTTAGGCAGGAAGAACTAGCTGCACAAATATAAGATGGGGGACACCTGTTGTCAAGTACGGGAGTTCCCCTCTCCCTTCTGGTAGCTCTCTGATAAGAATTAAGGAGCATTTGGTAGATTTATAATTTTTCTATTACAGTATCATGTTGCGGACGCAGACACAACTTTCTGCAAGCACAGCAGTTGCTCATTCTGACTCCTCCCCTCTACTTCCACAGCAAGAAGTGCGCCAGTGGGATGTCCCTCCCCCGCTGCATTTCCTTTGTTCTCTGACACGCTCATACTTCTGAGTTCGGGGGGAGGGGGTCCCCCCCCACTCTTGAGTGATGTAGCACCCAGCTGCTCCCTCCCTTCTGATTGCTTAGTTACTATCTCAAAGCTGGGGAGCTCCTCTCTCAATTGTGCAGCCTCTGTGTCTGCCTGCCTCCTTGCTTCTGGAGACGCTGGACTCAGGTGAATATTCCCCCTCCTCTTCTGTTAGGATCTGATCTTCCTGTGATTGCATTCCCTACTCTTTTGATCCAGTCCAGCCCCTAACATCTGGCTTCCCTGTAGCACACAAGAAAAGGATCTAGGGGTCTTAGCAGACCAGAAGCTTAACATGAGTCAACAGTGTGATGCAGCAGCAAAAACGTTAATGCAATTCTAGGCTCATCAACAAAAGTTTAGTGTCCAGATCATGGGAAGTGATAGTACCACTCTGTACTGCCTTGGTCAAACCACACCTGGAGTCCTGTGTCCAGTTCTGGGCATCACAATTTAAGAAGGATATGGACAAGCTGGAATGTGTGTGGAGGAGGGCAACCAAGATGATCAGGGGTCTGGAAACCAAGCCTTATGGGGAATGGTTGAGGGAATTAGATATATTTAGCCTGGTAAAGAGGAGATATGATAGCCATCTTCAAATACCTAAAGGGCAGTCACATAGAAGATGGGGCAAGCTTGTTTTCTCCTGCTCCAGAGAAAGAGGGTAGGACTCAAACCAACGGATTCAAGTTACAAGAAGGAGATTCTGACTAAACATCAGGAAGAACTGTCTGACAGGAAGGTCTCCCTTGGGAGGTGGTGGACTCTCCTTCCTTGGAGCATTTTAAGCAGAGGTTGGGTGGCCATCTGTCAAGTCTGATCTAGTTGGGATTCCTGCATTGCGGGGGTTGGACTAGATGACCATTGAGGTACTTTCCAACTCTACAATTCTATGATTCCATGATTTGGCTTGAAATATGAGTGGGGACACTGAACCCCTTTTCCTGAATGGTGTCCCTGAGCAAAGCCCCACCCCACAGCTCACCAAGACCCTGTCACAGGAAGTTAGCCTTGGAACAATGGGATTTATAGCTGCTTCTGCATTTGCCCTTTTCCCTTAGCTGAATGTACTTGGGAAACACTTCAAGGGATTCCTTGGAGAACCCTTCTAGAAGCATAATAATGGACAAGCCCAGACATCAGGCCCCAAACTTACTTTAAACAATACAGTTGAAGGAGACCCGAGTGATTTCAGAGGCTCTGTTTCTCAGCCTTCCGGCAATTGAAATGCCCCAAAGCCCCATTTCCTTGAATAAACATTAGAGATGGTTTACAATATACAAAGCTCATCTGATGTCTGTAAGAATGAAAAGCTTATTGCCAAGATAAATGCTTGAATGCAGAACATTGTTCTTGGCTTCAAACCTGACTGCACTCCAATCTCCCCACCCAACCCCACCTTGCTCTATAAATTCAAAATTGGTTTTGATGCTATATAATGTTGTCACTGGCCACTTCCAGACAACCTGTTTATTGAGCATTCATCCTGATCCGCTTGCAGAAAGTTTGTGAAGAGGTACTATGTTGTCTGCTGTTTATTGAGAATTAATTCTGATTTGTTTGCTGGGCCCAACATTTCACCAAGCAACACACTTTTTAGTGCATTTTCTTGTCTCTTTATTTCAACAAGTCAGCCTTTTTGTGTGTGTTTCTGCAGTGGGCTTTCTGTTGCAGATGCGAAGGAAAGGTTTGCCCCTTCCATGACCCCATCCCCAACATCCTACCCCACAGCTAAGAAACTTAGTAAAAAAAGGTTCCCATTGGTGCTGCAATAGCAGTCAGGGACCTCCATGGCTGTAATTCAGAAAAAACAAGAGTTTGACCCTGTCTGTATATGACTCTACAGGTTGGTTGTTTGCTTTCCTATTTGTGGTTAACAGAAAAGGAAGAGATGTAGCTCTAGGGGCACATTAAATGATTGAAGTCTCGTCTTTATGCCTATGGGATGTATGTTTCTCCTGCAGTTCAAAAAGCAGTTGGGTGTGTAATTCTAAACCCAGAAGGCAGCGGTGTGGGTGGCAAGGGCTGGGTGCCACAACAGGCTCCTTCACCCTCCACTCTCCTGGCGCGTGCACCCCCTCTGCGCACACACACGCCCGTCCTGGGCACGGGAACACTCACACTCTGCTGCTGGTTTATTAGGTAAACATTAGGAGAGATTTGCACCAAAGTGCTGAAGAAGTTTCAAAAGGATTTTTAAAAAAATAAATGACTACAAAATGTAGAGAATTCAATTTAGGACTGAAAAAAATGAGAAATGGGGAAAAGTGAAATGGCCAGATCATTCCATCTGACGAGAGCATTCTCTCAATCCCGGATTCAAATGCAGCTTCTCCCAGCCTGACCTCAAATAGCACTATCAAGTTGTTCTTCAGCACTGGGTGGCTTCCTGCAGCTCATCCCACTCCACCCTCTTTCCTGGATTCTCTCCCAGAAGATAACCATAGAGATGGTGAGATGTCAGGAATCAGGCTGGTTTTCCTTTGAGTAAATCTTAGACGAATGACTGCCGAGTTGCACTACCCTGTGATTTCTCTAAGATAGATATGCAGTGCCATTATGTATGCCCCCCCCCCCCAGAGAGAGAGAGAGAGAGAGAGAGAGAGAGAGAGAGAGAGTTATTGAAGTTGCCAAGCCAAATGTTTACAAGCTGAGGTTAGCAGATAGATGAATGGTTGTTTCTTTGCCTTCCCTTCTACATATTCATCAGAATGCCTCCTCTAAAGGCAATTCAACATTTGTCCTATCAGGATTCTGCAGTTTTGCACAGAAGAGACCAGAGTTCATTGCTTAAAAAAAGGGCAGGAAATTACAGTTCAAAATAACATTCCAAAATGATGAGAGTTTTCCATGTTTAAAGCCAATCCAAGTAAGGCTTCAATAACTCTGCCCCATTTGAGACAGAATATTATTTTGAAGCACACAATTGTGGCAGGTTCACTCTTTCTGAGACATTCTTCATCCCATAGTTCATGAACTGGTTACTTCAGGACTGGATTACTGCAATACACTGTGTGGGGCTTCCCTCAAGCTTGATCCAGAGGCTGCTGTTGGTGCAGGATGCTGCCGCGCGATTGCTGGCGGGAGTGAGGCCCTTTCAGGATACAGCACCTGTGCTCAGAGACCTGCACTGGTTGCTGATCTGCTACCAGGCTGAGTTCAAGGTGTTACTATTAGTATATAAAGCCCTTAACAACTTGGGCCAGTTTACCTACAAGATTCCTTGCCACCCCCCCCCCCCAATCATCCGACTTCTGCTTCAACTGGCAGAATTGGCTCTACTAAATATGCCCCATAATCCCTGTTCCACATTTGTAAGAACTTGATCATTTAGTGTGGCAGCTGCCACACTTTGGAACTCCCTGCCTATTGAGATCAAGCATGTGTTTTCGCTGTACTCTTTGGGGTGCCTGCTAAAAACATTCTTGTTTTGCCAAGGCTGCCCAGGTGTCTCTACAGCCACAGCTGGAGCTGTAACTCCCCAGCGGTTTGACTTCACCCCCAAAGGTACACCCTTCTATTGTCTCCCAAGACAGACAGTTGCCAGCCAACCCAGATGCTTAGAAAGCTGAGGTACCATAATTATAATTTGTTTTAGGTTTTTAACTTTTGTATGTTTTAAAGCAGGGTTGTGAATTTGTTCTTGATTTTCTTGTTTTATCTTTTTTGTAAACCGCTTTGAGGGTTTGGGTTTGTTTTTTACAGCCAAGCCGTATATACATTTTATGAAACAAACAAACAAAACTACCTCTTCCTGTGGGTAGCTCAGCTGGCAGAGCATGAGACTCCTCAACTCAGGGTCCTGGGCTTGAGCCCCCATTGGGTGAAAAGATCCCTGCTTTGCAAGGGGCTTGACTAGATGACCCTCGTGATGCCTTCCAACTCTGCAATTCTATGATTCTAGGAAACAAACATAGCAGGCTGCCTTAGACTGTGAGGCAGACCGTTGGTCCTGGTAACCTGTCCAGGATTTCAGAGGTGGAGATGTGAGGACTGAGGCTAAGCAGAGGCTCTGCCACTGAGCAATGACCCTTCCCCAACTCAGCTGTAACCGCAAATGTCTTTTAAGCTCCCTCTGGGGTTATAAAGTTTCATCCACCTTTTCCACTTCCCTGCCTCCGTACAATCTGTGCAATTTATTTCCTTCTTTCTGGGTCCTCCATAGACTTCTTCGGTTCAGAATGAATTATTTCCTCCCTATTCTCATATATCCTTTTCTCCTTTCTCCTCCCTCCTCAAAGCTCTTCTTGCTTTAACCATTTTTGGCAGCTCACTTTGAGAAGTTCTTCTCCTGGCTTTTATCCTGACACCCTCCCTTTACTCCATACCAGTTGCTTAATGGACTCTGCCTTAAGCCCATTGGTGCAGCAGTTAGTCGAGATCTGCAGCTGCGCTCCCTTGTTCTGGTTTAAGACAATTATGACAATGCTGTCGTGCAGCTGCTGCACCAAGTCACAAAGGGAAGTGGGGAAAGCCAAACTGGTAAAAGTTAAAAACCCACAAAAAGTGAAAAAATATTTATTCTCATAACAATGCGGTAAGATTATTTCAGCACATTTTGAGCTTCTGCCACACTTTATCATCAAGGCAATCACTGTAGTGAGTGATTACTGCCCAATGGTAGCTTGCCAAGGCTGCTTTTGGACAAAAACAAACAAGCAAACACAGAGCAAAGCAGTAAGAACTCATATGGTTTTGCTTCAAGACTCTTTCCAGTTCTGTGGACTGAATCATGGCTGCCCTGTGACACCATGGAAACTTCCCCTCATAGCTCCAAAAATAGTAGCCTGCGAATGCTTGGTGTCTTCTTGGAGACCTTCCCAGTCACAAGTGGAGGAGATGCTTGAACAGGTGCATGTGAGCGAAAATGGCTTGCCCTGAGAGTATTTAGATTAATCCTCTCTATTTCTAAAAGGTGATTGGAGCTAGTAATATGTTCAGCTGTATATGCACGATCCTGAAGCACTGGTTCTTGGTTCTAAACGCGGGTTTACCAGCTGCACTCACCCACCCCACACACTACAGAATGACACCTTTTTTGCATGTGCATGGCCTAATGTAGAAACACAGTTCACACAGTTGCTTTTTAAAGCAGGGATTGCCTAGCATGTACTGAGATGGAACTGATGAGCATGAAATCTCGGTGCTATACATGTATCTGCAATGAAGAAGATAGAAAGCCTCCCAAGTGCATACAGGGCTTTAGCCGGTCAGACAGCCAACTTGAACTCGGGACTCCTTGCGCATGCACTAACAGACTGCCTGTATGGGTAAGTGCTTCCCCATGTCTGCAAACATGGGTATGTTCGTAGCAAAAGGAAGAACAAAGAAACAGTGGGGTCACTCAGAGGAGAAGATGGTGAAATGCAAACAGGGGACACAGAAAGGGCTGAACTCCTCAATGCCTTCTTTGCCTCAGTCTTCTCCGATAAAGAAAACAATGCCCGACCTGAAGAATTTGGAGCAAATGATTCAGCAGAGGAAACACAGCCCAGAATAACTAAGGAGATAGTACAAGAATACTTGGCTAGTTTAGATGTATTCAAGTCTCCAGGGCCAGATGAACTGCATCCAAGAGTATTAAAAGAACTGGCAGACGTGATCTCAGAACCACTGGCAGTCATCTTTGAGAATTCCTGGAGAACAGGCGAAGTCCCGGCAGACTGGAGGAGGGCAAATGTTGTCCCTATTTTCAAAAAGGGGAAAAGAGAGGACCCAAATAATTACCGCCCAGTCAGTCTGACATCAATACCAGGGAAGATTCTGGAGCAGATCATTAAGCAAACAGTCTGTGAGCACCTAGAAAGGAATGCTGTGATCACCAATAGTCAGCATGGATTTCTGAAAAATAAGTCATGTCAGACTAACCTGATATCGTTTTTTGACAGAATTACAAGCCTGGTAGATGAAGGGAACGCAGTGGATGTAGCCTACCTTGATTTCAGCAAGGCATTTGACAAGGTGCCCCATGATATTCTTGTAAAGAAGCTGGTAAAATGCGGTCTTGACTATGCTACCACTCAGTGGATTTGTAACTGGCTGACTGACCGAACCCAAAGGGTGCTCATCAATGGTTCCTCTTCATCCTGGAGAAGAGTGACTAGTGGGGTGCCACAGGGTTCTGCCTTGGGCCCGGTCTTATTCAACATCTTTATCAACGACTTGGATGATGGACTCAAGGGCATCCTGATCAAATTTGCAGATGACACCAAACTGGGAGGGGTGGCTAACACCCCAGAGGACAGGATCACACTTCAAAACGACCTTGACAGATTAGAGAACTGGGCCAAAACAAACAAGATGAATTTGAACAGGGAGAAATGTAAAGTATTTCACTTGGGCAAAAAAAATGAGAGGCACAAATACAAGATGGGGGACACCTGGCTTGAGAGCAGTACATGTGAAAAGGATCTAGGAGTCTTGGTTGACCACAAACTTGACATGAGCCAACAGTGTGACACGGCAGCTAAAAAAGCCAATGCAATTCTGGGCTGCATCAATAGGTGTATAGCATCTAGATCAAGGGAAGTAATAGTGCCACTGTATTCTGCCCTGGTCAGACCTCACCTGGAGTACTGTGTCCAGTTCTGGGCACCACAGTTGAAGAAGGACACTGACAAACTGGAACGTGTCCAGAGGAGGGCAACCAAAATGGTCAAAGGCCTGGAAACGATGCCTTATGAGGAACGGCTAAGGGAGCTGGGCATGTTTAGCCTGGAGAAGAGGAGGTTAAGGGGTGATATGATAGCCATGTTCAAATCTATAAAAGGATGTCACATAGAGGAGGGAGAAAGGTTGTTTTCTGCTGCTCCAGAGAAGCGGACACGGAGCAATGGATCCAAACTACAAGAAAGAAGATTCCACCTAAACATTAGGAAGAACTTCCTGACAGTAAGAGCTGTTGGACAGTGGAATTTGCTGCCAAGGAGTGTGGTGGAGTCTCCTTCTTTGGAGGTCTTTAAGCAGAGGCTTGACAACCATATGTCAGGAGTGCTCTGATGGTGTTTCCTGCTTGGCAGGGGGTTGGACTCGATGGCCCTTGTGGTCTCTTCCAACTCTATGATTCTATGATTCTATGATTCTATGAAACAGCACAGTACATATTCCTCTGTGTCTGCAGAAGTGCTTTCAGCATCAAGATGGATGAAAAGGCTTGTCCATGAGATTGCTCCCTGTAAGGGCCAAAACATATGGAATTTTGGGCTGGAGTCATTAGCCTTGGCCTCACAGCAGCCCAAGCTGGGACTGTAGTAGGGTTGCCACACGTCCCTAGAAGAACATGATCACATGATCCCTTTTTGGGGGGAGAAAAGTGTCCCCTGTTCTGTTTGGACTTCAAACATATTCATGCTCATTTTCCACTTCCTCTTCCTCCTCCTCCTCCACGTGGGCAGAGGGTGGGTCCAGTGGGAGGAGGAGAGTGAGAGCCTGAGTGGGAGTTTGTGCAGGCAGAGAGAGGGTCCATGAGGAGGGGAGCCAAGAGTTGTTGTGAAACGTGTCATCATTCATTGCCTTGCGGGGAGGTCATAGTTCTGTTATAAAGCAACTGCACTGCATGCAGAAGGTTCCAGGTTCAGTTGCCTGCACCTGCAGGTTGGTCTGGAGGCATCCATGGTCTGAAACCCTGGAGAACTGCTGCCAATTAGTGTAGGCAGGACTGCCCTAGATGGGTGAACAGTCTGAGCTGGTGTGCAGTTGCTAACTATGCTCCTTTCCTCCCTACCAGCTTTGGATCTGCTTGTAGAAGCCTTGTAAGCTCCCAACTGGATCAAAGCAATAATGCTGAGAACCAGGCCAGCGCTTTGCTGTGTAGTCTAGCTTGTAATTTACCACAATTTACACACCCACACCAACTCACAACTTTTTGTAACACTTGCATTATAGCAGACTGCACCGTAGACATATGAGAAATAACTTACATTGTATTTCCTGTGATTAAGAAGAGCCATCACGATTCAACAGATGCCTAAGATGAAAGAACAGGATATCGCAGCAGGATGTTCAACACAGCGCACAATACCACACAGCATATATTTTCATTAGATAGAATTTTCTGGCTCCCTAAGATAAACTAAGGGCACAGTCCCAGGAAGTTCTTCCTTGTAAGTCTCGCTGAAATGTACAGGAGCAGTGAAACAGCAACACAGCTACAGCTTTGTTTGTCGCTGAATTTTTGCCTTCTGAACAATTACACAAACCTGTCATGAACTCAATTCACCACACACAGAGCAAGAGTTGTGGCGGCAAATGTGTCCTCAAACATTTTTCTAGGCAAAAAACAAAGACCACACAAAAGCAGTAACATGAGATTCATGATACCCCAAACTTGGAAACTTGTGTTTGCTTTGTATCTCACTTTCTGGAGAGGGGGGAAACGGCAAAAGTGCTCCAGAAGGGGAGGGTTTTCACTAGGTTTGCAAGATGGCAGGAAAGGGCTGAAATCTGCATCCTGTGTGACGTGGTCCCAATTCTGATCAGCAGCCACCCCTCCTAAAACCAGAACTAAAAGGCTGGAAGACTCAGGACAGGTAAAAGAAAGTCCTTCTTTATGCAGTGCAGAGTTAAACTATGGAACTCCCTCCCAGGGGAGGCAGGGATGACCATCCACTTGGATGGCTTCAAAAGAGGATCATTTATTATTTACCTGCAGCCCATCTGACTGAGTTGCCCCAGCCACTCTGGGTGGCTTCCAGCAAAATATAGAAAGACAATAAAAATCAAGCATCAAAAAACTCCCCATATGGGGCTGCCTCCCGATGTCTTCTAAAAGTCATAGAGTTGTTTTTCTGTTTTAGTGGCTTTCCAAGAGGACTGGACGAACCCATGACGGAGAGGGCTATTGGAGGCTGTCAGCCACGAGGACCATGCTCTGCCTGCGCAGCCATGCTGCTGGGAGAGAGTTCTTGTGCTTGAATCCTGCCACTGTGCCGGTGGTCTCATCCAGCAGTCTCCTCTTCTGTTCTTATTTAAATAACAAAACCGTAAATGCACTGGCACATACTGTCTACCTTGATGTTTGAGAAGCTCAGACTGTCACAAGCAGAGGCTTCCTCATGACCATTAGCACAAAATCCCTTTGTGTCTTGCAACAGAGATTGTTCAGAATATGCTCTCTTAAGCCAGCAGCAGTCCTACAGTATGATTGTGAGCTGAAAGATGAGATGGGAGCCAGAGATATCAGCCCACTGCACAACAGATTCTCCTCAAAATATTTTTCATGCTTTGAAAAGCAGAGATAGTTTCTTCTTTTTAAAAAAATCATTTTTATTTTATTTTACAATACAAAATTATTTAAAAAATCAAATACATAACCATATACAGAGATTCCTCCAAATCTCAGGACTTCCCCACCTCCACCCCCTCCCTGGAGTCCCATTTTAAACATTTAAAATTGCATCTTCTTCCACATTCTAACTATTCTATCAATCCATATCTTCCATGGTAATTGTTACACTACAAGTGAGATCAAAATCCTGCCAATGTTTCCATCTGCTTACAGTGGTCTTTTAAATAACTTACAACCCCCCCCCATTCTTTCGTAAACTTTTTGTCCTCTTGGTTCCTGCGTTTTCCAGTCAGCTTTGCCATTTTGACAGAGTCCATCAGCTTAGTTTGCCATTCTTCTCTGGGAGGGACTTTGTCTTCTTTCCATCTCTGGGCTAGTAGCATCTGAGAGGCTGTTGCTCCTGATATAAAAAGTCTTTTCTGGTCTTTAGGAATATCGGTGCCTGTAATAAAAAAGCTTCTGTTTTTTTAACAAAAGTTATTTTAAACATTTCCCCCCCATTTCATTGTATATCATCTCCCAGAAAGCTTTTACCACCTTACAAGTCCACCACATACATTTCCAGCATGTATTTTTACTTGTCCTATACATTTTTGTCTTTGTCAATGGAGTTTTCTTGGCAGGGATACTGGAGTGGCTTGCCGGTTCCTGCTCCAGGTGGACCAGGTTCTTTATGGACCAAAAAGAAGGCTGATCGCCAAAGAATTGATGCTTTTGAATTATGGTGCTGGAGAAGACTCTTGAGAGTCCCATGGACTGCAAGAAGATCAAACCTATCCATTCTTAGGAAATCAGCCCTGAGTGCTCACTGGAAGGACAGATCGTGAAGCTGAGGCTTTGGCCACCTCATGAGAAGAGAAGACTCCCTGGAAAAGACCCTGATGCTGGGAAAGATGGAGGGCACAAGGAGAAGGGGATGACAGAGGACGAGATGGTTGGATAGTGTTCTCAAAGCTACCAGCATGAGTTTTGATCAAACTGCGGGAGGCAGTGGAAGACAGGAGTGCCTGGCGTGCTCTGGTCCACAGGGTCACGAAGAGTCGGACACGACTAAACGACTAAACAACATACATTTTTGCCAACTTAGTAGGAGTCAAATACCACTGGTACATCATTTTCATATACAGGTAATTCTCTTTATTACAGGCCATGAATTTCTGTTCTGTTTTCCATAACCATTCCCAATCTGTCATCTGAATATTATGTCCCAAATCTCTTGCCCAGTGTATCATTACCACTTGACCTTTTCCTCTTTTGTATGCCATTGTAATAGCAAACTGTACATTTCCAACAGTAATTTAACATTATTTTCTAACAAATCATTTTGAATTCTTGATGGCTCATGACTAAAACATTTCTTTTTATCTATTTTGAAAATATTGTTTAGTTGGTGAAACTGTAACTAGTCCATTAATATATCCCTTATTTCTTCATAATCTTTTAGTTTCACCTGCTGTTCTATTTCAGTTAACAGTTCTCTATATGTTGGCCAAGTAATTCTCATATTTGATTTTTTCAGGATATTGCTTCTACGGGGGGGGGGGGGGGAGTCATCAAGGTGTTTTTTGTTCTAATAAATGTTTATATTTTTCCCAAACCATAAATAATGATTTTCTTATTAGATGATTCTGAAAACCTTTATGTATCTTTCCTTTTTCATACCATAAATATGCATGCCATCCAAATCTATTATCATTTCCTTCTAAATCTAAAATATCTGCATTTTTCAATATTATCCATTCCCGGATCCAACAAATGCAGGACACCTCATAATATAATTTTAAATTTGGCAGGGCGAAGCCTCCTCTCTCCTTGCCATCTGTTAGCAGTTTATATTTTATCTTTGGTTTCTTCCTCTGCCAGATAAATCTAGAAATATCTTTTTGCCATTCTTTGAAGTGTCCTGCACTGCCTATCACCAGTATTGACTGAAATAAAAATAGCATTCTTGGAAGTACATTCATTTTTATCACTTATATTCTTCCCCCAAAAGATAAATTCATCCTAGCCCAAATTTCTAAATTTCTCTTTGTTTCTTTCCAAGTATTTATATAAATGTTTTAAATAAATTAATATTCTTAGCTGTTAGCCAAACACTTAAGTATTTAACTTTTTTTATATAAATAAGTCTGTAGCTTGTTGTAAGTCCTTTTTATAGTGTTCTGTCATTTTTTTTTTACTAAGATCTTAGTTTTATTTTTATTTAATTTAAAGCCTGCTACCTGTCGAAACTCCTGGATCCTCTCCAACACTTTCGGTAAACTATTCTTAGGGTCTTCTACCATAATCACAAGGTCATCTGCAAAAGCTTTTAATTTATATGCTCTATTTCCTACCGTTATTCCTTTAATTGTTTCATCTGCTCTTATTTTTCTCTCCAAGGTTTCTAGGACTAATATAAATAATAACGCTGAAATGGCTAAATTAACCGGAAGACTAAGAAATCAAGAGGACAACAAATATATATAAAAAGATGGAAAATGTTTATTGCATATTTACAAAAGCATTGTAAAGAAGTTTACACAACAGCAGGGTTTTAAGAAACACTTGTAATATCACTTGTAAGAACAATGTTTGGAATTGGAAATATTTAAAGATAAGAAAATTATAGACATGTACAACATAAGAAAACACAAAAGAACCGGGGGAGGGAGTGGAGGGAAGTCAAAGGATCGGAAGAATGCCAAAATATGGAATTTAATATGGTATGAAAATGTTTTATTTTCTATTTTCTATTTTTATTGTATTTGTTCATTATGGTATGTGAAGATAATGTCTGATTGTGAAAAATAATACTTTTTAAAATATATATATATATAAATAATAATGGTGACAAGGGACACCCTTGCCTTGTCCCCTTCATTATTTTACATTTTTCTGTAATCCCATTAATAAGGGTAGTGTTTTGGTCTGAATAAATTGGCTCAATACCTCTGCCAAATGCCTCTCCAAAGCTGATCTTTTCTATCTGTAATGATCTCAGGCAGGCAGGCAAGCCCCCCATAAGAATTAATGACTCTCCAGCAGTTTTATGTTACGTTTATTTCCAAAAAACACATCCAGAGCACGGCTTCTCGCCTGCTCGCATTGACAGAGCCCATCAGTCTGAATCTCCTCCCCTTTCACAGCAGGAAGGGACGCCAAATTCCTGCCCTTCCCCTCTTCTCCTTCCGTTGTCCACTGACCTTATCCAGTCTCCTAGAAAGGGGGCTGAGAGGCTGGCCTCCCCCCTTCCCCCTTCCACTCGACACACTCTCAGTCCTCTGCTTATATGCTGGTTGCCTAGCAACACTGGCTGCCTCCTAACTCTCCTGCTTCTTGAGAGATAACAGTGTCTTCTTCGGGAAGGGAGGGGTCAAACTACCCCTTCTCAGCTCTGTCAGCCAACTCTCATCTGCAGAGTCGGTCTCTATCACTTAGTTCAGTTTCTGAGTCTGACTCTTCCCTTGCTCTTGGGTGAGCCACATTCCTGACACTATCATTTTCTTCATAAAATTCCATGAAATATTATCAAAGGCCTTTTCTACATCTATAAACATTAAAGCAGCTTGTTTCTCATTCCTGACTTCCAGATATTCTATGATGTCAATTATATTTCTTATATAATTCTTATATTCTTCATCTGGCGATCTGGCAAGAAACCTGCCTGATCTTGATGAATTATATCCACTAATACCCTCTTCATTCAATTGGCAAGTAGGCTGGCATATAGTTTATAGTCATTATTTAGTTCTGCACTTTCCAAAGCAGAAACAAAACCCTTGATGGCAGTTTAGGAAGCATTTTAGATCAGCAGCATCTCTTGTCAGACTGAAACCTTAGGAGGACAACCTAGGCTCCTTTGGGAGTCAGTAATGTTAACAGAGCCTTGTGTTTTACAGTCATCACTAACACAGTGGTACCTTGGTTCTCAAACTTAATTCATTCCAAGAGTCCGTTCAACTCCTGGAACAGTTCGAAAACCAAGGTGCGGCTTCTGATTGGCTGCAGGAGCTTCCTGCACTCAATTGGAAGCTGTGTTGGATGTTCGGCTTCCGAAAAACGTTTGCAAACCGGAACACTCACTTCCGGGTTTGCAGCTTTCGGGAGCCGATTTGTTCGGGAGCCAAGCCGTTCGGGAACCAAGGTACCACTGTAGATACCATACGGAATGTGCCACATTCATATGGAAACCATTCACAAACACTCTTCTTTCACAGCACACCCCTTCACACTTCTCTGGCCACTGAAGACTGCTGCAGCATTGCCAAAGACCATGAGCCTCAGGCTGCATCCTCAGCTGGGCTCTCTAGAGGTCAGGCTGGAAGATTCATGCCCAACACTTTTTGATTTTGCCACTTGTATAAAACATCATTTAGATACCTTTGGTTATATGCTCTGAAGAAGTGTTGAAACTTGATGAAGCATCATCTTGAAGATCATAATCCTGATTTCATTGGATCTGCTGCTTTGGAAGACTTGATGTGGTCGCAGTTTCATCATGTAGAACTGATTAATTGGTTGGGAAGAGCTAAACGGATTTCATACCAGCCCAAGATAGTTTGATGTGCAAAGCCAAGCCCAAATAGAGCCACTCCCAGCCCTAACCCCACTAGGGCAGATTGTTGAAAAAGTCTTGCTACACCTATCAGGCACCAGTTCTTGCCTTCACGTATTTCACCCCGCTGCCTACTAGGGTATCTTACTCCATGGGATTGTCAGGAACTAGGCAGATGAGGAAGACTGGCAGAGACCTCCATCCCAAGAGGCTTCTGGGCAGGAGGAAGATGACAATAGTATGGACTCGGGTTCGTGGTGGTGGCGAACAGGGCACACCCCAGAAGAAGAAGCAAAGAGATGAGAAATAATGGAGGATAAGGAACAGGAGAAAGCAAGTAGTTGCCCTAATCCTGAACAGAGACAGGACTCAGATGTGGGAGAAACATTAAAGCAGACACCACGTCAATTGAAAGCCTGGTAGAACCTCCTCCTTCTCTGAGGAACAGGCAATCCCTTCGTATCTTAGAGCAGAGAGCCAAACAGAAACAGAAAGATTCCATTGCCGGCCACCATAGGAGTAAGGAGGGGATTGGAAGCTAGGAAGTAACAGAAGGGGGTGGAGCAGGCACTCCGAGCAACTTCTTGAGACCAAGGGGAGCATAATTCACCACCTCTCTGTGTATTCTGTTGATTTAAATAAAAGAGCTGGAAGAAGCTCTCTATGTCTCTGATTTCACTAGGCAGCCAGCCTGTAGTCATGACAGGGGCTGACTTCTGGGTATGTGTAGAATTGTGCCATGAAATATCTGTTACTTTTTGTCTAGTTAAATAAATAAATAATGCATAAGCCTGTTATGAAGATCACTTGCTATAGGAAGAGGAAAAATTTAGGCTGCAATCATAAGCAAACTCTGGGCTCATCCCGAGGTCCTGTTGCGCTGCACTTTCTGGGCTCAGATCCGTGCTTTAAAGCCGTGTGTGTGTGTGTGTGTGTGTTTAATCCTGGTGCTTTCCCTGGGAAAACTCTTGTCTTATTGCGGTAAATGACAATCTACAGAAAACCCAGTTGCCATTTGCTCCAGTTCAGTTGGTGAAATACATGTTTTCCTCAAGAAATTGGCAAGACAATTCAAAAACCGTGCTCAGATATGGAGTTTTAAAGCCCAGACCTGTGCCTAAAATGCAGTCCAAAAGGAAGTTAGATGAGCCCTTACTTGGGAATAAACACAATTAAATGACACTTACCTCTGAATAAACATGCATATGATTGCCCTATATGTATATAATTCATACATTAGTTTACTCATTCAAAATTAGATTTACAAAATTCCTTTTGGCTGATAGGCTGATACACTAAACCAGTTGCACTCAACAGAAATTTAGGCCTATCAACTTTATCTGAATCAGGACTTTATGCATGTAGTAGCTGGTTTAGAAGTTGGCTGTCTTTAAAGCTTAGACATTCCCATGACCCATTTTCTATTTCAGGGCTTCTGTGCCTATTTATAGATAACAAAAAATGTGAGATTAATATTGTGAGGGAGCTATGCAGAACAGTATAGCAACTTATCTCCAGATCACATGATTAAACATTAAATTACAGTGGTGGCTTGACAAACCCAAGGCCCTATTTGGATTGTTTGGAAGCTCGATGATGTTTCACTACTATAAAAATAGGAAGAGAAGGAGTATTCCAGCAAGATTCTCACACGAAGTGAAAAGGCTAGGTTAAAAATAAAAAAGCAGAAAGAGGGTATAAAAAGAAGGATGCATCCAATAATGATAGGTTAAACCAAATGGTCTAACAAGGTCTGCCATTAACAATAACCCTTTTCTCAGGAAACTCAAGTCTCCGGTGATAAATAAGAATCACAACAAGACAGGATGCATATGGACCCAGCTGCTGCGCTGAAGGGATATGGGAGGCAAACAATCTGTGCTCCATTGTCTTAGCATGTCCTTTGCAAGACTTATTTGTGCAATTTGAGCTTGCAAGGGGAAGATCACGAAGTTCACAGCTCCTTTGCTCCGCAAAGATGGAGATTCTCCTCCGCATCTTTTGGCAAGGGTTGCTTTTGGGACTGATGGTCCAGCCCAGCAAAACGGGGGAGGTCCTGTGTTCTGGCACTGCTTGCTACACACTCCACTTTGGGAGGCACAGCTGGATGGAGGCTCAGCGAAAGTGCGAAGACAATGGGGGCAACCTGATGACTGTGAAGAGCCAAGAGGAGGCATCGCTGGCCTGGCAACTGCTGGACAAGATGCCCAAGGAGGGAGCTGGCACAGACGTGAAGGTAAGACTGTGGATCGGGCTCCATCGGGAGATGGGCAAATGCTACCAGCAGCATCAGCCACTGAAGGGCTTCAGCTGGGTGAAAGGAGGCGAGGACACCAAGTACTCTAATTGGGAACGGGAGCCCCTTGGAACATGCACAACCAAGAGGTGTGTGACCCTTCAGAGGGCTCCTTCCTCACTTCAGGAACTGGCCTGGGTAGACAGCCACTGCAGTAGTTCAGCTGTCGAGATGTCTGGCTATTTGTGCAAGTTCAGCTTCCAGGGGATGTGCCGCCCGCTTGTTTTGGCGGGGCCAGGTGTTGCCAGATACACCACCCCTTTTGGCATAGCCACTGCTTCCCTTGTTGCTGTGCCCCTTGGCTCCACCGCTGAAGTGGCATGTGGTCCTCAGAGGGAGGAGGTGCCGAACAACTTCCTCATGTGCAAGCCACGGTCTAACAGCAACACCTCGGAATGGAGCAGCCCAGGCCCGTTCTGTGCTTCCCCCACTTTGGGTTGCAGCTACAGCAACGGGGGCTGCGAACACAAGTGCCTGGACTTGGGCAGGGGCTTGTTCCAGTGTGCTTGCCACGCCGGATACCAGCTTGCAGCAGACCGCCTTTCCTGCGTCTTCGTGGACTATTGCAGCTCCAGCCCATGCCAAGGACAGTGCCTGCCACGCCCAGGCAGCTTCGAATGCCTCTGCCCTCAGGGTTACATGTTGGCTGACGATGGGCTGCACTGTGTGGATGTGAACGAATGCAGTGCTTCCCAAAGCCCGTGTGGACAGATCTGTGTTAACACGATGGGCAGCTTCACCTGCCTTTGTAAACCAGGCTACAAGCCTGCCAGTCCTGATGGCCAGGAATGCCAGGACATCGATGAGTGTGCCAGGGGCATGCCATGTGAGCAGCTTTGTGTAAATACGCACGGCTCCTTCCTCTGCTCCTGCTACCCAGGCTACCAGCTGGAGGGTATCAATAGCTCTTCTTGTCTTGATGTGGATGAGTGCCTGGAAGAGCCTTGTGAACATATGTGCCTCAACCAGCTGGGCAGCTATCAGTGCTCTTGCAGAGCAGGCTGGACTTTGGCAGACAATGAGATCTCCTGTGTCCCTGATGTCATGGGCAGGGCCCCCTTCCTCCCCACCCATGGAGAGAGAGAACTGAGAAGGCCAGCTAACATCCATCCTTCTTCAGAGACACCCACCTTGCTGCCTCAATCTTCAATTCAAGCTGAACTAGAAGGATCTCAGGATTTTACCACCCACCCAAGTGTGCTGAGCACACCACTAGGTGCTGAAAATCAGGCTGGAGACATGATAGACCATGACAGTGGCAGCTCCAAGCAGCTCCTATATTATATCTTGGGTGGCATCGCTATTTTGTTACTGTTGGCGCTTGCCCTGTCCTTGCTGACCTACAGGAAAATGAAGGCAAAGAAAAGCAATAAGAAATCGATGAGTGCTGCTGATAATTACTCTTGGGTGCCAGATCAGGGGGAGACCAGGGCGTGACACTGTGTTTCTGCTGTGGCTGTCATTTTTGAGATGGGGGCAGGGAGGAAAGAGAAGATCTCTCTCTCTCTCTCTCTCTCCCCCCCCCTCTCTCTCTCTCTGTGTATAAAATGATGCAAGAACAAAAATGCATATATGGGGAAATGTACAACAGCAACATTCTTACTGGGCCATCTGAAACTCTAAGGGTTCAGGCAGAAGTAGGATTTTAAGAGCAACCACAGCAGGCTCTGCACTTGTAGAATAATTCTAGCTAAGTATTTCACTTTAGAGAGATACGCAGCAGCAGCAAGCTGAATGCTGGATCAACCTGACCTCACCAGCTTCTGGTACCTTGATTATTATTATTTTTTAAGAGCAACACATAGAATCAGAGCATCATAGAATAGGGATAGAAGGGACCCTCCTGTACATTTCTTTATATGTATATGCCCATCTATCACTTACTCCCCCTGCTTCCAAATCAAAACATTTAGGAACAATGGTTGCAAAATTACTCCAGGGATTGGAGGAAGGAGCCCTGTGGGTGATGTGATAGGTGCTTGCCCATAGGTATCTTTCATGATGTGCTTTTTCTTATTCAAGCAGAATTACTCTAAAAGCCTTGCAGAGACAGATCAGCAGAGGATCCTCAAACTGTCTCCACAACTCTTAAACCATTGCTTCTATTTCACCCTAAGTTAACAAACTTGTGACCCATCCTTAGGATACCCTATAAGGCTTGACTTTGACTAGAATTAGATGAATCAAAATCCTACAACTATAGTTTAAGCAGCCTGTGAATTAGCTAGGTTTGGATAAGCTGAAATCAAAGCAGGACCACAAGATTAAGAAATGGTAGTGCTTCATACACATTTAGACTGCACTGCAGTCTCTGCCGTTCTGCATTCTAGCCAAAGCATTTAGGATAGGCTGAAACATTCTTTGGAGATGACTAGGAATCCCACTGTAGGTGCAGAATCTGTGACAGCCTGGGGTCTTCTTCAGTATCAATGCTAGGATGTTCTTGGGGACCTCTCTGGGCTGCTTCAGGGACCATGTTGTCATAATAAGGACCAATATAATAAGGACCATGACTGGGTGCAAAGAGGGAAGTAGTTCTGGGGAATACCAACAGAAGATTGAAACCTAGGGAAGCAGCCATTGTGAGATTAATTGTAGTGATTGTTCAGTGCTGAGTAAACTTTGTTTTTGTTCATGCTTCAGTTTCCTGTTGCATCATTTTATGAAGTCTGTAGAAGCAAATATTACTGTTGAGTTTCTTTTATTTTTATATTTAATTTTGGATTTTCAGCATTAATTATTCTTTAATAATAAGCCCATCAACAACCTGCTTAATGTACTCTAGGGATGGGGGGGGGTGGTATCCAAGGTATGAAGCGATGTTCAGACCTTCAGAATCATCCAGGTCTGAACAATCCGGGTCATTACAGGGACAATGAGAAAGATTTTCCACCCCACTTTATTAATGCATGTACAGCCTGGGTGATTCTGAAGGTCTGACCATGGTCTTATTGTGCAGGCTTTGACAAATGGCACAAAGCTTTGTTAAATATTTTAAATGCCACACAGTTGTAATCCCCACCCCCTTTTGTATTACGTGTGTGAAAATATCATTTTTACTGCTGTTGTTTTTGTCACATTTATATCTCTTTGTATGACAATACAAATCTTTTCAACCTAGATTTTGAAAAGCAGCTTAGTTTGGGGGTTGCAAAGGTGCTTAAAGTTTTCTTTTTCTATCTTGAAATATTTTTACGGAACATGTTTATGGGTTACTAAAAAAACTGGTCATATATATAATTTCAGAGAAATAGATGGTAATAGTAAAGGTAAAGGGACCCCTGACCATTAGGTCCAGTTGTGACCGACTCTGGAATTGCGGCACTCATCTCGCTTTATTGGCCGAGGGAGCCAGCGTACAGCTTCTGGGTCATGTGGCCAGCATGACTAAGCCGCTTCTGGCGAACCAGAGCAGCGAACGGAAACGCCGTTTACCTTCCTGATGGAGCAGTACCTGTTTATCTACTTGACTTTGACGTGCTTTCGAACTGCTAGGTTGGCAGGAGCAGGAACCGAACAACGGGAGCTCACCCCGTCACGGGGATTCGAACTGCCGACCTTCCAACTGGCAAGTCCTAGGCTCTGTGGTTTAACCCACAGCGCCACCTGCATCCTTATAGATGGTAATACCACTCTTTAATTTCACCAATGAGTACTAGGCATGTGATCTATAAGGTCCAAATGGAGAGGATATACATAAACATTTGAATGGGGAAAACTAATCATGAACATCCTCACAGTGCTCCTGCAAAAAAATAATTGCAGCCACAGGTATTTTTATGTTTTTGTCAATAATTGCATTTGGCAATAGCAGTAATAGCAGTTTTGGTGCCTGGACAGCTACCCTCCCAGATCTTCCCATGGAAAGCCATTTCTATAAATAATATTTCTATCAGTAATTTATTTACTGAAATATTCATAAAGCCAAGTGAGCATTAGTATAATGGGATTTATGTTTTACCATTAAATCTACATGGTCAATGTTTTTGTCAGCACTGTTATATGCACTGGGAAAAATAAGGCACTTCAAAGGCCACTTGATTTCTACTGCAGATAATTAAACACATGCTTAACTTGTTTATCAGAATCTATTAAACTGACTTCATGTGGCTTGGATCATTGCCATTCAGCTGCTTAAGGTGTGTTTAGCACAATAAAGTTTCTAATGGCCCACCAGCTACATCCTGTTTCTTACTGTGTATAGGAAAACGTTTTCTTGCTGTTTTTCCTCTCTGTTGGCCCTATTGTGAAATCAAGAAAGTATTAAGGAAATGTTATGACTCTTAATGTCTTAAAGGGCTACCATTACCTTATTTGTGTATAACTGCCAATATTGTGCTTTGGCAAAACAGAATATGAAAACACTCCCCATTATAGCTTAAATCAGATGCTTGGGTTATAGCATATAAATAAAAAATTAAAAGATGTACTTATGAACTTTGCTAGGAAGTGGGACATGCTGATTTAGAATCATGACATTCAGGATGTCCTTTTCATAAACTTGCTTTGTATCTTCTTATCATTTTAATTCTATTATTGTTTAATTACCTTTTAACTATTACCTTTCTATGTTTTTAGGTTTCTGGGTTTTATCTTCTTCTTTCTTTTTTGTGTGAGTTCTGGGGGAAAACACAGGATGTTATTATCCCTATGATTATTATTCACAACAACTGAGCCAATGATGGACATGTTTCAGTGCTCCAGGCACAGGTGAAGGTGCCCCCTCCATGATATAGCCTACAGTTGGCACTGCAAGTGGTGGCTCATAGGTATGGAGACCTAAAGGCAAAGTCCTATGCCCTTTTAAAATGTGGAGGTTTTTTTTTTGGGGGGGCATTATTGGGTTGTTGTTTCTATTTTGATTATGCATTTTGTGGTTTTATATTTTGATTTTATTCTGTGAACTACCCCTTCCATTTCTGAAATGCAGTGCAATGAAGAATCTGCGGCTCTGCAGATGTTGCCACTTGCCAGACTACAGTTCCCACCCCC
Organism: Podarcis pityusensis; assembly: GCF_964106645.2. NCBI lineage: Eukaryota > Metazoa > Chordata > Lepidosauria > Squamata > Lacertidae > Podarcis > Podarcis pityusensis. The sequence goes on along the minus strand of NC_138031.1, from coordinate 89,823,542 downwards.
CTCTGGCCATGGACTATGTTGCTTGATAGGAGCTGCAAGTCTGTTAACATCTGGAGGGACCATAGCAGGACCCCCACCCCTTCCCTAGATCTTTCAGAGGGTACAGTTCTTTACCTTGGTTCCTGATAACATTCTTATTTATGGTACGCTCAAGGATTTAGGGTGTGCAACCTTTTTCAGTTCCAGCATTGTGGTCCGCAGTGTAATCTGGATATCGTAGTTTGTGTTGAGGAAATTCCAGAATCTGTTTCCTGGAGTCCCTGACTCACTCTCTCTCTCTCTCTCTGTGTGTGTATGTCTTCCTTCTGCTCAGCAAAGGGATTCTCCCCTTCTATATATTCCTCATCTAGACTCTAATCTACTCTAGACTCTATTCTCTAGTTTATCTCGAATCTATCTCGAATCTCCTGGAAGATTCTTGCACGGGGGGGGGGGGGGCTATCCAGATGTTGCTAGACTCATCCCCAAATGGTCAGGGATGTTAGGAATTGTAGTTCAGCAACATCTGGAGGGCCACGGGTTGCCCATTGCACTCCTAGCAGCATCTCAAGGGAAGTTGGCACAGTATAAGGGCCTACCAGCAGTTAGCCTTTAGAAAGGCCCGTGGCATTGGTGGCCAAACTGTGGATCTCCCTCCTGATTCACGTTCACCTGCTATCCACGCTGCTTCCCAGGTTCAGCCCATCCCATCTTATCAGCATTTGCATTTTAGCTGCTTTTGATGCTACTGATTCTTCCCCTGAATTAGAGGTGATTTTTTTTAAATGACTGACTTCACCTCCTAAAATGACACATCCTCCTGAGCTCTTCAGTATAATAGGGTTAATATCATCCACAGAATTGTAGAACCCAGCTCCTGCAATGCAGGAATCTGTCACCCAACATGGGGCTCCTCCTCTACCAACTGAGCTATCCCAGCAGTCATAATTCACAATTGCACATTGTGAAATATGGAGGGGTAAAACACTAATTATTCCGACTGAATGAGAAATCTGGCTCTGCCTCACCAGATTCTTTGTTGTTCAAACTTCAAATGAGCATTCACCACTGATTCATCTCCATCTATATTAGCAAATTTACATCTTGCATCACTATTTGGCTTCTGCTTTGAAAATTTTTGTTGTGGGTTGGGTTTTGTTCCTCCCTCCCCAAGGTGCCAACCTTTCTAAGAAATGCCAGAAACATTCCAGAATAATAACCATCCTGCTTGAACTTATTGTTGGGAATTGGAAAAGAAGAAACACAGCCTCTAGCTATATATTATTCCAGATGCATGCTTGGAGGGGTAAGTATGTATCTGGAACCCTATGTGAAGGATTGGGGAGGAGTACAGCAGGTGGCAGGGAGATACAGTGGGAAAGTGGTGAGCAGGGAAAGGGTTAAAGCGCCCGCTTTCCTGCAAAACTGATTCTCTCAACCTGTGTTTCAACATGCGCATTTGCCTATAATGTGTAGTTTAGTCCTAAGAATCATAGAATTGTAGCGCTGGAAGGAACCCTGATGGTCATCTAGTCCAAGCCCCTGCAGCTGATCCCTGTGGGGATGGAACCTGCAGCCTTGGCATTAACAGCACCACACTCTAACTAAAGATGCCCAGTAGGGATTGCCCTCCATACTTTGGTGTCCTGGAGGACAGCAGCACCCACTTATCAAGGGCTCATAGTCACCTTTTGAGAGTCCAAACAACTAGGGCCAATCCTGGTAGTGCAAAACAGCAGAAAACGTGACCAAGAAAATCCTGAAATCTCTACCACCTGTTCCAAATTTGTACAATTCTCATGTAACTTTTGACTGTCCAATTTCTAATGGCTTTCCCCCTTATTTATGTTGAGAATGTGATGTTTAGTTGCAAACAGCACTTTATAGATTGCATTTTTATGCTATGAATTTCCTCAGGATCAATGGATGGAAAGCGGTATACAAATTTAATAAAGGAAACAAACAAACCAACCTCTGTCTGGGTGTTTCCCATGTGATGGCAGGAAGCAATCGTGAGGATCAGATGCTTGATGTAGTTATTCCAACACCAAGACGCCCAACACCAGGGCTTGGCAATGACGGCAAGGAAATTAACTTGCCAGGTTCATACAAATGCTTCCAACACACATTTGAAGAGGCTTGAAAATCCTTGATGGCGGTCCCTGGAACATTTAAAATGTGTGTTCTTTCTGCTGATGTCGAAAAACAATACATTTCGTGTACCCTTCTCATTCCTTCTACTAATGGCAGCCCACCCCTTGCTGAACACACAGTTTCTACAGCACAGGTGCCTAGGAGGGGGGTGGATTGCGCCACATTTTAGTCAGTGACATGGAAAGAAAAAGCTGGTCTTCTAAAAGAAGAAGGGCGAGATCCCTAAAAGCCAAATCTGACCAAAATATTTTCTTCCCACATAAGAAAAGTGATTTACCGTATTTTTCGCCCTATAGGACGCACTTTTCCCCCTCCAAAAATGAAGGGGAAATGTGTGTGCGTCCTATGGGGCGAATGCAGGCTTTTGCTGAAGCCTGGAGAGCGAGAGGCGTTGGTACGCACCGACACCTCTCGCTCTCCAGGCTCCACGAAGCTACCCACAAGCCTTGCGCACCCGGGGGAGTTCCCCCGGGCGCGCAAGGCTTGCGGCTGGCAGCCTGCAGCGCGGAGCACGGGGCGCCCTTCAGAGGACGCCCCGTGCTTCGCGCAGGTGTCGGCAAGCCTGCCGCCCGGCGCGTGGGGCGCCCTGAAGCAGAGCGCCCCTCGCGCCGGGCAGACATCGGCCAGCCCCACAAGCTCAGGGGACAGCAGGGAGGCGCAGCGCCACCATCCCACTGTTCCCCGACCTGGTTTTTTTTTGGGGGGGGGAAATAAAGGAAAATTTTTTTTCCTTTATTTCCCCCCCCCAAAAAAGTAGGTGTGTCCTATGGGACGGAGCGTCCTATGGGACAAAAAATACGGTATCTCGGATTCCTGAGTATGCGTAAAATGCAAATAAAAAGATTGTGGCAAGGGGAAAGTGAGAGGAAGGAGAGTAAGAAGAACACTGTCTGTGTTTACTAGCACAGATTTCTGAATAGTCACAGCAACTGATACCCCATGTATACATACAGACAGACATGCAAAGAAGGACCCAGTGGGCTGGACCCAAAGGCTTGGGCCTGGGGGCAGGTAGCGGTGGTGGGGGAAAGAAGTGTGCAGACAGACACACAAGATCTCTATCTCAGGTCTGACCAGTGGATCACTGAGTTTTATCTGATTTGTACCTTTAGGTGGAAGAATAATTCCTGGAAGCTCCCGTGACTCATCCCTTCAGCTGATATGGAGGTTAGTCTCACCTTCAGTATCAGACTGTGCCAAGGGATAAGGGTGGAATGAAATTATCTCCTTAAACCCATCTTAATAAGATATTATAGGATTACCCAAACACAACCAATATATCATTTTTATTGCTTATTTGATTGATTTTGTTCTCTGCTGTGTATTAACTGGAAGATCCCTCACTTTACCTCTGAGCTAAAATCCTGCCTGCGTACTCCTAATTCCAAATAAGATAAGTGTGTATGGGAAGACTTGGCAATTGGTGGAGCACCAGCAGAAAGGAATTCTGAAACTGGAGCAGTGGAGAACATCAACTAAGAATGGCTCTTCGTGTATCCTTGCTATGTATTTTTTTAAAAAAAACATTTTTATTAAAGATTTTCTTGGTTTACAAAAGTACATGCCTTGTCTCTTTTTTCACGTTGTACAGTCTTTCTTACAAATCAGTTACAGTGGTGCCTCACAAGACGAAATTAATCCGTTCCGTGAGTCTCTTCGTCTTGCGGTTTTTTTGTCTTGCGAAACACGGCTATTAGCGACTTAGCAGCTATTAGCGGCTTAGCGGCTATTAACGGCTTAGCGGCTTTAAGAAATAGGAAACAAACTCGCAAGAACTCACAAGACGTTTCATCTTGCGAAGCAAGCCCATAGGGAAATTCGTCTTGCGGAACGACTCAAAAAACGCAAAACCCTTTCGTCTAGCGAGTTTTTCGTCTTGCGGGGCACCACTGTACATTTGTTGTGAGACTTTAGTGTTGACTACAGGATAAGGTTGGGGAAGAAGGGGTGGGGTGGTGAGGCTTTGGATCGTGTCCGTGTGGGGTTTTGTGTCAGGGTCAACTGGGTGGGTTCTCTTTCTATTTGTTTATTACATTACCTTGGTAGTGAGAGGTATTGGGGGGGCAGGGTGTGGTTGGCTGTCTGTGGTTGGACGCAGTGGGGTTTGTTTGCATTTGTCGGGGGGGGAGGGCTTGTTGGGTCAGGTAAACCAGATTGATTGATTCGTATACTGTCGGTGGATTCTTGTTGTTGCCTTGCTGGGATGTGTATGTGATAAAGGGGAGCCATAATGAGGTGAAGGCGTCCTCTTCTATTTGTCCCCGTGTCATAAGGCCCTCTGCCTGGTTCCCTGTAACCTCACTTCTCACAGTGAGGGAACCACCAAAAGCCTCAGATTTTGCAAAGTTTACGAATGTGTTCTTTAGTTAGGGTGGTTGGTGTGTTTATGGGGTCTGGTGTCGTGACCATCAGGTCATCTGCGAAGAGCCCTTAGTTTGTAGGTTTTACCTTGCACTTCCACACCCTTGATATCTGGGTTTGATTGGAGTCAGATTGCTAGGAGTTCCAGGGCCAAGATGAATAGGAAGGAAGACAGTGGGCATCCTTGTTTTGTGCCTCTTTGGATTGCTATGGTATTGGAGCGCATATTGTTAATTCTGCATTTTGCGGAGGCTTGGGAGTAAATTTGTTTGAGGGTTTGTAGGAAGTTGGGGCCAAATTTCATATTAGTTAATACTGCTAATAGATATTTCCATTCTAAGCAATCAAAGGCTTTAAGGACGTCTAGGGACATGATCGTCAGTAGGAATTTGGTTGTTTTGCTGTGTTCTGTCAGATTCAGTAGTTTCTCCTAATGGGGTTTGTTATGTTGCGACCAGGGACAAAGCCTGCCTGATCCGGCACGATTAGTTTGTATAGGAAGATTTTTAGGCGGTTAGGATTGATGTGACTATCTTATAGTCTTAGTTTCTCAATGAGATTGGGCAGTGTGATTCTGTTTTGAGGCTATCTTTGAGTGGTTTGGGGATAGAGACTATTTTGGAAGAGGTCCAGGTTTGGGGGATATCATTAAATAGGCAGGTGATGTAAGGCATCAGGGTTTCTTTGAATTTTTTTGTAGAATTCTGCTGTATAGCCATCCAGGCCTGGGGCTTTGCGTGGTTTCAGGTTTTTGAGTACCATCTCTATTTCCTCTGGGGTGAGAGGGCAGTTAAGGTTGACATGGTCAGCCTGGTTAGGAATCTTCTGATTTCCTGTTCAGGTGGGTTGTGGGAGGTGTATGGATTGGCATGAAATTCAGCAAATTCTGAGGTTATTTATTTGATGGAGGATGAAATGTTACTTTTTTAGTGACACAGTGTATTCTTGTTTTGAGTGATTCCCCCCCCCCGCATCTGTTTGCATAGTTGGGAGTTCTTCCCTCCTTATTTGTAAAAGCGTTATTTAGAATATAGGATGTTAATCATATTGTTTTGTTGATTTCTAGAGAGTCACTTTCCCTTCTTTTTTGTTCTATGAGTTTAAGGAGTTTTTTGGCTCCTATTTGTTTGAAGTGTGATGAGAGGGTCATAATGTCTTGTTCTAATTGACCAATTTTTGAGGTTTGTTTTTTAATAGATGCCCTCTCCTTTATGCAGGCTCCTCTGGTGACCACTTTCATTGTGTCCCAGAGGAGGGGAGTTGTTATGTCGCCCACATCATTATCCTTAAATTGTTTTGGAGAGTTTTCAAGAGACTCTCTTTAGCTAGTTGGTTTGTGGTTAGCATGGGGCTGAAGGACCATGATAAAATAGTTTGTGCGTCCTCTCCTATTTTCAGGATAGCTTCTACAGGGGTGTGGTCTGTGATTTTAAAGTTACCAATGTTTGTTGTTTCTACCAGGAGAAATGACCCAGAGTTGCCTGTGGATCCGAGTTTGGGAATTTTCTTAACAAACTAGATTGAATTGGGGGATGGTCTCTGCCTACAGATCTTTGCGCAGAATCTGGCAACCATCCGAGTTGTCTTGTTATCTTTGCCTAACGGGAGATTATCAATTTTTTTGCTTTACTGGGAAGTCAGCAAGCCTCACCAGCAGGGGGTCAATGGTTTCTCTACGTGCCTCTTCATAAAAGGGACATCTAAAAAATATATGTTCAGGGCTTCCTATATCCCCCAATGGACAGGCACAAATTCTCTGGTCATGTGGGACTTTTTTGAAAGATCTTTCCAAGACTGGCGAGGGCAGAGCCAAGCTTCTGGAAAGTGTAAAAGCCCTTCTTGCATTTTTTGATACAACAAAAAAGAGATATGCTGCCAGTGCAGCTATCTCTCTCTCGATTTCTACAATCTTGTAGTCGGGGCACCTTCAGCATTCCTGTTGTCTCTTGGTGTCGATAATTCTTTGCCTAACCATATCTTTTGCTTGGCCCAAGCCCAGACTTAGAAGGCCTTGAGGGGCAAAACCCAGTTTCTGAAGAGTGTTCAGGATTGCTGTCTACCATCCTGACTGGAACTGGTTGCAAAGGAACAGTGGAGCTATACCACGGGGGAGCAGTTTCAGTGACAGCCAACCGAAATAGGCTGATTTGCTAGCTTTGGGGGGTGGAATTCTGGATTATTGAGAGTGGTTACTAAGTTACTGAAATAAAAATTAAATAGTAGGGGGGCCAGAGGTTCTATTTAATTATCACCATTGAGAGAATGACTTCTCATAAAAATAAGAGTGAGGAGGATAACAGAGGCTTCGTACTCATGTTGCTCCTCCATGCCCAGGTACGGTTTCAGGGTAGCCAAAACCAAGCAGTCTTTTATGGGACCATAAAGACCACAGTAGAAAATGATTAAAGCATTAGCCTTGGTCAGACTGTGGCAAATATAGACAGTGGACAATTGTTGCTGTCTATATGAAGAATTGGTGCTTGGTGGTGCCAAGACTGAGGCTGAAACACCCCCCCCCCCATAAATGCAGTGGACTCCCTCCCAGTATCCAGAGAATGAAAGCAAGAGACATAGGAAGCAGAAGCTTGATGGCATTAACTGCTAAGTGCAGGGGAAACTGGCCACATGGCACTCTTCCTGTCTAGACATCTACTGGAAAGAGGGTTCTGCAGTGAGAACCCTTTTAACTGTCTAAAATGCTACAGGAAAGGAATGAATATATGAGCTGCATATACATTTAAAGCACCCCCCCCCCCCGCAAGAATCCTGGGAACCATTGTCTACCCTCTCGCAGCACCTCACAATTCCCAGCCCCCTTAACAAACTAGAGTTTCCAGGAATCTCTAGTGGAGGAACTGGACTTTAAACGTGCTTTAAAAGTATGGCATGTGCAGTCTTGGACTTAGATGTGCCATGGGATTATTCAGCATTTTATCTAACAGCACTGCTCTCTGTCCTGGTGAGATGCCAGTTCCCTCTCGGGTGTTGACTGCTTGCTTGCGCTTTTGGGAGGAGTGCTCGCTCCTTGGCAGTCCTTGCAGCTCCTCTGAATCACTCCAGACCACCTCGCCCTTGGAGACCGAGGGGGGATTCCGAAACTTCAAAATTCTTTTTCTTTCTAAACGTCTACAAACTGACGCAGGCAGCTGTTTCTCCTATTGAGAGTGTCATGCTCCCATGAACACCATCTTACAAAAAGCACCATTTACTCAGAGGGTGCCATGAGGCATCTTGGGAGGCAAAAAAGCATCTCTGCCATTGCACAAGAGGGGACTGAGGGCAAATGTGACAAGCTCCACAGCTGCTGCTGCTGCTGCAGAGGCTCTGGCAATGAGAAACACTGGGGGGGGGGGGATTACATTTAGCATTAATATCACAGCCAACAGCTGCAGCATTAAGAGCCAACATGAAGCCAAGTGGATGTATTGTGCAAGACTTTCTCTTGAAAGTGTTACTTCAGGCAGCAATTATGTTTGTTGCAACTCCCCTGATGCTTGCTGTAAGATGTACACATGTAATACTCCCTAGATCTTGAGACTCTTAATCTCAGGGTCGTTAGGCAAATGATTCCTGCATTGCCAGGGGTTGTACCAGATGACCCTTGTGACCCCTTCCAACTTTACAGTCCTATGATTCTACGAGCGAATGAATATATGCATCCCCAAACATGCAGGGAGAGCACTCAGAAATGCACATTTCCCCTTCATACTTTTATGAGAACATTGACGCGGCAACACTCACCGTAACCACGACAAACACAATGTGTAATGTAATGTTGTGCAATGGATGAAGTATTTCTCTGGATTCCCTTTTACAAGATTGTATCTGACAATGAAAGACACATAGCTATTCTGTGCACCAGAACTTGGTCTGTACTGTGGTGCGTATGCACTTCACTCACTAATAAGAGGAGCTCTGATGGATCAGGCCAGAATCCTGTTCTCACTGCAGCCACCCAGATGCCTGTGCGAAGCCCACAAGCTGGACACGGAAGCATGCAGCCTCAGATCCCGGAGGGGGTGTAAAACTGTAATGAGTAATAGCCATTGATAGCCTTATCCTCTCTGGACTTGTTTCAGCCCCTTTTTAAGCCGCCCGTCTTTCTGCCTCTTGCAGTAGTGACTTCCATAGTTTAACTATGCACTGTGTTAAGTTCTTCCTTTTGTCTGTCCCGAATCCTCCAATATTCAGCTTCAGTGGGGGCCCCTGACTTCCACTATTATGAAGGACAAATAGACAACAACTCTCCAGCCACTTTTCTCATGCTGTATATAAACGCCTTCCTCTGCCCCAGCTGCAACAAAACATGTCAGGCAGCAGGCGCTGCAACCTTTCAGCGGCTTGACCTCACCCCCAAAGGTGCGCTCCTCCACTGTCTCCTGAGACAGACAGATGCCAGCACACACAATTTCATACATCTCACCATGCCCTGCCTCTTACTTACTTTTTCTCTAAACGAAAAGCCCCCAAATGTTGTAATTTTTCCTCATAGGGGAAAGAGTCAGCGTATGCTCTCTACGGCATCCCATTTTCACTAGCAGAAAACCTTTCTGGCACATGCCCCACATATCAAGTCTAGAATACGATGCTCCCCTCGCACCAACTGCAGTTCTCCCTCTTGTTGCCTTGCTGTGGTTCTACGTCTGACCTTGTGATCAGGCCTTTCTCTATTTTGCTGCTTTGCTGCTCCCATTCATCCAAGAGCATCATGGGTCACCCTGTGATACTGGCAGACTGGCACAGTTCCATTTGCCTTCCTCGTGTGATGTGTCCGGTTATCACCTATGATGTTCTCTGAATCCCTTTTCAAAAGCTACTGAAAAGGGAACACAGGATGCTAACCACCAATTTTCCATGGTTAAGATGCAAATGACTCTACATCCCATTTTTTAAAATGCAGCTGTGATAGTCTTTCATACATTTAACGCACATGACTCCCCACCCGCTCCCCGGGAATCCTTGGTTCTGAAGTGTCTTCTGTGGGGAGTCACTACCAACTGTTACTGGGAGCTGCATTCCAGGACCCCTCCCTCACTGTCACCCCAAATATATCTACTTCTCTACTTCCTGTTCCCACAAGAGTCTTGGCTGCTGCTGGGAAGTCATTGCAAAATGGCCAAGGTCCTTCCTTAGTAACAGGCCAGGAAAGTGATTGATGAGATTCCAGCTCAGGGTCATCTCTGTTGTTTACTCTTCCATCAGCTCACGATGGAAGTGGGAAAGCAGGGAGCAGCCGGCAGCCTCTTCCATGCAGAACCGCTCGTGGTTTAATGCAAGGGAGCTGAGCCAGCAAGATCCAAAGCGATTTTATGAGTTCCACTGCAATGTTCTTGTTGATGGATGCAGTTTGGCAGTGCATTTCCACTGGGGAAATAAAAGTGGGTTATAAGCTGAATGAATGAGTGATATATTTATAGTATCTATATACTGCTTTTCAGACAGACCTTACAAAGTGGTTCATGCAAGGTTATTACAAGAATAAGCATCTTCTTTTTTAAAAAAAAGTTACAGGAAAATGGAAAAGAGACCTTAAGAAAAATCTGTTACTGCTTCTTCTCCATTTCACAGGGCAAGGCGGTCCTACAGATGCCCCTGTGGTGGCAGATGGGGGGAGGCAGGGGCCACTCTGGAAGGTGGTGGCAATTTCCTAAGTTTCTTTCTTTTGCACTTCCATATATTTCCCATGGGACGCAGGTGGCGCTGTGGGTTAAACCACAGAGCCTAGGACTTGCCAATCAGAAGGTTGGTGGTTCGAATCCCCGCAACAGGGTGAGCTCCTGTTGCTCTGTCCCTGCTCCTGCCAACCTAGCAGTTTGAAAGCACGTCAAAGTGCAAGTAGATCAACAGGTACCTCTCTGGCGGGAAGGTAAACGGTGTTTCCGTGTGCTGCTTTGGTTTGCCAGAAGTGGCTTAGTCATGCTGGCCACATGACCCAGAAGCTGTACGCCGGCTCCCTCGGCCAGTAAAGCGAGATGAGCGCCGCAACCCCAGAGTTGGCCACGACTGGACCTAACAGCCAGGGGTCCCTTTACCTTTACATTTCCCATAACTGACCTGAGTGAGCTGGTGTTATACGGCAGCAAAGAGACTGATCTCCCCACCCCAGTACCAAACCTGTCCTGTCATGAACTCAGTAGATGGCCTTTGGCAAGGCAAGTTCTATCCCATCCCACTGGAAAATTGGGAATAGTAATATTGCCTAGTTCTTGTGCTATGTCAATCAGGCTGCCTCATGGCCTGTGCCCTGTCTCAAGTGCTGTTCCTGGTCATGTTTTGAGAGACAGAGATATATGAAGTACAACCAAATCCATTCCGTTAAGCAGCCTTTTGAAAAGGAAAGTGGTATAATCAGTCCATTCACTGCTTCAGAAGTCAGAACACCGTTTTAAGAGATTAAAAGCAGCAGCAGCAGAACCTCCCTAGTGGACAGGTGAGGTAACCTCTGTTGAGAGCATGCACACATACGTAAATATACAAGCAAGACCTGGTGTTGTATACTGGCTCATTGAAACTTGCCTTTGTGCTGCCTTTCCCTGTCCAAGCACTTTTTTCTTTTGCCTGGCCTTTCCCCACAAAACCCCACTCTTTGCTGCTGAATCAAAACAAACAGCAATCCATGGAAAAACTGAATTGCCCTTTGTTCTTATTCAGTGTTAAAGAGGTTTTCCAGGGGACAGGGGCAGACCTGATCTTTCAAATTTCAGTGGTGCTCTGAGCCAGGCCAAAATTTCATATCCCTGCCTTTCGCCTTCTGTTCTGTACATGCCCTAGGCCATAGTTGCAACGCCCTGCAACACCTCCCTCAGCTCAGCACACGGTATGCGGGAACCCAGTCATGCTCCCCTAAATACTCCTCGGCTTGGAAATCAGCGAGGCAAAATAACACAAACAAAAAACTCCCGAGATACAGACTGGGAAAGTGCGGGCCTGTGCTTCAGAAGTGCGGACGGCTCCTAAGTTTGTGCATGTGGCGCAATGGATAGGGAGCGCAAGAGAAGCAGAGTCCGCGCTGCCACCCGCAGCCAGACTCACTTTTCTCGCGCGCTTCCCCACTGGAACGCAAACGCGTGTTGAGCGGCCGCCCCTCGCGGAACTCCCGGCTGCAGGTCCGGGCCGCACGTGTGGCCGTTTCCCTGCTGCCAGGGATGCGGCGTCTCTTCGGGGCGCGGGGGCGCCCGGGGTCTCCGCGAGGCGCTGCCCGGGGCTGAGGGCGGGTCGGGCGCGGCCGGGGCGCGCTGCTTGGGCGGCCCTTCCTTCGCAGCCGGGAGCCCCGCCTTCCGCCCCCTCCCGCGACTCCTCGGCCCCGGGAGGTTTCCTCCCGACGGGCGGCGTTTCCCTTCCCTTCCCGGAGCCGCCGTCCCCACCCAGCCCGGGCCGCCCGGAGGCCGTTATAAGCGCGGCGCGCCGAGGGCGGGAAGCTTCGCCCGCCAGGATGCGGCTCCTCGCCAGGCTCCTGCTGGCGGCGGCGGCGCTGGCCGGCCGAGGCAGCGGCGGCGTGGCGGAGGCGGCGGCCCCTTCGGGCGCGCAGTGCCTGGGCGCCGTGTGCTACGGCTTGTTCTGGGGGGCGCGCAGCTTCGCGCAGGCCAGCGAGGGGTGCGCGGCGGGCGGCGGGCACCTGATGACGGTGCGCTCGACGGTGGCGGCCGAGGCGGCGGCGGTGCTGCTGGGCGGCCGCGCGGGCGGCGCGTGGCTGGGCCTGCGGCTGCCCGACGGCTCGTCGTGCGTGGAGCCGGCCAAGCGGCTGCGCGGCTTCCTCTGGGTGACGGGCGACGAGCGCACGGACTACGAGGCCTGGGCCGAGGCGGCGGCGGCGGCGGCGCCGTCGTGCGGCCCCCGGTGCGCGCTGCTGAACGAGCGGCAGAGCTGGGAGGAGCGCGCCTGCGACGCCGCCGCCGCCGGCTTCCTCTGCGAGTACAGCTACCCCGGCGGCACGTGCGACCCGCTGGCCCTGCCCGCGCCCGCGCCCGCCGTCTCCTACCTGACGCCCTTCGGCGCCCGCGAGAGCGAGCTGCTGGCCGCCCCGCCGGGCACGGCGGCCGAGGTGGCCGGCCTGGAGGCCCGCCTGGAGTGCGGCGCGCCCGGGGGCGGCCCGGCGCGGTGGGGCTCGGCGGCGCCCGGCGCCTGGGACTGCCGGCTGGAGAACGGCGGCTGCCAGCAGCACTGCGTGGCCTCGGCCGACGCCCCCCTCTGCATGTGCAGCGTGGGCTACGCGCTGGGCGCCGACGGGCGGAGCTGCCTGGACGTGGACGACTGCCGGGCCGAGCCGAGCCCTTGCGAGCAGGAGTGCGTGAACACCCAGGGCGGCTTCGAGTGCCTCTGCTATGAAACCTATGAGCTGGTCGAGGGCAGGTGCCTGCTGAAAAATCGCAAGTGCGAGGAGTTAATGTGCGAGCACGAATGTGCAGATGTCAAGGGAGAGTATAGGTGCACCTGCTCTGAAGGGTATAAGCCCCATCCCCAAATGCCGAATAGGTGTGTGATGTTCTGCAATGAGCCCAGCTGCCCAGCTGAGTGCGACCCCCACACCGGGGACACCTGCTACTGTGCAGATGGCTTTATCTTGCAAGACGACCCAGATGGGACAAGGGTCTGCGTGGATATTGATGAGTGTGATTCTGGAAGTTGCCAGAAACTGAAGTGCATTAACGTGCCAGGCAGCTATATGTGTCTCTGTCCAGGTGGGCAGTTGTGCAAGGAACCACCAGATGAAACAGAGTACTCTGGTGATGCTGAAACTTATTCCACACCCTCAGTTCCCTCCTTTATCCCACCCAAGGAGGAAGATGCTGGCAGAAGCCAAGGGGTATTGATTGCTATCATTGTTAGTACCACATTGATGGTTATAGCGTTAGTAGCGATTTTGTGCTACTTGGTGAAAAAACGCTGCACTTTACCCACCGTAATGGATTACAAATGCCAACAATCTGAGACTGGGGTGCCATTGCAGCAAGTAGTCACCCCAAACAGCGCCTCTTCCTGACGGAAAATGTGGACCTTCACATGTGAGGGAAAGAAGTGGGAATGGGGGAGAGCTAAATTATTTGAATACTGGATGGGAAATGCCTGTGAATTCCCCTCGGAACCGCTGTGCAAACACTGCTTCTTGAGAGTGGTCCTACAAATGCCATGCATTGAGGTCAATGTCAGTGTGTGACACTTTCCTGTGCATGAATCCCAAGGCGAGAGCGAATGCGCAGCAGGAGGGCGCCTGGACTGCATTCAGCTCTAGGACTTCTGCTCCAACTGCTTTTTCTCCAGATGCAGACTTCATGATTTCTTTCTCTCTCTCAACCAGACATGAAACTAACGGTGCCTTTCTTCTAAAAATGACTTTTTGTTAGTTTTGAAAACTTGGTTACCTAAAATAAAAAATAATAAAAAGGGGCTGTATTTTATTAGCATTGTTTTACAATGTATTGATACTGATGTATTTTCAGTCTGCTTCATGCATCTGATAAAAGGTGTTTGCTACAAAGCTTATGCCACATCAACCACTTAGGATACAGAACTACTATGCAACTCTCAATTTATTTTAATGGTCACTTGTCAGTAGAACTTCTAATTAGGATCAACGTGTAGTTTTTATGTGGCAGGAGCAGTTTTGCATATTTGCAGTTAAGAAGGTGTGTTTTATGTAGCAGCAACATTAGGAAGCTCCCTTCCACTGAGTCAGACCGTTGGTCTATCTCAGTGGTTCCCAATTAGGGGTCAGAACGCACCCAGTGGATTCACGGCCCCATCCCTCCCCCCCCCTTTTGGTCATTTTTGCATGGTAATATCACAGATTTTATGGTCTGTTTTTTAGTAAACCTAAAAACCTTTGCTTATTAGGGGCTCCCCCACATTTTGTTAAAAAAATGCTTTGCAGAGGTAACTACCATAGAGTTATCAAAATTTTCAAAAGTAGGGGGTCCATGCCTTGGCTTTTGAAAAATAGGGGGTCCTCCATAATTACCTAACTGTGAACCACTGGTCTATCTTATTCATTATTGTTTGCACAGAGATTCAGCAGGGCGTGGAGCTCTGCCATACTCCCCCCCTCATCCCAGTGAAATATCTGTTTTACAATCTCATTTTCAGGCTGTGGGGTTTTTTTGTTTTTGTTTTGCAAAACAACAAATTATTTAACATTGTCAAATTCAGAAACATAATCTGTAGTTATTCAGACATTTATTTTGCTGAACTGAATTCTTTTGTCTTCATCCTATTTTCTTTTCCATTGCAAAATTTTCACTGATGTCTTTGAAAGTGGGTTCATGCCCTTTCCTCTTGCTTCTCAGTATCATGGTGGGGAAATCTGTATTATGGTGTTTAATGTCCTCATTTCGGACTTTTTTATTAAAAAGGTGGTAAAATAGACTTCAGATCCAATTTTAAAACCAGTTCCATATCAAATCAAGCCTAGAGCATTAAGTTAAGTGCTTCACATTGGAAGAGCTGAAGACAAATCTGAACTTCAACAGGACCCTGAAGAAGTCTGCTTTAAAGATTTATCTCATCTGTGCCTTTTGTGAGTTATGACTCCAGCCTCGCACTGTGTTCTTGGTAAAGAGTGGACAATCCTACAAAAACTCTAGCTGAGTTTAGGCTTTTTATTTGCTTGGCACAGTTCTGACTAAACAACCTTGATATTTCCGATTGTGTTAAAACGTGACCTTTTTAAAAAGTGAAAGTGAGTGGGAGAGGTATTTTTCATCAGCTGTTTTGTAAACTTCATAGTTGCAAGTATTTATTTATTTATGGGATATATATCATTGCGGAATAATGGTTCCATCCCATGGGTGAATAATAAAATTTATATGAAAAGTACAATAGCCTTCAGACGCTGGCCACAGGCTTGTGTGCCAGTCTACCATATTTCACTTGACTGAGACTGCAGCCCCATCACATCTGGGAGTAAGCCTCACCCAATTCAGTGGTACTTCCACCTGAGTAGGCTGGGTTAGGACTGCAGCCTGATGCATGGAATAGCCAGCCTCCCCGCAACTGGTCTGTACAATTATGAAAAACATTCACAAATATAAGTTAAATAAAACCACGTTAGCTTGATGCCTATCCTTGATTAATAATGCTGTGATTGTGACAGTACTGATTATACAATAATGGTTCTATAATATGATAAAATGTCTAAGGCCACAACTGTATGCTCGCCTGGAAGGAAGTCCTGTTGAACTTAATGGGGTTACCTTTGAGTAGACACATGGGTGATAATCCAGCAACATTTCATTCATGGCTGATGCTGAACTGGTTTTTACTGCTAGATGAATCAACAAAAGCTTTAGTTTGTTGATCAGTGGAGACAAATTTAAACTGGTGGGGTTTGAGTTTACATTTTATTTTAAGGTTACTTTAAAATAAGTGAGAAAGAAATAAGAGAAATAAGAGAAAAAAATACTGTACTATGGTAGATATGAACTTTTCCGCTAATAAACATGACTTTAAAGCTTTTTTCATTTATATTATGTAATATAAGCATCATAGGTGCCAGCTCCCTTGGGCCCAAGCACCCGCAAAATTACCCATGAATTTCAGCACCCACTGCCCTGGGCACCCACAGGTGCAGGGCCACGCTGGCACTCCTGGTAAGCATAATGTAGAATGAAACTAAGCACATCATCACATGAAAAAGGGGGAAATCTCAGAATTCAAGTGATACAAATCAGAATTCATGATTGTGAGAGTATTTGATTATATAATTAGCAATGGATCCCTGAGCTTTAATCATTGATTGATTCTTTGCAAAAAAAAAATTAATATGCTGTTAATTTCTAACAGCTAAATAATTCCAGAACTTTTTCTAAGCTATTGCATTTGTAAACATATATGGCAGAGAGGTTCCTGTGTGCTTATAGGTACCGTAATTCTGCTTATATGAAGGAACGTTATCCAGGTATTAGCTGCTTTAGAAAACTCAATAGCTCCATTTAACACTGTTTTCCAAAAATTTCCTCTGGTAGTGTTAGCCTTTTTTTTTTTAAATCAAATTGTAAGTTATCTTCAGTATCTCAAAAAGGCACCATATTGTGGGGATTTGGTAATATTGCAATTCATCCCTAAATTTATTCAGTTAAAGCCAATTATTAATCAACTAAAAATCTTCATTTGGTTGTTAGCCTCAATTTCATTATATACACAGATCACACCAGAAAGGCCTGTTTGTTTTTAATACCAGGATACCCAGATTTGTGACTTGCTGTGGTGTTTTTTGCGGATGCAAATCATTTTCAGTAACACGGATCAATGTTGTAATTACCGTATTTACTTGAATCTAATGCTCACCTTTTTTGGCCAAATTACGTTTCAAAAATTAAGGTTCGCATTAGATTCAATGGCACAATTACATTTGCCAGCATATACTTTTTTCATTTCAAGGTTCTGAAAACTGAGGTGTGCATTAGATTCAATGGCACCTCAGACTTGAGTAAATATGGTGCTTACCTTCCTCATCTCCTTTCCCTTCCCTGGGATCTGGTTTACCTAAAAACAATATAAAATACAACCAATTTTAATAAAAATTCCAAAAAACAAAAGATAGAAAGAAAACTAATGCAAAACACTGATCAAATCTCTGTCTTTTAAAAAGAGCACTCAGATAAGGATAACATCAAAGCAGCCAATTTGCCTATATCAAAGCAAGTGAATATAAGAATATATGAGCTCATGGTTACAACTACTACCAATTAATTGTGGGGTTATCTTGACTACCAAGATGGCGTATGCAGAGCTCCCTAGGTGACTCTTAACATCCAGCAGCAAGAACTGACTAAACCTGCATTACTGATACAGAAAAGTGACTTTACACAAGAATATGTTAGTGACTTGACAGATGCTTTTCATAAAGTTGAACATTGTGTGGCAAAAATGAGAGTGGAAAGGATGTAGTACTTTTCCATCCAGGAAGAAGTGACTCTGCAATTGGAAGAAATTGCCTAGCAAGAATGCAAAATGTATGTCTTAGCTAAAGAAGATTAGCTAATCTATCCTTGCAGATATGGAAAGGCTACTTCTGCCCTTTTGTAGAGAACCTTTACACTGATTTATTGACAGAAAAGAAGGTGACTTGGCTGCAAAGGCTGGCAACCACCTCAGGAGGAAGAGGTGTTGCAGCAGACACCCATGCCTTCTGAAGAGGGTCATGTCTTGGAGGAGGAATTGCCTGGAAATTCTAATGAATGAAATTACAGTAGCTGTTATTCTCTATATCCCTTTGCTGAGCTAGAGGTGCTGTGCTTTGCTCCTCCTTCCAGGAAGGAATCCAGTTTCCTCAGGGAGCATTCAAATGTTGGCAAGCTTCTCTTAGATATATATTCTCACCCCAAAACCTCACAGCGGGTCAATGCAGCTGCTCTTGCCAGGCAGCCTTGTGAAACCAAGGTGGCGATCATATTTCTTCATTCCCCCACACTTCCTTGGCTGCACTCCTTTGCTGTGTGAACATTCCTAGGTATTCTCACTGTCTGCATGGGTCATTTTATTGCGAAAATAGAAATCTTCACACACTGTCTGAAACTGTGCAGGGCAACACAAAAACTACTGAATGATGATTTGACAATGCTGTTGTCTGGATGCTTCATAAAAAGCATGAGAAGACTTCCGTGGAGGCAGTTCAAGTTAGTTGGCTGGAATATTGTTGGATGCCGGTCATGGCTGTACTATCAAAGGGCTTAAGAGTACCTCTCTGAAAAGATGGAAAACCTGTTTTCTAAAACAGACATGGCTAACATGTCCCCCTTCAGATGTTATACTACAACTCCTCTCAACATGAGGGCATTGTGTTGGCTGCTCCTGCTCTAAAGGTTCCTATGCAAGTCTTTGGGTGAAATGTCATATGATAGTCAGGCAGGAGTTAGGCAGTTGGTATTCTCTGTTTTTCTCCACCAAATGGGCAGCTGAGCATTTTGTAATGGCATTGTTTTAACAGCGGGCAGAGAAAAAATTTTTTGTAGGAAGACTGGATTTTTTTATCTTCACGTAAGCTTTGGGGTTTAGATTAGTTTTAAAACATTTGATTACAGAGAGTTAACTATTGTCTCTATGAATGCATGTTGGTTGTCCTGTGTGCATTGAGTTCCACCTGCCAGGCGCTTTTCTTGCACCAGCCCCACGGAAATGAGTGGAAGCTGCCTGCCTGTGCTCTTGCATATCACCCCTACCTCACTTTTCACTATATTCACAAAATGGCATACAAAAAGGAGAGAAAAGAATAAACATACGGGATAGAACATTTGAAACATCAGAAAATAGAAAAAACGACAGCTTTCATAGTGCAAATTGTTGTTGCTAACTTATTTATACCCTGCTTTCCCCCCTGATGGGACTCAAAGTAGTTTACAGATTAAAAGCAAGATGCAAAGACATCTTGAAAGTGTATTAAACAAAAGGCTGCATTGGAAGGCTGCAGTTTTGACCAGATGAGCCACTGGGGAAGGGTGGTCTTAACATCATTTCCCATTTAAAATCACTTCACCAAACTGATCCTTGTCCCTTTCCTGCCCCCGAACTTCTCTATCCCCCCCCTTACTCACCATCCAGGGCATGGGAGTAGCCAAGAGGGGCAGGAGGGCAGCTGCCCCCTAAATCAATACAAATCTGAGGATCTGCCCACTTCCAAACCCCTGGCTACGCTCATGGTGCAAAGTGTTGCTGGTGGTGGCAGTGGGTCCAACTGAAATCCCGCAGCTCCGCCGGTGGCTGAGCCATCCTCTCCCCCTTCCACTTGACCATTTTTCTCTGCAGGCATTTGGAGTGGGGGTGGGGATTTCCTTGTGCATTTCCACTGACCACAAAAAAAGCATTTTTAGTAAAAATAAAATAAAATAAAAGTTACGCTACTCTTAGATAAAAGCACACACTAGATGTTCATCTTGACCTAACACCACAACCTGTTTCCCAAAACATGCAGCGCAAACAGAAAAATCTTTCCTGAAAGCCACCCCAGCAAAGTCTATGGAAGAAAACCATAGACCACTTGCTGAAGTATCTCATCAAACTTTTAACTTGTTCAGAGTAAGCCGTTTCTTACCCTTTCTACCTCAAATTTGGCAGGGGTTCTCCCCATACTTACCACTCCCACATGACCAAGTTTCAAATTGGTCTGTTGAACCGTTTTCTAATTGTGAGCCATACAACCTACTTCCCCCCACCCGATGGCTCATGCTGAACTCACCCTTAACGTGGGGCCATTACTGCATTTAAAAAATCCAACTAGGGCTGAGTATTTGGGTGATAAATACTTGCTCAACTCACTAGTGAAATGTAGGTGAAATATTTTATTGTGAAATAATAATGGTCAAGTACTTACAATGTTAACTTAGTAGAACTGTTAAAGATGAAAAGAGAGCCAAAGACATGCAGTGCTGACCAAAACCTGGAGTTAGTTATTTGAAGCTTGAATCCTAGAGTTGGAAGGGACCAGGAGGATACCTAGTCCAGCCCCCTTGAACTTGTAACCCTGAGAGTAACAGTCTCATGTTCCATCTCTATCTTGAAAATCTAGATTAATAAAATTATGGGTTGTTTTTTTTTTTTAAAAAATGTTCTATCTCATGAGCTGTCCCTTAAGAAGCAACATTCTAAATATTTTCTGTCAGTTACTATTTGTAGCTAACAATGTTGTACAAATATTAAAGAAAAGGATCTGTTCTTAGCTGTGATCCCAGATCCTTCAGGATAGCCAGGGGTAGAATGGCACAAAAACAATACTTGGCAGATTCCTTCACTCAGTTAGTTTTTCAAGGTATGGAAAATGCCAGATTGTCAATATTTGTGACACAAAGGCACACTTTCTCATGCCTCTGGTCTATTGAAAATGTCAGCTTGTCAACATTTCCATCCACCTTAGGCAAAGATTCTGACCAATGTAGACAAAATAAGCAGATTTTCTGTTGCTAAGAAAATAAAAATTACTGAAACACATTTTTAGTCTGCTGTTCTACCCTACAGAAGGCAAAATCACAGAAAATAGACCAGGACTTTAAGATGCTAGAGAAGTAAAACTTAGAAAAGGAGAAGTTTAATAGAAATGATTTTCAAACTGATATTCTATCAGTAAGACAAAGTCTTCTTCAAACAAAGTGATTTTTCTTCTTGATGGCATTTCCTGTACTTTTTGTTGGCACCCGTCTGTCTCAAGAGACAATGGAGTGTGCCTCGGGGGGGGGGGGGGAATCAAACTGCTGTGTTAACAGTACTAAAGTGACCTCCCTGGAACACAAGCCTGGGTAGTGTGTATGGATGTCTTGGGCTGCCCAGACCTACAAGTATATCAGGTATTAAAAATGAAAATGCCATGGGGTACTTTTTGGGCACATTGCCTAATCTTGGATCCTCTTTCTCCTAATTTAGACTTATTTTACCGCATTTCCTATAGGGTTATAAAAACTAATCACTGGTGTGGATGAAAAAAAGCAGGATACAGAGTTTCAGTTGCTGCAGTGGTGCTTTGTAGTGTTAAAGTGGGTAGATCAGCCAAATATGATTTTTGTTGTTGTTGCAGTAGCCCAATTTTAGTGGCAAAGTAGACAACTGTAGACCACTATTCCAAGTGTGCCTGCCTGCCATTGTTGGAGGAGGGGGGCAGGGTCAGCTAGGTAATGTCTCCTTCTTTGTAAAGGACAGGACGGAGAGCCTTTTGACCTTCACCGGCTGCCTGGCCCATAGGCACACCTAGAAAGGGACATCAGGAAAAAGTGACAGACATTAAGAAGACCAATGAGAAAATAGTGTTTCAGTGAATTGTTGATCACCAGCACATGAGATTGTTGTGGTGCTCAGCATATAATGAGACACAGGAGTGGGGAACGTCAACATTTTAATTTGCCACAGACAACAACAACAAACTCTTGGGCTGGCACCCAGGCTAGCTTAAACAATGACAGATGCAACTGGGAATGCCTTTGACAGATGGTGACCTACATTTTAAATTGAGTTCTGATGCTGGCTGACAGCAAAGGCACGAGTAAGACTCTGCAGATGCTGGATAGCTCAGTTGCTTAGAGCCTGGTGCTGATAACGCCAAGGTTGCTGGTTTGATCTCGTAAGGGACAGCTGCCTTTTCCTGCACTGCAGGGGGTTGGACTAGATGACCCTCAGGACCCTTTCAACTCTATGATTCTTTGTCCCCCCCCCCCCAGCCCTGCAGGATTCTGGATACACACCTACATGTGTCAGCCTCTATATATGTGTTGCTATCTCTTTCTTTATATTTTGGAGAAAGGCCACATTCTTAGGCAGTCCAAGTACAGGTGTGGGAGATTTTAGTTTAGTGCTGTTAATCACTTGGCAAAATGGTCAAAGCATATATCCATTTAAAGTCAGCTTGCTTGTTGCCAGACGCTGCAGAGGAAAGCAAAAAAATCTCATCAGGAGGGCGGGGGCAAATCCTTGTTGCTATCACAGCACTTTCTCCTGGATTTTCCACTTCACACTATTCCATTGCAGAAATATCACCTTTTAAAGCACTGAATGTGCTGTATTTGTCCTGGGAAATTGCTACTTTTTTCTGCAGGTAGCACAGCCACACCCAGTGCTATTGCAATTTGCTATCTTTTCATGGAGAATGCGGAACAGTTTCACATAGACAAAATGTATCAGCTGCCTATGCTTGCTGAGCACATGAGAAACCTCAGAACTTCAATTGCCTTTTCAAAAGCTGAGGGAGCCATTCAGGGCAGGACATTCTGCTGCCTGAGGCGAAGGCCACCCCAAGCCCACGTACAGAAGCAGAAAGGAGTGGCAGAAGTTGGCGATGGCAGCGAGACAACATCCTTCGTCTTGCCCCCACTCCCTGTCTCCCAACATCAGCCACCTGAGCCACTTGTCTAATTGTAAGGCTCAGCCCTGACAGGGTGCAATTCACTGAGAAGTTCTCTTTAGCAGTTTCAAGTTTGGTCTTTCATTTTTTCAACAAGACATCTGTTTTTCATAATTGAAGTTAGCAATTTTTTTGGGGGGGGGAGGGTTGCAAGTAGTTAGCCTTACTAGGGTACACAATAGCCTGAACCAGCGCTGCATGTCCCTCTCAAGACTGACCACCCCTCCCCATTTCTTGGTCTCCTTCCTTACCGCAACCTATTATCCCCCAACAAAGCTTTCTGGGCTGGGTTCTCCTCCCCTGCCTTGTGTAAGTTTCTCCTGATATGACAGCGGAATCAGGCAGAAATATTTAGTAGGAAGATAAAGACTGTGAAGAATGGAAGGGAGGGAACCTTTCCTGTTACACTTTTTGTCTGTGTTTCATGCCTGAAAGACTGTGGAAGGGCGAGTGTTTCCGGAGTTTATCTTGAGTGGCATTTAATTTGAGCCAGATACAAAAGGAACAATCAATGCTGAATCTTTTTCAGTTGGAAGAAATGACAAATCCTGCATTTTCATCACGTCTCTTCCAGCAGTATTGCTCAAAGAACAGCAAAATATCACCTCTGGGGCAACATCTGGAGAAAAGGTCAATCTTGAGAGGCCTGAGCCAACTTGAGAGCAAGAGGCACTAACCTGCTCTTGGAATTGGTGCCAAATCCATTGTTATCCTATCTTGAGGTTTCTGGTTCACTTTCCTGAGCAAAAATAGTAAACTCAGGGCATAATAACAATAGCATAATGACTTCCTCATGAACACCCATTGCACTTGGCAGAGTAATTTAAGCAAAGAGACAACAGGCCTCCCCCCTTTCACTGTTGACAACGGAGGAGAGCACAAAGGGAGAGGAGGAGAGAGGGCACCTGGGAAGAATATGTGCAAGTGTAGGGACAGGTTCCTAGGGCTCATCCATACCTTCTCTTGAGCTGTATTTTGATCATATAGCACAGGGGTTGGCAAACTAAGTCCCACTGGCCAGATCAGCCCCAATTGCCTTCAAAATCTGGCCCTTGGACTGTCCATGGATCAGCGTGGGGGTTCTGTTCATTCGGGCGGCGCCATCCCCCCCCACACAGCGGTGGCGCCTCCTCCCTCCCTCCTCCAGGCTTCTACCCGTCCTGCCTAGAGGAGGAAGGGGGCTGGGCTGAGCTGGCTGAGCACTTTCACACCATTCATCTTCCCTCCGCCGCCGCCGCCCTGGTGCTCCTGTGGGCCAGAGAGCGGAGCGGACGAGATCCCTCTGCCTACCCACGAGAAGCAGCAGCCGAGGTGGTGGTGGCAGTGGCAGCCCCTGGGAAGGTAAGCGCAGTGGGTGGGGGTGGAGGTGGGGAGGAGGACTGCTTGCCCCCCTCGCCTCTTCTTCCAGCTCCCCCCTCCCTGGTGCCGCTTCTCTGGCCCGCCACAAGGTCTGAGGGACAGTGGACTGACCCGCGGCTAAAAAAATTTGCCGACCCCTGATATAGCACACCGACTAATTCCCCTGGGTCCAAGAATTTTTCTGGTTGTTCCATGGCTGAGCCTTGTGAAAATCTGATCTTATCCACTGAACAGAAGCTCAGTTAAGCAAATCTCTCTTTGGATTATCTGTGCAACTGGTAAGATCCAACTCAGTGGGAATGATTGGATTTTCACAAGAGGCAGCCATGGAAGAAAACTGCAGCAGTTCTCCTTCCGAAATTTGGCAGAAGGGGCCAATGCGCCTGCAAAGTCTGGGCTGTCTCTGTCCAGGGAAGGGAGCAACGAGCACAACAGCCCAAGATGGTTGGTGGCATTCCATGCCACATTGGAAACTTACAACTGCAGCGGGTGGAAGGGAGGGAAATGGATTAATGAGCACCCTTACATTGTGAATCTGTTCCTTCTGGAGAGGAACAGCCCAGTTTAGCATTAACCCAGGGAAAAGATCTATCCACTAAGAGAATCTCCATCTTGTCTGGAATCATTACATTATTTTATAATGTATATTTTGGAAACTTTCTTTTATTTATATTTGAAAGTTCTTGAAAAGAAGCTGACATAAAAGAACTAATTTATTGAAATTGATAATACTCGCATTTTATGTACCCCACTTAAGAGAAATATAAATCCTGTTAAATAAAAAAGAAAGGAATGGAAGTCACTGAGCTCTGGAAATGCCCCTGGGGGTGATGAAATCAAGCAATCACAGTTGAATAGGCATGAGACTGGTTGAAATTTGCAGGGTGGAAATGCTGTATCTTTCCACAAAGTTTCAGGCTTTCTTTGTCTATCCCCTTGGTTTCTTTTCTCCTAAACATGTATCTACTTTCTGCTCAAAGATTTGCCTTTTGTGTGACACTCCAACCAAGCACCTAATTTCTGAAGTAACACTTGCCCTTTCTCTGCAGTCTAATCCTGTGTTTGCTCAGAGTTCAGTGGGTCTTACTGAGCAAAAGTTTGTAGCCCTTGTTATACTTGACCAAAGAAAGCAGGCTGTGGTGTGTGTGTACCCACCCCACCTTCCACTGATCCCTGGGGTGACTGTGAGCTGTAATTGAACTCAATGGGACTTGCTTCATAGAAGATATGCATAGAATTTCAGCCTTAGTTGCTTTCCTTATTGCACTCATACCAGTTTGTGAAAGGACCTAATTAGTCTTAGAATCATTAAGATTTCTTCCCATGGAAGCAGCAAGCTATTGCTTACCTTTGTCACCAAAAGTCCTTTGCCAGAGTTCAGCAGCCACCCACTGCCCTCTCCACAGTGACGCATGAAGGCACGCAGGCATATCAATTTCTTACAGGATGTGCTGCCAGAGCTCATGTTTTTAAAACACAATTTTATGATCTCAATTCTCGGATAACAAACGACCCCACATATTGTGTGGATGGAAATCTCATGAGATTGAATTCCTCACTTGTCTGAAACATTTTAACCTCTGAGGCAAAAACCTCATGCTGGGACTATGATCCCATGGATAAACATTCCACAAATCATTTGAACATTTTAATAACTGCAAGTTTAATCATCCAGATGATGATTAAAATGTACTTGACCCCAAAACACACTTGAACAAATTCAGGCAAGAGGTCTTTCACAATGTGAATACTATTATTATCACTGTTATTACATTCAGTATTCAAACTGTAATGTACACCATTCTGACTATCCGGGGTGAGGCTCTGCCATAGTCTGCTCACGTGATTAATATGGGGTGTGCGGTGGAAGGCCTCTGTCAACAAGGGATGTGACCCAGAGAGGATAACATGACAAGGGCGGGTGGTGTTTTCTTTCTCCATGCGCCAAGTTTTAGTTAGAAAGAAATATTTAAAAATACACAAAGGGAACTGTTAAAGCAGAGGTCTTGGGAGGAAATTAATACAAACGGCACAAATAAGCATATTTTCTGTTTCCAAATTTCAAAGGAGAGTGCCCACCCTTGTAACGGAAGAGGAAGGTACAGTATTGGCAGGGGAACTCTGAGGTTGCTGCTAGATAGGAGAAGGGGGTGGTGGTGAGCTGAGCTGGAAGTGGTCTGGGAGCTGGAGACAGAGTGACCTGCTTGCTGGGTGCTGGATCCAAAGCTGCGTCTAATGGAGAAGCAAGATGTGTTGGGGCGTTGATGCTATGAGCTCCTCCATCTTATGCTCGGGTTGTATATATGAGACAGTACAACAGTCCTGCAAGATTATCAACTGCTTTTATCCAGCAGTGGCTCATGAGGGGAGGGGGGCAGAGCAGAGTGCTGCAACCCATCAGAACATACCTGCAAGCAGCACCCCCAAACTGCAGACCTGCTCCTTAAGGAGGAATACAACCCTTTCCAGGGCTGGCAATAGGCCCATTTCTGGGACATAGGAACCACTCCTCCTGATGTCCTGATACAACATTGGGACATTGTGCGTGCAATCCCCCCCCCCCCCCGATCTCCCTCACAAATCAGTGCCTCTGAACCACTGTAACACAGTGCCCTGATTTTCCATCCCACAGAACTGGTCCAGAAGGATACCATGGTCAGTGGTACCAAAAGCTGCAGAGAGATCGAGAAGCAGCAGCAACTTCACACTGCTCTTTTATTGCTCTTGGTAAAGGTCATAATCTGGACGACCAAGGATAACTCAGTCCCATCACCCGGCCTAAGACCAGACTAGAATGGGTCTAGCTAATCTGTGACTTCCAAGAATGCCTACAGTTGCCATACCACGACTCTCTCCAACACTCTCCCTAGGAAGCAGGTATTCGAAGCTGGTTGGTATTTAGTCTAAATCATGGGGTCCAGAGCCAGTTTCTTTAAGAGTGGTCATATCACTGCCTCTTCCAAGGACCACCCGCTCTTACAATGAAGGATTAACCACACTCTGAACCCAACCAGTCCATCACTCTCTTCTATATTTAAGAGGGAAGGGGTCGAGAGGCACATATTGGGTGTATAGGCACAAGCACCTTGTCTACCTCCTTACTCTTCCTGCAGATGGGCATGTGATTAGCTAAACCCACCGATCAACAAATGAGTAATTCCTATAAATGAACTCGGGAAAGGCCAGTATTAAAATTGCCATCCATCATACCATGTGAATGATTTGCCATTTGCAGCTTAAGGGGAAATTCTTAGCAAAATCACAGGCAGTTAAGTAAGGATGTTGGCTGATTAATACGTTCATCAAAACCAGTAATGAAATGAAAATGACCCTGGGATCACAGCAATGGGTGGCTGGGATTTGCAGAGACACCAGAACTCCATTTAATTGCCATGGTGCTTCTCATGGAATTATGGGAGTAAAGAAAGACAAGCAGTTCCATTCTCTGAATGCTGCTCTTTCACAGCTTAAACATGGACCATGTTCCTTCTCCTCTTTATTGAGATGACAGCTGATGGGCTGGATAATTAGATTTGCATGACGGCACAGGAGGCCACCACCTAGCTGAAGCTAACCAGTACCTGAATGGGTGATCACCTGGGAATTACATGCAGGGTGTCTTGGGGTCCATAATGGAATAAAGGTGATTTTATATCCTCATTTTAAAGGTTAATATAGGTATATAAAGGCAGTATGTATTTGAATATTGATATTCTTGTAAAGAAGCTGGTAAAATGCGGTCTTGACTATGCTACCACTCAGTGGATTTGTAACTGGCTGACTGACCGAACCCAAAGGGTGCTCATCAATGGTTCCTCTTCATCCTGGAGAAGAGTGACTAGTGGGGTGCCACAGGGTTCTGTCTTGGGCCCGGTCTTATTCAACATCTTTATCAACGACTTGCATGATGGACTCAAGGGCATCCTGATCAAATTTGCAGATGACACCAAACTGGGAGGGGTGGCTAACACCCCAGAGGACAGGATCACACTTCAAAACGACCTTGACAGATTAGAGAACTGGGCCAAAACAAACGAGATGAATTTTAACAGGGAGAAATGTAAAGTATTTCACTTGGGCAAAAAAAATGAGAGGCACAAATACAAGATGGGGGACACCTGGCTTGAGAGCAGTACATGTGAAAAGGATCTAGGAGTCTTGGTTGACCACAAACTTGACATGAGCCAACAGTGTGACGCGGCAGCTAAAAAAGCCAATGCAATTCTGGGCTGCATCAATAGGAGCATAGCATCTAGATCAAGGGAAGTAATAGTGCCACTGTATTCTGCTCTGGTCAGACCTCACCTGGAGTACTGTGTCCAGTTCTGGGCACCACAATTCAAGAAGGACACTGACAAACTGGAACGTGTCCAGAGGAGGGCAACCAAAATGGTCAAAGGCCTGGAAACGATGCCTTATGAGGAACGGCTAAGGGAGCTGGGCATGTTTAGCCTGGAGAAGAGGAGGTTAAGGGGTGATATGATAGCCATGTTCAAATATATAAAAGGATGTCACATAGAGGAGGGAGAAAGGTTGTTTTCTGCTGCTCCAGAGAAGCGGACACGGAGCAATGGATCCAAACTACAAGAAAGAAGATTCCACCTAAACATTAGGAAGAACTTCCTGACAGTAAGAGCTGTTGGACAGTGGAATTTGCTGCCAAGGAGTGTGGTGGAGTCTCCTTCTTTGGAGGTCTTTAAGCAGAGGCTTGACAACCATATGTCAGGAGTGCTCTGATGGTGTTTCCTGCTTGGCAGGGGGTTGGACTCGATGGCCCTTGTGGTCTCTTCCAACTCTATGATTCTATGATTCTATGATTCTATGATTCTATGAATAGAATTTAAGCCTCACACAGAGGAAGGAGAGGGGGAATAAACTTGTTCCTTAAAGCGGCTGCCTAACAGTGGTGGTTTGCTATCAGCCCAGGGATTGAAAACAAAAAGCCCTTATTGTGCAACCCACCTAGGAATAAGTTGGGACCTACCAGAATCAAAGAATTGTAGAGTTGAAAGGAACCTCAAGGGTCTTCTAGCCTAATTCCATGCAATGCAGGAATCTTTTGCCTAATGTGGGGCTTGGACGCATGACCTTGAGATTAAGAGTCTTATGCTCAACAGACTGAGCTATCCCAGGACTCTCAGAGGAGCATGAGCCATGCTTTCATAAGCACTGCCTCCCCACAGAAGCTGCTGAATACATAGCTCAGTGGTGGAGCATCTGTCTGGCATGCTGGAGGTCCCAGGTTCAGTCCTGAACATCTTTAAATAAGGCTGGGATAGACTTCCTGTCTGAAACCCTGGAGAGTCGCTGCCAGTCACTGGAGACAATAGGGAGCTAGGTGGACCGCTGGTCTGACTCAGTACAAGTCAGCTTCCAGCATTCCTGTATTTCCTGCAGATGCCCCCTGCCCCTGCCTGAGTTTTCTGGTGTAATGCGTACATTTAGTGTGAATGCATGTTATATCATGCCTTGTGTCTTTAAAAAAGAATTCTTAATCATCACAGAATTGTGCTTTGATTGTTAATGGTCATAAGATTGGTACTGTACTAATAAGTCACAAGGCTCACAATCACAATCAACCACAGACGTGAAGTATCTGGCCCAGATTCCTGCTGTTTTGTAAGCAGGTCATTTGCAACAACCCCTTGGGCTCTCTCTGCCTGCAGCTGTCGACAGAGCGTTCTTTTCATGGTAATGCTGCCTTTGGAACTTAAACAAAATAGATTTTGTCATTATCACACAAAATACAAAAGCCAGCTGAGAGATTAGATTTCATAACAGGTTAACATTCAAAGTATAAAGTCATGGAGAACAATTACATGACTAACCATGGAACCAAAAGCAAGGCAAGTTCAGAATGGATCTTCAGCCAGATGGGCGGGGTATAAATCATCATCATCATCAACATAATCATCATTCGCACTTTATTGATTATCTCTTGAACTTATTACAGGCTCAATCCCAAATGCCACACAGAATGTAAGTGTGTAGCTATTTAAAGAGTGACACATAGGTACATCAGAACCAATGACAGACTCACAGGGATATCAGAATTGTAACACCACTTATTTGCCTACAGGGAACTTAGAAAGTTAATAGTTGGTCAACAATGACCTGGTTATTAGGAAAAACTGAAAATGGGACATAATAATAATTTATTACTTATACCCCACCCATCTGGCCAGGCCTCCCCAGCCACTCTGGGCGGCTTCCAACAGAATATTTAAAAAACGATAAAATGGCAAACATCAAAAACTTCCCTAAACAGGGCTAAAAGTCAGATAGTTGTTTATTTCCCTGACATCTGATGGGAGGGCGTCCCACAGGGTGGGCACCACTACCAAGAAGACCCTCTGCCTGGTTCTGTGGAACCTCACTTCTTGCAGTGAGGGAACTGCCAGAAGGCCCTTGGCGCTGGACCTCAGTGTCCGGGCTGAACGATGGGGGTGGAGATGCTCCTTCAGGTATACTGGGCCGAGGCCATTTAGGTCTTTAAAGGTCAGCACCAACACTTTGAATTGTGCTTGGAAACATACTGGGAGCCAATGTAGGTCTTTCAGGACCAGTGTTATGTTGTCTTGGCAGCCACTCACAGTCATCAGTCTAGCTGCCGCATTCTGGATTAGTTGCAGTTTCTGGGTCACCTTCAAAGGTAGCCCCACATAGAGCGCATTGCAGTAGTCCAAGAGGGAGATAACTAGAGCATGCACCACTCTGGCGAGACAGTCTGTGGGCAGGTGGGGCCTCAGCCTGCATACCAGATGGAGCTGGGAGACAGCTGCCCTGGACACAGAATTGACCTGCACCTCCATGGACAGCTGTGAGTCCAAAATGACTCCCAGGCTGCACACCTGGTCCTTCAGGGGCACAGTTACCACATTCAGGACAAGGGAGTCCTCCAAACCCACCTGTCCCCCCAAAACAGTACTTTTGTCTTGTCAGGATTCAACCTCAATCTGTTAGCTGACATCCATCCTCAGCCGCCTCCAGACACTCACACAGGACCTTCACCGCCTTCACTGGTTCAGATTTAAAAGAGGTAGAGCTGGGTATCATTCACAGACTAATGAACACCCAGCCCAAACCCCCAATGATCTCTCCCAGCAGCTTCATGTAGATCTTAAAAAGCATGGGGGAGAGGACGGAACCCTGAGGCACCCCACAAGTGAGAGTCTAGGGGTCTGAACACTCATCCCCCAACACCACTTTCTGAACACAGCCCAGGAGGAAGGAGCGGAACCACTGTATGACAGTACCCCCAGCTCCCAGCCCCTCTAGACTGTCCAGAAGGATGTTATGTTCAATGGTATCAAAGGCCACTGAGAGATCCAGCAGAACTAGGAAACAGCTTTCATCTTTGTCCCTAGCCTGCTGGAGATCATCCACCAGCACAACCAAGGCAGTTTCAGTCCCGTGATGAGGCCTGAATCCTGATTAGAAGGTATCCAAATGGGTCTACATCCTCCAGGCATGCCTGGAGTTGTTCAGCAACCACACACTCAATCACCTTGCCCAAGAATGAAAGATTTGATACTGGGCGATAGTCGGCCATATTGGCCGTGTCTAAAGATTTTTATTTTTTTTAAGAAGTGGTTTAATAACCACCTCTTTCAGTGGGTCTGGGAAGGCTCCCTCACAGACAGAAGCATTCACAACCCCGCAGTCCATCACCCAGCCCTTCCCGGCTTGTTTTTATGAGCCAGGATGGGCAAGGATCAAGGAGACGGGTGGTCAGTTTCACTTGTCCAAGCAGCCTGTCCACATCCTTGGAGGTAACAGATTGGAATTGATCCCATGCAACTTTATACAGGACTCTAGCACTCTCCCACCCTGGCCCTGCTCCCACGGTGGTCTATCTCTTTCCGAATCTGAGCGACTTTATCTGCAAAAAAACTTCGCAAAATCATTGCAGGAGATCTTACCGGGCCACAGTGGTGAATGTGGTTCTGTTAGATTGCAAACCACCCAAAAGAGTCTCCTGCTGCTGTTTTCTGCAGATGCAATAGAGGCAGTGAAGACGGTCCTCTTCGCTGTCACTATCGCCACTTAGTAGGCTCAACGCTGAGCTCTAACCAGTGTCTGGTCCGATTCAGAATGAGTTTTTCACCACCAGCGCTCTACTTGTCTCAGCAATTGTTTCATCACCCTCAGCTCTGGGGAAAACCACAGGGCTGTCTGGGCTCCATGCAATCGGAGAGGGCACTTTGGAACCAGACAGTCGATAGCCCTGGTTAACGCCACATTCCAGCGGGCCACCAGGGAATCAGCTGAAAGGCCATCAACAGGGGATAAAACATCCCCTACCACTCTCTGGAAAACATTTGGATCCATTAAGTGGTGGGGGTGGACCATCCGAATCGGTCCCACCTCCCTGCAGAGGGGAAGGGTCATGGAGAAGTCCAGACAACTTTTCCTCTAGAGTGTGGAGGGCATGACATGGACCCCCTATAGTTTAAGCAAAAAAAAAGGTAAAGGTAAAGGACCGCTGACAGTTAAGTCCAGTCACAGATGACTCTGGGGTTGCGGTGCGCATCTTACAGAAGCACCTGCAATACCACTTTGTTCCCAGGATCTACTGACTAGACATTCTTGCTCTTAATATAGAGGTTGCAGGTGTCTGCCGTAACATGCCGCAATAAATAAATGATTTGCCTTTCTGAACCCCTTGATGTTTAATATATCTAAGCAGTGTCAAAAACATAAACAGTAAAACAGTGTCATACAGAAACAAAAATAGATATAAAGTAATACTAATGTCTCACTTTATGGGTCAGTGAAAATCTTGGCAAAAATATATGTTTTTAAATGATGTCTGAAGAGCAAGTGATGGATGGTGCTTCTTGTATGGCTGTGAGAGGAGGCACTGCGAACGGCAGAGCCCAAGCCTTCGCACTACTGACTGCTTTACCCCCAGCCTTCATTCCAGGCCCACCATAACGTCCCTGAACAGATGAAAGACAACGGGCCTACAGGTAAATTTTACAAAGTCAGAAGCTATGTGCTTCAACACCCCTCCTCATGCCCAAAAAGAACTCACTAAGGTCACCAAAATAAAACTTTGTCACACCAAGTTCAGATACCTAGGGGTACAAATAACCAGAAACCTCAATAAATTGTACCTCCACAACTACAAGCCTCTGTGGCGACGAATTAACAAAGACCTAAAGAGATGGAACAACATGAATTTCACTCTCTCAGAAAAATAGCCATGATCCAAATGATCACCCTCCCAAAACTAACCTACCTATTCCAAACCCTCCCAATTTGGATCCCCCCAACCCAACTCCGCAGTTGGCAGAGAAAACTACACTCTTTTATCTTCTCACATAAAAAACCAAGAATAAGCCCCAAATACCTGCACCTCCCCACCGCAGAAGGAGGATGGGGAATCCCCAACATAGAAGCATATTACATTGCCAACCAAATATGCCATTTAAGCCCATATATACTAGAAGATGAGACAATACAATGAGTACACCTAGAGAGGAAAACAATTGAAATACCTGCAGCACAGCATACCCACTCCTCCCAAACAAACTAAGGAAAATTCCCACAACACTTAACAGGTACACATAGACCATGCTCAAACCAGGGAAAGCAAAAATTGGGAAACTATCCCCAACCCCATCCCCACCAATCCCCCTGGCGTACCACCCATTATTCCACCATGCAGTACAAAACCTCCAGATAAAAACCTGGCAAACCAAAGGCTTATATCGCCTAATAGACTTCTATAAAAATAACAAACCTCTGTCAACACAAGAAATACAAGACAAACTAGAAGACACCCAAATGCCCTGGTTAGCACAACACCAACTACATACCTTCTTAAACAACCCAACAGTAAAATCAGCAGCAACTAGGCCCCTGACAACCTTCGAAAACCTCCTCCTAGCAACAAAGGGAAACGGTAAAGGGATGGTATCCGCAATATACAAAATACTACTCCAAAATCCCACAAACCCCCTAGACGCAATCAAAAAACAATGGGAGAATGACATAGGCTATGAGATTAACCCCACTCAATGGACCAGAATGTGGTCTAAACCCCCCTTTAAATCCATATCAATGAAAAGAAAAGAACTCACACTGAAACTCACCTACAGGTGGTACCTAACACCAAGAAAACTAGCGCTAATACGCCCAGGAACCTCATGCTGGAGAGGGTGCACCTCCACAGGCACATACCTCCACGTGTGGTGGGAATGCCCCAAAATCCAACTATTCTGGACAACAGCCATATGAGAAATATGTAAAATAACTAAGCAAGTATTAGACATCACCCCAGAATTGGCCCTACTAAACATCTTCCAAGACCACAATGCCCATTTACACCACAAAGCACTCATAACCCACCTACTTTCAGCAACCAGAAACATCATAACCAGATACTGGAGAGACCTGTCAGGAGTAAGCATGGACCAATGGTACCAAATAGTATGGGAAACAGCCCTACTAGAAAAATTAACCAACAAACTGAAACTGACACTGGGACAAACAGAAGGAGATGCCTTTACCTCAGTATGACTCCCCTTTATCACATACACGGCCCAACAAGACAATGACAATAATCCACCAACAGCATACAAATCAATATGGCTAACCTGATCCAAAACACCCTCCCACCCACCCCACTCACACACAAAAACAAAGTTCACCACAGCCAATCATAAACAAACAACCACACCCTAGGCCAACCCCAACCTCTCTCACCACCAAAGGAACACAAGTGAACAGCAGAGAACTGGCACGAGTAACGCTGACACCAAACCCTACATATAGTAAGCAAAATAGAAACATCGCCACCCGACCCCCACCCACCTTCCCCCCTCCACCCCTTTTCTTCCCAACGTCTCAACAAATGAAACTGATTTGTAAAAATGTTACATGGAAAAAATACGAGAGACATTACACATACTTCTGTAAAACAAGAAAATCTTTAATAATAATAATAATAATAATAATAATAATAATAATAATAATCAGATGAAAGACAATTGGTTTGGAGGATTTTTTGTGGTGGGAAGGGAGCCAGCCGGGAGAGAAGGGTTAATGCTCTCCTGCAAAGTGCATTTGCTGCTTGCAGTGAAGGCGCAAAACACTACTAAACCTTAGGTTATGTAATTACAATCCTGGTAACAACACACACAACATAAATGGATGGTCAGGAGATAAAGTCCAATTTAGGAACCGAATGGACTTTATCTCCTGACCATCCATTGGACTTTAATTTCTCTTGCTATGTTCTGTTTGCATGATGCATTGGTCTATGGAATTATACTTTGTGAGATATTATATGTTGAATTGTGTTTGAAGCAGAAGTTACATAGTCAAAAACATCCTGTTACGTTGTGTGTGTTGTTACCAGGCTTGCAGTGAAGAAGCAGTGGCTGGGCTTTAAACAGCAAGAAGCTGGCTGAGACCTATGGAGAAAAGATTTGTATCTAGGAGTTCACTCAGCTAATGAGAAGAAACTGCAATGCACTGCTTCCATCTACTGGACACTGCAGGAAGAAGCAGACTGTTTTTCAGGAGTGATTTGTTCCTTTGTTTTATATCCCACCTTTCTGTTAAAATTGCCCAAAACTGCTAACAGGAATGGTTAGCATCTCTCTGTTTCAGGAGACAATGGAGGAGTGCACCTCTGGGGGTAAAGTCAAACTGCTGGAAGGTTACAAGATCTGCTGTGGCTGTAGAGACATGTGGGAGAGACATGTTTTGTTGCAGCTGGGGCAGAGGAAGGCATCCAGTTGAGCCACTGCAGATGCACCATGGCATTTTTTCTCTCTGTGCTCCTCCCAGCGGTCATCCGTCCTCTGGTCACTGAAATAGATGTTATAGATGCCTGTTTGTCTCCAGGCACTGCAGTCATGTGCTAGGGATTCCCACATGGTGGGGTTGATGCTGCCAGCTTCCAGAACATGTTTGCAGACATCTTTGTAACATGGTGTTGGTCTGCCAAGGGGCCTGGTGCCTGAAGTCAGCTGTCCCACAGCATGTCCTTAGGGATCCTGCCATCTTCCTTTCTGTGGATATGACCAAGACAGAGTAGATGTTGCTGAGACAGGAGAATGAACATGCTGGGAATGTGGGCTTGGGAGAGCACAGAAATAAAGCCTACACTACAGAACACAGAAAGGCTCTGAAGTGCAATGGTCATGTCTCTTGCTCTTTGGCCAGCTTTCCAGTGTGAATGAGGACCAGCCTCCATCAACTGGGAATGCCCACCCAAGTCACAACTATCTTTCCTCCACTTCCTCTAATGAGCAGCAGGCAGGATCTAAGATCATACACACACCATACATTTAAAGCACTTTTAATGCACATTTAAAGTACATGGTTCCCCCAAAGAGTACTCTTCTAGTTTTGTGAGGGGAGAAACTACAGTTCTCGGGATTCTTTGGGAGAAGCCGTGTGCTCTAATTGTACACTAAATATGCTTTCAATATATGGTGTGAATATATGGTGTGAACTGCCAAAGGCAGTTTGAACTTCCCATACGAACAAGCCAAAACGTTTCAAGGTGGGGTTAAATAAACGAGCAGCCCTCAAGTAAGAACTTGGGGTTGTCTTTTTAACAGCCCAGCTCCATGAACTGTTGCACTGAGTTAGCAAGCCAAGAGCCACGGTTGTGATACCAGAACCAAAGACTGAAATACCCAGCTCAAGGCTGACCTCAGGGGAGAAACGAGACCTTTTTTTTTACCCGGGTTAAAGACTCAGTTTGGTGCGCGCGTGCGCGCGCACACACACACACACACGTGTACATTCGCACGCGCACAAACCTCAACACATTTGTTTTTGAAGGGCATAAAAAGTAGGCAATATATTATTCATCAGGGAAAGGGGAAAGAGTTCCCTGTTGTCTCTCCAGGTTTTCCAGCTGTTCTCTCCCACTGTCTGCCTCCCCTTGCAAATGAGCCGGGGACATCAGACAGGCTGGGAGCCTCAAGGGCCCCCTTCTGGGGGCTTCACCA
This sequence comes from Podarcis pityusensis, assembly GCF_964106645.2. Lineage (NCBI taxonomy): Eukaryota > Metazoa > Chordata > Lepidosauria > Squamata > Lacertidae > Podarcis > Podarcis pityusensis. The sequence goes on along the minus strand of NC_138031.1, from coordinate 89,786,900 downwards.
GGAGCAAAAGTCCTGGTTAAAGCCCGCCCTCCCCAGCTAGGGCAATAAATTGTCTAAACTGAGCAGCAAAGTCGCTGCCTGCTCTTGTGCAAAACATTCCAGGGATGTTACCTGAGAAGTGAGGGGACTGCGCTGCATCCTGCCTGTCGACGCTGTTCAAGTAAGATTATCACTGCCACGTGACAAAGGTCCAGTCCCTCGAATTGGGGAAAAACCTTGCTTTTTAGACAAAGCTCTATTTCACTTCTGGCCACTAGGTGGCTCCCTAGCAGTGCTTTGCCATACGAGAGAACAGTGATCTCATCATGATAGGTCTATTGCTATGTGTGATGCTTTATAGCAGTGGTGGGAAACCAGGACTCCCCCCCACAAAGTGGTTGGGCTCCACATTCCATCATCCCCAGCCACTGGCCGATTAACTTATGGAAGATACCACCATAAAATCTAGTGATAGCAAGTGGATGGCTTTTTCAAATAAACAATGACATCAATTTGTGGGTGTTAGGTCTGGCAATAGCCATGAGAGCCAAATGGAAGCACTGACTGGAAAACACCCGTAAGGATTAATCTCCCCACATCAAAACTTTCCCGGGAAATGCCGGAAACTCACTCAAAATCTTCTGATTTTGTTCTCTAAATAAAAACAACCGGACAAAATACGCGTTGCCAATCCCACCCTCCCTTCCCAAACATAAAAGGACTTCCTTTTGGAGGTATTGGAAGGAAGGCAAATGAAACAACCACTTTATTCTTCTTCCCAGCAGAGAGCTGGAGGGGTGACTAACATCTGTGAGGGGTTGTGAGGTGGAGATGCCTGTCTCTTGTTGACTGGATATACTGGCCTTGCAAAGCTTCACTAAAACAGTGCCTTCCAGATGTGCTGAACCACAACTCACATCAGTGCCAGCTGGTAACTGCTGGCTGGGGTGATGATGGGGATTGCAGTTCAGCAGGTCTGGAGGGCTCAAGGCTGCAATTGGTGCCCTAAGTTCCCTCTGTGCTCTGTGAGCTGCACCTCAAAGTGACTGGGGCTCTAGGTACATTTCTCAGCTCTTTTCATTGAATTATGGGTAGTATCCAACATTAGTCATAAAGTTAACACACTAAAATAAATTTCATTGGTTTCAATGGGCATACTTGTGGGAATGTTCAGGGATGCAGGAGAGGATATATTGTGAGATTATATCCTTATCCAACTTGTGCTAACAAGTTCCCAAAATATCAGCAGAGTTAGACATTCCCCTTTTTAAGTTCGCAACGGTAACGTGTGCTCTGGTTCGCTAGAACCTCTATAATAATTACTCTGGTAATTTCCCCTTTGTTCCCTCTTAAAATAGAAGACACGACACAGTCTTTTATAAAAGTATAAAAGAATTTACTCATGTTCTGTTCACAATAGGATCCCAGAAGGCAGACAGGCTTAAAAAAGCTAAAATACATTTAGAATCTATCTTATAGGAAGATCGTCCCTTTCTGCTCTCTTGGCTGGGAGCCAAGAGGGCATCCTTAGATGTTGCTTCTTCGAAGGAAGATGGCAGAGAGGCAAGAGAGCAAGAGAGCAAGAGAGAGAGATGGCTGTGCTGCCCTGTGCTTTTATCATTACCTGCACAGGTGAGGCCACACCCACCTCTGGTCACAAGGGGAGGAAGTCTGTCCCAGGAAGTTTACCTGCTGGCTGGACAGACATTCCTCCCCATGTCTCAACATGTACACTCTAGGAATGTTGTAATTGACTGCTCCTGTGTTTTACATCCCACAATACTTTGAGCATGATTCAAACGGTGATCACTCTAAGGTCCTCAAAAACGCAACATGAGAAGAGCTTTTTTAAATTTTGTTTTAATGTTGACATGTCACCATCAACAACATGGGGGTCAATGATATGAAAGGCTGGAGTAGAGAACTAACCAAATTCCACAAAAGTCCAAATTTGGCCAGTTTTCATGTTTTGTTGCTCAGGTGCTCAAATTTCAGAATGGAAAGTTGAGCTCAAAATGCAAGCATTGGCCATTTGGGTTGTGTTCATTGCTTCAAGGGGATGTATTCTGGTTGCTTGAATAAATGTAGTATAAAACGTACCAAACTGTCTTGAACGTCGGATTTCAGATACTATCAGATATCGATGGCTGCATGTCAGCTGCTGTCAAAAGCTGACATTTGTTGCATGTCAGCTCTCAGATACTGTCATACTAAATGCTGCAATTCTGAAGCTCTCAAATACTGACTGCTGCATGACAGTTGTGAGTTAGACAAATAAATTGAAATCTGCGGCAAAAATGGCGGCAAAAATGCTGATTCTGAATAGTGATTATTTGCTTGGAGAATAAACGGTAAAGGTAAAGGACCCCTGACACCTGAGTCCAGTTGTGAACGACTCTGGGGTTGCGGTGCTCATCTTGCTTTACTGGCTGAGGGAGCCGACGTTTGTCTGCAGTTTTTCCAGGTCATGTGGCCAGCATGACTAAGCCACTTATGGCGAAACCATAGCAGTACACGGAATGCCATTTACCTTCCCTCTGGAGCGATACCTACTTGCACTTTGACGTGTTTTCGAACTGCTAGGTTGGCAGGATCTGGGACCGAAAACGGGGATTCTAACCGCCATCACGGGGATTCGAACCGCCGACCTTCTGATCGGCAAGCCCAAGGCTCAGTGGTTTACACCACAGCGCCACCTGTGTCTGTTGGAGAATATAGGACATCAAAACTGACAAGGGAGAATTTTGGGGCACAATTATTTCTGTGCTAGAATTAACCATGACCATGTATTAGGTGCAATTTTCTTGATAAGCCCCTAGGTGGAGATATTTAACCAAGTCCACATTCCAAAAGCATAGACTTTGACAGATTTATTGATAACTGCAGCAGGGCCCTTTCTGCTGGGATCAGAATGAGGCCAGGATCTCTTCCACTTAGATAATTAGCACCATGGAGTCACAGGTGTCAAGTGGCCCACAATTCAATACAACCACTGCACCTGATGGTCACAGTAGGAACTGCCCTTCCCCTGCGCAGACTGGGGCTGAGCTACTACGGAGGCAGCAAAACAAGCCTTAGAGTCAACTATTTACCCCAGGAAGAGTTCAGGTACCTTTTCGGGAGCATTGGTGAAACAGAGTCCTGCAAGCTCGTGAGAGAGAAAATTACAGCTTTAAAGGTTGTAGGTACAGCTTCTTGTGAATGTGTGAACCTGGCAAGAATCTTCCTGAACATTAAAAAAAACCAAAAAACCTTTTAATTGTTTATAATTTCCAGTGCTGCACTTTTCTGGCCTGTTTGCTCTAGGTATCTTGTGAAGGTTTACAAATAATGTACGCAATAAAACAAATATCCTGAATTACCTTGATGGTTATTTGAGATCCTAACTTGGCTAGAGTTGAAGGAGGACCTGCATGGGCAGCAGGGACAAGGCTTTGCTCTTTGGAGATCTTTCCAAGGATCATGTTTTATGGGTTTAATATCCATTAGCTAGGCTTGTCCTTAAGTCGTGTCTGGAATGAAGTACTGACGACACCTGCTCAGCGCTTCTAAATTAAAATGGCTACTTGGGCTTGCACCATTAAAAAAAAGAGAGGTAGGACTTTGCCCTCAGGAAGGCTCTTCAGTACCAGCAGAGCTCCCATTGAGCCTTCCTTGAAGACCGGCTCCCTGCCTTGCTGGCCTTTCCCCACCTAGCCTGGGAGGGTGGGGCCTGGATTGACTCCAGCTGCAAAAGCTGAGGCTGCTGAACAGACTCTTGGGCTGGGGTGTTGTTTGGGGGAGGTTTTTTTGTGGGGGGGCATTGTTGCTGTTGGTTTTTTTGTATCTTTATTTTAGCTCTTGTTATTTATGTGGAAATTGTTCACTTTGGTTGTGTAATTATGCATGCATGTATGTATGTATGTGATGGAATTCAGGTTTGCCTGGAGCAGCCATAAATTCAACTTCCTTCTCAAGGAAGAGCAAGTTGGTCAAAATCCATAAAGCCTATAGGTTTGTCTGGCAGGGAGGTGGCAGGGTGGGTATCAACCGACTGGCCACAGATCTGAAACAATAACAATAACAGTAACAACCCTCCCTATTCTCTGTTGTCATAAACACCAGCAAATAGCTTAGCCAACTAAGAGAGAACATCTCTGAATTAAGGACCCGAATTGTAAGAGTAGCCATGTCATACCTCAGCAGCCCCTTCGCTTTGGTAAGCAAGTAAAGGTTGAAAGTGAACATTTAAAACTAGTGAATACTTTATTATAAGAATTCTGCCTTTTTAAGGTTACTATTGTTGTGTCTATGAATCCTATAGATCTGCTTTGATCCTGTAAGGCACAGGCATATGGCTCTATACATGGGGTACTGTATCTCTAAATTGCTGTCATATTAACTACAAAAAAGTAGGATCTGGTTTGAATGGCCGAAGTTTTTCACCCTATTGCATCTTCCCAAAGTGACAGAAAAGCTCGCGCCCACCTGATCTTTGGGGTAATTTGGCTGGGTAATTGTATACTTTCCCGTTAAATGTATTGATTCTAAAATGTTAATCAGACAATTTGGAGGTTTCCTATATCTGGAAATGCAATATTCCATTAAAGTGATTAAATTAAAACAGAATCAACCTGAAATAACTGCATGCAACTTAAAACTGTTGAAATAGACTATCGTAGTCAAATAGAATTATTTCATTCAAACAAGGCTGGCAGTGGCACTCGGGAGGAAAGGCGCCGTTTCCTTGTCCAAAGGTGCTTGTTCAGAGAGTTAAAAGCACAAAACTATCAGTTATGGAGATCCTAGCAGAGCGCTCAGCATCCCAGTGCTGGAGGGGGGCTGGAGCTGTGTTTTTCCAGTGCAGAAAGAAAGAAGACAGGGGGGCACGAAGGAAAGGAGTTCCAAGTTGCCTGGTCAATGCTTTTAAATACAATTTCAAACAGGAATGGACTCCCTCTGGACTCTCCTTCCTTGGAGGTTTTTAAGCAGAGGTTGGATGGCTGTCTGTCATGGATGCTTTAGTTGAGTTCCCTGCATTGCAGGGGGTTGTACTGGATATCCCTTGGGGTCCTTTCCAACTCTACAATTCTATGACTCTATATAAAGTGGTCAGAACACTTTATATACATTGCAACAGCTCTGTGAAATGGAGAATGCTATCCTCCTGTGGCAGATGGAAATTAAGGCAGACTGAATAGTGGCTTGTCAAGGTCTGACAGTGAACTTACAGCTGGGAAGTGCAGCAGCCAAATCCCATTGATGTTTACTCAGAAGTAAGTACTGCTCTGTTCAGTGGGGCTTACTCACAATTAAATGTGCACAGGAGAGCCATCTTGCATGAACAACATCCTGGCTCATCCACCTAGCTATTGTCTTATGTCAGCTTTCACCTATTTCCATGGGTTTCCTAGCAGTTTCCCATCTAGGAACTGACCAAGCTAAACCCTGTTAATCTGCAGCAATGTAGCAGCATTAAGTGCCCTCGCACCATTCTTTGACTGCGGACCTTTGCCCTTTGGGTGCATCCAGACAAACAGGAGCCCAGTGCAATTGTTTTCTGTTTTCTGTTTTCTGGGTGAGCAATCTGTCCACCCCCTCCTGACATATCTTCAATCACTCCTCAAACAAGGCATGTGCTTAGTGCCTCCCAATCCAACTTACTTCCCTCTTATGTTTGACCGTCCCCCCATGCTTCAAGCAGCCCGCCTCAGACAAGCTCCTTGCAAATTAGGACAATTAAGTCCATCATCCTTAAAAAAGAAATCTCAATCCATTTTGCTAAACTTGCACATCTGCTTGAGGAGTAAGAGAGGTGGATTTGCAATATCAGGAGAGCCAGCCAGTCAATGCTGTGCTCAGTTAGTTTCTGTCTGGAGCTAGCAGAAAGAGTGTCTTCTAAGGGCACTTGCACAGCAACTTGACCACCTTGCTGCAGTTAAAGCTGAAGTTGCATGCGGTTACAGTTTCCTGCAGTATTTGCAACAGAAGAGCATGCCTTCAGCATAAGGTTTAATGAGGCTGTTTGTAATGCAAGCTTCAAACCAAAGATGGTCAGAATGGTCATTTGTGTTGTGTTCCCCCAGATCTCTGGGGATCCACCAGGAGTTCTTCAAGGAGACCAACAGTGGTGAACAAATATCCTTGGAAGTCTGTGATCCTCCTGATCAGACACCTGAACTTTCCCTGCAAAGTGTAGCTGCTAGGAGTTGAGTTGGCATCTTGGGAGATAATGGAGGAGGAGGAAAGTCAAGTGCGCATCCTGACCTGGAGCATTTCCCAGAATTCTTTGCAACACACACACACACTTCCTAGGATTCCCAGGTAGACAGGTCAATGTGGAAAAAGATGTTCCCTCAAAGAAAATCGCTGCTGCAAACTACAGAAGGTTTCAAATGCTTTTCTAGAGAGACAGAATACACATCATTGCCAAGTGTAATTTTCACCTCCCCTATACTGTTTGCTCACCTGAATCACACTCTGTCTCCATCACTCCTAAACCTCTGGCAGCAGAGGGAAAGAAGGCAGCTGTGCTTAAAGCCCAGCCAGGAAGCGCCCTTCCTCCTCTCTGCAGGATCGCATCCGCATTACAAGGAAAACCTCGCTTCCTTAGCAAGGAAGGCTCTGGGGCCAGCAGGAAGCTGATGAGGTGCTAATGTGCAGAGACTGTTGAGTGTCTTTTCTGCATTTGCTATAAAATTAGAAGTGAGAAGAGCAGCCCTTGGAGTGAACCTAAGTGGGGGCTCGGCTGGGTAAATACATGTTGGGTGACACTGCAGTGTCAAGAGTGGTGGTCTATCACTCTAATAATTAGATCTTCACTTATTTGGAGCATAGTGAAGCTTACAATCTAAATGTAGACTGTGGGAGAGACAGCAGAGGCACAGATGCTCGGATCCAGCCAAAGAGATCTGCATATGTAAGCAAGCTTTATGCCATGCATGTAACACTCCTGGATCAGGAAGCGCATGTGTAAATTGGATGGGCACCTCTGAAATCTCACCACTGCTTTTCCAATGCAAAGTGAGGGTGCAGGGAAGAGGCGGCAGAAGGGGAATTCGCTCAGTACTTTTTTTGGCCTGTTGCAATGAGAGGCTCAAAAAATATGGCATGTATAGAGAAAATAATACTCAGAATGGAACATGCCCTTATTTATTTTAGATATCCCAAAGCAGTTCAGTTTCCCTTCTCCACTGGAAAAAAACCCCTCCACCACTGCCCAGCTCCTGTGCCTTTGATACAATATGTCTCAGAAAGCCTCACCATTTGATCAAGCTGCTGTTAAAAACATAGTAGCAAGCTTGGCTTGTTTTTCTAGTTAATTGGCAACCACTAAACCCAGTATAGATCAAATTATTGATAATCTGCAAGCTCACTGGGTGACCTCTCTCTCTCTCTCTCTCTCTCTCTCTCTCTCTCTCTCTCCCTCCCCTGCCTGACAGGGTGGTTGTGAGGATAAATGGCGAGCGTGGAGAGGTACATGCATGTTGCCATGAACTTCTTGGAGGAAGCTAGGATAAAAATGTGGTTTATTGTTGGATTTGAAACTTATGCACACACACACATACACACATGCAGAAATGTCCACAGGTTATTTTGAAAAAAGGGAAATAATAATATTTAACAACACCAATGACTATAGTTGATTGAGGGTAAAGATGTCACACTTTCTACTTGAAATTGCTACTTTGATTCTTATGTAGTTACTATCTCATAGCAGGTTTTCCCCAGCAGGAGATCTGGCCCTTCCTGACCTTTTGGGCATGTGATTCACTTACATCTTTCTGCCTGGGAAGGCAAAAGAAGAATATAAATGCACTTGTCTCCTTTTGAATGTTTGCTTTGTTTAATTGTACACACATCCCATCCAAGATGCTTTCTTTCTCCAAGAAAGAATCTCTTTAAATGCAAAGAATTTTTATTTGGGGGAACCCCTTACTGCTGAGATAGGAGCTGTTTGCTCATGTGAATAGGAAGTCAATGGTCAAGATGTGTCATCCTTTTGCTTTAAAATAGCGGCTTGCTTTTTTTGGATCTTCTTGGATACGGCTCCATCTCTGTGGCCTTTGAGATTCATTTGCAGGTAAACACATGTGACAGGCTCTAAACCAAGAACCAACCAAGGTTGTCACAGCTGTGCCACATAATGATGCATCCAAGTGCCTATTCTGTTGAGGAATGTTTGCCATCACTGATGGCTATGGGCAGCAAATACTTTTCTGCAGCTTCACCCAAGTAAAGAAGACTTGGCAGTATATTTTGCACATACTGGTTACACAGCAGAGGCTTGTAGCTTTTTGTGCTAATGTTTTCTGGCATATTCATTTCAGAGAGTGAGAGAGTGGGGGAGGGGAAGAGAGACTGATTTTCAGCCCAAATTGGCTCCCAAACAGCTCACAACAATTAAAATCCATTACAAAACCTACAAGGATATTTACTTAAGGCTGTGATCCTAACCCCAGGTACCTGGGAGTAAGCTTCACTGAATTAAATAAGACTTACTAATGAATAGATATGGCTAGGATAGAACAGGAAGAGCAGTAACAATGAATTGGTAAATTAAAAGAATAACCAATATATAAACAACACTAGGTTGGAAAGGAGTAAGTGAGCGGTAAATAATAAAATAGGTCTCATGTCTTCAAAGTATTTCCAATGGGGTGGAGAATAAAGGGGACTAGTTGTTTCAAAAACTGTAATTTGGCAACTCTCAGCTGGATTCAATTGACATCCAGCTGTCACCTGGACATCAAACTCCCAATTCACTCTTCTCACCAGATGGCTACCAACAAAATAGGCTTCTCTCACCCTGCACACACCATTAAAGGCACGAAGCCATGCATACTCTCACTTGCTCTTGTTCTACCTCTGTAGTGAGATTCCTAATGGTCACTCTTTGGTGGTGACGAGCAGAGGAAACCACTGTCTTTGGCAGACATGGGGGAAAGTCCCAAGAATGCTGAATGTTGTATGGGGTAGACCTTCCCTAGGCCAAGACAGAACCAACTCCTGGCTCTGTTATTCTCAACAGCAGCAAAAATGGAGGCACTGGAGTAGCTATGTTTTGATCAACTACCAATGACGTGATGAGGGTGTCCAAGGAGCTCTTCCCAGGTCGAGGCAGATGGATGCTCATCTTCTCCAGTAGCAGCGCCAACTGACAATAGTGGTCATTCCAAAAAGTGCTACAAAGTGAGCTGGCCCCAGTTGCATGTAGAACAGAGCTAAGTCCCAGGTGTGGTGGTGATGTGGCCACTCGGACTAAGAGATGGTGCAGGCAGATAGGGATGAAGTAAAGGAGGTGGAAGACATTTGAACCATTACAAGGATGTTGGAAATGTTGGAATGCAACTCAATTTGAATATTGAACAGTTCAATATTCACAGTTAGTAAATCAAGAAATTGAATGGAAGATAAGAAGGATGAGACAAATAAATTTTGAATCTGCAAATAAATGTGGGAAATTACTAGCCTGGCAATTAAAGAAGAGACAAAAACAAAGTACTATTACAAACATTGTTACAGAAGGAAAATCTGTAGAGAACCCTGCGGACATTAGAAAATGCTTTTATAAATATTATAAACAACTGTATAAAAAGGATAAAGAAGACATGGGAAAAATCGAGCAATTTATAAAGATTAATAGTTTGCAACAGATTCTGGAGGATAAAAAGATCCTACTAAAAGGTCTAATTACAAACTAGGAAGTGGAACAGGCAATAAACTCAATGCAACTTGGCAAGACACCAGGACCTGATGGTCTATCAGCGAAATATTATAAGACACTGAAAGACTGGCTTATCCAACCTCTGGTAGAAGTATCTAATTCGATTCTGCGAGTGGGCAAAGCACCTGAAACCTGGAAGGAAGCTTATATTACTCTGATTCCTAAACAGGGTCAGGATAGATCCAATGTTAAAACAGACCAATCTCCCTACTCAATGTGGATTACATTTTTTTTGCAAATATACTGGCCAACAGGCTAAAGAAGGTTTTATCTGAGTATATCCATAAAGACCAGGCAGGATTTCGTCCTGGAAGACATATGGAAGACAACATTAGAAATGTGGTGGATATTTTGGAAAAGTTAGAAGCAAGAAAGAGTTGTGAAGCAATGTTAATGTTTATTGATGCAGAGAAAGCCTTTGACAATGTATCTTGGAGTTTTATGTTACATAATTTAGAGAGTATGGGGATAGGCCATGATTTTTTAAATGGTATTATAGCAATCTATCTAGAACAAAAAGCCAAAATTATTGTAAATAATGTGGTTTCAGAGGAAATTAGAATTGAGAAGGGAACCAGGCAAGGGTGCCCACTTTCCCCTCTGCTGTTTATTTCAGTCCTGGAGGTCTTGCTAAGTAAGATTAGAAAGGATGAACAAGTCAAAGGTATCACAGTAGGTTCAAAACAATACAAATTAAAAGCCTTTGCTGATGATCTAGTTTTGACATTACAAGATCCAGACTCCAGTGCAGTCAAAGCACTGGAGCTGATACAAGAGTTTGGTCAGGTAGCAGGATTTAAATTTAACAAGAGCAAGACCAAAGTAATTGAGAAAAATCTGAATAACGAAGAAAGAACACTATTACAAGAAAAAACGGGCCTAGATTTTGTGAAAAAAGTTAAATATTTGGGGGTGAACCTGTCTGGGAAAAATTTGAATCTATATAAAGATAATTATGAGAAATTATGGAATGAAATTAAAAGAGACTTGGGGATATGGTCAAACTTAAAAATGTCATTAATGGGCCGGATTTCTGTGAGTAAGATGAATGTGCTGCCAAAGATGCTTTTTTTGTTTCAAGCCCTCCCAATTATAGATAATGTCAAATGTTTTAAAGAATGGCAGAAAGCATTCTCCAGATTTATCTGGCAGGGGAAGAAACCCAGAATTAAATATAAATTACTTACGGATTCTAAAGAAAGAGGGGGATTTTCCCTGCCAGATTAAAAAATTTATTTTGAACCTGCTGCACTTTGCTGGATTAAAGAATGGATGCAATTAGAAGATACAGATCTATTAGATTTGGAGGGATTTGACAATGTGTTTGGCTGGCATGCATATTTATGGTATGACAAGGTAAAAGCCCATAAAGCATTTAAAAACCATGTAATTAGGAAATCGTTGTATAATGTTTGGATAAAATACAAAGATCTCTTAGAAAGAAAGATGCCCAGATGGCTTTCACCAATGGAGGCAAAGGCCCAGAAAAAATTAAATATGGATACCAAACGGTTGAGATATTATGATTTATTAATGGAAGAAGAAGAAGGTTAGAAATTAAAACCATTTGATGAAGTTAAAGATAAGTTAAACTGGTTACATTATCACCAGATTAATGAATTGTATAAATTGGATAAGAAAAATGGTTTTGCTTTTGAAAAATCTAAGTTGGAGACGGAGTTGTTGGATACTAAAGGTAAAAAATTTATCCAAAATGTATAAGTTATTGTTGGAGTGGCATGCAAAAGATGAACAAGCTAAATCTGTGATGATAGATTGGGCAAGAGATGTAGGACATAATATAATGTTTGAGGATTGGGAAAGACTGGCAGAAAGGGGTCAGGTTCACCGCATGTACTTTGTTAAAGGAAAATACAATGAAAATGATGTACAGATGGTATTTGACTCCTGTAAAATTAGCAAAGATTTATCATAACTGTGACAATCTATGTTGGAAATGTAAAGAAAAGGAAGGAACCTTTTATCATATGTGGTGGACCTGTCCCAAGGTGAAAGACTTCTGGGAAAAGATTTATAATGAATTTAAAAAAATGATGAAATATACATTTATAAATAAACCAGAAGCCTTTCTTCTTGGAATAACAGGTTTGGAATTTCCCAAGAAAGATGTTAAATTATTTTTGTATGCCACAACTGCTGCGTGTATTTTATTAGCTAAAAAGTGGAAAACCCAAGAATTACCAACGATAGAAGAATGGCAGATGAAGATGATGGATTTTTCGGAGCTAGCCAACCTAACCGGAAGAGTCCGTGACCAGAAGGAGGAGGAGTATCAGGAAGAGTGGATTAAATTTAATGATTACTTAGTTTAATATGTTAAGTTAAATTAACTGAAAACAGCTTGCAGATACTTAATTGGCTCAGGATTTTATTTACGTTAAGTGTCGAATTAATATGTTTAATTTCATAATGTGAAGATCTAAGGATGTTAATGTTTAAGTTAAATTTTATAAGAACTGTGATTTCGAAAACCGTTAAAAGGATATGCAATGAAATTCAACCAAGGGGAAGCGAGGAAGTCACTTAACAATGTTAACAAGTGTAATTTTCAATAAATCTATGATTTATGTTTGTTTGTCTTATGCGTTTGTTTGTTTATAATGTTGTGAAAACCAATAAAAAAAAATTGGAAAGGAAAAGGAATGCAACTCAATTTGCATTGAAGCAGATATGTCTGTGTCAGAAAGAGGAGATAAAGAAACACCCAACTTCTCTAGACCTGTGCTAATGTTCTAAAATCCTTTAACCTGTGCTAAAATTCTTTAACCTGTGTCGACGCGGGTGGCGCTGTGGGTAAAACCTCAGCGCCTAGGACTTGCCGATTGCATGGTCGGCGGTTCGAATCCCTGTGGTGGGGTGCGCTCCTGTCGTTCGGTCCCAGCGCCTGCCAACCTAGCAGTTCAAAAGCACCCCGGGTGCAAGTAGATAAATAGGGACCACTTACCAGCGAGAAGGTAAACAGCGTTCTGTGTGCTGCGCTGGCTTGCCAGATGCAGCTTGTCACGCTGGCCACGTGACCCGGAAGTGTCTGCGGACAGCGCTGGCTCCCGGCCTATAGAGTGAGATGAGCGCACAACCCTAGAGTCTGGCAAGACTGGCCCGTACGGGCAGGGGTACCTTTACCTTTACCTTTAATGTTGCCTCCAGTGTTAGACTGTACCAGTGTTAGGGATGCTGGCCCTACTTTCCTGCTTCTTCATCCTTACCTTGGGAGAGGAAATATATTTGTGTGTGTGTCTCCAACAGAAATGAAAGAGCAATCATGGCTCTTTGCATCTCCACTTTAGGTTGACACAACTAGAACTAGGATCTTTCCTATCAAGCATATATTTCCTTTAATAAACATAGCTTTGTTATTTTCCAAACTCAGAGTCTCTGTGAGATTACACGCAGGGTAATGAGTGATTTGGTATTCAGTTAGGCTTTCAAGTTGCATGTTAACTCCAGACACCCATCAAGTAGTTTGGCAGAAGCAAGAAGGTGGAGATGAGAAGAAACAAGAGAAAGGAGCCATTGATGGGCAATTTCTTCCCTGCAAAACACACACACACACACACACACACACACACACACACACACACACACACACGATAGTGGGGATGACAGTGTTTAGGGTGTCGGAGAACTTCAACCTGTAGATCCTGTTGTATTTCCCTGCCCTTTCTTCATTTAAGTTAATGGAGAAGTATTTGCAAGAGGATACAGTCAGGAAAAGGGGGACACTCCTGCAGCCACTATGAATTTGTGACCATAACTAATGACAGCCTGAGTGCTGCTGGCTTTAACTGTGAAAGGGCAGATGGTCTCCAGTTTATCTTGGCTGCTTTTACAAACTGTTAGCAGAACATGTGGCAGAGCCAGGGACTGCCCTGGCATAGCAGCAAATGACCCTGTCTACTTTTCCATTGCTGGTCGTTAATCCTGGATACAGTTTGTGTGTAAAAATTCAAGAAAGGCTTAAAGGGGGTAACTACTTTAGAAAGCCATCTGGATATAAGAATGCCCATCTTTGATTAGCATATCCCGTCTGGGTCAGTGTTCTGCCTCCAGCAATGGCCAGCTGGATACCCCTGGGAAGCTTCATAAGTGGGACATGAAGAAGATGGCCACAGCTCCTCCCCTCCCCTCTTCTGCCAATCAGTTATGAACATGGAGGCTCCAGTTAGCTACTTATTGGCTGGTGGCCATTGACAAACCATGAAGTTGTACAACCCTCTTTTTCTTTGAAGGCATTTGAGCTGATGACCAGGGACTGGTCCACATCATGAGGTAGCATGTTCCATCCAGTTCATTTTATGAAGAACTAAGAGCAGACCCATACTTCGTTTTAGATATAAAGTCACTTCTCTGCCCTTGAAGGGCATAAGAAATTTCAATGTTAGATGTTGTTGGACTGCATCTCCCATCACCCCTGGCCATTGGCTGGGCGTGGGGATGAGAGTCAGAGGACCACAACTTCTGGAGAGCACCGGGTTGGAGAAGGTTGGCTTATGCTAATAGGCAAGGTATGTGGAGCTGCAGTGAGAGTTAATTGTAATTGCAGCTGGAAAAGTCCTATGTATACCTGGGAGTAATCCCCATTGAAATCTGCAGGACTTATTTATCATCAGACTGCACTTCCTGGTGGACTAAGAGGTGGACGAAAGTGCAAAATGAAATGCATGTTCCACCAATTTCAGTGGGCCTTAGGAATGAGTTATATAGTTAGGAGAAAGAAGTTGTAAAGCGATCCCTGAACTGCACCACTTAACCTGACATGCTGTTATTCTATCTTCATAAAGCTGAATGTAACTTAGGCAACAATAAGTGTGAATAGGGGAAACCTTTCTGTCAAGGACCACATTCCCTTGGGGATAATCTTTTGGGGGCTCTGTACAAGTTGCAGTTGATGTTGAAACCAGTTGGTGGTGGAGCCAGAGTCAATTGCGTGGCAAGTCACCTCCCCCAATGAAATGAAGACACGGACACAATGATATAAGGTTAATGGGCGTAAATGGCCACAACTTTATTGATTACGAAAATTGAAGGTATTGGCCTTAGGCATTGGCTCCTATCGACTACCCGGCATGGTGACCAGGAAGGGTTGAACAAGAACCGCGGGAGTCCTGTTGAAGTACGCCAACTAGGATCCCACGGGTGTCACCGCTCGGGGGCGTGCCGGGGGCCCAACCTCGCAAGGCTTCGGACAAGGCCACGCCCCCCGGAGTCCTCTACCGGACTACCCATTCACATTGGGGGAAGGTGATGGCGCTTCCTTCCCCCCCTCCATTTGTCTAACAATTGCCCCATGCCAATGCCTAACCGCCAATGCCGAGAAAGTTGTGACGATTGCTACGAGGTAGGCGAAAAAACCAAAAGGCAGGAAATTGCGCCAACTTGGAAAAATTCCTACCAGGCCCCTTGCGGCGACCAACCGGAGTCCATAGCAAGGCCAAGACTAGCTAATCTAAGGGTGGGTGGGGTGGGAAAACCGCTCAACAGCTGGGGCAAGGGGAAAAGAGGGCGGTCCCCGGGCGTGCCTGGCCCTAAATAGCCTGGGCCACGCCTCCCCCGCCCGCCGATTGGCGGGCTGGGTGGCAGACACGCCCGGGGATTCCCCCAAGTCTCGCGGGGGCAAGGGAAGCCCCCGCGGAAGTGGGAGGAGGATCCTGCCCGCAACACCCTCTCCGCTGCAGGGGCGGAAAGGGCTTTGTGGGCACACGCGCTAAACCCTGTCTGTGGTGCCTACCCCTTCCCCCAAAGAATGAGACAAGAGACCAGAGTATGGGTTCAAATTGGCCACAACTTTATTGAGCTTCAGAAGTGGGAAACTTGGCACAGGACTTGGCAGGTAACCCTCTCAGCCCGTCTGGCTGAGGATATGCAGGCTGATGAGATGCAGTGAAAGGGGACTGTAAAGCACAAACTTACACAGCATGCCCTTCCACTAACCTCGTCCTGGGAGTTTGACCTACATGCCACCGCTCTAGGGCCAGGGACCCCTGGTTTTTGCCCTTTAACAGGCCCTGCAAATGCTGCCGCTTGGAAAGGGAGCATGAATGCATCCCCCTCAACTTGATGATAGACTAAAGGATACCTTGCCAAGGCCTAAAACTGCCAAAGTTGTGACGAAATGCCACGGGAAGGCGAAACCTGGCAATGCAGGGAAAATTCCTTCCCGATTCTGAATACAGCAACCATCTTACGACCGCAGCAGCGCCTGCTGACCTGGAATGCAAAATATTACTCTGTAAAGAAAAAAATTTCATTAACTTGATGGCCGCTGACCAAGGATGAAATTATTTGGAGGCAAGAAATTATTAATTTTCAGGGAGGGAGGGTGGGTGATCCTGGAAGGAAGAAAATCAAGTGAGGCTTGGCCACCCCCGGCCGGCCATCCATTGTCCTCCCTGGCTGAGGGCAGGTCAAAGGCCAAGCCAAGCAGGTGAGAGGCACCCATCCAGGTAAGCCCCCGCTCGGTGCCGCAAACCCCGCCCACCTGTAGGGAAGGGAGGGCGTAAAATGTGGGTGAGGCTACGCTTCTTCTTTCTTTCTGAAATGCTCCCTCTTTCTCTTTTCCCACTTGCTAGAGGTCCGAACTGATCACTTGCAGAGCAGCTTCTCCCACAGTTTATATTGCTCCCCCGTTCCAGTTTTCCCTCCGTTCTGCCCTCCTCCTCTCCCTGTGGACTCACATGAAATTAGGCTAAGGATGTATAGGGACACAGCCACAGTCTTTGAGATTGCAGGAGATACATTGCTGATTTTCATCCAAAATGGCTATATTTCTGGAATTTTTCAACTTCTTCCTGTTTGTCTTCAAATTATTTCTAATATGAATAAGCCAAAGCTGTTATTACTCTATCGGGTTTACAAGACTACAGTTGAAAATGAAAGCAAGAGGATGAAAAGTTTCTATACTTGAAAAGTAGCTATAAATGAGAGAGGAAGGAAGGTGAACGAAATGAGATGTTGTTGTGATTAGCTCTTAGCATGGATTAGAAGGACAAAACATCTCTCATACCACACAAGGATGTGGCACTTTAACATTCAAAATGCTCAGTGAGATAACACAGTCCCGAGATGAGTGTGTTAACTTTACATTTTTAATACCAAATCTTTTGTTCCGGACCTTGCACCAGCCTTCTGCGTTTCTTGTTTACCTAACTAAATGTGTGAGATGAGAGCATCAGACATGTGGAAGTCATGTGGGATACAGTAAACAGCCAACAGATGGATGCTATTTATTTTGTTTTGGAGGCTTTTCATAATTTTTCATAAGTTCCAATGGTTGTTTTGCTTACGGGCTAACTCAGAGACAATTTACACGCACACACCCTCTGTGCTTATTTCCGAAATTCTAGTATGTGCCAGGCATCTGCTATTGGAAGCAAACTGGATGCACTGTACTGGCACAGAGGTTTCCAAACAGTGTATGAAACACCCTCGGGTGCCTTATAAACTTGGCCAGGCACCTGAGAAAAATGGTAATAGTGAACTAGTTCCCTTGAAAGACCGATTGCTTACCACAACTGATCTTCTCCTGCACTGCACACATAAATGGCAGTGTTGGGTGTGTTCGGGTACAATCTCAGTTTGTGAATGGTGAGGATGAGGACCAAAGCAGATGTGATGTGGAAGATCTGTGCAGAGGCACTTTGGGAAAGGACGGAATGCTTGGGGAGATATTTATTTAATCCTCCCCCATGTTACTTTTCAGATTTAAACTCCCCTCCAAAGCTGCTATCAGCTGCTCTTCCATGATGGGTACAGCTTCAGATTGTGTACTGTATGTGGTTTCAAATGAAGGCACAATGTGAGGGAAAGACTCAAAATTCCTCCCTCCCTGCTGTTACAGCTCTGATCCCACAGGTGATTAGATGGATAGGGAAAGATCCGGGGAGACTGGGATTTCTTATGTCATGTCAGACTTGGCCATGAAGCCAAACAGTGCTGGCTTGTGAACTATAGATTCCTCTTCAGTGTGTGTGTGTGTGTGTGTGTGTGTGTAAAAATTGCTGCAATGGCCTACTAATATTGAAAGCTACCATTCTATTGGTTTCTGCAGATGTAACTTGGAAAGACAATTCAGCACAATTTATTCTTCTTCCTAGTGACCCCAGCTTCCCCTGCCTTACCTGTATTTAACTAAACTGAATTAAATCACAACATTTATAACCTACCCTTCACTAAATGATTCCAGGTCTGAGTACATACTTAAATAAAACAATACAGCATTGATCTAAACTGCATAACATCATTAAACATGCATAATAGTAGTAAAACAACTAAAGCAACATTCTGCAGAAGGAGGTGGTTGTCTTCAAAATATATGCCCAGACTGCTTCACCCATCCCCAAAGGCCTGGGCAAAGAGATGGATCTTTCCCTACCATTGAAAAGTATATAATGTTGGTGCACCTTGTATAATGCACCTTAGAGGGAAAGGCATTTCACAATCTGGGGGGGCACCACCATCAAGGCCTTCTCAAACACCATCACCCCACCCCATGCTTAACTTGGGGGTGGGATTACAAGTACGGTTCCCCTGCCAATCATAAAACCTGGTTGATATGGTAGAAGGCACTCTTTCAGGTATTTGGAAACAAGACACTGAAAGCTCTTTGTGTCAACCCTAAGCAAATTAAATTGTGCTTGAAAGCAAATTGGCAAACTCATGCAGATCTTTTAGAACCAGTGCTGTCTGGTCAACAGTGCACACCAGTGTTTAGGGTGCTGCACACTGCAACAGGTGCAACATCTGGACTGTCTCAAAGGGTTGCTCTGTGAAAAGCACATTCCAATATTCCAATATGACCAGAGCATGAGTAACTGTGGCCAGAATTTATTTATGCAGGTGAACCAGCTGTTGCTGCATATAGGCATGCCTCACAACTGGAGATACATGGATTTGAAGCAACAAAGATAGGTCCTGAAGCCAAGCTATCTACCTGCTCTTTCAAGTGGAGGGCAACCCATTCAGACCAGGTTATCTTCCCATTCCTTGCACCTGGGAACCAACAATACACAGCAGTACCTCCATTGTGTCTGGATCCAACATCCAGCCCCTTACAGCCTTAGGCAATGCTCCAGTGCCTGAATCACCACTCCACATGCAGATGCAGTAGAGAGAAAGAGCAGGGTTTCATCAGCGTATTTATGGCACCTCATTCCAAAACCCCTGATGATGTCGTCATCCAGTAGCTTCAGGCAAATGTTAAGCAGCCGAGGAGGGATATCCTGCATGTCACTTCCCATTGCTAAAATCCCTCTATTGCTACTCTCTATAAATGGCCTTGGAAGAAGGAACAGAACCAGTGCTTTTTTTTTCTTAAAAAAATGTTTAGGGGTACTCACATTTTGACTCAAGAAAATCACCATTTTATAGTTCAAATCGGGGGGGGGGGGGAATACAGTAAATGGACAAAAGTACAAAGATTCACAAAATGTTTAGGGGTATGCATACCCCTGCATGCCCCCAGGAAAAAAAAGCACTGAGTAGAACCATTGGGTGCCTGCCACCGACAGTCCATGGAAGAACTGCAGGAGAGAGAGCCCCGTGTGCCAAGGTGAGCATAGAATGGAGTTTGGCAGCCACTTCAACATCAGATATTCTGGCACTCCCTTCCTGAAGCAATGTTCATAATCATTTATGGATTGCTCCTGTTTTGGAAGATTTGTTCATCTATAAGTAGAACATGTATTAATCAATGATTGATGAATAATATGAATATGAATAAAGCTTGCCAATATTTTCTCATAAGAAATAAAATATTGAAAAATGAAATCCCAGTGCTAACATTTCGCAGGAGGGATGAGTGACAGCACCACCAGCTCACCATGGAACAGAGCCTGGGGTGTTAGTGAGAAGAACGGGGCAGGTCTGGCAGATTTTAGGGTGGTAGCCTCACAACAGGGTTATAATTTCCTTTTCTGTGGGGCCTCAAATATATTTATTACACTTGTCTTCACGTCCTTATCTCTATATGGCACCCAGATAATTTTTTTATCTTCTATTCTCTACTCAGTCTCAGATAATCCCCCCCCCCCAAGTGATGGCTGAACTCTTAGCTGATAAATACCTGCGAATTTCACATCTGGTGGCCAAATTTGCTCTGGCAGCTAAGAAGCTTTGCTCCAGCTATGTTAATGAATTGTGATTTCAAAATTTTATGCTGTGTAATTTTAAAGATATGTTGTGTGATTTAGATGAATGTCTTAATATTTGCCCTCTGTTGTTCACAGCCTTTGTCTATATACAATAAATTGAATTGATTATGTTAGTGTCCCCCTCTCAGGCAATCTTTCCTGTAGAAAGAAAAAAGGAAAAAATTCAGAGACTGGAAGAATGTAATGTAGAAAGCAGGTGTGTAAATTTAAGGAATAAGTGTGAAGGCTGGTAATGGGCCTTGTTTGTGTAAAATAACTCACCCCTTTAGGTTTTGCTGAATTTCCCTTGGAAATCCTGAGAAGGATATTACACTCTTGAAACCATGAAGCCACCCCCTAGAAATGGTAAGTCTACCCTTTTGGCTCACTCAAGGGTACTGTATCAGTAAGAAGCCATGGAGATGTAACATTCATACTGCTCCCAAAACTATGAAATTAAAACTTGACCTAAGCCCCATTAAAATCAGTCGTCTTGGGGGGCCACTAGGGGTGCATCGGAAGATGGCTGACAATAACATCTCTCCGACCCACACGAGGTAATTAAGAGGCTGTGATGGGAGTAAACAGCCTCCCTGCCCCCCCCAAGCATGTGGGGGGGGACTGCCCTTGCCTGCTGTGCCCTATACCACCCCCGAATTTGTGGGGGTGGGGGCACTAGGCAGAAAGCCCTTGTGCGGATCTCGGCGCTCCTGGACGCTGTATCTGATTCGCGCCTCTAGCTGCAGCAACTTCAAAAGAAACAATTAGGAGGAAGCTAATGCACATATTTCAAGGAAGAAGGGGAAGTAAAGACTGCTAACCGAAGAGATCTCTGAGAAACAAGACGGGTCGGAGGAACAAGAATAAATCATGAGAAGACACACCAAGGCTCGGTATGTCCGGCAACGGGACTGGATGGGGGAGGGGAAAAAACTTTCCTTTCTTTTCTCTATGTGATTAACCAAGAATCCCCCCCCCCAAAAAAGTCACAAGTCAGAAATGCCGTTTAAATGACTTAAGCTGTGGATTTAAGACTGTGTGGAGATACTTTTTTAACCAAAGCATGTTTCAAGAAGATCGTGGAAAGCATAAGAGCTTTGGAATGATGCAGCAAAAAATAGCGTCGCCATTTTGGCAAGTTCTGTCGAAAGACTTATGTCTGGGAGGAGGAACAGATCTGTTTTCATATTGTGGGTGAGCCTCCTCAGAGGGACTAAAGAGCGACAGATTTGCGAGATTAATGATGGAAAGAGTGCTGTTATTTATGAAAGTGATGATATATGGAAACCATCTTGATATGATGATTGGACGAACAGAAAAATTCACACAGGATTATAATTGGTGTTTACCTACTTAAGGAGATTATCAGAAGAGATCATAAAGAAAAAAGAAAAATATACGAACAAGATGAGATGTGGAAACAGCAAGATAAGACTGGATAGAATTATGAACATTATTTGGACAGATTTGTGGATATTAACGCAGCAGCAAGAAGATGATCGGAATCCCCCTTCGGAACTTGAAATATGGGTCCCCCCAACAAAAATTTAAAATTCGGCTTTGTAATTCGAAATTTATGCGATTTGATTTGATTTGATTGGTCGGTTAATAAAAATTATTTTTTTAAAAAAATAATAAAATCAGTCGTCTTGACTAATCACAATTAAGTCCAGTTCCATTGCTTTCAGTGGTACTTAGACAAGAATAAATTTTGTTCCGTTGTGTCCAGTCTGTGCAAATTGCAAAAATGATGGTTTGATCATAATGGTTGCAACTTCCGAAAATATGTTCCGAAAATAAGATGACCCATTAAACGTGAAATTTGCTTTTTTTAAGAAAAAAGACTGAGCTGTAGAGTTCTTCAAATAATTAAGAAATAATTATTGTATTATTGTGACAATTACCATATGATTTCTATTATCAGAAATCTGTCTCTTAATTAGACGGTCACCAAATTTCTTTCTCTCAGTGTAGAAATGGGTATTTTCTAATTGTCTTCTTCTTAACTGGGTTTGTGTCTTAGAAAACAAAAAATTACGCTCCATGAAAAATTGGCCTCCTAAGCATGATGCAAACACTGCCTGCCCATAAAACACAAATCTTGCATTCAGATTTTAGTTATTGTCCCACAGGTAGGATGAGGAGCAAGAGACTGTTTTACATTAATGACAGATATTTGTTTACAATTATTTTCATGGAACTGCTGCTGTTGCCCCAGCTGCTGCTCCTGCAACCAACGCCATCAGTGGCTTCCCAATGCTATTGGCCACTTCTGGCATCTAAACCAGCCATTCAGGGCAGAACCTTGAGGAGCTGGGTTCACTGCAATGTGGGTGAAGATAGAGGGAACATCCTAAATGCAATGGAAATGGTCTGAATACAGATTCAGGACAGAACAGAACATCTCAACATGCAGTGAAGGTGTAGGCCAATGTAACAATGTAAGTTGTTTGACCATGCATTCACTACATTATGACATTATTTTCAGGGAAGGGCCAGGGCACAGGGGAAGAGCGTCTGCCTTGCGTGCAGAAGGTCCCGTCTTCAATCCCCAGCATCTCCAGGTAGGGCTGAGGGATACTCACTGTCTGAAAGGGTTGCTGCCAGTCAGCGTAGACAATACTGAGATAGATGCAACGCTGTGTCTGATTCTGTATGAAGCAATTTCCTGTGTTCCTCTGTACTGAACATCCAGGACAAAAAACTATGGTAGCAGCTGACCATTTGTGCATAAGTACAGAGGAAGAGCCCGGCTGGATCAGGCCCGTGCCCATCTAGCCCAGCATCCTGTTCTCACAATGGCCAATCAGATGCCTGTGGGATGCCCAGGAGCAGGACCTGAGCACAAGAACACTCTTCCCTCCTGTGGCTTCTAGCAGCTGGTATTCAGAAGCATCTTGGCTAGTAGTCCTTGATAGCCTTTACCTCCATGAATTTGTTGAATCCCATTTTGAAGCCATCACTGCTTCCCTTGGAAACAAAGTCCATAGTCTAACAATGTATTGTGTGAAAAGGTACTTTCTTTTATATGTCCTAAATCTTCCAACATTCAGCTTCATTGGATGCAGTGGCAGACCTTGGGGTCTCAAATTTCAGTGGCAACCTGTGCAATGCCAAAATTCGGCGTGTGCACACCCTGCCTCTCACCTTGCATTCTACATCATAGTTGCAGCACCCCCTTCGACACCCCTGAGGCAAACCGGTCACACTCCCCTTCTGTTCCACCAGTCAGAAAATGAGAAATGTTTCCGAGTTACAAGAAACAAATATGGAGTTATAATGGTGAACTCTATGCTGAGTGGGCCAACACTGATATGTGTGAGCTGATCAGTTTGATCAGGCAAATGTTTGGGGAGCCGAGGGGTCCGTGATGACAACGCAAAGGCAGCCCGGCCCCTTGTTGGTTTAAACTATAGGGATTTAAAAACACCACACATGTCCCTGTATTTTGAAGGGGTCGTGTCAGCTCAGGAATGACCCCTTAAATTCTCAGATATAAATTACTGGAACTGCTCAACAGCAGTGTTTTGGAGCAAACCTTTGGAGGTATCAGAGAGAAGGTACAAGGCAATTCTATTGAGGTTACATTTCTCCTTGTATGCTATTTTAATATCATGCTAGAATTTTATCTGCCTTTTCTCTTTCTTTTAAATAAAGAATATTAAAATTAAAAGCATCGTTTTAAAAAAACTTTTCTTAAATCTCAAACTTTTAATAATCTGTTTACTGAGCTTGATGTTAAAGCAGCTGAGACTCTGTTGTGGTCAGGCCCAAGAGCTTTGAAGCATTTGTAAAGATATTCATGGACTCCACTAGCCTTTGGTAGCCTTTCTTTAGGGGAAAAGAAAGCTTCCTGGCAAGACATTAGGAGATGAATGCTAATAGATACAACCTCAATTTGCTCATCGAAGCTACTCCACAATCCAGTGTAATCAGTGGTTTCTGTATATTAATCCCCATAGTTTCCTTTTCCTTTCTTCTTCCAAAGTTCAGGACAAGCTCAAGGTTTGCCTATCAGCATGTAATTTCCACCCACTCTGTGATGTTCTAGCTTTTTAAAAGAGAGAGCTAAACCTCCCCCCACAAGTGTTTATTGGGACCTAACAGCAATGTAAAGCTATAACAGGATTAATCAGTCCCTAGGTACCATTTACAGGAAAGCCATTATGGATTCTTACACTTTGCAAAAGAGACTCCCTGGAACAGTCACACTACACTGTAGATGTGGATCTCAGATTCACTATATGGAGCTGCTGGAAAGAAAACAGAGATTAACACCTCTGAGGATCCCTGGGGACTCTGAAAGATTGCACTTCCTCAACCAAAAAAGGGGGCTTGGCTTGAAATTTCCTGCTGCAATTGCTTTGTTTCTCACACCTGCCAGAGATCCATTTTCTCGATTGAGAAAATTCAGGGCGTTTTCTTTTCTTTTCTTCTTAAACTTCCACATGCATTTAAAGAAAAGGATATGAGTGGTGTCATGAATACAAATGGATCCAACCTTCACTGGATCTACAAAAGGAATTGGATTCCCAGACCATCCTCAGCTACAAATGTTCCAAATTTTCATTGAAGCTGATGCAGGTTTATTTGTTTGAAAACACTTGTACCCTGCTGTAAATAGCACTTTCAGAAAATCCATGTCACAAAAGTACACATTGCATAACTGCAACCACACTATAGTACAGAAGAAACCATAAAAGCAACAGGTCACAAAGAGGCAAAATGCAACCATCTGATGCGGTAAAACCCAGCAACCAAATAGGTCACCCAAAGAAACAAGAGAGCCTTTACGTGGCACCTAAAATATAACAATAAAGTTCTCAAGTGGGTCGCTGTGAGCCACTGGACTTTCACAACCAGAATAGGCAATGTCCCTGGTGGCCAGACAGGCGGTGGCATCTGGAGAAGACTGTCATTGAAGAATTTAGCTCCTGGGTTGGTTCATAAGAGAGTAAGGATCCCCCAGGTATCCTCATGGTTCTGGACCAGGGTTGGGCAGGAGGTAGATCAGGGTCCACTGGTAGATCTCTGAGTGATTGGCACTAGATCTGCAATAGTTTCTTGCTACTAATTTTTTGAATAGCTTCTCCCATCTAAATTAGGCTGCTGAAATGAGGAAAGCTAACCAGGAGTTGATTTCTGTTGGGAAAGACTGATCAGGTTTAGGTTCAGAATGTGTCCAGAGGCACCTGTTCTTTTACACTTGGCTCTGGTTGGTAGATCCTAGGGTTCGGGGGGGGGGACCGTAGTTCCAACAAACTTGAACTCTGCCCACACCTGTACTAGACAACTTATGGCTTTATAAATAAAAACCAGCAGGAAGCCACATGGGTGGTATGGACATGAAGGCAACAGTGGCTATTTGGGAGAGGAGAGCTCTGGGTCACCAGGGAAGCGAATTGGGGTTCCGTTTAGGCCAGACAAAAGGAAACACTTCTTGGCCTAAAAAACAAAAAAATTGTTTATGGGATTGGCACCTACCCAGCTGCTCAGAAAACTGAGGCAATTTTTGAAGAGTGTTTTTTAAAAAAAGAAATCAAGGGGTGTATCAATTTTATGAAATAAATAAATAAATAAATAAATAAATAAATAAATAAATGTGGAGATGACCCCTGAGTTTCAGAGGCTTGCTTTGGCAGGGCCATGCTACAAGCTATAGGTTCCTCGGGTGCTCATTGATGTGCAAGGGAGTGATGAGGTGGAGGGGCCCTTTCAGAAAAACCAGAGGGGGACCCCGTTCCTTTCCTAGCTGGCACAGACCTGGCTTTTCAGGTAAGGGAAAAAAGACAGGGCTCCCTTCTTTTCAGTGGAAGACACCTGGCAAATTGTAGTGAGCGCTGCTTGCTTGCCTGCCCGCCTTTCCCCTGCCGTGTCTGAACAATGGAAGGAGACAAATGGGATTCCTCTCTGAAGAATCACCCTTTTCCTTGCAGCTCCAGGTGCTCCAGGTGCAGAAGCAGCACCTGCCCATTGATGCATCCGCTGAATTGCCCTGCCAACAAGCCAGCCAATCCAGTGGCTCTGCTTCGCGCGCGGTGGTGGGGAGATCCGCTTTTCAGAGTGTTTCAGACAATTTATAATTATTCCACTTCAGGAGCATCAAAATCTCGGAGCTGCTCACATGTCCTACACATGCTGATCCCTATTATTAAAGGAAAGGAAAGATCCCCCAATAGGTGGTTGATAACCGTCGGCGCACGTGTAGTTGTTCTTTTCAAACCGCACTTAAAGTGATCAGAGATGCGCCTCTTTGACGCATCATTAGGGTTCGCGCAAGAGAACGGCACAGTGGAGTCTATACGTAGGAGCCAATTCCTAGGGGCCCAAGTCCCTTCAGCCCCCCCCCTAAATATTTGAGGTGGCCGTCCTCCCCCAAGTTGATGGGCACTGCCATTCAAATGGTGTACGTGCGCCAAGTCTTGTGATCGGTTAGGCAGGGCGGGACTTACCTGCCGTCCCGTCCTCCCAACGTTTTAGTCAATTCTTTAGTCTATTCTTTGCTGTGATATATTTTTTTTTAAAAAAAGTAACAGAAAGGCAACAAATACTTATTGTTGCTTTGTTTTTGAACAAAGCTCGTTCCCTTTGATGAGGGCTTGGTGCGTTTCTGAATCCCTCCCCCGTCCGAAGTGGCCCCTTCGTCGTCCACGAACCCAAATACTGTAGGTTGATTTTGGAAGTTAAGTCCACCTGAATGCACGGGAGATCAAGGAGCGAGCCAGGAAGTTCTCGATTGGTGGCGCTCGGGAAAGGTCCGCGCCAAGCCCCAGCCTCCTGCCCTCTAAAACCGCCGGGAAAGCATTGCTATAATAGGGTGACTTCTGACTGAGATCACGCGCCTGCGAAGCGCTTTGAAGGGAAGAAAGCGCTAATGCCACATTCGAGGAGAGTTCGCTTTCCAGTGGCATCCTTGCTCACACGAATGCCATCTTTTAAACAAGAGAGCAGACATTTCCCCATTAAAGCAAACCCTGGATCGCTTGCTCCTTTCATCCGAGAAAGCTCCAGCATCTTTTCCATGCGCAGCCTTGATTCTGGTAGTACTTCCCTAGGAATAAGAAAAAAGCGCCTTTGAGCAATACATTTCCTGCTCGGCGACAGCAGCTCTTGATCATAATTCTGGAATAGACTACCAGACCTGCCTGAACAGCAGGCCTTCATCTTAGACCAAAGGAGGGGGCCTTGTGGCGCTGCAGGTGCCACTGAACTCCATCTCCCATCAGCACCTGTCCGCCCGGCAAATGGTCAGGGATGGTGGGAACTGGAGTCCAGCGACACCTGGAGGTCATCCGTTTCCCCAACTCTCCTTGAGAGCTTACATGCTTTAGTGCGGGATCCAGCCAGAACGAGGTACTTTGAAGGCCTCGGATTTGAAAGGGATGGAACGTTTCTCTCCTGCTGAAACAAGAGGGCATTTCAGCTGCTTCTGGCGGAAGAGAGGGCACTGCCTGCCGGCCCACCACAGGGTGCAACTCCACGCTAAGCACTTTCAAGTCCCACGGAGCCTTTGCACGCAGAGAGGCGCCCAAGTCTCCCGCTGAAACGTGCGGGACGATGGCGCAGCTCCGAAGCGCATTCCCGTTCCGACAATTTCAACAGAAATTGCCGGGGGAGTCACACTCTCTAGACGCTTCCTGCGTTCCTAGAAGCCAACAGAGTTGACTGTGGCGATCCTGGAGCCTCGGGCCCCTTGAACGTCGCCGGGCTAAGGTCTCCGTGAGGCCGACCTGCCGGCTCAAAGCTGGTTCCCTCAATCCGCTGAAGCCCTTTGCTCTGGGGTCGCCTGCCCGTTCCTTTCTTCGTGCGCGCCCGCTCCTTCGCTTGCGCTCCCTGCCAAGGCGCCTCAGTGCGGTTGGCCGACCGAGTCCCTGCCAGTCTTTCTTCAGCGGTTCGCCTGGAACATTTCGCACCAGCCCAGCTGGGTGACTTCGAGGCGGTTTGTTTTAGTTACGAAATGTTGGCGATGGGTCACCCTTAGGGTGCCGGGTACACCTGGCGAGCTCCTGCTGGCCGCCTGCTCTGAAGGCAGGTCGGGGACGGCGGCGGATGCCCAGGGCGCGAGGCCCTTCCGGACGGCCAGGAGCGCAAGGGGGCCGCGGGAGAACTGCTTTGCTGCATCACCAAAGGGCCGCGTTCTGTTTCTGACGCCATTTCCTGTTGGTTGTCCAGAGTAGTAGGTACTCAAAGATATACTGCTCCTGAGCGCAGAGGTTCCATTTTAGCTGTCACCGAACCAATCAATCTTCTATTGAAATCTTTAGCAGAGTTAGAACTGGGGAAATGAAATGCCTTCCTTACGACCCCCGTCCGCCCTTTATGCCAAGCGAATAATTTGGGAAGTGGATGGGAATTATTATGGCTAGGCCAATGTGATTGCTATCAGCCTAGTTCCTCTGGAAGTTTTGAAATCCAAGCATTTCAACCGAAGTCGAAAGTATGGACTGTGGCTGCCGGAGTTTTCCTTAGTTACCTTCTGAAGAAACAGACCATGGTTAAAGCATCAACTTTATTTCTTTTCTCTGCCTATGGTGCGATGCAGTCTAAGGCATGGACTTTTCAGTCCTATTGATTTCAATCCTATACATTCTATACATTCCAATAGGACCACCTACTAAGTGTGCATAGGACTGCGCAACCTTAAGCAAACGTCTAAATCCCCATAGTAATCAACGAACTATGTGCCTGGTTTGACTATATTGTATGCATACATACATTTAAAGCATTTCTATTCAACCTCGCAAGTTCCTTGGAGGAAGATGTTTGTTGTGATTGTTGATGACGATCGTAACATAAAATCCCTAGATATATAGGGTCAGCCCCCTCTGAGCAATCCACCGCAAAACATGAAAGCAACCGTAGAAATGTTCTTCAGCAGCAAGGCCTGGAGGGAGGCGTGCGAATGGGTGAACTAGAGCATTGGAACTACCCAAGTCAGTAGGAAACCGGGAGGTAGTCCTTCCAGATTCATGACCAGGGTATAGCATAAGAAGGTGATTTTAGTCCCAGAACAGGGGGCAAAAAGCCTCCCCCCAGGTTGAGCCCACGGGTGCTCAAGGGCAGCAGCCGGCGTCTTGGCGAGGAGAGCCCTAGGTGGGAGCTGATTATTCAAATCGCCTGCCTAGGACCTGGGGATTGGAGGCGAGCTTGGCCTCTGGCTGCTATATCACTCCGGCACCCACGTCACTGCACCACTTCGTTTCCTCCTCCTCCTTCCACCCTCCTCCTCCTCCTCCTCCTCCTTGCCTTCGCCTCCGGGCAACTCTTCTCAGCGAAACCCACCCAAGCAGTAGTAGTAGCAGCGGCAGCGGCAGCAGCAATAGCGGGCAGGGAGAAACCCCACGCAAAGCGAGCCCACCCTCCCCCTCCCCCAACACACACATAGAGGGAGGGGGAAGAAGGAGGGAGGGAGGGAAGGAAGGAAGGAAAGAGGGAGGGAGAAGGGAGGGAGGGAGAGGGAGAGAGGGAACGAGGCAAGGAGAAGGAGGGAGGGCTACCGAGGAGGGTGTTTTCCTTTTCTCCCCCCCCCCCTTTTTTTTGGATTGCTCTCTCTCCCTCTGTCGTCGCTTGTTGTGGCTGTTAAATTTTAAACTGCCATGCACTCCGCTTCCAGTATGCTAGGAGTCGTGAAAATGGAAGGACACGAGCACACGGAGTGGAGCAACTACTACGGCGAGCCGGAGGTAAATGGCAACTTCTGTCTGTTTGCGTGGGTGGGTGTCTCTCTCGCTCTCTCTGTTTGTGTGTGGGTCCCCCACCCAATCCCCAAGCCTCCTCCTCCCGCTAAAAAACAGGACTCTCTCTCTCTCCCTCTCGCCCTCTTTTTATACAACACTGTGTTAGCCTTGAGATAATATTAACTTTGTGATCAAATATTGACTTGCGAAGCCTCCAAATCCTTTGCCATGCCTAGCCGCGCTATCCTAACAAAGTTGTGTTTGGCAGAGAGAGGTTGGGGGGGGGGGGAGAGGAAGGGCGTTTGAGGGGGGAGCTATAAGGAACCAAGGGAAGAGGGGGCGCATTTATTGCTCGAAATCTCGCCCTGGGAGGGCTCGGAGTCTGGGGGCAAATGAAACCCAAAGCCGGACAAGAATTCTTTCTTGAATGAGCGGAGCAAAGCTTTACGCACAAGCTCCTGCCGCTCTCCAGGTTGCGTGCCTCCTTCCTTTGCTCCAGAAAACAGCCGGGTCTTGACAACCGAGATCTTTTCCCTCCTTGAGTCAAATCACATTTCAGGTTCCCTCCTGGAGCCGTCAGCCCCATTTTTACCCTTGGATTTTGAACAGAGCCCCCACGCCGATTTCCGTGGCGTTTAATTCTGCCTAGGGCTGAGGTCTTGACCCCCAAGTGATTTCGATGCAATCCTCCCCCTCAGTAAAGAAACAAAGTTGTCGGAAGATCACGACGGATATTCCCTAGTCAGTGTATGAGAAATTCGGGTTGAAATCGAATCCTACCGAAACGAAACACAAATTCTATCCAGTCGTTTTGATGGATCCGGCTTCTGTTGGGTTAAGAAACTATAACACAAGTGACTTGGGAAGTAAATTGCATTGAAACCCAAGAGAATCGCTAAGGATTGGAAACCGAAAGGCTTCGGGGGAGTCAGATATGGGGGGGTCTGAGGCGCTAATCCTCTGCGCGCTTAGCTGGGGGTGAGTCCCGCGAAACACAGTGGGGTTTACTTCTGAGTAAGCAAGCATACGATTGCACGGTTAGACCGGGAAAGTGTGTGCGGTAGAGAGCGGGCTTGCTTTCTGGTAGATTTGCATTAGCATTTGGGTTTTAACAGGAACAATTCCCTAGTCAACGAACAAGGAAATATTTTAAACACCCACCTGGGTCCTCCTTTTCTTCCATCGCAATAAGAAACACGTTACTTGGGCAAAGGCTCATTAAAGCCAACGGGAATTTTTTAAATGAGGGTGCAGGAATACTGTTATGACCAGACTGGTCGACTTTCTCCTGTGGCATTAAGGTCCAGATCCTAACAGGTGTTGTTGTTGTTGTTTTGTATGTCATCGATTTCACTGGGACCTGTATCAGCTTAGCGCATTTGGGATCCAAGTTTGCAATGCTTGGACCCCTCTCCTAACCATAGACACGATCGAGTCTAAGTTAGGCGCTCCCCCTGCCCCTTTTTAAATTGTATTTGGAGAGATTTACAAGCCGATCCTCTCCCGTGTTTAAGGTAAAGATAAAGGGACCCCTGACTACTAGGTCCAGTCGTGACCGACTCTGGGGTTGCGGCGCTCATCTCGCTTTATTGGCCAGGGAGCCGGCGTACAGCTTCCGGGCCGTGTTTACTCGGATGTAAATCTGACCGGTTTCAATTTAACTGCCCCCCAGATTCAAGCACCTGCTGTAGCCTTCCATTTAAATTCAAGGGGCCCAAGAGTGCCTGGACCACGTTCACTGGGGCGCTGGGTACTTTCACCTTCCAGCATTGTATCACACAGACTCCGAAGGAGACCGTTACACCAAAGAAAGCTCCCTCGAAATGCGCGGTGGTTGGGGCTGAGGGCTGGGTTGCCCACGATCCCGTGGCCAGGGAGTTGGGGGTCTCGGGTGGGACGACCCGTGGGCCACCTCCACTAACCGCTGGGCTCCCCGCTCTTGTCGCCTTTGCAGGGTTACTCCACCATGAACGCGGGGCTGGGCATGAACAGCTACATGAGCATGCCAGCCATGGGCACGGCGGGCAACATGACGACGGTGGCGTCCGGCGGCTCCATGGGCATGTCTTACGCGGCCGGCCCGGCGGGCATGAACCTCTCTCCGGGCGCGGGGGCCATGGCCAGCATGGCGGCGCACCTGAGCCCCAGCCTGAGCCCGCTGGGCGCGCAGGCCGGCTCGATGGGGGGCGCGCTGGGCGCTTACTCGGCGCTGAGTCCCGTCGGGGCCGGCGGCAGCGGCGCGTACGGGCAAGCGGCGGGCCTGGGCCGCTCCCGCGACGCCAAGAGCTATCGCCGGAGCTACACGCACGCCAAGCCGCCTTACTCGTACATCTCCCTCATCACCATGGCCATCCAGCAGTCGCCCAACAAGATGCTGACGCTGAGCGAGATCTACCAGTGGATCATGGACCTGTTCCCTTTCTACCGGCAGAACCAGCAGCGCTGGCAGAACTCCATACGCCACTCGCTCTCCTTCAACGACTGCTTCCTCAAGGTGCCGCGCTCGCCGGACAAGCCGGGCAAAGGCTCCTTCTGGACTCTGCACCCGGACTCGGGCAACATGTTCGAGAACGGCTGCTACCTGCGGCGCCAGAAGCGCTTCAAGTGCGACAAGCCGCCGGGCTCCAAACAGCAGCAGCAGCAGAATCAGGGCGCCTCCCCTGCTTCGTCCGCGGGAGCCCCGTCGCAAGGTAAGAAGGCGGCCTCGCAGGCGCCGCAGGAACGCGACCTGCCCAACGGGGCTCCGGAATCGCCGCACTCCAGCGCCTCCCCTTGCCACGAGCACAAGCGCGCCCTGGCCGACCTGAAGGGCCACCCGGAGCCCGCCCCGTCGCCGGCGCAGCAGCAGCAGCAGCAGCAGCAGCAGCAGCAGCACCTGCTGGCGCAGCATCACGCCCACGCGGGGCTCTCCCACGAGGCGCACCTCAAGGCGGAGCACCATTACGCCTTCAACCACCCCTTCTCCATCACCAACCTGATGTCCTCCACAGAGCAGCAGCAGCAGCAGCACCCCCACCATCCGCACCATCCGCACCAGCACCACCCCCACCCGCACCACCCCCACCACCCGCACCACAAAATGGACCTCAAAGCCTACGAGCAGGTGATGCACTACAGCAGCTACGGCTCGCCGGTGCCCGGCAGCCTGGCCATGGGCTCCGTCACGAACAAAAGCGCCCTGGAGACCTCGCCCTTGGCCGGAGACGCCTCCTATTACCAAGGGGTCTACTCCAGGCCCATCATGAACTCTTCCTAAAGGGCACCCCACCCTTCGGCTCTGCCCACCCCCTAAGGGCCAATGCACTCTTTCTCTCCCCAGGACAAACCCGAGACTTCTCTGGGCAGGAGGAGATCTGAGATATGATGTAGACTTTGGAAAGAATCCAAACGGTGCCCAAAGCCAGGTCAGTTTATTCCACGGCGTCGCCTCCCGATCCCAATCCGTATCCAAAGCCCATCGGACTCAAACAATCCGGTGGCCTCCACCCACTACCTGGGAGCTCCGGCGCCTTTGTATCAACTAAAGATTCTCTAGCCCTATTTTTTAAATGAAAAAGACAACTTTCTATGAGGAGCGCACTGACCCCACCTCTCCCGCGCACCACTTTTGGCAAAGAATCCTGGACTTCGCGCCCCACTCCTAGTTTAGAAAAGGCTCCCGTAATATTTAATCGACGTTTGCTGTTGTGTAATTTAAAGCTCCTTTTTCTTCTACTCTTTTCTCGCCGGCGTCGGGAAAACAGGATTGATCTTCAACAACCGTGGGGCGTGGAAAACATCCAGTTCCGCGGGCTCTTGACCACCGTCACTTTTCTTCAGACACCGATTTAAATTTTATTTGAGTTGGAGGTTTCCTTTTAGGAGTCTCCTTGTCTGTTTCTTTATTTTGTTTGTTGCGGGGAGTTATAAATATATCTATTTTTGGGTGTGAAAGTGACACAGAAATAAGTGTGTGTGTGAACAGGTGTTAGATTTCAAAACTGAGGATCAAAAAGACTGTAGCGTTGTGAACTCGGGGGAGGGGGGTACCCAAAAATGGACTTTAGATTGTAATTTGACACAGGAAGTTTTGATGTTACCGGGAGAGTAAACGACTCCGATCGAATTAATTTATCGTTTTTGTACGCTTTATTTATGGTTTATAGATGTGTATTCTGGTACGGACCGACCAAATTCTCACAAACCATATATTAAATTGCTGTTGGAGATTCCCCCCCCCCCTTTCTTAACTTAAACAATAATACCTGTCTGTTATTTTCCAGTATAATGCAAAGAGATGCGGGAAAGATAACGAACTAATTTTAGCTCTTGATATTGCTTGCCAGTGGGCTTACTGTGCTTAGAGTAGGCCCCTTCCAAGATGGCCTGTATGAATAACATGCGTATTTAAAATGCACATATGAACCTGGAGTATCATGTTTCATACATCATCAAATCTTGTTGGCACGCTTACCATTCCACGTCTAAACTGTGAATAGGACTGCAACCTTACTCCCAAATATACACTTTATTCTCAAGTAAAGACAGAGCTGAATCTATGGTAAATCTTTGCCTGATATGCACTAGATTCACAAGCAGTTTGGTTTCAGACTCCCAACTGTTTAGCAAAAATACTTCCCGCTTCGTCCAAAGTAAACTGCTGAAATGAAGGGGGCTGGGGGGTTGTTTTGGGGTTGTGCGAAAGGACTGTGAGCTCAGCTCAGTTTTGATACTGCAGACCAACTTCTAGGCCCAGAATGGGCTCAGAGGCACTAGAATCTGGTTGGTAGATCTTGAGATTCTAGTAAAAAGCAAAATAGATCAGAAAAGCCTAGTCTGCCAACTCCCTGAGTTGCAGCCCATGGAAGTCCTAGGGCAAGTCGGACTGAAAATAGGGGCTTTCTTGTCGGCAGAGGTTGGACAAAAAAAATACTCCAGCCTTGTAATGGGTTGAACTAGATGACCCACGTGGTCCCTTCCAACTCAACAATGCTACGATTCTGTGACTGGGTTGTTAGGCTCTCAGTCGAGGCCTATATATATAGATGCTGCCTATTCTATGTATGTATATTATTGCTTTGCCTACTTGACTTTAAATATTGCTTTGTTTATTTGATCCTGTGAACATTACTTGATAGGAAAACCCATCGGTTACCTTACACATTTGCAATCGGGCAGGCTCCCACGAGTTATACTTGCCTAGACATCCCCGCTGACTCCCGTCCACGACTAGGATTGCAACCTCTGTTAAAAGGGGTATTCTCGACATCTGGGCATCATGATAATAGTGGAATCATTTACATAATAGCACAGTATTCAGCCAAAGTATTTTTATGACTCATTGATTTCACTTATAATGTTAACCGCATATCTCATTCAATCTCCGGTCTTAAAAGTGCTTCATCTTTGACTGTACCGGATATTCAGCCTCGCGTTCCACACAATCGCAGCCAATATAGCAATCCTGAAGTACAACTACTATTAAAGCCACATTATCATACTCCACGCGGGAGGTGGCGGCTTGAAAAGCATAAATCATTGGTTTCAGTGGGTCTACTCTTGAGTACGAGGAACGTTGACTATCACCCACCGAGACTACTCTTGCCTTTCAGAATGAACTGAGTGTGGCTTGCTAGAACCTTTCTCTGCATCAGAGAAAGCGCGTGAAGCCTCAAGTGCCTAGTGGAAACCAAAACACGCCTGGTTGGGTTAAGAGTTTCGGGACTTTTAAAACAAATTGGTTAGATGGACTCGAATTCTAGCTTCTTTTTCTTTAAAGATTTGGGTTCTAGCTTACTTGAAACGCAGTTAGCAAGAAGGACGGCTGTAACCTAATGCTGGGCAATTCGGAAGTTGTTTGAAAGCTCGATGCTCCTATATTCCTCCTCTTCTGTCCGCCCTCCAGAGCCGTATTCACTGAGAAGGCCTGTCTTCTTCCTCTAAGTCGTCTTTGGATAAACTTCGGGGCTCCTCTTTGGAGACTCTTAGCGACGCGAGACCAGGGATGAGTAAATGGGATTCCAAACAGTCCCCATCTTGCTCATGCAGAAATCTGCGCACAACACACGCGCAACAGTGACAACACATACACACGAGAGGCCTTGCCTGTGGCAGGAGCTGGTCAGAAGGCGAAGGGGAGTTACGAGCTTCCTTTCGCTTGCCGAGTCCAAATGAAAGTCAGTCGGCAGAGTGGATTTTCTCGACTGACTACAAGCACTCTCGCCCAGTCCTGTGGTGGACGGTGGTGGATCTCGAACCAGTTCTTCAAAGGCAGCCAACTATATTCTTCCCTTTCACACCGATCCTGAAAACAGTTGAAAACGGTAAGTTTAACTTCGGAGTATTGTAAGAATTTAATTGATTTTCAGTGAAACTGATGCGCGTCACCTTATGCATATTTTACTCAGGAGTAAGGTCTTCAATGGCTTTTGAATATCTTATGATACTTACTTGGAAGTAAGACCTATTGAATTGCGGAGGACATACTTCTGAGTACGCGCGCTACGCGTTGTGCCGCACCTCTAGCCAGGCTACAGCGCCATTGCTCAGAAGGCTCATCCGGAAGGAAGACATTTGATGCTAGCTCCCCCATAGGAAGGGGGTTTTTGTGTTGGCCTTTCGAGGGCATAGCTTAGCAGGATCTCAAAGACGCAGCACTGAGCCTGGTTAGGAGGAGGAAGGCTTCCAGCGAAGGCTCACTGGATGGGGAATCGATCCACTTGGAATAAACGGGGCATCCTTCCCAAGAAGCAGGTGTAGGGTTCATGGTCAGTTCATGGGAACTAACCTCGGTTGAATCCCAAGGTTTCCAACTAGACTCAGGTAGAGAAGATTACCTGGCCAACGGAAGTCAAACAAAACTTCGTTTCTTATTTATTATTATTTACTACATTCATATGCCACCTTGTCCTCCAAGGAGCTCAAGATGGTGAGCATGGATCCCCCCCCCCTTTAGCCACACAACAACCCTGTGAGGCAGGTTAGGCTGAGTGGGAGTGGCTGGCCCAAGGTCACCCAGGGAGCTGAGGATTCTGGCCCTGGTCTCCCAGGCTATCGTCCAAGGCACTCACACTCCGGACCCCAAACGGCAGAAACCGCCGGTGGCGCATAACTCAATAGTTTAACCCCAGCCCTCTAGCAGAACTTTAGAGTTTCTAAAGCAGTTCACATAATACTCTGTCTTGTAATCCTCACACCAGCCTGGCAAGGTAGGTCAGTATTATCCTAACATCACAAGTTGCCACTTAAGGAATTCAGGGCAGAAATAAGAGGGGAGGTCCTCATCCCTACCTCAGGCTGCTCGGATATGAGCACTTACCGGGGAGTAAGGTCCACTGAATGTCAGGTAATTCGCTACCGAATAAACACGTATTGGTTGAGGGTTTGGGTTTTTTTTGTTTCTTTTTCTTTTTTGCTAGCCACTGTGCTCTTGCCTCTGCCACATCTGTAGGGCGCGAGACTGATGTTCTGAGACATTTCACTTGGAGCGCGAACAAAAGGATTTCAAAAGGATGCAAAATCGGGCAGCCTAATGGATGGATCCACAGAGCGTACGGAAACCTTTACTCAGACGTCTGCTTAGAAGTGAAGGATTGGCTTTGATTCCGTTCATCATGTGACGACTTGCATGTGCGGACTGTGGCCTCCACTCGGACCACAGCAACTCTTTCTTACCACCTCAAAGATTCCATTACATGCATTCAGGCAAGCGCTTGCGTGAACCCAGTTGAGATCTTCTTCCAATGCTCCCTGACTGGAGCTCAGATTAACAAAGGTTCTAAGCACAGTTACTCAAAGAGAGCGCCACTAAATATCATCGTCTACAAATAAGTGTCCTTTAAATCAGTGGGACTTGCTCCCAGATCAGTAGGTGAGTTTTTGAAGCCTTGGTCCTTGCAGTCTTTAGAGTTGCAAACTTATTTTAAGAGAGAGAGAAAGAAGAACCCCTCTCCTGAATTTGGTGAAACGTTCTTCACGTGAATAAATACGATTTAGGACAAGGTGCTATTTTAATACACAATTGGCAACGTTTATCCCCTTCCCACAGAACAGCCCGACCCCATTCGTGGAGTTCATTGGGACTTACCAGAAAGTCTTGCTAGGATTGTAGCCCATCCTGCCCTTTGCATGTTTCTTCAGAAGTTAGTCTGAACGCCATCAGAAGAAACATGCATAGAATTTCAGTTTTTAACGGGAATGAGTCGTCCTCCGAGTATTTAGGCTTAGGGCGCCGCGTAAATTCATTAAAGAGAGCGCTTCGCACAATGCAGTTCTGCTGAACGTTTGCATTCCAATCCTACATATGTCAAATCCCACTGAGTTCAATGGGTCTTCCAGGTAGGTACCGGTAATTATAGGGCTGGGAGTCTAAAGGTGGTTGGTTAAAGTGGGATGTATAAACAGAACATGTGGCTTTTAAACCGGATATGTTTAGGATCCGGAAACTCATTTCGCAGGGGGTCATTTGCTGCACGAATAAATGGATGGGAAGCAAATGAGAGCTCTATAGCAGCCTTCCAGCTTCCTCCGGAGTGCATTCTGAAAGATCAGTATCCGATTGCGTTCTCGCTAAAGGTTGTTTCATATACAACACTCACTTGCAGGTGAAATCCTTCCCTGACAAATGTGTGGGCGTCGGATTTCCCCATGCCAATCATGGCTCGACTTTGGGACGAGACAGTGATGTGTGGCGCACAAGAGAGAACGAACATAGAACTATTTCAGAAAAAGCATCTCCTTCCCAGGACTTGGAAGCTACATCTCTGCTTGGAAGTAATTCTCATGAAATTTAATAAGATCGCCTTTTGGAAATAATCGTGTTCTTCGTCAGAAAGTGGGGAGGACAGCTTCATATTTGCGAACCTCTGCAAATCAAACACCACAGATTTAACTTTGCTAACCCCTGGAAATGTACCTCTATGGTGCCAGTCGAGACACACCAGCGGCTGGTGTTCCAGTAGTCTTCCATAGTCTTCAAGTCGACTATGCATAAAGTCTGCTCTTAGCCTGTGGAGGATTATACCCTCTTCTAGAAAATGCCATTGGGAGTAAGTCCCACTGGTTTTACTCCAATCCAAAGCCTGCTCACACTTTTGCAGTACCACCAAATGTGACAGCACCACGTGGATCCAGGTTGTTCTAGTGTACATCTCTAACATACAGAATCAAGTAATTTACAGATTTCCACCGCCATCACTTTTTAACTTGTGTGGAGTCAAATTTTCATTTGCCCTAACCTCCCTAAATTATTATGAGCCACCCTGGCATAAATAGACAAATAATAACCTGTAATAGTTGTTTGTTTTCACCTTCCACTGCAGACAGAACAATATACAGTACATATATATGCCAGTAAACTTTCTGGGGAGTATGCCCCTACTTGTTTTAATTGACATCTTGCTCGTCATTAATCAAATTTGTATACTCCTCTGCTTCCAAAGATCACAGGGCAGTTCACAACATGAAAATACAACATGAAAATACAAAATACACAATAAAACAAACAAGAACAAATAAGGGCCCCCTCCCACAAACACATTTTAAAAAAACATAGAGTGTTAATCAGCCCAAGGCCTGGTTGAACAAATTATTTCCAGTGAGGTGATGACCAACTTCTTCTAAGTAACTCTGCAGGAAAGCTGACTGTAAAGGAGAATTTGGCAGACCTTCAGTGGCTCAACCCAGTTGGTGCACAGGTTCCCTGTTTTGGGGAAGATTTGACATTTGAGTACTTCAGTTTTACTGCTGGAATTTTTGACTAAATGCAAAGCAGGTGTAAATGACTTGACACCATGAACCCAAACTTGAGAAATACTGTAACACAGTTGCATTTAAACAAAACAAAAACCAGCCCATAAAACCACACCCGGCCCTCATAAATGTAGCCTTCCCGGGTGCTCCAGGCCTACCTGGATGGCTGCAGCAAGCCATACCTTGTCAGGGAAGTGCCACTCTTATCTGGATGCTAGTTTGTGAAGTTTTGTATTTCCACCTGTGTAGTTGTTTGCCCAAATTTATAGATATTGATCTATAGATGTGGGTACATTTAAGGTAACAGTTAGAAATATCGTGAATCCTGATGTTCAGAAGAATGTCTTAGGACTGTAGAAGGCCTAGCCTGAAATTTGAGAAATAAACTTTTTTTTTTTTTTTACATTTACTCCAACAACCTGGTTAATGCTCTTTTACCATGAAAGGAATGAAGGGAACATTCAGACTGAAGACTACTAGTAAATTTCTCTTCTGCCCTAATATTTGCCTGTCTATCCGTCATATCATATCAAAACTTTGGTCATTTGCACCTTAGTGATCACACCTCTCTCGACTCTTCCCTCTACAGGCCTCAGATTCAATCTGCAGGAGGCGACGCGATTGCTTTTTGAAATCCAAAAATAAATTAAAATGTGATCGCCAGTATTTTTCTCTAGGGCATAGAAAGCTGGCCCGTCGGCCAACCTTATTCCCACATTCTAATTTTATTAATTCGGGCTGCATCGTCGAAGCAGCTTTATTTGGATATTTATTTATTTATTTAAATGAATAAATATGTATTTATTTAAATAAAATATTAATTGCTTTCGCTCCGGACAACAGTCTGTCCGCTCCTCGCCCACCCCCACCCCCCGCACAACGTTTATAGATTTAAGAAGTGATCTAAACTTGCGAATCCCTCTCAAATCCCCCCTCATTGTTTTTTCGGGAAGACTGGGGGCCCCAAAAGGCACCTTTTAAAAAACAGGCCTGCGGGTGGAGAGGACCCCATTCGGCCGCGCTTCCCCGCCGCCCGCCTGTGTCCCGCGAGGACACACACGTTGTGAAGCAAAGCGGAAAATGTGTGTTCATTACCACATAAAAGGCTCCCGTCGCGCAGAAGAATGGAGGCCTGGAATGGCAGCGATTGCGCGGACAATGGGACGCGAATGTGATGCTCTAACCTGGCCGGTCCCATCGCGCCTGCGGTCGTTTTAAACTACTTAGCTGTCTCCCACTCCGCTGATCCCGAGCGATAAGATATATACCTCTGCCAAAAGACCTTTTTAAAAAGGAAAAAAGAGAGGGAGGAATGTGCGCGCGCGTGTAGATGTTGTTTAGAGTCGAGGTCTCTTCTTTCCTCTTCGGCCTCCTTTCACATCCTCTTCACGCGTTTGATCGGGGTCGCTTTGCAAAGGACCACACGGTCTGCCTTCCTCATTCAACCCCACCTCCCGTTATTTTTTTTGAACCGCTGGTGATTTAAGTCCCCGCCATCTGCGAATAGGCAAAACCAGTAAACTAACAACAACAACAACAAAATAAATAAATAACTAAATATTTAACGCCAAATTCCAGGAGGGAAACTTCACGCAGCACGTCATTCTTCAGCAAATTTACACAGATATTAGGAACGCTTCTGCCTGTGTGTACGTGTGCGTGCATGCGTGTGCGTGTGTTTTCTCTGCTCCTTTCGAGCCATTGTGCTTAACTGAATTTTATAACGCTGATCGATATCTTGGTAAAATATTCATTTTTAAACTAGCGGGCAGTGAAATCTTTGCTTTGTGCTAAAGTCAACAGTCGCTCCAATAAATGCCGCGATGCCTTGCCGCCGAGCTGCAGTCAGCGGGGCGTCTGGGCTCGTCACCGTCGCTTCTGCCACCGGCAGCTCCAGGGCATCAGGTAGGGACTTTTAAGTTTGGTGGTGCTGGTGCGCGTCGTTGTTGTTTTGCGCTGCTGGCAGCGGGCGGGAGAGGTAGCTGAGAGTCTTGCCTGATTCCTACCGGCTGCTGATCCCCGGTCAGAATCAGGCCTAGAGGAGGGGGGCAGCGGTCATCTCCCCCGACCCCAGAACCACAGGTTTAAAATGTGCGTTAGGTTCCCCGTGGCTACGAGAAACCTTCCTCCCCAGCGGAGGAATGTGAGCTGGGGGCTGCCCCATAGTCATCAGGAAGCCGGGATCGTCCCCTAAAGGTCCTGGCGACCTGATTCTCAAGCGGCCTCCTGGGCTGTTTAAGTTTTACTGGCTGGAGTTGTGGGAAGGAGTGGGTGCGGAACAGAAAAAGTGGATGAGAGAGAGGTGCTGGCTTATCATGCAGCATGAGTATGCAGGCTTACTCGGAAGCAAGTGCCACTGAGCTCAGTGGGCTTTCTGGCGGGCCGTTGGGCCTGATCCAGCAGGTTTTTCTTTTGCTTGGGAGAGGCGAGCTTTTTTACCCGCCTCTCCCTTTTTCGGAATCGACCTCGTTGACGTTCGGAGCAGCTGGCGGGTCTTAACAGCTGTGCTCTTCTTCTCGGCTTCTGCGCCAGCCACCCGCCCTCGGCCGACTCCTTCCTTCCTTCCTTGATGCTTCAGAAGCCGCAGGACGCCACGCTGTGCAGGCTTACCTGGGAGTGAGCCCAGATGAGGACATTTGGACTTTCTTCCAAGTAAGCCGGCATTGGATCACACCGCAGGGAAATGGCTTGAAAAGAATTACAACACTTCTTAAAAATTGGGTTTTTTAAACCGAAATTCCCAAGACTGCAAAGGACTTGAACGGGATGGAGGCGGCTCATGGGACAGTTGTGTGGCCGCGGAAGCCTGAGGTCGCAACCCCTGGACACGTGGGCCTTTGGGGCAATGCGTAGTCTGCAATGCACTGTGACTCTCAGCTGCGCACCGAAAAGTCCTCCTGTCTGCGCTACCTTTGCCCATTTCTCATTCATTCCGATTCGGTTTGCTCAGAACTTCCCGCTGGATCGTGCTCTTTCTTATACAGTACAGAGAAGCGAACCTTTGGCGCGAAGCCGCCATGATCCCTGGGCAGGGCGGTTGCATTTCCAAATTTTCTACACCACTTTGCGAAGTAGCTCTGGTTAAAAAAGAGAGTTAAATGTGTATTTTTCAATTTGTGCGCGTGTGTGAAAAGTGCTTTGGAATTATTTCTGCCCCACAACACCACCCGAAGGTCGCACGTTGTGTAGTAACGGAGAGATGAGTGGTAAAGAGCTTTGAGCACGGGGGGAAAGCTCGGACAACAAGGGCGAGATTCAGTCCAGCCCAGCCAAGCATATTCAGGCAACGTTGACTTGAAGGAGATTAACTTCGGCTTTTGCTCCCTTTGCCCATTTATCATATATCTTTATTAAAGACCCCTCCCCCCATTTTACAGATACAAAACTGAAGTGAAGTCGTAATCTCCCCAAAAACCTCAGCTAGGACCCACGTCTTTCAGTAGCTTTTAAATTGGTCGACCAATCTCTGCCCCTCAGAACATCAGATGTAGAGGGGATAAGCTGTTTTCTGTATTGTAATCTCTATTGGGGGGCGGCGGCGGCATTTTAGGAAAAAGTGGAGCGACACGCCATATCTCCTCAGTGGATTTGACTCTCCTTGCCTCGGTGACCTTGACTTGCAAGGTCTTTCCCCCTCCCTCTTTAACGCCATCCAAGGCCACGACAACTGTTGGGGAGCAGTGTCGGGGGAAAGGCGAGCAGATCCAGAGGAGTTACTTCGGGAAGGAAAGCGAGAGGTCTTCTCGGTAGGAAGCCTGTGTCCTGGCGCTGTAGTCTCCGATTCCCTCCGGGTGGGGCTTGCAGCGGAGAGAGGGAGGGGGGAGGAGTTCCTCATCTGATTTCCCCTCCATCTAAACTGACGTGACAGCTTATATTTCCCGAACAAGATGGGATCTCTGCAGGACACACACAGAGGCTAATGGTTTTTCAATAATTAATACTCCCCTAGACCACTCGTAATGCGGCCTCTCGGATTTGTCAATTACTTGTCATTAAATGAGTGTCTATCCACGTCCTTCCCTTCGGGTCTTTCGATAGAGGGCTGAGGGAAGAAAATCACCTCCAGCCTCGTCTCCAAGAAGCTCAGGCAGCCTGATCTCAGCTGGGAAAGGCGCTCAGTGTTTGTGATAGGCGGTCAGGCAGGCAAGAGAGTCTTGCAGAAAGCGCCAGGAGCCGACGCTTGGAAATAGATTTAATCTGCCAAATGGGCAATTTTGTGTTTCCGATCCTTATCCTTCTTTTGGCAATATTTTTTTAAAAAGGAAAATGAGTGCATAAATAGTAAGCATACTTCGTCTAGGCAGAAACCAATCTCCCCTTCGAAACAAGATTGCCAACATTTTCTTTTACTGCTCCTGTGCAGCCAGACCAAGAAACTTCGCTAAAATTCACTGCGCCAGGCTACAGTTTAAAAGCACAGCAGCAGGGCTGGCAACACCCCCCCCCCGCCGGCCTTTTTAATGATTATTAACAAAATGGAATTCGGACAATTCAGCGAATTATTGAATTTGGGCCCAGTCTCACGGCTCCGCTCTGGAACATGCTCACATCACTTCTGAATATGTTCAGAGTGCTCTTTTTCTAGGAACTGAATAATTACAACCAGCATCTAGCATATCGAGGACCGGGGCGTGAGGTGGAGTAGGCAGAGCTGTCAAGGCAGAAGACACCACAGAGCTATTCATTTTAGAAATCCCCTCTAGTTCTGGAGGGAACTAAAGCAAACTGTGGTTCGACCCCCCCCCCCCCACGTCCTTTTAACCCTTACGTCATTATGTGATGGCGACCAAGAGTCACATAGCCGAGAGTCACATAAGTAAAGGGGATTAGGTTCCCGCCCCAAGGAGTTTACCATCTAAATTTCATTCCTCTCCCACCAATTTTACTTCCAAGCCAAAGTTAAGCACTTGTAAGCCCGGAGGCTTCCAAGAGGTCAGTTTAGAGCATTTTTGGTGGGGGGCGGCGGAGATAGTCAGGGGGCCTACAAGTACCGGATGCTGCGCCTCTGCCCCATTCAAGCCAAAGAGAACCAGATCTCCCAAATATCTCCTGCTGTGGTAGAAGGTGGATCCGGGAGCCTATCTTTAGTTGAACCCTGTCCTAAATTTAGAGGCGAGAGGCGCGCCTAGGAGGGGCAAGGCAGGCACAGGAGACATACAATGAGGGTTAAGAGCTCGCAAGGCAGCATTTTGCAAGGGGGGTAGAACGAGGAAGGGGGTGGGAACGTCTAGGCTGATTGTAAAGAAACATTTCCATTCCATCCACCAAAGGAACAATCCGACGCTGCATTCCAGAGGCGGAGGGCGCTTAGTTGCAAAGGCGACGTGG
Organism: Podarcis pityusensis; assembly: GCF_964106645.2. Taxonomy (NCBI): domain Eukaryota; kingdom Metazoa; phylum Chordata; class Lepidosauria; order Squamata; family Lacertidae; genus Podarcis; species Podarcis pityusensis. Next base: position 89,742,333 of record NC_138031.1, on the reverse strand, counting down.
ATCAACCAAGACCCAGAAAGCGCGCTGCGCCTTTTTTCGTCTAGCTAACCGTAGATGGGATAGGAGAACGAGGCCCCCGACTCCCCTCTGCGTCCCCGGCCCCGCTCCTCTTCGGTGCCCCCCTGCGCCCTCGCTGCTGCGTTAAGAAGCATACATACGCTGAGGCGTCCTCGCCGCTATGGCAACCGTGTCTAGCATTGTCTATAAAGCGGAAAGCCACCGCCTCCCTTCTTAGGGCAGTTTAGTCCATTCCGTCCTCAGGACTCCCCTCCTTGTACATCTCCCGGCCGATGCCCCTCGGCCTCCTGCTCTTCTCTGTTTAGGTGGCACAAGTGTAAGCAGCGTTTGACCCTCTTTAACTGCCTGGAGACTTTCCTCGATGAACAGTTCAGGGTAACCCCAACCCCCCACAGCACACACACACCTAGGAATCTCCTTTTGGGGACCCGGCGCGGCACCGTAAGGTGGCGGAAGACTTTGGCAAAGAAGGAGTTCCCTGAATCACAAAAGACGCACCCCAGATGGGAAACGCAGTTTTTTCGAGGCAAGTTAGATGGATTTCAATGGGATGCACTTCCCTAGTAATAAGAATGGTCAGGTGAACCAAGAAGGCAGCGCTCGTGCCCCTTTAGTTGCTGCATGAGAGAGGACATTTCAGCTGCTATGGTTTATCATGCAACCTATAGTTAGTAAATTTCCCTTTTCTGTGGAGCAACTGAAGGTGCAGGAGTCCTGTTCTCTTCATTATCCAGCGATTCAAACTTTCATAGAGGTTTATGAGTCTTATTTCCTTTTCAACACATCTCACCCTAAATCCAAGTGTCCAGAACACCTATTAATCCTGAAGGAGAAAAGAGCGTTGCGGCTGCGCTGCGTCAATGTGTTTTAATGCCATGTATACAGAAAGCTCGGCTGTCAGGGGATTAGCCAGGCAGCTTTGCAGTCTCGAACATTTAAAACCTTTTCTGGAAAGAGAAGTCGAACTGACACGCAGCCTCTACTGATGCGTGTTTACTCAGGAGGAAACTGATGGTGTTTCTTGCTTGGCAGGGGGTTGGACTCGATGGCCCTTGTGGTCTCTTCCAACTCTATGATTCTATGATTCTATTCTATGAAACCCCGTGGAACTGGGCTTAGCCCCAAGTAAGCATATGGACTCAAAAATGCAATGCCTCTTGAGGTCAATAGTCGCAGGTTAGTGGGTGAAGAAGAACTGCAGCTTTGCAGCCCCAAACTATGCATGCTTACGCAGACGTAGGCTCCTCTATGCTCAACCAACGAAGCAACTTACTCCCAAGCAAGTGTCCTAACTGAGGAGTCAGCTCCACTGATCTGAACTGAAATTCATCACGGTTTTGATCGGGTAAACTTGCACCCAACTGGAGGGGATTTAGTTCTTTGGAAATCTGCGAGACTAGCAATATTTTGGGATTTGGGGGTGGCTGAATTGGACCCACAGAAACAACGTGGCTCCCTGGACTAATCCTGACTTGGTTTCATGCAACATTGCTTCAATATTGATCTAACAGACTATTTCCCCTTTCCTTTCCTTTTTTTAACGGATGAAATTGCTTCAGAAGTCGACTTTCTCTAAAGGAAAAAGACCTGAGGGGGGAAATAACAAGAAACCTCGCCCGCCCGCCCCTGGCGCTTTACACCCGTACATGTTAACTCAACCAGTTAAGAATAGACCCGCCGGTTCGCTACTCTGTCAAGAATTCTGCCATTCACCGCTGTAATAGAAGGGCAGAAATCATCTAATTGTGCATCCCTATTTTATCCTCGTCTTCTCCTCCCCCCACCAACTCTTTTCTTTACTTCCCATCAAAACAAAACCAAACCAAAAAAAGCCCCACACCTCTTTCTCTGTTGGGAGTCTGGTAATGACATGCAAGGATGGGCTGAAAGACAACCAGACATCAAAGCACAAAGAAAATGACATTTCCCGCACTTTGATAAGAAAGTCACACTCCTCACTTTCGCCCCCTCCCCTCTCTCCTTTCTTAAAGGCAAACCCACCAGCCCCCAAGGGCGGCCGCAGGCTCTGAGTTGGGCACCCAAAACCACCTTCTTTTTCGCATTTTGCATCTTTTGCCGCCACCCCTTCGCAAACAGGGCAAGTCCCTTGGGTGCCCCAGAAGTTTGTTGGACTTGGGGGCCGGGCAAAACAGCAACAACATTTATTGGGGATAAGGAAACCCTGGTGTGGGGGTGGGGAAGACACACGCTTGGGACCGAGATGGAGCTAATTATTGCGAGGGGTAAGAAGGAGCTGGAACACCCAAGTCGAACTGAGCCCGTCTCCCGGGAGACTGATGGAGACCTATTTTACAAGCTGTAATTCCGCTTTAGACGATTGCAGGCTAAAGTCAATTCACACCCTCTTCTTTCTTCTAGAAATATTCCTAATCCTGCCGTTCAAGCGGGGAATTCTCTCGCCTTTCGCTCCACCGATATTAATCTAGAAACTTCATAGAAGGAAGCCGGATAATTGTGGGTCGGGTGGGCGGAAAGAAAAGGGGTTCACCCCACCAGTTTAACTACCTCGGCAACGTCTAACCTTGGAAAAAGTAAAAATTAAACGGGGAGATATGTCGTTCGGTGATTTATGGTCCCTTGCTCTGTTATTTTATTATATGAACGAAGCGAGAATTTTTCTTTTGATAGCCTTATTCTTGTTCTGTCAATTTGAGAAGGGCTTGAGCAATTTGCTACTAATGTGTGTGTGTGTGTACGCGCGCGCGCGTGTGTAGTGAAAATATAATAATTCATTTGGATGTATCTAATTAGTAAAATAAATGGATACGCGCCCTTGAACGAAGTGAGACTGACTCCTGAGTTAGTTTACATGGCAATTGGTTTAAGCAGACTTATTTGGCAGACTAAATCGGCCTTTCTTTTGAACAGATAAATAGAGCTGCGTTGTAAAGTTGGTTTTATACGCATATACCTGAGAGTAAGTCTAATTGAACTTAATTCTCCTTTACTTCTCAGTAGATAAGCATACGAGTGTATTGCAAAAGTGCGATCCTACCCATGTCTACTTGCAAGTAAGCCGCATTGACTTACTGTTTGGAAAGTGTATGTAGGTTCGCAGCCTGCTATCCAGTCCAGGTTTAGGAATCTTTCATATCCCACTGAAGCAAGTGGTCAGCTAGCTTTGAAGTCTGATCCTTCCTCCTCTTACTCGGAAGTAAGGCCAACTGGTTTCAGCAGTTATACTTTACATGCCTACATGATACTGAACTCGCTACGAGGATTTTTTAAAGGATTTTTTTTACTATTTTTAGCAAAATTGGCAATAAAAACATAGAAATTCATATATTTTAGAAAGTAAATAATGAAAATACCTATTCGCTCCCTCCAATTGCTTAATCCTTATCAATACCAAAAAAGCAATTTCATTTCACTGATACTTCTAGCCAGTTCGCTTTGTCAGTTTGGTATGATAGAAGACGAAAAGAAAAGAAAAAGTTTGCATTCCAGCATTAAGTCCTCTAGACCCCCAAATAAACAGTTTCAAAATTAAAACATAGTAAGCTATGCATTAAAAAACCCCAGGCTAGAGACAATAAATCAAGGGCCATGTGCAATTTGATACCATTTTTAAAGGTGGAGGCGCTGGGTTAATTTGCACTCAAAGCCATGATTGTCTGTCCTGACTTTTTCATTCTAACTGCTTTCCCCAAATCTTTGAAAAGTTAAAATTCAGAAGGGAAGCAATTCTCCTACCAGCAGGGAAGAGGCCTTGCCAAACAAGCACCCAAAGAACAAGAATCATTTAGAGCAAAATTAATCTCATATATAAATGGCAGCCAACTTTGCAATCAGATCTGGTTGCTGTGCCTCTAACAGCGGCTTGATCTGCAACCCTCTTTCGTGGAGGTGAGAGGAATTCATCTCAATTTGCTGCAGACGGAACTGCTGTTAAAAGTGCAGGTACAGATGCCCACTGAAGAGTTGGCATCCTCACACACGATTACGATGAAATATTATGTAGCCTGTGGCAGCAGCATCAGTCCAGATTTGTGGACTGAGTCGCATGCAGGAGCCGTTCAGTGGGACTTAATTTCTGGTAAAGTATGTTTAAGTTGGAAGCCTTAATTAACAATGCCGTTCAGAATGAATAATCCACTCATTCATTTGCGTTCTAGATCCAGCTTCGGCTCTGCTGTCCCTCACTTTCTCTTCCACCTGCGCGGGGCCTTCGCCTTTCTGTGAGACTTTAAGCAAGTTAATAGGGAAGAATGTTTCGTGAAAATCAATGGATCGCTTCGAAGTTATGCTTTAGCTCCTAGGTGTGTGAAACCCATTCCATCTTTCTGTAGGTTTCATACCATATTTGGTATAGGCAAACAATACCGGCAGCAATCCTATAGACTTGTAGGTGAATTTTACGGATCTCAGCGGGATTTGTTTCCGAAAAAACATCAGCCCCTATCTGGCTGACTTTCACTAGAATTCGAAATTCGGGTGGTGGGGAGAAGATAATCCACAAATGTGGATCTGACACAAATTCCTGAAGCCAAGTGAGTTTTGCCTCGCAGGACAAACCAGATTATGTCCAACAGTCTACTCGGAAGTAAGCTTCACAGAGTCCCATGACGCTTACCCTTAGGTTTGTGTGCACAGGATTGCAGTTTAGATGCTGAAGGCCACATCCCACCCCAAAACAAGCATCTTAAATCTACTTGATACAATTATATAAGAGTTGGACACAACAAGGTTATAATAAACTGGACACGCATGGTTACTGGAAGGTAAACTCCAGTGAGATCAATTGGGATTTACTCTCAAGTAAGCGTGCATAGTATTACAGCCTTAACAATTCTTATATTTGGTGGGCTATTATAACTACTACCGTTATTGTAGTTCAGATATTTATTGAGGAAATAAATGTTTTGATTGAATCTTTTAAAGTAATGTAAGTCTGCGTAACTTTAATAGAGGGCCTGCTAAGCGCCGAAGCGCAAAGCTGTTCATTTCAAAGTGACGTCTGATCCAAAGTCAGTTCGTCTGCTTCGGAGTAAATGGCAGGCGCTAGCCGGTTCAGTAGCCAGCCATCTGCAACCCTGAGCAGAAGGCAAAAACCCCCACAACTTTTTGGGGTAAGGGTTCTTAATGAAGCCCTTACCCAATCTAAGCCAATGAGATTAATCACTGAGTAAACATGCATAGGATTGCACGCAGGTACTGTTTGCTGAACGCTGAAGCAGGTCGTTGCGAGATCTAAAAGTGTGACACCCTTAGGCTAGTTGGAGCAGGTCTGAACACTTCATGGGAGTGATTCGAGAGATTCATCTCCTTCCTTCCAAGCGCTCCATAGCATGGTTTTCGGAAAGATCATGAACGTATGAACCCGTCTTATATCAAGGGTTGATCGAGTTCACTTACTCGCACCACCGGCAGGCGCTTTCCAGGGTCTTTCCATGGGACTGTCGCCTATTGGGGGAGCAAGGGACCTCGGCCCCTAGGAGTAGGCAGGGAGTGGGGGGCTGTAGTTCAGGAGGACAGCCCCACTCTTTCCAGCACCTCACTTCCATGGAGCCCCAAGAAGAAGGGAGAATTGCGATGCTATCCTTCCTTGGCCTCCGTCCTATGCAACCTTACAAAAGACTCTCATCCTTCTCTAATCGCGACTCGGTGAATGAAACCTGCTCTAGCTCCAGCAGATAAAAAGCACATCCCCCCGCCCCTGCTTATCTTCTCTGACATCAAGCCACTGGAAGCCGTTTATCTCAGGTGCCTTTAACCTGCGGTTATCAGCCTGCTGGACTCATTTAGGGGAGCTCAGCTCGGTAACCTGAGACAAGGCTCCATTGATTGTCGAGAGCGTCCTTTAGATTCCACCCTCTCTGGGTAAACATCGCCAAGGAGCTGGCCTCGCCCCCCCCCCCCAACCGAGCCACTTGCGGCAAGCGACACCTCCCCTCATCCGAGAGGTCGCTGCCTCTTAAAACGTCTCGCGACGAATTCCTAAGGACAAAGAGGGGTGCATGGATGTGCGTGTGTGAGAGAGAGATCCAGCAGGTGGGCATTTAGAGCTGCTGCGGGTGCTCTGACACCTGCCTGGCAGGTGTTTCGTTCATGGGGTCTCCAGCTTACTTCCAAAGGCTGGGGAGGGGGCCCGCAGGTTTGCAAAAGGAGCGTTTGCAGCCAGAAAAAAAAGCAAAAATGAGGGGTCCTCCGCGTGTTTTGCGCGCGCGCGCGCTGATGCCAGAGAAACGGACAATTCTGCAGCCCTGTTACGTATATTGAATCCCAACGGGTCTTGCTAACCCAGGGAGGGAGCTGTAATAGTCAGGATGAACCAAACCCACTGTAGCAGGGTGATGAGGATGATGATGATGATAACAACAAATAGTTGAAACATTTTGGGTACTCACTTATGTGGAACTTTTTGTGTGGGGAGGTTATCTGGGTTGTGAAGGCGTCAAAGTGTCCAGGGCTCTTAACAACTAAATACTTTACGGTTTATTAAAGCAATATAATAATTGCTTGTTTCTTTCTTTCTTTTTTATATCAGCATATTGCTCAAATCCCATTAACCAATACAGCTTTAAAAGGTTTAAAAAGAAAAGGTATGCAATATTTTAAATAAAATATAGGTGCCTCAGGCATATTAAGCCACGTGTGGGTGAGCTTGTTGTTTATCAGGGAAAAGCTTAAAAATCATTTTAGTGTCTTCTTTTTCACTGCCTTTCACAAGTAACACAACAGAATCTAGGGATCATCAGAGGTATGCACTTCATTCCGAGAGCCAGGGATTAAAATTCGTCCTGGCCGGTTGGCTTCCTCCGGTTAATCAGGACATTTAGCTGATTAATCGACCCATTAAAGTGCCCTAACTCTCCAACAGTTTGACCTCACCCCGGAAGGCGCACTTTTCTTCCATTGTCTCCCGAGACAGACCGATGACAACTAACCAAAGCATCTGGGGGGGGGGGTGATGGTTTTGTTTTTATTATGTATTTTGTGTTTTTATATTGTACTTTTGTGCTGCGAACCGCCCTAAGATCTCCAGATGAAGAGCGGTATACAAATTTAATAAATGAACAATGGTTTAGAATCCATTCTTGACGGTGGGCGTTATGGGAGGCGAAGACCCTGCATGGAAGTCGGTGGGACTTAACATCTGCGTTCTCAGGCACCGGGCCGAGCTGCTTCTTCGCTCTGGGGTGCTCATTTCGTTCTCCGCCAGTCTTCAACGGACTGAAAAAGGAGTTGTTCGGTTCTATTGAAGCAAGACCCACAGAAGGCGGTGCTGGCGGGGGCTGCCACAAGGGCTGAAGGACCATACTGGTGGTTTTTGTTATTGGGAAGAATCACCATTTTGCTGGAGAAAAGCAGGAGGAAATGTATATTTAAAGCAAACATAGTAAGAGGGACATCTCTAACTATGTGGACGTGCCCTGTCTGCTGCCCACTGAAAACGGAAGCGTTATTAAAAAGGAAGAAGAAAAGGTGCTGCAGGACTCATGTCAGCCCCGGCAGGGCCAGCTCAAGTGCTGCCCCGGGGCGTTTTGGCGGCTGCCCCGAGCATCTCTGGGAGGTCATTTGACTGAGGGCGGCCTGGACTTGCCCAGCGTAGCTCCAGCTGCATCACTGGTCCCCGCTAGCTCTCCAACCCCTTCAGAGTGAACTTGCAGCAGAGTCCTTTCTGAAGGGCGGGGTACTCCGTGGCCTGTTACTGCATGAGCTCTCGCTGTGGGTGGAAAGGGGCAGCTCTGCAACCCCTTCCATTCAAGGGATGAATTGCGGCGCTCAGGCTTCCAAATGCACTTAGTTGTCAGTAGGAAAAGGCTCGTCTGGACTGGAGGGCAAGGCTCTTTTCGCTTTGAACATTCACATTTCCACACTGTTTCATCGATTCGATCTGTGTGGTTTATCGACTTCTGGAGCCCCTCCCAGAGGAATCTGAGGATCGACGGTCTGTCTAGAAAGGGCATAAATAATACCAACCGCAACCGCAACTTGCTGAGGAGCAGATAGTTCGTCCCTGCCCAAACGCCCTCTCCTCCAAAACTACTAATGGCATGCACAGAAATTGCCATCCTATCCACGTCCTATTCCTCTTCTCAAAAGGTGGGTCCCCCCCTCCTAAAGCGCAGGCACAGTCTCGTCAGTTTCGACGCTTGCCCACTGCAGGGCCTCTCCTTCCTTTCCAGAATGTTCCTCTCCGCATCGTTTGCAGCGGGGATCCTGCCATCGTGCATTGTTAGCTGGCTCGTTCAGTTAGAGCTGACGGAAGTGCCCCCGGGCAAAGGCTGGTGCTGACCGTGGCGAAGGCCTCGCCTGTGCCAGGTGGAAAGGTTCGACGAGCGGGCAGTGCTGTTTACTGCGTAGAATAGGAGCCAATTCCTATGAAGACCCAGCCCCCCCAATAAAATATTTGAGGGGTCCGCTCCCCCCAGTTGATTGGCATTGCCATTCAAATGGTGTGCGTGTGCATAATTATGTGATCAATTATGCGGGATGGAGCTTACCTGCCCCCGCTAATTTATTCAAGCTGGCACCCCTGCTGCCAATGAAGTCTCACCAGCTTCAAGTGGGCGCTCCTAAGCTTTCTTGGAGGTAAGGTTCTCGTGGTGTCCCCGGGCCTTCCTTCCAAGCAAACTCAACCTTAAGATCTCAGTTTTTCGTAGACAAGCGCTGGCAAGAGGGAGAGATCCAGGTTTATTTGCAGCCACTGGTTGGACCGGACTCGATCCCAGCCGTAGACTACCGAAGGGTTAAAAAGAGCGATCCCGACCCCCCCCCCCCCCGCCGGCCAAGTGCTTTGCACAGAAGTGCCGCGCGCAGCTACGCTCGAGAGGAGGACTATGTCTTTGGGGATGTGCTCCGTCTTGCAAAACTATTTTTCAGGTGGAGTCTGCTGATAGCAGCGTTTGCAGACTCCGAAACGTGATTTTCCGAAAAGCATTTTTCGGCTTGTTCAGGCCCAGTGAGCACGGAGGGGGAGCGAAGATGGGGCTCAGTATTTACAGTAGAAATCAAGCATGAAATTGAATGTTAACTATTTCTTTTAACAAATGCAAATCCAATTGAAGCCGCAGAGGGAGGACCCAGTTAGAGGTGTAGCAACCTAGCGGAGCTCTCGCGAGAAAGGAAACATAACGTTGACATTTTGCTCATGAGGTTTGAGAAGCGCCGTCCCCAAGAGTAAGTTAAATGTTAAATGGTAGCTCTGAAAAGTCTATTTAAAACTAGGCATGGGATGATCCAGGTCAAACGAAGCTAATTTAACTCCCTTGGACAGACTTTTAACCTCTTGCTCATTGTGACCATAAGCCAAGTTCTGGAAGTCTATCGAGAAACAGGTAGTTGAGATCAGCAGTCATAAGGAAGTTACTTGCAAATAACCAGTTAACTTCCATGGTTTGCAAAAGAAACGCACACCCACACCCACACACACCCCTAATAAGTGTGCACAGGATCTCAATTTCTTAAAAAGCGGAGCTGCCTCCTTTATAGTCTCCCTTGGGAGAGCGACCAGCAAGGGTTGGGCTGGGGGCTTGAGTGATGTTTCTAAAAATGTTAGCTCACTTACAGGCTGCCAATATCTCCAGGGCATTTGCTCCCAAAAGCCTCCAGGCCAATCCCTTAGGCAGGGCCTACTCAAGACATTTTGGCAGCTGTGGCGAACCACCAAATGGTGCATCCCCTCCAGAGAAGAAAGACGGAATGAAGATCACATCAAACAAAGGGAGAATGAAGATAGCTCAGTTGGTTAGAGCATGGTGGCAATAATGCCAAGGTTGCACGTTCAATCCCCTTATGGGACAACTGCATTGCAGGGTGTTAGATTAGAAGATCCTCAGAGTCCCTTCCAACTTTACAATTCTATGATTCTATGACATTCATTGGGAACTATTGTCCCTGTGGATCCTGCTGCCTGAGGTGGTTGCCTCACCCTGCCTCATGCCCTTAGTGAGGAATAGCTAACATGGTCCTCCATAGATTGTCAGACTCCAGCATCCCTTAGCTCCAGTGGCCAGGGTTCAGGATCTTGGGAGCTGCAGTCCAAGCACCTCTGATGGACCACAGAGACAGCTCCTCCACCTTAGGGTGAATTAACACCTGACATGCCCTCCAACATTATTTTTGCACCTGTTGCACATCTTCCATTAAGCACGTGGGAGAAAAGAGAGCAACTAACAATGGAACCCTAAGTCTGCTTCGACTTCATTCCCAATTGGACTTACTGTGTATAATATTACAGAGTTGGATGGTGGCCCAAATGTTCCATGCTGGAAACAAACGTGTATTCTCACACAAAGCTTAATACCAACATATTTTGTGGTCTATATATCTTATTGAGCAAACATGTGCACTGCCATCACATAATATGGTTTATAATGAAAATGGGGAAAATAATCCCCAGAATGTCCATTTGCCTTGCAGATGTTTGTAATGTAGTGGTTAGAATGTTGGAGACCTGTGAGACCAGAGTTCAAATCCTTACTCGACCATGAAGCTCATGGGGTGACCTTGGGCCAGTCACTGCCTCCCAGCCTAATCTACCTCTCATGTTGGTTGTTGTGGGTGTTCAAAGAGGATGGTGAGAATCATGTATGCCATCTTGAGCTCCATAGAGAAAAGGATGGGATATAAATGTAATGATTAATAAAACAAATGGTTCTTTTCCACTTTCTGTTCAAAAAGAGGATCAACCACAATTCAAATCTCATAGTTGAAAACCATGTTCACCCAGGAGAAGTTAACAGCTCATTACTATTGTTTTGTCACTCTAATCTGTAATATAAGGCTGGGAAATAGCTAGAAGACTGGCTGGGAAATAGCTAGAAGATGTTCTGAAATCATTTTCTCTAATCAGTAACAGGGTGGAAGGAGCCTTTCACAGAATTGTAGAGTTGAAAAGGACTGTGAATGTCATCTAGTCCAACTCCCTGTAATGCAGGGCTGTTTTGTCCAACATGGGGCTTGAACCCATAACCCTGAGATTAAGAGTCTTATGCTGTCTCCAAGGTAGCCCAATGCTCATTGAGTACCATTGATGGAAAGGAGTAATCAAACAGCTCCTTTTCCTACAGCTGCAATCCTACCCACACTTTGAAATAAGCTGCATTGAACAAAAAGGACCTTGTATAGGTTGGAGCTGCATGTTTCTTCTGGTTTGTCAGACACGCTTTTGAGATCTTCTGTTGCAGCTTTGCTTTGGGTACCTCCTTTATCAGAAAGGAAACAGTGCCCCACAACAAAAGAGGATGCTTTTTCAGGCGTGGCACCCCAGTTTAGGACCACCCCTTCAAGAGCTGCCATGTAATCGCAAGATGGGGTCCAAGTCCTCATCCAGCCATAAAAAAGTCTACTGGGTTACATAGACCAGTCACTGACTCTCAGCTTAACCTTCTTCACAGGGTTGTGGTGAGGATAGACTGGTGAAGAGATAACCATGTATGCCACCTTAAGCTCCATAGAAGAAAGTGGGGGTATTAGTCTAATAATGCCCACTTAATCCCTCCAGCACCAGTTTTCCTTGATGCAGGCACCTTCTTTTGTTCTAGGCTGGTTTTGATTGGCTGTGGTTATTGTTTTATTATTGATTTACAGCTATCAAGGAGGCTGTAGTTAATTGTTTTATTATTGATTTTTATTATGATTATTGATTGTATACCACCTTGATATCCCTCAAACAATGAAGGATGGTATACAACTGTTTTAGGATCTCCTGATGAAATTACAACAAATGGGAGATATTCTGGCATCTGGAATAAGAAGATCCCTTTCATGTTTAAATGAATAAGAAATTTTAAGTATCTCGTAGGGTATGAATATTCTGGAAATAGTAATACTACACAGGGAAAAGGGGGTGGGGAATCGTCTAGATGAAGAAGTTCTTCTATGGTGTCTTTCTCCTCATTAGGTTCTTCCTGATTTTTCTTCACTGCCCTCCGGAGAGCAACAATTCTCTTGCCATCCCAAGCCTGTTAACTGGCGACAGTGAATCACAGTCCACTTTAATTCAATTTGCTTGTCAAATTAGATTGAGCGACAGTGTTAATCTTTTAGATTTACTTCTACAGGTTGGGTTTTATCTCTCTGTTCTCACAACTAGGAGATTGGGGGTGGGAGGGTGTTGGCAACCCCCGCCAGGGCTATACCACTTCAGACTGCAGGTGAGGCACTTGTGTTGGAAAGTGACTCCCTGTAGGTAGAAAATAAGCATGTCAGGGAGACGTCTGACCAGATATACTAGTTATGCATCTGCCAGGGAAGGAGACATTCCATCATGTAAGGTTCGAAGTAGAGGTTGACTGCCTCATCTGTAGTTGCTTTGCAGGATGAGGCTTTTCATAATCCTGTGGACCTTAAGCTCTGTGTTGGCAGTGGGGACCACATGGCTGAAGGACATCAGTTGACTGTCAGTGGATCTCTGGCAGTTTACAGATGAACAGAAGCACTTGAGTCAGAGCCAAGGGCCACCCAAGCAGCGATTCTATTTTCAAAGGAGGACAGATGTCTCTAGGAAGCCTACAAGGGTTGCATGGAGGGAAAAGCCCACCCTTTCTGTGTCCCCAGGGTCCCCTGCTCAGGGGTACAGGGAGGTTCTATCAGGACTGGCAAACTGTTACATACCTGCCCTTTATTCCACACACGTCTCCAGCTACTAAGCCTTGGAGAGCCCTATCAAAGAGGGCTGACATAGCTGACATAGCCATTAAGGTATTGCCTTAATATAGTTTTAAAGCACGGGTGTCAAACACAAGGCCCGCGGGCCGAATCTGGCCCGCCAGACCTCGTCATGTGGCCCGCGTAGCCGCCGCCGGCCGCCAGCCGCCAGCCTTCACCTTTTATTCTCGCTTTTTTTTTTTTGACACAAGAAAGCCGCCTCTTCAGCGCATGCGTGGCAGCCTACAAGCCAGAGAACGTCTGCCCTCTAGCGGCGCCGCAGCCCCCGATGAATTTGAGTTTGACACCCCTGTTTTAAAGGAAGACTGCTCTACACGCATAATGTCGCCCCAGGAAGAGGCATTTAGGAGGTGTTTTCTCTCTTCCTGCGATGTAATTAATCGGTTTTATGCCCACCCCGAGTTGTGTGAATCAGTCTTCCACGCGGATTAGAATGCACTCAGACGAAGGTGTTGGAACGCCAGGGGAAGGCCGGCCGTCCTTTATTCCTCCTTTAACCCTGGGAGCAGAAGAGGGGTGGCTTTGCTGGCTCTTCCAACGGGGGCTCATCAGATGCCCCCCATGAGCGGGCAAGCCTGCCATTTGCCTCAGTATGGCTCTGCCTGTGGCAGGATCCCTTTACTCACCACTGTGACTTGTAACTGACCATAAACCTATCCTCCAAATTCCCTTTTTGAAAACCAGCCCCGCAACTCAATGACGAGCCAAGGCCGCGCGGGTAAAGGCCCAGGTGTACAGAGGTCAATGAATCCGCATTCTGCAGCGCTCGCGCTCGTGCAACCCAGTAACCACGCTTTGGCTCCATCTGTCTTCGTGACCTGCGCCGGGAAAGGGCGAGGAAGTGCCAAAGCCCTCCTCCCGGCCTGCTGTTTCCCGATCCATGCATCTCTTATGGAAGCTTGTGCTCTCCTTTGACACGGGCCTGGGAGGGATTCAGACAGATCCTCCACAGCGCTCAAAGTTCACAACCAAACCTAACATCTCGGCTGAATTGAGAACGGTTTAATGACGTCTAGATTTCCGCACCATTTTGTTATCAGAGTTCTATGGTGTTTTAATCGCAATGCCTTTTGGGGCGCAAGTCAACACTTTCCACGTCCTGTCACCCTAACTTGGGAGCGACCTGCGTGGAATCCGGCGAGATTTGCTTGAAGAGACACGCATAGGATCGGGCTGCGCGTCTCAGTGGATTTCGGTGGGAGGCACGGAGACGCTTGTTTCTCTCTTCCACTGAACGCCTCGGCAATTGAAAATGCTCAGCCATGGCTGGATCGTACCCTTCATTTCTCAGCCAGAAGAGTCGTTTGCTTTAAATGATTGCTTCCATCCTAGCGGAGATCGTTGGAGATACTGGGCAAGAAGTCCATCGGAAAGAAGCTCTGTCTCCCCGGAGAAGCAGCCGCTAGTAATTCTCCTTTCCTTATCGCTCTTCCTCCTACAGCGGAACCGTTTTCTTTCTCACAATCCCACCTTCCTCGTTTTCCGTTTGAATCAACTTTCGCGTCTTCCCGGGAAGTTCTGTGTTGACATTTCTTGCCCCCTCCCCCCGCAGCCTCCCTCGCGGTCCCCGCCGTGAAATTAGTGGAAAGTAGAAGTTTTTATCAGCCAGAAGAAGTAATAAGTAGCCTGCAAAACAGAGATCTCCCGGTTTATTGCCCCCCGTCGCCTCTGGTATCTGGTCGCAGGAGAAGGAGGCGAAAGGGGCGCTTGGCCTCGCTGGAAACGGCGCAGCATTTAAAGGAGAGGCGTCTCGGGAAATTGACATTCTTGTCCGCATCCTTTGTCTGATTTCAAAGCAAACAAGAGGCGATTCGGATCCAGCCGAGGCTTCGGGACGCACGCATTTCCCTATCATGTCTCGGCTTTGTTTCGAACCGCGCGGCGTTAATCCCATAAACGCGATTTAATTACCGGGAGGCTAATTGCTAGGCGCAATTGTTTAGCTCATTAGCAACTGACTTGACATCCGCGAACGTGCTCCACCAAGGATGACACGAGCGAAAACTTAAGCACGGGCTTAAATAGTTTTCACGCAGACACTTCGATCCCTGTTTTTTTTTAGAAAAAGAAAAGAAAGACAATACCTGTTTAAAGCTGCAATCCTATGCAGACTTCTTTGGGGCGCGGGAGGGGGAGCCCCACTGAATCCAAGGGGACGAGCATCCTAGTAAATATGCCTAGGGGTGTGCCTTCAGTGTAGCAGGTTTATGGTCTACTCTAGGGGTGGTGTGATTTCAGTCTTGCCAGGTTTACTTTATTTAATTTAAAAATGGAAGCCTCCTTGTCTACCCAGGTGCTTAAATTTTACAAAGCAAAAGCAATTAAGGCCTCCCTAATCTGTGCTAAAGTGTTCCTTAGTGTGTTTTCTTGCTTAAGGTGCAGGAAGACCTGAGAGGACAGTGCTCTTTGCAATAAATCTTACCTGGTTGTAGATGGTCTGCTGGAGATGGTCCCCACCCTTCTGTGCCTTTTGTCCATGTCTGAAGTTTGTTATGGTAAAATACAGTCTCTGAATTCCCCTTAAGATGCACCAGGCTAGCAAGAAACTGCTCGAGTCCTTTATTTTGAAATAAGCTACGCCTAGGATAGCTGCTTCAGGAGTTTCACTATGGCAAACCATCAGAGTTTAAAAAATAAAAATGGAATATAAAAGTGCTTTCCATTATCAAGTGAGCTACAGCACCCCAATCATTTTCAAATAGGCCACCAGGATCACCACTGCCTTCATGCCCCTTTGCATCTCTTTTTAGTGTGAGACTTGATTTGCCCAGAGACCAGGGCACAGGGGGGCTACACATGGTCAATAGAATCAGGCTGCATGGTTGAATTCAAGCAGCGAAATCCCTTTTCAGGCAGCATCACATGGTTATAGTGCGTCTCCAGAGAGGTTTTGTGGAATGCAGGCTGGGGAGAAAGGTTCAGCTTAGGCCTAGTTCTTACTGTGGTTTTGCTGGGTCATCACTTCATACTATAGGTAGAAGGGGACGTGGGTGGCGCTGTGGTCTAAACCACAGAGCCTAGGGCTTGCGGATCAGAAGGTCAGCAGTTCAAATCCCCACGATGGAGTGAGCTCCCGTTGCTCTGTCCCAGCTTCTGCCAACCTATCAGTTCAAAAGAACACCAGTACAAGTAGATAAATAGGTACTGCTGTGACAGGAAGGTAAACGGCGTTTCCATGCGCTCTGGTTTCCGCCACGGTGTCCCGTTGCACCAGAAGCAGTTTAGTCCTGCTGGCCACATGACCCAAAAAGCTGTCTGTGGACAAACGGTGGCTCCCTCAGCCTGAAAGCGAGATGAGCGCCGCAACTCCATAGATGCCTTTGACTGGACTTAACCATCCAGGGATCCTTTACCTTTACTTTTTTTTTACTACAGGTAGGTCTCACACAAATAAATACTCCTCCATAAAAAACCCCAGCTCTGTTTAGAGAACTAGCAAGTAAGCCAAAGCCCATTCATGGAGTGCTAATTTTTATGTGCAGGTGTGTGTGTGTGTGTGTGTGTGTGTGTGTGTGTGTGTGTGTGTATCAGTAGCCTGAAGTAGATTCCCAGAAATGGGAAAGTAGTTACACCCTAGGCATGGGTTTACCAGGTAAGCCAGACCTTGTACTTCCTCTTTCCCCTCCCATGGTGGTCCCCACCCCAAAGTTTTAAAGCATGCAAATTCTCACTTCATTCTACAATCCCAAGAGAGGTTCAGCTGACGCCTTCATTGTATACCTTTAGGCACCAGGTAAAAATGTTCCACTTCAGCCAGGCCTTGGGCTGATTAACATCTTATACCCTTTAAATGTGTTTGTAGGATGGTTTTTTTGGGGGGTGTTATTGTTTTGTTCTTGTTCTTACTATTTATTTTATGTTTTTATCTTGTATTTTTATGCCGTGAACTGCCCTGAGATCTATGGATGAAGGGCTGGATACAAATTTTAACAACAACAACGATAAAGGTCATAGATTATTTATTTAGCCGAAAGTTGTGTAACAAAGGTGCCAGGCAACACTGGCATACGAAGGGGGCGGGGCAGCGACCTGCACTGGGAACAATTTGGGGAAAGGGTGCCACCATGACTGCCCCCACAGGCGACACACCACGCCCCCGGGATGCGCGCCAGCCACGCCTATGCCTGTTCTCAGTTCTGGGGGCTGCAGCATGTTGCTCCGAGACTGCCAGGCAACCCTCCCTGGGGAGAGCATTCCACAAACAGGGAGCCAATGCAGAAAAGGTCCTAATCTCCTCTTGCCACCCTCTGGGCCTTTCATGGAGGAAGTGATTTTTGATGTATTGTCAAACTCTGCTCCCCCCCCCCCCCCGCTGTGGTATTGTTTTTGTTTGTTACTGAGGGACGCGGGTGGTGCTGTGGGTTAAACCACAGAGCCTAGGACTTGCCGATCAGAAGGTCGGCAGTTCAAATCCCCGCGACGGGGTGAGCTCCTGTTGCTCGGTCCCTGCTCCTGCCAACCTAGCAGTTTGAAAGCATGTCAAAGTGCAAGTAGATAAATAGGTACCTCTCCTGTGGGAAGGTAAACGGCGTTTCCGTTTGCTGCTCTGGTTCGCCAGAAGTGGCTTAGTCATGCTGGCCACATGACCGGCTCCCTCGGTCATACGCCAGCTCCCTTGGCCAGTAAAGCGAGACGAGCACTGCAACCCCAGAGTCGGTCACGACTGGACCTAATGGTCAGGGGTTTCTTTACCTTTATGGTATGTATTGTGTTTTTATATTGTTAAATAAATAAATTGCTTTCAGTCATGTCAGAGAGGGGCTGTTCCACAGAGGTGAGTTGCCTGGGGTCCATGCCTTCCCTGGCAAGTCTTGTGGTATGGAGCAACAACATGATGTTTAGCAGTGCTATGAGAGCAGCAGCCAAAGTTGTAATATCTGGGCAGTGTTTGCAGAAGGCTACCAAGTGGAGTTTTCCTTTTTAAATAAGAGAGATGTTACAGGACCTCTTGGGAGCCTTGCTACCTCTGAAAGGAAGCTTTGCTCCTCTGTTACGAGTGTGAAGGACAGGCACTCTGTACTTGCTCCAAGGTACTACTCTGTATTATATAATATTATGATGACATGTTTCCTCAAGACGCATGGCCAGAGAGGGGGAAAGAGTGGCGTTCAATGCTTGTGGTTCAAGAAGGAAGGGAACTTCAAGGCCTGCAGCCCTGGCAAGTTATTAATTAATCAATCAATCAATCAATCAATCAATCAATCAATTACATTTATATTCTGCCCTTCATCTGATGATCACAGGGCAGTTCACCACATATTTGCCATCCTGTTACACTATTGAGGTGATGCCACAGTGCATAGCCCTACATTTGTATCGGCACATTCCTCCCCCATTTTAAAACAAGGTGCTGATCGGGGTATCTTTCTGATTTGAATTATATGCCCAGCAAGCTGGTGTTATTTCATCTCTTTGAGAAGGGGGTATCAGCCATTTGACTTTGGAACCTGCTGCTTAATCAAAAGTGTTCCATTTTCGCCTGACCTTCTTGTCAGCAAGTGCCCTTGCAGACTTGGGCTGTGCTTGTGGAGGCATAAATCCTGCTCAATGGCTCAGTTCATCTGTGTGCTGTGTGCTTATGATGCATCGTAATCAGCCATGGTATTTATTTACTTCTTTGCTTGTTTGTTTTAAAGGTGGGATGCAAATACTGAAAAACCAACAAGCAGGGTTAGCATTTGTTATAGCTTCACTAACAAATTGTCCTGTTCTCATTTAAGAGTAAGACCTTACATTATAAAACTCATTTGAAACCAGTGTAACTGTCATAGACACCTTTTCAAGAATAGTGAAAATTGTGGTTTTTCTGAAGGTGCTGTAAATTCTTGGTAGAAATTCAAGCTCTTATGACACAGATTTTGGTCTGAGACCAGCTGGCTCCCACCTAAGCCCTAGGAACTGCAATTTTGTGGAAAACAGTTTATTTTAATTTAGCTAAGGCATTTATAGACCACTTAGCATTTCTAAGTGGAGTACATAAAAATAAACCATACAGAGAATAAAACAATGATTTTTTTTCATAAAACTAAAGAGGAACCCGAATACTGTCTGAAAATGCCTGCTGAAATATTTGCCATGTGCCTGACGTTCAGCAAAGAGGGGGCCTGTCTAATCTCAGGCCGGCACGGCATGCCTCTGACGCATGGCAGACCACCAACAGAGATTCCCCTAAAAATCTTACGAGATCGGGCAGGGATGTAAGGGATCAGGCAGTCCAAGGTTTTGATTGTTACAGATCCCACACCCCATTACTGAATCACAAGACTTCCAGAATGGGATCACAATACAATTAAATAAACTGGGAAAGTGTTAAAAAATGTATACTGAGGGCTCACTCACACTTCTATATAATAATAATAATAATAATAATAATAATAATAATAATAATAATTAATAATAATTTATTTGTTTGTTTATTTGTTTATTTCATGATTTCCAGGCACAGGTATTTCTTTTGTTTTTCTTTTGTCCTGCCGCTTTCTGCAGGAAAAGCCTGCTGTTTATTGCTGAACTGGAACAAATGACAATCAGGTTTTTGAGGATTGACGTATGTTCTGTTTCAGCAGTAAGGAGTGGGTTTTCCTGGGGAAAGTGGTGGGACAAAAGAAAACTTCTTGAACCTGTGCCTAGAAATTATGGAATAAACCAGGAGAAAGTGTGGCCGAGCCCTGCGCGAAGAAGGCCTTGTAGGCCGCCGTCATGCAGCTGTACAGCCAGGGCTTTCCCACTCTTGGCTATAGAACAACTTGCCCCTCCTGCAACTTACAGTTTATAGCTGAGGGTAGGATTTAGCTGTATCTCTGGGCTGCAATCCCACCTGCTGTATCTTGATTCTCCCTCCCATGTCTTGGATGTGTGGCTCCAGATATTGCAAACACAGCCTGAGTTAACAGCAGATAAGATGCATTTGATTCTGCTTTGGTAGCTGGGTTGACAGAGGAAGAGGATCGCATCCACTCAGCTGAATTGGGCAAACAAGTAAAAGAAACTACAACTCATTGATTAACATTCTGCAGAGTCAGGCCCTTAAACCACCATGACCCTAGAGATGGTGCAGTTCAAAAATCTCCAGCCTCGTCATTAACTACCTATTTAGCACTTGCCCGTATTTGATAGCTGACATGCAATAGCACCAAGCATCTAACTACATTCCATACCTGATATGATATGTAGTATTTTGTTTTTTTTAATAAATAATATTTATTAGTAGTTTCAGAATTATAAGGGAAAAAAAGAAACATTAAAAAAACAACACTATAATACATAAAAAGAAAAGAAAAAACACAAAAACCAATACAACAAAAAGATAAAAAGAAAAAAGAAAACAACACAGATCCCAAATTACATATCTAAAACTTCCATTTGCTTGTTTCATTGACTTCCTCATACCTCCCTTTTTGTATTCTAGTTTAATTAGTTATTTCAGCAAATTCTTTCCATCTTTCTCAATTTTTGTTAAAAAATTTATCCTAACCTAATTTAACCTAATAATTAGCTCAACAAATCCTTTCCATCTTTCCCCATATTCTATTATTCAAATTACCTTAATTTATTTAACCTTATCTTACCCTAAAATACCTTAAAGCTTGAATCTTAGTTATCAAATATACATTGCTCCTGATATCATTTCTGCTAAAGTCATATAGTTTCATTCCAACATTTCCCCTAATATTCATTAATTTTTAGCCAATTCCCTAAATAGAAAGTTTTCTTTATAAATTTTCTTCCAATCTTCATCCAACGTCCCTTCTTCCTGGTCTCGGATCGTGTCAGTCCTTACTGTCCATTCCATCTAGTCCATCAACCTGGAAGCCTTATGTCTGAGGCCCTTAAGTCTCTTCCATGTCCCTTCTGCAATTCTTCTTCTTCTTGTTTATACTTGCCCTTTTCCTTGTCTTTTGTTGGTCTCTTTCTTAGTTTCTTTCCTTTCTCATTGAGGAGTAGGCCTCTGGGGGATTCCAACCCAAAATTGTCTCCATCTCCCTTCATCAAGCCCGCCCATTCCCCACAGTCCCACTCCCCACAGTCCTCGATATAGTCCAAAAAGTATTTAAAAGCATATTCCAAGGTCTCTTCAACGTTAGGAACCTCCTCAGCTCCAGACTCCCCCTGGCCCACTCCAACTTCTGTTCAATGACAGCGGCTCATGCTCCTGTAGGGCCTCGGGACTCTCCATTTGTATTATTTGGGGTGCAACTGCATCCTCCTCCATTATCTTCTGCACTTGCCCAGTCAGTACAGATTCATGAGTTGGTCCATGAATAATTTCTGTATCAATATTCCCTGTTTGTCCACAGTTATTAACCACAACAGTCAAATCCATTTTCTCATTCATCAAGTCCATCTTCTCATGCATCTGTTCCAGCAAGGCACTTGTCTTGCATAAGGCAAGCACCCAGTCTTCCTCCCAGCTCATCTTTAGTCAAGGTCAGAGAAGACTGTTCCCACGGTCTTAATCTCACATCTGTTGAACCCTCAAATGTACTGCAGCAACGATTTGACAAGCTCCCTCTAGAGGAGGCAATTTCTATTTGTATCCATTTTTTTAGGCAAGTCCAACAAAGGAAAATTACTTTCGTTTTTCAGATATTTTTCAGATATTTTGTTTCTTTAGGATGCAAAAGGCAACATTGGAATCAGCTTGTTTCTCTTCTTTAGCTATCTGTCAAAATATTCCATTCACAGTCAATGAACCTCTCCAACAATTTCTGTCTCTGACACCCCATTCCCCGGTTAGAGACGGTGGAAACTTACCCTTCTTCACTCCCTCTCCTGCTAGGGTTGAACAAAGTCCCCCCCCCTTTTCTCCTGCTTCCAAGGGGGTTTCAGTAATTCTGAATGAAGGAAATTTAGACTTTTTTGACAGCTTTCCAGGCTTTAGCTTACAAAGTTTTTGCTTTAGTCTATATACAAAAAGCGGAAGGCGGACTTCCTGTTTTGAACCTTCCCGCTTCGATACCAAATTAAGAAATTTCTTGATCCAATTTTCCGTTTCTACTCACGGGTACTTGTTTTAAGTCCATTTGTCCACAGGAAAAAGTCAGCGCTCTCCGGCAATGGCTGTGCGGCTTCACTCCGTGAACGTAGCAGTCAGTTCACAGCACCGCGCTTCTCACCCCACTTTGCTCCGGAGCCCCTAATTGGGATTCCCTGCGAGTAGGGGGGCGCTCCTGGTGCCCTGCCGAACCCCACGTTCCCAGGCTTCCTCCGCCTGGGATTTCTAGCGGGTCCCCACCTTCGCCGTGGCGGGAAGACCCAGTTTCCACGGAGCCCGTTCCTCCGGATGGAGGAACTCCGCCATTCACCGATGGCGCTGACCCGGAAGTCATGATATGTAGTATTTTGACCAGATCTGATAGTTAATATACACTAGCTGTATGTAACTGGCAGCATTTGAAATCTGACATGCAAGCATTTGGGGTTTGTCAGGACTTAACTGGGAGCAGCCAAAATCAAACAAACAAAGGGATGCAATCAAGTCTAAAGCATTCCAGTTTGATTTTTTTGGAATAATATTTCACATTGAAAGCTTCTCAGCTTTGAATTACTGCCAAAAAAGAACCTAAACAAAAAAACCCAAACCCTTGTTATAGCACTTTGGACAAGTGATAATGCCACATTTCCAAAAGTTAAATTGCAGCGCTGGATTAGGCTTTTTATTTTTAGGGTGTCAACTCTGAAATCACAAAACTGAAGGCTTGATCATAATAGGATCATAATTGCACAGTAATACACATGATCATGTGGAGAAATAACCACAAAAGAGGATGTAGAATGGAAGGAGAATATTGTGTTTATTGCCTTTGAGGCTTTGGATTGGAATGGGAATATTTCTCAAATGGTACAAACCCGTCTGTCTGATTTGTGAAGCTGCAAAACTCCTTCCATTCCAGAACTAATTATCTTTCCCTCCCTTGCCCCAATTTATGTAACCTTTCAATACAACAATTTAAAGACAGGTTTGAACCCTTAAACGAATTCTATAAATAGTTCAGATAAATAAAGGAAGGAATTTAATCAGGTCTGCACTACAATAAAGGCATGGTGATTTTCAGTCACTGTCATTTAGGCAGGATGCATAAGATTTTAAGAAACATCTAAAATGGGCCAGCTCTTGAAAACAGGTTTAAAAATTTCATCCGATCCATAATGTGGCAGGTGGCTGCTTGGGGGGCAGGTATTGAAGGAGAGTCTCTAGGTAACCTTTATTTTATGTAGAGAATCTAAAAGTGCAGGGTTTGACCTTTGAAGCTGCGATTCTATGCCCATTTACTCGTAGAGCCATATCCACCGTTTATACAGAATAAGGTAGTTGAATTCTGGAGTATTCCACTTCAGACCACAGATACAGAGCTGAACTTTTAAAAATGAAACCTCGTTGCATGTAGAAAATTAGGAGGCAGGGCTTTGTCTAGGTGTCTCCTTGGTGTGCTGGTCAAGGCAAGAGGCATTTTACAGAGGGAAGACGCATTCAGAAATGTGACCTTCACTTGCAGACTGAGATGGTGTGGTTCAAAATTCTCCAGCCTCAGCTTCTCATCATTAAATTTATAAACAGGTCTGCCTTCTAAATAGACATGAATAGAACAATGAGCAAAGTCTGACACTTTTAAATTCACCTGATACCAGGGGCAGAGCTGAGAAGCACATCCCCCACATAAGTCTCTCAGTAAAAAAACAATAGAAAGTAAAAGTGGTTGCCTGAGTTTCAGATCATGTGAGGCAGGCTTTTGACATGCTTATCCCTTGCTGGAAAAGGAACTTTATATGCAAACTGGTTTTGCCTGCGTAGTTCACCCCAAATCCCCACCCAGATGCTCCGGTTGCACTCATATTTCCCCAAGCAGAAAACCAGCAGTCATTTGCCTAGCTGTGGATTGTGCCCCACTTCTCCACCAGCCAGCTGATCAGCACAATTGCCAATTGTCTGACAAGGCTCCATGTTGCCCTGGGCTCCCTTGGGAGGAAGGGTGGGAGATGAATTTCATGAATGAATAAATGCATTAAATACATGTGTGCATCCCAGGCTGTGGAGGGCACACACAATTGGGCCAGCACAACTTCCTCTGGATTTATTTTGGCAGAAGCTTTTGTGGACTAGAGCCCACCTCACCAGATGCTGAGCTGTAGCCCATGAAAGCTTCTTCCTTAATACACCTGAGACTCCTTGTGTATGTTGCTTCACAAGATAACCAGATTACTCTGTTGGGGTTTTGCCCACTGAGTCCATTGTCAGGGCAGTAGGTCTTCCAGCAGAAACATCATGGCTTGAAATGCCTTCTATTAGCTGCACGCCAGCTGCAATCATATCTGTCTGCCCCACAGTGGCAGGAAGACACTAGGGAGAGGCCCTTTCCGTGGTGCCATCCTGGCCATTGCATAGCCCCCTCCCCCATGAGGCTCTCCTCCATGGACTTTTCAGCAAAGACCTTCTTATTTACCCAGCACTTTTACACAACTTCTTTCTCAGAGTTTCCACTGGGTTCCCGTGACATGTCCTGCCAATGGAAGCCCTGCCCAAGGACTTCTGCTAGTGCAATGGAGCTCTCCCCTCTCCTTCTCCATGTCCCACCCAAATTGGCTCACGGGGTCAGGAGAAACCCACAAAAAGCGCACAGGGAGGAGAGGGGAAATCTTTACACCTGGCAGGCTGAAATGCTTGTGCAGACTGAACATGCCACCCCTTGTGTTTTATTCTATAATCCAAGCTGCTGGCTTCTTTTATTTCCCCCTTCACCAGAAAGGGAAGTTCTTATGCCGCATTTTATTGTCTTTGTATTTTCAACTGTTGTATTTTTGGACTTGAGTGTCGCCTCTCATTCCAGTCCAGAGAGCATATGTTGATGGACAAATTAAAGGTGGTCTTTTATTAACCTGCTCCCTCAGAGCAAAGATTTCTAGTTGTGCAAAGGGACCTTCCCTTGTCTCCCCCCCTCCCTGCACATGCACCCCAAACCACCAGTTCTTCTCCAGCGGGTTGGGGGAACAACCAGAACAGATTTAGGGGCTGCACAGCAGGAGGAGAAGGGAAGAACATTCAGCTGTGCAAGCAGAAATCCTTGAGCTGAGAGAATGATTGCCTTAGCACTATGTTGGATTCCACCCTCAGTAGGAAACAGGACAATCCAAGCCCTGGCCTTGCAGTGGTGGGGCATGGCGGACTGGTGGAGAAATTACTATGCCTGCAGCCCCATCACTCATGTCGGCCTGGTCAGAAGGTAAGTGGGCAGGCAAATAGCTGGCCCATCCTGGAGTTGGCGCATCAATAGGACCCAGATGAAGACTGATGTTGCCAAGTGATGGCAGTGAGGCTGGCTCAGTCATTCCCAACCATGTCCCACTTCAGAGATTTTTGTAGTTGGACCCACACATTCAGCAGGTGGAATGAGAAGCCCAAGAAGTGATGATGGCTGATGGAAGTTTGCAGGGAGCCAATCCACACACCCCAGACTGACACAAAGCAGGTTTGCAGACTAAAGAAGCAAATAAGAAAGATGGAAGGAGTTTCACAAATGCTCAAGTACTGGGTGATGCATGTAGTGTTCTAGTTTTAAAGCCCAGTGTAGGAGGAATCTGAAACCACTGAAAATAAAGATCTCAGACCCATTAGAATTAAATGGAAAGATTTGCAGACTTCAAACTATGTGGGGGCAACTTCTGGCTCGTGGAGCTTAATAAATGGCACAACTCTATTTTATATTATTTATTTTATTGAAATATTTATAATCTCCTGTGTGAGTTTGTGTCTCCTAATATTTTTAGGTGCACGAGTGTGGAGCTTTGGCTACATGCATAAGGTCTCACCTTTGCATCTTAACACAAATGTAACAATTCCTACCTCTTAACTGAAAGGTCTCTCTCTCTCTTTTTAACATGCTTTAACCACTCTGATTGTACTACGCCTGATTCATACATCCCAGCACTGATGTAGTATTGTGATATAGTACGTATTGCCAGAGTACATTGCAATACTGGAGCCACCAGCTGCACATGTCTTTCTGAAATGCTGTCCTGCTGAGAGGGAATATGGTGTTTGAGTGGGAAGGACCAAGATGACTGACTCCACTTTGAGGCTTCATATCTAGATGCAGACCTCAGTGCTGTGGAATTGTGCACCAGAGGAACCCGCTTTCCACCAGCCGTAAGAAGGGGCGTGTTAAAAACACACTCTAGAGTGTTAACTAGGTAATTAATTCACATTCAGTTATTTTCATACACACTCTAAGGGGCAAATAATGATATAGTTCACAAATGCTTATACACCTCTTGATGTATCTTTTAGCCATTGCATGCTTGCTGCCTTGCAGCTTAACTCACTCCTTTCTGGTGCTCTATCTGTGAATGCTCTTTTACACAACAACTACTACCAAACATGAACATATACGTGAGAACTGATTATAAGTGTTTCCTGTTCCCAATGCCCAATGGACCTTCAAAAGTGGCCAAGAAATTTAGGAGCCTGAACACAATGGACCTATGGTGTTTCCCCATCCTCTGAGAACACAGCATTACTGTGAGTGCGTAGGTAACAGAGGACAGAATCCAGCAGAATAGAATCACAGAATTGTAGAGCTGGAAGGGACCCTGGAGTGTCATCTAGTCCAACCCCCGGCAATGCAGGAATCTCAACTGAAGCATCCATGACAGATGGCCATCCAATTTCTGTTTAAAAGTCATTCCACTATCGAACAGCTCTTACTGTCATAAAGTTATTCCTGTTGTTTAGTTGGAACATACCCAACTCGCTCATCCGTTCCTCATAAGGCTTGGTTTCCAGACCCTTGATCGTCTTAGTTGCCCTCCTCTGTACACGCTCCAGCTTGTCAATGTCCTTCTTAAATTGTGCACCCAGAACTGGACACAGTATTCCAGGTGTGGCTTGATCAAGGCAGAATAGAGTGGTACTATTACTCCCATTGATCAAGACACTAGACTTCTGTTGATAGTATTAGCTTTTTTTGCTGCTGTATCACACATGTTAAGCTTGTGGTCCATCAAGACCCCTAGATCCTTTTTACATGTACTATGGGCAAGCCAGGTGTTCTCCATCTTATATTTGTGCAGATTTATGTCAAATCTATTTCAGGCGTAGTGACTTAAGCATCTGCCGAACTTCTCTTGTTGCAGTAGATGGGGCTCTTTTAATAGTGATTTATTCCCTTGCTTTGTGTTTTACAGAAATTTCCTTTAAAACACATGCAGCATACCCTGTAAAATTAAAATACAAGATACCTTTCACTCTCCTGAAGTACAATAAATTATGTGCAAAATTAACCTAGTATTTCCTTGGTTACTTATTAATCATAGTTCATTTAACAGAATCAATATTTCTGGGGAAGAAGTAAACACTTACCACACAGCCCCCATTTTCCTTTACCATTACAACCTGATTTTAAAAAAAAAAAAGGGGGGGGGGAAGCATCTGCCTGGAAACCAAAGGAGAATGAGGAACCGTGCCTGTTATCTTGGGGATATGCAAAGCACATTTTATTTCGCCTTTTATCTCTCCAATTGTATGTTGATCCCATACATATAGATTGATTTTGCACAGGTAGATAATGAAAAGTCAAGGGGGAAAATTTACACAACGGCACTCAGGATCTCAGCTCTCTATTGGTATATAAATTGGTTTATTATTTCATTCTCTTAAAGAGGGCCATTCGCACAGGGGAGCACTTTAAAATATAGCATGTTTAAACATAAATTGATTTACTATTCATACGCCTTTTTTCCCTTTGTAATTTCCACACCATTTTGGGAAGTTAATTTTCAAAGATATTTACATGTAAACATGCTCTTGTTTAGTCCTAACTCTCTCATCCATCACCTTCTTCCTATAGTCAAGGCTCTAATGTGAAATATCTGATAGGATGACAACGGCAGCTGCAAGCCCAGAACACGTAAGTGTTTCTCTCTCCATTTGATGATACCTTGCGAGCCTCACTGTAATTCACCATAAGTGCTTTGCTTTTAGCCAGCGTAACCTATAGTTGGGGAGACAATTCCAGTGGAGAGGGAGGGCCTGTGTGCTTGGAGCAAAAACAACAACAGAAACCCCAAACAGAAATGAAAGGAAACATTATTAAAAAACATTTTCTGGACATTTGGTGGCACACATTTTGGCTGCTGCAGCTTAAAGCAATTAATTCAGGATACTGACATTAACTCTCTAGCTCATTGACAGCTTGGAGCTGGGACTAAAAATGCTAGTTCTCCAGGGAAAAGAGGCGGCTAGTTGGCTCTTTTTCTGGACTGTTTGCTTATAGGCCCAGAGAGCAATCTTCCTTGCAGAATGAAATGCAAGGACACAAACAATGTCCCAGGGAGAGAATGGGAGATGGGAGTGAACAGTTTGAACTATTTGCTCAGCAGAAGGGCAGCCACAATTGCCGGCCAATGGCTTTCCCATGCATCAGCCGGGGCTTCTTAGCCTCTTTTGTTGTTCTTCTACTTCCTTCGGCCAGATAAGAACACAGCTGCAGAGAGTCCAGCTAACTTTGGGCCTGGCTTTATTCACAGAAGTCTCCATTCATGTTTACTGTATTTATTTGCTGCGTAAGTTCATGTCCTGTTTTTTTTTGAAATGTAGGTTTCATTTTCCCACTCTGAAATGAGAACTATATTCTGTAAAAGAAAAAAAAAAATTGCAGCTTCTTGTCGTTTTTGTGCTACTTCCCATTTCCTTTGCTTTCTTAGAGAGATGGAAAGAGTCTCAGAGAGGTTTTAACCAGATCCCCCACTAAAATTGCTTAGTGTTCCAGCCAAATTAAACAATATCAATTTTGTCGATTTTGAGTGAGTAGTACACAGTCTCTGCCATTTACAGTGTTTACCTGGGGCTGGATCAGGCCCATTCTGCAGAACATTTCATGAAATGTGCATAAGACTGCAGGTTTAAGTCCCCAAGATTCCGGTTAATTTTTCTTTGTTTAGTGCTAAAAAAATGTCTGTAGGATGGAAAACACTTTCAATGCCAGTCTACCAAACTGAATAGGAATGCAATGGGTTTTCAGCAGTGCCCTATTTCGTGCTTCACTGAAAAAGCGAAGAGATTTCAGAGGTGGTTATATGGCAATCAGATAAAATTCTCTTGAGGAATAATCATCGTATGTGGTGTGAAACATGCAGCGTACGGTGTCAAATGGACCCCCCTCCTGCTCAGTAATTGCCCGCACATAAAAGACACCCACACGATAGCTTATATATGCACACAGACATTTATAGATCCCTCACATATAATGCTTCCACATATGCAAAATAACTTATCACAGATACATATACATGAGGACACAGGGTTATATAAAAAACACAGGGTTCACATATAGAAAACTGAATTGATTTTGGGGTATTAAAAATGTAAATGTCCCAAGTACACATACAGTGCCACCTGTTTGTGAATGAATGGTATGTGTGCATTTACATATTTTTCCTACGTTAAAAGATTTATATGCTGTTTTTCATGAAAAATGCCACTGCAGTGTGATATGGGCACATTCTTCCACAATAATGCAGAACCAAAAGTAATGAAAGTATCTGTACACCACCCACAATTGGGGAAACCCAACCATTTACATTTATGTAAATGGTTACGTGTGAGTATTATGATAGTTGTTACCATATTTTGCTATTTTCTTTCTGGTATTTTCTTAACCACAGTTTAAAATATAACATGTGAACTGTTTGCACTAGCGGACTTGTGCAAGTGGTCTGACTTCTGTGTTAGCTTTTTATATTTGGTCCAGAACTTCCAGTTCACTGAGTATCTGATTTCTGGTCAGATCTGCATGGAGTGCTTAAATACTAAAGCTACTAATGATCTGTTATGTGGAATGAAAACCAGGGAAATTGCCTTTCATGTAAACCAACATAAGAAGCATTTGTGCTGATTTTTGTATAGGTTTCCATGTCTTGACCTTAAAGCTGTACTTCTATAGTATCACCAATGTACAGTGCTTTACGGCATAACATCAGTGAAAAGCATAGGACTCTTCTTCCTCCAAATTTAAATCCCAGATAGCTTGTTAGAAGATTAATTAAACTTGAATGAGTGTAGAATGAGGTAGAAAGTCATTTTTTAAAAGCAACACGAGAGAGTGATTTACTGTGAACAAATTGAACATTCTCAGTCAATGTGTAACCTCACAGGAAACACAATGTTTGCACACCACTTTTTCCAGTGTGAAACCTCTGAAACTGCAGGGATTTTTCCTCTACTGGGTGGTCAGGAGGCAAGGCTGAAAGGCAAAAGAACTCCTATTGTCCTCTGCTGTGTCTTAACAGCTGACCTCACGTGTCTCTAAAAAGAAGAAAGCACCTGTTTATCTCCAGTTATCCCCTGCTTCTATGAGCACCAAGCTACCCCCACAGAGAGAGGGTCCTTGGCTGGCGGGGGCGGGGGGAGTATCTCTAAAACTGCTTTGAAAACCCCCACATCAGCCCTGATCCAGACATAGTCATACACTGATCAAGACATTGTTTCAGGATGCTCACTTCCAATATGGCTGGAAATCTTTGCCCACTCTGTCTCTGTCACCACATCCTGAGTAGTCCTGAAGACACCTCCAGTCTGAACAGGGGGTTCTCATTCATCAAGGGGATCCACATGTAGAAACCTGTTAGTCAGGTCCTTTGCTTCTCTCATTAAAGGACAGAATTTCACATTATGCAAAACATGAGGCTGCTATGGCGGGGGGATTTCAATGTGATTTCTCTCCCTCCTAATATAGCAGATCATTCATGTGATGTCACTGCAAGGTACCATTTCCCCCTCCCCATCCACATCATAACTGCTGCTGGTGGGGACCAGGGATACCTGAAATGATAACAAAACCTTAACATGTGCCGCTTATCTGGGAAAGGAGGAGAGCATTTAATTAACCAGACATAATGATTGCTGGATGTTCTTTATAGGTAGTTACTTATGATGCTAATTTCCAAAACAGGAGGCAATGAGAGACTGCTGAGTCCCTAATGATTGAATTAAAGGAGCAAATACAGTTATGCAGCGTTTAAATTAGGGGTGACACTTATGTCAAGTGTATGTTTAATAAATATGATCAGGATAGGGTTTTAATCAGGATTTCCACTCGGGTTAAACTAGATAAAACCCATATAAGCTCTAAAAGGATTGGAGAGCGGGGCTGGAAGAAACCTTCCTAATAGAAAGGACATCAACAGGTTTGGCAGGAAACTCGCATCGCCCCCCTCACTTCCTGAAGATACAAAGCAGCCTCACCCTGCATAGTCAACATGCCAGACTGGCCTCTGGAATGCTGGCTTCAGCTCCATGCTAGCATAGGCAGGACTGGGCACAGAATCTATGGCTATCCACACCGCACCTTTAAAGTATGTAGCTTCGCCCAAAGAATAATGGGAACTGTAGTTTGTCAAGGGTGCTGCAGCGCTGTGGAGGGGAGCAAGCAACAGTTTACAGGATTCTTGGGGGGAAGCCATGGGCTTTAAACTATGGTGTGGATGTTTTATATGCATTTAATTTTACAATATCTGTATACCACACAATCTATATCATTCAATAATAAGATCAGAGTTAAATGTGGGTAACGACAGAGATTGACAAATCCCATGAAACATATCCTGACACGGGAGAAGTATTAATATCCTGCTAATCCAGGAGGATTCTTGCAGCAAGGGAGATGAGCAGCCTCTTTAACAACCTTCTTCAGATTACCAGGTGCTGTTAATGACAAAAACCATACTCAGGCTGTATCAACTGCAATGCTCCTGGCTCCCTTCCCTTAATGGTAAAGGGGTATTAGAAGCTTAGAGAAGCAAATGTTCTTCTGTCTCCTTTCTTCACTCCATAAGATGTTCCTGCCGCAGCTCATGATACTGTTGCCCAGGGCTGGCTGAAGACGTTTTGGCACCTGGGGCAAACCACAAAATGGTGCCCCCTTCCCTGGCCAGGAAAGAAGGGGTGAGTGAAGAGTTACATCTGAAATAAGGTACTGACTTCTTCTACCCCTTCATAGGTGCCAGCTCCCTGAGGGCCTGTGTGCCTGAGCACCCACAAAGTTCCCCATGAAGAGGCTGGGCACCCACGGCCCCAGGCACCCACAGTTGTGGGCCAAGTTGGCACTCCTCTACCTCTTTTCCCTTAGAGCTTTCTCTCTACTCTGATCATCTAAGGATTGGAGAAGTTCAGCCAATCAGTTACTGCCAGAGGCTTCATTACCAATGCCACGCCTCCATCAGCTAGCAGATTAAACTCCTGATTGGGGGGGGGGGTCTCTTTGCTTTTTTAATGGGGCATTTATACTTTCAATTTCTTCAAATGTACTGCCAAAAAAGGGTTCCCCTGTACTTTCTTATGATATAATGTGCCTTTTCTGTTTTAGGAAGTAAGCTGAAGTGGCATTGATGGCTCCACAGTCAAGGACTGCAGCAAGAGGCCAAGTCTTGAGTACCATTCTTAGCACACCTGACTTTTGAACTTAGCAAAGGTATGCAACGTCAATGTGATTTCTGAGAGAGAATGTTTCCAGCACACTGTAATCAAATGCAGCTTTGCTGATGGATTGCTCAGTTATATTTCCACCATTGCATATGAGTAAAAACAATAGTCCTGAAGCAAGACTTTGGTTTTAGATGATGCACCATGTGTCATAGAGGGCTTTACCTGCATTCCTTACACATGAGAAATGTCACAGTGGTTGTGAGAAAATGTATATCTAACTCGAAGATGGAACCCACATTGCTCTAGAAAGCACAATTCTGAACTATAGCTAGAAAAAAGTCATGTTTCTTTGAGACCGTACATACTGAATGGACACTCTACATTACCCGGAGCATGTACAAAATTCAGTCAAGCTATGCACATTCCACAACACTTTATGTATATTGACCAGGAAATGTGCACGATTCCCTCTTCATGGGCAGACTAAGTGCACATTCCCCATGAGGCTTGGTGAATTCATACAATGGCTCATTGCTATGACTATTAACTGTTCAATTTACACCCCCCTTTAACATATACATAGACACATCATATTCTCTCTCATGCATACACATATTTGACTTTAATGCTGCCTGATTATAAAGGTACCCCTTTCTCAGCGCATAGCACAGAAGCACAGCAAATTTCCCATGGAAGAAAAGAGTGATCTTCCTCCATGGCCGGCTCCCTTGTTTTCCATGTTGCAAACTGAAAAGGGGCTCCCTTTGTCTAGTCTCTCAAATTCACAAACGCCAACTTGAGAAAAAGATGGGGGGCATGCGCGTGCGCGATGACACACACATGGTGCAGGGACGCAGAGGTGCTGGAGGAGCCAAGGGGCAGTATGGCTTCAATGGTTGGCGGCTTGTCTTTTCTGGTGCTCAGTTTCCTCCTCCTCCTCCTGCCACCACCACCAGCCCATGGCAGGAGGAGGAAGAGGAGGGGCCACAGGCTCTCCCTGCTGTACTTGGCTCTGCGATAGGCCTCCTCTGCAACGGATTGTTCTCAACATTGGGGGCCTCATAGAGTTGGCACATCTGCTCAGGCTGGAGGGGCAATCTGATTTGGAAGCTGTTTTTTTATAGTTGGGAAGTATCACCTGACCAGCTGAGGCCTGTTTATGCAGGGGATTTTCCTTGGCTGATATGGCTAGTCTTCTTGCAGTTTCTTCATTCCTTTAGACAGGGTTTGGTGGTAACACATAGGTTGAATTCTCACCTGACATTTCTCAGGTCACCATTCTAGAAAAGGAGAGATCACATGGTGAAGATGATGATGAAACAGAGCAACATAACCAATCTTATTTTGCTCCATGCTGATATCCTTGGAATAAGTGAATACTTATCTGCCCTTTCACAGTAAACGTCAAGAAATCACTGAAAGGAGAGGTGCCATTCAACCCTGTGATGGAATATAGAAATTGTCCCCTCTGCCTCAGCCCTTATAGATACTTATGTAAAAAGTTATGAGAAGTCTGTGTGCCTTCTAATCCTGTCATGACAAGATCATGCTTATTTATGAGCCCTGAATATAAGGAAGGATACCTGTATCAGCACATTTATATTTTTGATAGAGGGTTAGGTAGAAAATAAAGCCATGAATCATGTGACCGGTATGTCAGCCGTATCATTCTAAAGAGCTAGTTGATGACAAGGCAAAACTTGCTTATTTACTGAGGCATGAGGAGAGTAAGCTTCTTATTTATATTATTATTTTTTAAATTCTACTCTATCTTTACATCAAATTCATGCTCAAAATGTCTAGTGGTGTGATTCCTTCTTAAAACCTCCTGTGACACTGAACAGCCCAAATCTCTTATGCATGTTTTAGAAGGGTTTGAATCCCTGTGACGGGGTGAGCTCCCGTTGTTCTGTTCCAGTTACTGCCAACGTAGCAGTTCGAAAGCATATCAGTGCGAGTAGATAAAT
This sequence comes from Podarcis pityusensis, assembly GCF_964106645.2. Taxonomy (NCBI): domain Eukaryota; kingdom Metazoa; phylum Chordata; class Lepidosauria; order Squamata; family Lacertidae; genus Podarcis; species Podarcis pityusensis. Next base: position 89,708,298 of record NC_138031.1, on the reverse strand, counting down.
AGGTACTGCTGTAATGGGAAGGTAAACAGCATTTCCCTGGCTTCCATCACGGTGTTCCATTCCACCAGAAGTGGTTTAGTCCTGCTGGCCACATGACCCGGATCTGTCTGTGGACAAACACCGGCTTCCTTGGCCTGAAGTGAGATGAGCGCTGCAACCCCATAGTCAAGTTTGACGGACTTAACTATCCAGGAGTCCTTTACCTTTACCTTTTACCTAGTCAATGCATAGATTTATGTGCAGCCTGGGAAGAGGAATCACCAGAAAGACCTGCCATCTTCCTTTTCTTTTCCACTGCACCAAATACCACTTCCATGTTACAGCCCTTCCCCTTCTTCAGGAAGGAAAGATCTTTGGTTTCTCTAGGATGCTACAACATAGAAAAAAGTTTGTGCAGCTCCTAGAAAGACAAGCTGGATGTTCTGGTTTTTGGGCCAGTCTAAAAGAGTTTTCCACACAAACTGCAAAACAAGGAGAAGGCTGGAATGGGGATCCAAACGAGAGAGAATGGCAAACACAAGGGGAGATGGGCTGCAGGAGAGGGAATGGTTGAAAGAAAAAAGGTCGGAGGGAATGGTATGAGAGGGCCGGATCAAGAGGGAGGGCAGAGAGTGAGGGGGAAAAGATCAACTGGATCCAGCAGGTGGAAATGAAACTTCCTTCAAAACATTTCTTATGCTCCACTCATTTTTTAAATGTGAATTAAGCTAATTGAAGCAACCCCTACTGACACAACACTATTGTCCCATTAGAATCCTTCAGTCTGTGGATATGAAATATGATTAAAATTCTTCTTGCTCCATTTTAACCCATTTCTGTCAACCTGGGGGACAGACAAACAGTCACAATTGTGGTTTTGGTAGTTGGCTTGTTGACAAGCTTTGTAATGAGAATGCAAAGAAAAGAATTAACACCATCTCCACTACTGGTGCCTCAGGAACAAAAAAGTGCTGTGGACTTTATTGCCCTCTTACACTGGGTGGCAATGATACTGAAGAAAATGAATAAAGTACCGTATTTTTCGCTCTATAACACGCACCCGACCATAACACGCACGTAGTTTTTAGAGGAGGAAAATCCGTAGGCATGCCACCCGTAGGCATTCCCTCCATAACATGCACAGACATTTCCCCTTACTTTTTAGGAGGAAAAAAGTGGGTGCTATGGTGCAAAAAATACGGTAATTGAAAATGTTGGTGCTTTCATGAAAACAAACCTGTGCTGTTTCTTGCCAGCTCTAGGTGCTCATTCACAAACACAGTTGATGGAATAAATGCATTCAGATCTCTTAAAAGACACGTGACTTCCAGATGAAGCACCTGGGACTTCAGAGAAAATAAAAGGTTCAAAGCTTGTCTGTGATCACAGGCTTTTGGGTTTGATCCAGCACAATGGAATCAACTGCAACGGCCCCATTGTCTTTGAGGATGCAAGTGCAATTCCAGCGCACAAGCTTTTACATGACCCTTAGGCAAGTTATTTATAGCCTCCATTGCAACTCTGTTCTACCTCTGACAGGCAGAAGGCTGCCCTGCCTTAACGGTTGGGCAAGGTGGCCCTTTCTGGGTCAGGAACTCAACTCTTCAAGGGTCTCCAACTGTGAGCCTTGAAGAGAATGGTAGACAGCCAGTGGATGAGGCTGTGCATTTAGAGCCATGAAAGGTTTCCTTAACAGAGGCTGACATTCTGTTTTATACTGTAAGCAAAATGACATACCTTCATGTATCCTTCTGCCTCTTTGGGGTACAGAGCCTTGTGAATAAAGCATGTGGAATAAAGCAGTGGTTTCCAAACTATGTTTTTGAGGGGCATTGGAGCCAACTCCTTGGGGCCAAGTGCCTTTGCCCCCCCCTTAAAATATTTGAGTGGGCCAGGACCTGTGCACTGCATCTTGTGATCAAGTGTGTAAGCTTTTAGAGGTCTGTTAAATCAAAAGACCTCTAACGACAATCTTCCCTTAATAACTGCTTGCCCACCCCTACTAATCTGCCCTCACAAACTGCAGCTTTGGAGGAGATTGGGGTGTGTTCTAGGTTTCAGTCATCATGGATAACAGGCCTGGCCAATATCTCACAAGAATCGTGCTTAAGAATGTTAGCCCAAATCCTGGGCAGCACAGGACAGATGTGTTGGGGGTTCCTCAGTAGGCAAGTCAGTATGGAAAGGGTTCTCTGAAGAGGGGAAGTTTGAAAATACTTTCTCTACAGAGAACACTTAGGTTGGGGGCACTTTAAAAAGCGCTGGCATTTGCTGCAGAACTTTGACTCTACTTTCCCCTCCTCCAAAACAGGGGTACGTGGCCATTGCAAGTGCTGCTGGCCTCAACTGAATTTCTGGTTCAGGTAGAGCAAGTGGTCATTCACAATGCATGACCTTAGCAGCAGACGGCATCCTCTGGGAGAGCGGAAATAATGGGGAGTGCAGAAACATGGCCACTGTTTCATTTCAAAGTGTTGGAGTGGAGATAGGAGCAGCCTGCTACCACACATTAAAATGTTAAATAAACAGAAAAGCAGATGTTTCTGCAGCTCACTGCTAAGGAAATCACCTCTGCGTCACATGAACTGGTTTGGGGTTCCTAATACCCCAGGACAAGGCAACAAGCTGGCTGCTCCCTGAATTTGCCATCTTCAGGCAGCTGTGAAGTGTTTGCTGTAGTCCTAAATTACACTTGCACTGTTCAGCCCAGATTAGCTCCCAAAGCACCACACTGCAATTATAATTCAACACAAAGGGATAATATATTAGGAGTGTCTATGACAGTCTCTTCTGGCTTCTGCCAGTTGACCATATAATGCAGGATCTGGGCTTTTCCACTGTGGGCTAGACTGCAAGGCTCATTAGTGGTAAAGGCTGCTCTTCCACAAGGTCCTTGTGATCCACAAGGAATCATGCTACTACTATTTCATCATCAGATTATTGCTCTGTGACAGCTTCCTGCTCTCCTCCTTGGGAGGAATAATAGTCAAGCATATTCTGGAGCCATAAGAATGGCTTATTGCACTTGCAGTAGCACCCAGCTCAGATCACCCAGAGAGTCACATCCGTACTTTAGCTAACTTGAGAGGGCTGGTTGGATCCTTGGAGCTTATATGCTTGCTTTTTATTTGTACACTGGTTGAAGCAACCCCTTTGTGGGGAGAGAAAGCAGGGTATACATTTGTGAATGAAACAAATAAAATCTTTTAAGTGCTGGAAAGCCTTTTTAAAAATGCAGTGTTTCCTCTGTCTTTTCTTTTAAACCATTCTGCTACCCATCTTTATCTTTCTGCATCCTAAAGCATGCACTTGATTCCTTCTCTGCACTACTTCACAAAATGTTTGCCTGCCCCCCTTGTCTGCTTAGTCATCTCTCCTGCTCTTCCCATTCCATAATGCCTGGTCTCTTCTCTGTGCTTCACAGCCTTTGCCCTCTTTCCTTTGTGTCTCTCTGGACCAAGTCTCTACCCCACCAATTCTCCACAGGTCTGTCTGTGTCACCATTTCTCAACTACCCCGCTTATTTTTTCTGCGTCCCAGAGGTTATTCTGCTCCAGCATATGCCTCCTGATCTCTGCTCCCCTCCCCCCTTCCATTTCCCCACCCCACCAAACCCTCTTTCATATATATTCTTCCTGTGCTTACCACTATGCCGTTCCCTTCTGTTCTGCACCTTCATTAAAAATGCAGTGGTGTGGAACAACCGCACCACACTAATATGCAGCCAAGAATAAGTCTGACTTAATTCCTAGTCTAAAAATGGCAATAGTTACCTTCCAAAATGTCAGATAATCTGGCATTTCTGATTAGAGTGCTTGTTGAAGCATCTGTCCCACGTGACCTCCTTTCAAGTAGCTCAAAGTCATTGTTTTTATATCTAAAATGAATAACCAGCCCTCCCTCATTTTTCAAGGAAATTATGCTGGCAGTATTTTTTCTCCTGTAGGTTACCTTCTATAATTGAACTGCTAGGGATGTCTGTCATATAAAGAGAAAGCTTGGTTTATCCCAGCCTTTGATGAGTTGGAGAGAATGTCTGGTCAACTAACATTTTGGGATTAAAGGGGACTAAAAGACCTAGAGACGCATCACATCCATAACAAAATGCTGTGCTATGCAAAGTCCAGACTGGCTTCACTGTTTGTGGAGCTATAGATGATGCCTATTGCTCTGGAGGTGCTCTTTTCCATGATTAAATTCACATTTCATTTTTTTGCCATGCCACGCCTCTCTGTAAATTCAACTTCCCAGGGCATAAAGAGTTACATCAAGGAAAGAAACTCACTGTGCAACCCTAGTCATGTCTACTTGGAAGTAAGTTGCATTATGTTCATTGGGCGTTTCTTCCTGGAACATGCGTCATGGATTGCAGCTGATGGTTCCTTTTATCTGCATATTTCACCTGCCAATTTATGGGATTGCAAATACCTCTGCATTCTGAGGTGTGTAGAAAACTTATGTTACAGAAACTTCATTTACAGAATAACAAAATAGTACACGTGGAAGAGCAGGGGAAAGCAAAGAAAGTATGAGCCACTGCTCTGGGTGTGCGTATATTGGATCAGTCAGTCATCTCTGATTCATTGGTTGCCCAGTTTGCAGCACATAGGGAAGCCAAATGGAAATGGGCTCATACTTTTAAATACTCTGAAGGAGTGCAACTAAAACATGCCTCCAATTTTAACTCAGAAAAAAAGTGTGCCCCACTTAGCAGATGTTTGGGAAACACTGTACCTTATGTTGAACAGCCCACATTGATATCAAAGGCAGCAACTATTTTGCTCTAATTGTTTCTTCAATTCAAATACGTTAATAAAAGACAACTGAAAATGTCCATTGTAAAACAATTTGCAATAAATTCTGCAATTTAATTTCCCTTCCCACCTGCCAAACCCTTTCTATTGCTTTTGAACAATTTGTTCCGTGCCTAAATCATGACCTTCAGGCTTTGTAGAAAGTAGGCAAGGCGTCTGCCTGAAGGACTTCAAAGCAGAATCAAGGTGCCTGCAAAGCAACAATAGGCATGAACCATGACTTGCAAGGCGGCTCCTTCACCTTCCATTTCCCAGTGTGGTTTTGTTGTTGTTCTTAGTTGCTACTTGAACCACAGACCTGGCAATTGAATGATGTTTCAGAAACTAAATGGGAATGCCCATGAAAGGTGACCTGCTTTGTGCTCATGACCAGAACAAGCAGAGCCCCAAAGTGCAAAACTTCATGCCCCAAGGTTGTTTCAGCAGTTTAATAACAACCTTTTCCTTGGGGGAGGGTCTTTGCTTGTGTCCAAGTTTGATTTGAGCCCAGGCTGCAAGGTTGGGAGTTCCTGGTGAAAATCTTTACCTTACACATTGGGTTTGAACAATGTTTTGATCACTGTTCAAATAGTCCACATGACTTTGTATGCTGGTGGAAGCATTTGAGATACACACACACACACACACACACACACACACACGCTAGATATGAATAGCTATGGCTTCAATACAATATTAAGTGTCTCCCCCCCCCCCTTTAGGTGACATGGCTTCTTTGCTTAAAATACAGTGGTGCCTCGCAAGACGAAAAGAATCCGTTCCGCGAGTCTCTTCGTTTTGCGGGTTTTTTTCGTCTTGCGAAGCAAGCCCATTAGAGGTTTAGCGGCTTAGCGCTACAGTATTAGCGGCTTAGCTGGCTTCAAGATCAGCTGATAAGCGGCTTAGCATCAGCTGTTAAGCGGCTTAAAGATCAGCTGATAAGCGGCTTAGCATCAGCTGTTAAGCGGCTTAAAGATCAGCTGATAAGCGGCTTAGCCATCAGCTGATAAGCGGCTTAAAGATCAGCTGATAAGCGGCTTAGCCATCAGCTGATAAGCGGTTTAGCGGCTTGGGAAAAAGGGGGGGGAGGAAAAAAACCCCGCAGGAACTCGCAAGACATTTTCGTCTTGCGAAGCAAGCACATAGGAAATTCGTTTTGCGAAGCACCTTCAAAACGGAAAACCCTTTCGTCTAGCGGGTTTTCCGTCTTGCGAGGCATTCGTCTTGCGGGGCACCACTGTAAAGAAAAACATTTGCTAATATTATAATTTGATTTCTATTCATTTTACTGTTGAACATGGAAAGACAAATCTGCTTTTGTTAGAACAGCAACACAATACAGCATTGTTTGTAGGGCTGGCACCTGTGGCAAACTACACAATAGCACCCCCCCACCCCCAGGGAAGAAGGGTTGAGTGAAGATCTACATCAGGAACAAGTGGGGAGGAGATATTGAATAGGAGCCTGTTCTTTTAAGAAATGGTGGGAACACTGGAGAAAGAAGGTGCCTCAAAGAATCATAGACCAAATCAAAGGTTCAAAACCCAATCTCTTATGCATGTTTCATTGGGTTCAATGGTGCTTTCATTCAAAGACAGGAACCTGCTGTAACACAGCTCAAAGGATGGGAGTCATTCTTGGGTGCCCTGCGGGCAGATGGTTTGTAATAGCAGCTCATGAATTTTCAGCAGAAATGGTAAGTATCTTTTCAATGCCCATAAGTGGTATTTTGGATCACCTCACTTCTTGCAAAGCACATGTGCTCAGAGCTTTGGGAAACATAGAGCTCTATTGGTACAGAAAAGTACAAGCAGAGAACAAGCAAGACAAAGCTTTGAGGGAGCTCTGCTCTGACTTGGGGCAAATTGCATTTTGCACTTTGACTCAGGAGGGGATAGACATCTGAATCACCATGATTCACCTCATTATTTGCCCCCCCCCATCAATGCACACCCCTCTTATATATTCATATTTCAGACTAATTATTGTTCAGAGTTTGTTCTTTACTTGAAGTATGATCTGTGTTGGCTTATTCACACATGCAGCGCACCTCATGGATGTTTTTATCTTCTAGTTTTGGATTGGTTGCCACAAATAAAACTTGCAAGGAGTCATTCTATTACTCCCATTGTTGAGAAAACAACAAAAGAGTCTTGTTCAAGAACCACAGATTAACTGTGATAGATAGAATAAGCCTTTACACTACCATAATTTTAAAATGAAAATAGGACTCCTTAACCACGGGGGATTGCTTGAGTGCTTATTTGCTGACTCTCCCTTGAAAGTGTGATCTGACTCCATAGAAAAGCTGGGTGTGATGTGAGATGATGTTTGCTCTGCGGTGGCTCATTCACCTGTGCAAGTTACCACCTGATGCTGCAGTCATTGACTGATGAGCACTGAATCATGAAGCTGGAACCAGGCAATAAGAGCAATCTTGACTACAGAGAGCCAGTGTAACTTACCCAGGTCATATTCAGCAGTTTTACTCAGAGTAGACCGAGTGCTCGCATAAGGGCCTTAGGTGATCTCTGAGTTTCTACCCCACTCTTCTCTTATGAATAGTTCTTCTGTTTATTCTAGAGCAATTTGCCCACTACCCTTAGAACATGGGAATAGCATGAATTGCTCAAACTTGGAAATGGTGGAGAGACCATTGCTTTGGGGGGGGGGGCTGGATGCAAGTCCCCACCCTGAGCTGCCATGCCAGACTCCACCTCATCTTCCCTCCCCCATGGATTTGAGGTCTAAGCTGCCAGTACTGGGTCCTCCATGACTGTATTGGGTACTGAGCCTATATTGGGCACTGAGAGAGGGGTATTGACTTCATTTCCCCCAGATCTGTTTTGAGTCAGCCTGGTGGCAGCTCCTCATTTCAGTTAATAGAAAAGACTGGGATTGGCAGTGGCCCCCTCCCTCCCATTGCTTGCCAAATTTTGAATTTTACTGCCCCTTTTTGGCACCCCTGAAAATTTGCCACTGTAGGCAGTTGCCTAGTTTGCCTAGTGATTAAGCCAGCTCTGAACAGACCCACTGAAATTACTGAAACTTAGTCATGTTCATTAATTTAAGTGTGTCTTTTGCCCACCCCCATGATTTTTTAGGGGGCCAGGCCCCCTCAATGTTCAGAGGGTGTTCAAATCTGCCCCCGGCTCCTTGTGACAGCGCACGTGTGACGTCAGGACGTCGTGTTGGGCCCCCTCAGTCATCTTGAGAAGTTGGTGCCTCTGACTCTGAGTAAAACTTAGTTGAATACCACCATACTGTTCCAAACTCTGTTCCAAAGGAGTTGGACTTACATCACTGGAAGAAGTTAGTCATAACTTAACTCCCATTAATTTCATGATGACCTAAGTTAAGCTCACTTAGTCTGGATCCAACCTTTAAAGTTTTAGAGTTGGGAGGGATATTTTGTTTTTTAATCCAGCTCCTTGCTCAGTGCAAGAATTTACAGCACCCATAGCATCCAAATATAAGCCAGCCTCTTGCAACATACCTAGGACAGAGGACCTCTGACTTAGGACTACTATGGGCATTACTTTTCCCCATTTGTGTCTTGTCTTGTCTTGACTGGGGACAAAGTGGCTGGGCAGATGCATGTCCAAACAGTGGGAACCCTATAAGATCCCTGTGCCTGAATAAGGTCTAATCATTCGGGCATGAATGAGATGTCTTTCTGGCCATTTTCCTGCTTAGAAGGGTGTATACATCCAAACTATTAATTATTTCCTAAATATCGCTAATCTGACTGGCAGTTTCCATCCTGTGCCCAATAGCAGCTTGTAAGTCTTGTTGTTGGCATTCGTTTATCTTGTGAGACAATGGAGGGGGCCTCTGGGGTAGAAGTCAAACCCCTGTGTTAGCAGCACCAAAGTGACCTCCCTGGGGCACAAGCCTGGGCAGTGTGTAGGCATGCCCAGGGCTGTGCAGATGACCAGACCCACCTCTCAGCCTCGCTGGTGTGGTCCAAAGGATGTGTGGACGTGTGAGAGAGATTTCCATTGCCATCATGGACTGTAAAGAAAGGGTGGTCCTCATCCTCATTGTCTCCTGCCATGGATGATGGCCACCATTTCAAAAAAAGATTCACAGTTTTTATTTTTAATTGATAATTTAATGCCACATGAAGTTTGGCCTTCAGTGGAGAGGCAGTTGAGAAACTTGGAGAAAATCTGTCCTTACATCCTATAAATAAATACCAGTGTAATAAAGAAGAGCAACCAGCTTTGGATTCAAGCTTTTCTGAAATGCTGTTTCAGATTTTCAAGCTCTTCCTCCTTCATCTCTCCTGGAAGCAGCGAGCAAGGAGAGGGAGTGGTGGCCAGCCGTCGCCGCCACTCTGAACGCTAGAAATAATCCATCTTCTGGCCATTTCCTGCATTACTGAGTGACAGTTCTCATCCCAGACCTAATTGCACATGTCCACCACTCCCCTTATCCCATTAAATGGCAGCTGTCACAAGGGCTTGTCCGCCAGGTCACACCTCTTCATTCTGTATTAATTAATCTGAAACAACTATCCCCCCCCCCCGATTCTGCATTTATTTTGCATTAAAAGTGGCTATAGCACTGTGGCTAAGAGACTAAACTTTGGCTAGGAGTTTATATCTTAGCCTCAAAACTACACGTTACACAAATTTCTGGGAATCTTCCTCTCTGCCTCCCTGTGTGTGGCTGCATGTGTGTACATGTGCATATACATACATAGGTGTTTAACTCAAAGCACTTTGAGCCATGAAAGTCCCATGGCTCTTAACCCTTTCCTCTCCTGTTCCTTTTCAGCTCAAAATTATCCTCTGCACCCTAAGGTGGTGTGTGTGTGTGTGTGTGTGTGTGTGTGTGTGTGTGTGTTGCAGTGTCCTGGGATTTCCTCCACCGCCTTTCCACCATATGTAAAAGGAAAAACAAAGAATAGCTGGGACAAGGTGATTTTGAGCTGCAAAATGATCAGAGGAGAAAGAGCAGCTTCTCCCTGACTGCCATTTTTCAGCTCTGCTACCATTTGCCCAGATTGTTTTGGGTTTAAAGAGGAGAGGAAACATCAGAACTCCATATAACATCTACTTTGAGCCCTGGCCTTCTATCTCCTGTATGGGAAGAATAATCCCAACCTATTTTACAAGGTTGCTATAAGGATTATTTAATTCATATCTCCATACTGAGATATGAACACTTTGAAGAGAAAGAGAGAGAATATTATATTTCATGTACAGTGGTAAAGGTAAAGGGACCCCTGACCATTAGGTCCAGTCGTGGTCGACTCTGGGGCTGCAGCGCTCATCTCACTCTATAGGCAGAGGGAGCCGGCGTACAGCTTCCGGGTCATGTGGCCAGCAGGACTAAGCCGCTTCTGGCGAACCAGAGCAGCGCACGGAAACGCTGTTTACCTTCCCGCTGGAGCGGTACCTATTTATCTACTTGCACTTTGACGTGCTTCCGAACTGCTAGGTTGGCAGGAGCAGGGACCGAGCAACGGGTGCTCACCCCGTCATGGGGATTTGAACCTCCGACCTTCTGATCGGCAAGTCCTAGGCTCTGTGGTTTAACCCACTGTGCCACCCGCGTCCCTCATGTACAGTGGTACCTTGGGCTAAATACTTAATTCATTCTGGAGGTCCATTCTTAACCTGCAACTGTTCTTAACCTGAAGCACCACTTTAGCTAATGGGGCCTCCCGCTGCTGCCGCGCCGCCGGAGCACGATTTCTGTTCTCATCCTGAAGCAAAGTTCTTAACCTGAGGTTCTATTTCTCAGTTAGCGGAGTCTGTGACCTGAAGCGTATGTAACCTGAGGTACCACTTTATGTACTAGAGGGGGTCCCCCCCCAGCCTCTGTGTATATGGAAATTTACAGCAAAATCTTATCCATGTATACCCAAAAGGGAGTCCTATTGTTATCACTGTGGCTTACACTTCAGTAAGTGGATACAGGATTGAACTCTAATATTTTGTGCACACAATACCTTTAAAGAACATTCTAGACACCGTAGTTTACCCGTCACAAAGGTACAATTATCATCAAACTTAGCAAACTATAACGGCCAGAATTCATGGGGGGGGGGGGATATGCTTCAAGTGTGCTTCAAATTCATAGCATGTATGCAGAGCCTTAACCTCTGAATGGTGGTGCAGTGAATGCCCTGTGGTTATAGTGCAGATGGATGCACACATCCGAACACAGAATACCATAGAATCTCCTTCTACAATTGTGTGTCCAGCAGCTAGTAAATGTTGCCCAATGTATCTGAGTTGCAGCTATTCTGTCAAAACTACAAGTGATAAAGACAATGTTAATTGTGAGGATCAGTTTACAAACACAGCTTGCTTCAAAAGCCGCAGCAGGACAGCTCTTGCAGAGTAAATGAACAGCAGGTGGTAAACAGCCTTAGAGTTGTACAAGAATGGGAGCATTGAGGCTCAGGCCATGATCCTTGGTGTGAGAACAGTTAAGAAGCACACAGAGGGGTTAAGAAGCACAGAGGGCTCCTGTTTCATCTGTGCAAAACTGGAAGGCATTTGCTTATTTAGGGGCTAGATCACATGGGGATGTGACATGCATTTTAAACCTTTATTTCTTACCTCCCCATAAAAAAATGCCCAGTGAGGCTAACAATTAAAAATAGCCAATATTCATTTCAGAAAGAGCAGCAACACAATAAGACTATCAGAACGTGATAAGAGCAGATAAAAAGCCCCCAAAATTGCTGCCAGTTAAAATCCTAATTAAATTAAAAATACAGTACAAAATAAAACAAAGAGCAGCAGAAAATAATAAAACAACTGGGTAGGCAAAGTACCCATTTTCAATAAAAGTGATTTTGCCTGTGAATAGCAGGCCATCAATGCAGGGACTAGACCAGCATCCCTTGTTAGGGAATTCTAAAGTCTGGGTGCACAAAACACATACGAGATGTTGGTGGAGACAGAGAAGTGCCTCTTTGAAAGATCTCAACACTCAGCCAGGTGCCATTTTTAAATTTCAAAATGGTCTTCCTGCAGACACTGATATTGTTATGCAGCCATTCAGATTTGGCTACCTCAAGTAGGTGAAATAAAGTTCATTCAGAGTGAGGCCACTGCGGTCAGTGACACATCTGTCTATGTAGCCAAATGTGACTGTCTATGGTCCCCCCCTTGGCCCTGTGATGGCACTACTGTTCCGAAGAAGAAAACAGAGTTGAACAAAGAAATGGTGTCAAAGTGGCAGTAGATCAGAGCTGAGAAAAGGCTCACTTTGGAGTCTTGCTGTCACCTCAGAGAAAGTGCAGAGGAGTACAGCAGTGGTGTTGCAATGAGAATATTTATCTGCTTTGTCTCTCTTCTCAAATGCCTAAAATGAGCACTTTTCATGGGAGAGAAACATGCTTCCCCCTGTTTTGGCTCAGTCCTAGAAATTAGCAAATGGAGTCGGTGTACAATGCCCCTTGTTAACATTAGCAATGACCGCTGAATGGCACCCGTAAAGTATGCTGACAATGTTTAACAACCCATCTGTCTTTCACCTTTTCCTGCTCAACAGAAACCTTTGTTTAAACCATGTCCTCCTTCAGCGAGTCCCTATCTACTTATCTGAAATATTAATCTGAGATGAGGCACTGTATCATTGTTAAAAGAAGACTTATTACTTTGAATGTCCTCTTCTGTAATGGTTTAATGCTGGGAAAACTTTTTTTATAGGGGGTGTGAATTCTGTGTTTGTCTGTATGGCTGCAATGGGACTCTTTCATACTATGAAATTTAAACTGGAGGGGAAGCAAATAAGCACAAAATACAGATGGCATTTGAATATTCATGTTAACAACAAGTTATTGAAATGCCAGAGTCAAATGATTCATTTTCCCCAATCTAGATCATTATTGTTAATAAAGTTATGGCAGTCTCCCTGGATGCAATGGCTAAATCTGTGCCTTTGCATGCTAGGTGCTGCACAAACACTGCAAAGATGCATTTTATATAGCTGAGATAGCCGGGCAGCTCTGGGGCAAGCGAAGAAAGAACCAAGAACAGCAGAAAGCTACGCTCTGTGGGCTGTCTTCCCTAAAGAGTGGAGTGAAAGGTTGACAACAGTCAGAAAAGCATAGCCCAAGCAAATTACACTTTTTGCACATTATTATTATCAACAGACATTTATATTTCATATTTCCTCAACAGAGCTCTAGGCAACCAACAATATATTTTCCTGAAAAAATTATAATATAACAGTAAAACACTAAGAAACAGCAGAAGGAAAAGATAAAAGAATAAAAGTTGCTTTTCAATGGCAACAATGCTCTATTTTGTTTATCTATTATTCTTTAAAATTATTTCTATGCAGCTGTTCATCAGATATATCACAGCTGTTTACAGATTTTAAAAACAAAAACGAGAGCAGTAAAACCAGACCATGTCTCCCAAACTCATAAAAATAAAAATCCCCTCACTCCCACAGAGAGAAAGTATATAAAACAAGTTGGAAGCTATGGGGAACTTGTGGGGCAGAGAGAAGAGGAAGAAATTCACCCCCCACCTCCTGGCCCTTAGGAATTCCACACCTGGGGGGGGGGGGGGGAGGATGTAGCAGGAGGTTTCCTTTGAATTCCCTCTTCTGACCCCTGCGTCGCACTGTGGGTGAATTTGTTTTCCCTTCCCTTTTGTACAAGACCATCATTGTTTTTGGCTTAGTGGTTAACCCGGCATGCCACATTCGTTCTCTTGGCTGTATCCAATGGTAGTCATACTCAGAGTAGACCACAACTGTCCTAGGCCCATTAATTCCAATGGGTTTGAGATGCACTGAGTCTCTGAGTCCAAAGTGTTTCAGCCCCTGCCATGCGTCTGAGACTGGAGTGCAAGTGGGGAAATCTCACTCATCCCCCCCACTGAACTCATCAAGGATGCTTAATTTCCTTCAGCGGCCCAAACTTCATTCAATTATATTTGCAAAATGCAAGCTTCATTAACTATATAGTCCTAAATGGCCAGGCCCCCTGAGCAATTCTGTTGCAATGTCATTCTCCCATTGGAACCTCATAGAACTTTGGCATCTACCGGCAACAGACGCCTTGCTCAAGGTTCTGGTCTTTTGGGGAATCGGAGCTTGTGGGGATCAGAATAACGCTGCTTTGGCGTTAGTTTCAGAACACCGTCCCCCAAAGGGCCCACCAAGTACCTACATTGCCCAATTTTAGGCAGCTGTTTCATAAAAACAATTCTCTTCTCCCAGCATTTGAAGATAATGTTGGGCCTGAGGCTTAACTCTGCTCTGGCTGCTTTGACCGTGGCTGATTTGAGATTTGGGGCAGACAAAATTAAGCAATTGCAAGTCCCATTGGTTTGAATGGGAAGCTGAAGCTTGTGCTCCACTATCTTGAACTGAAGTAAATGGGACTGAAAAGTGCTTGACTTTGGCTGGATTGTGCCCCTTTATATGGTCTTTATTAACATATTTTAGGATAGATTATTAAATCTAAAGAGTAATATGATATAGAGACAAGGATCAAATTCTATCTTTTCAAACAAGACTTTCTTATACATAGATGATTCAGCTGATATATATATATATATATATATATATATGAGATATATATAAAGTAATTATCATAAAAAGGATAATAAACAATGACTTAAAAATTAATCTTGTACACCACTCTGAGAATTTTTAAAAAACAGAAAGCAGGCTAACACATCTTCCAAAACAAATAAGTATCATTAAAAAAAATATGTTGATATACACTCACTTTGGATCTGAGTGCAGGATTCATAAAAGTAAATGTCGGCTAAAAAGCCCCATAAAGCCCCACCCTGCAATAAAGCTGTTGAATCCAGATGGAGAGAAACCCTCCAGTTCAGGTAGAACTGGGCTGTGAGTCAGTGTGTTCAATTAGTACCTGGTTATGACTGAAATTGACCTGATGGCAAATATGAAATATCAAAGCGCTTGTCAGCACTCCTGAATGGGACAAAGAAAAGGCGCATTAATGATTAACTCTGCTAAAAGCTCCGGCTTTTGTATTCCCATGGTGCTTGGCCTATCTGGCAGCCATGTGACATGCTCAGGCCATTTTCTAGCAGATTGGGGAAAGCTAGAGAGCAAACACAGGTGCTTTCGAGTCAGCCGTGCTGTCAGGGACAACCACAAACAGCAGCAGCTATGCTCGGTTAAATTAACCCCTCTGTTTGCCTCTATCTTTGCTTCCTGGAGTTCTCACTGTCTCAAGCCAGGCATTTTTTGCTCCTGCTTTAAGCTATTCACATATCCTCACCCCACTCCCCAAAAGAAAAGAAACCCACAGACAACTTTCTGCTTTTAAAAATCAGCTGATGGGGAGGGGGAGGGTTAGCCATTGCAAAAAAGCTGGTAAACTAATTTAGTGTTTTCTGTTAAACTCAAACTGAATAGAGTGCTGCTCCCCCCACCCCATTCTACTTCTCAAGTGAAATTATTTCAGTGATTCTAAGTTCATATGGTAACTTCTCAGCATACATGAAATGGGAGTCTTTTCTCCCAAGTTGATTCCTTGAGTCAGAGGATAACATGCAAGCAAAACTATGTAAGAACGAAAGACACAAGGAATCCCTCCTGTGTAATCCTCACTGGGATTTGCACAGAAGAACTTCCAGGTGGATTGTGATTTTAGTTTTCACATTATTATTACAAATAAGCACTTGAGGTGTTTCAATAGAAGTTTAAAATTTTTTATGTTACTATCACTGATACTAAAGTTCAAAAATTATTCTGACTTCCTAGCACTGTAATTAAATAGGGCCATGCGTATATTTATGTAGGTGTATGATTCAGATGCACTCAAATTCATTGCAACCACTTTGGAGCATTAAAGAGCAGTCAGAAGCCCACACCACACATTACTGGGCCCACGTAGCATCCATGTAAATGTCCTCACCTAAAAGGGCCATCCCTAGACATTTTGCTGTCTGAAGGGACAAGCAAGCCACCTGAAGCCATCTGGACTGGCAGCTGAATTTTACTTCAACACTGGTGATGGGGCCATTTTCTTTAGTGCATTTGAGGCAGGAGGATAGTTTAGAGGGTCCAGGATAGGCACTGTGACATACACAGTTCTGCCATCCAACAAATGACCAGGTGGTTCAGGAGGAATAGTCAACTTCTGCTGGAGGCAGCACCTGCCACCCTACTTTGTCTAAGAGTTAAACCTGACACCTAACACATGGACCTCAGGAGTGTGGCCAGCTGCATGGCTTCATTTCTCCTAAGAATAATAGAATTGGAGGGTTGGAGGTGACCTTAAATGTCATCTAGTCCAACCCCTTGCAGTTCAGGAATCATAGCTAAATAATCCCTTGAGAAGTGACCATCCAACCTCTCCTTAGGAACCTCCAGTGATGGACAGTCCACCATCTTCTGAAGGAGTTCATTCCACTGTCAAATAGCTCTTCCCAGCAGAGAATTCTTCCTAAGGTTTAGTTGGAATCTCCTTTATTGTAATTTGAATCCATTGCCTCAAGTCCTACCCTTTGGAGCAGGAGAAAATAGGCTTCCTCCATCTTCCATGTGACAGCCCTTCAGATATTTAAAGACGGCTATCATATCACCTTGATCACATTGAGACCCTCTTCATATAACACGTGGACTTATTAATAGTGAACAATAAGACATGTCCCACAGGCAGCCTGTTGCTAAATGGCTTTATACCATGGCTTTATACTGCCATGCATTGCCTCAAAGAATCCTGGGAATTATAGTACCACGAGGGTGCTAAAAAGACCCATTTTAAAATCCTTAGCAGGCCCCCTTCAGAGGTTACAGGGTTTCCTAGGGAAAGGGAATGTCCATTTAAGTAGTTTTGGGCTGCAATCCTAAACACTGTTGCTGATGAAAAGCACCACTGAACCGAGTACTGTATGACTAACTTCTGAAGGAACATTACACAGGACCACACTGTAAATCTGTGGTGCAGCCTATAGCAACAGGAAGGTGAAACTATATGTTGGTGACTGGTGTTAAATTTGGCATTCTTTCCCAGCCTCAGAATGTGGAAATAAAGAAAAAAAGGAAAGCAATAATAAAAAGTGTATACAGAATGTTACCATATTCACGGTGCTTCAGATACATTATCTCAGTAACGAACTATAATACCCATGCTCTCCCAAAAGCCACTCAGCTTCATAGCAGCTCCAGCATTTCCAGGGCTTTGTGACCGACCCAAGAAATTCAGGCCGAGGCCATTCATCTAGGCTCTTTGTGTCTTCAGACACAGCACAGACATGGGGCAGCTGCCTGTGGCATTGAACAGCTATGCTGTGTGGCGCTCGCCTTTTGGTGGGGCTGGCACTCAGCCTAAGCAACTTAGAAAGTCTTGGGGAGGAACACTCGCTGTCTGGCCTGTGAGGCCCCAACAGAATGGATCTGCAGCTGTTGCTTTAGCCTGAAACCTGGAGTGAATGCCTCCTACTTATGACTGAAAGGACGGAGTGCTGTATAACAAGGATCACCTCTAACAGAGCATCACTCGTCAGAGACTGGGCATAGACAGAGTCAGTCTCGCTCACTTCCCAATAGGCATTACAGCCCCTTCTACAATCTAAGCCTCTCTTTAGACCTCTGTTGTTGTTGTTTAGTCGTTTAGTCGTGTCCGACTCTTCGTGACCCCATGGACCAGAGCACGCCAGGCACTTCTGTCTTCCACTGCCCATTAGACCTCTAAAGAGTATCATTTATGAGTAAGGTGACCATATATGAAGGAGACAGGGCTCCTGAACTTTTAACGGTTTCATAGAAGAGGACATTTCAACAGGTGTGGTTTTTCCTCAGCCCTGCATGAGTGGCATAATGGTTAGTGTGTTGGACTATGAACTGGGAGACCAGGGTTTGAATCTCCACTCAGCCACAAAGCTCCCTGGGGGACCTTGGGCCAGTCACCATCTCTTAGCCTAACCTACCTCACAGGGTGGTTGTGAGGATAAAATGTGGAGGAGGAGAACCATGCAGACCACCTTGAGTTCCTTGGAAGAAAAAAGTGGTATAGAAATGTAATAAATAATAATAAATAAGCTACTTCTGCCAAAATGTTGTCTACCTTATAACTACTGCAATACCTCAAGTGTCAGGGCTGGAGTCACAGGTCAGCACGAATACACAGGACTCCATTGCCAGTGAAGTTAACTCTTTATTCAAGGAGACGCCATACAACTCAGCAACCCTTCCCAGTAGGTCTTGCCCCTATGGAACAGTTGCCAGGACTGGCGGGTCCTGCCTTCCACCATTTCAAAGGCTCCTTCTCTCCCACATGTTTTCCAAGCAGTCTCATGCTGTGTCTACACACGTCTAGTCTCTGTTGTGCTCTCCTCTTTATAACTATGTGTTATTGGAGACCGGGGGGGGGGGAGCATGTCTCAGCAGGAGAGGGAGGCACCCTGGATTCTTCAGCAGCCCCTTGCGCCTCATTCCTCAGGTGAAAAGAGGGACGTTTCTCACTCCCTCACCCCAACTGATCCTCCTCAGCCCCCCATTGTTTGTCCCCCACCACAGAGCATGTCCAATCAGAAGAAGGACGAGTGCCATCACCAGTACACCAATGGGATCCAGCACATACACCCTCCACCGTCATGAGAAAACCCCTTAATCCTGATTTTATTTTATTTTATTCTCTGGTAGATTAGACATGGACACACAAAGCATTTTTTTTTTTTTTTAAATCAAGATTCCTTGCTCTCTGCTCCACTTCTCTCTCCCCCGTCCCAAGGCAGCCTTGCCCTCTGCCCTCAGAGCGGCTGCTTCACACCTGGCTGGGCCTTGGCGGCTGCAGCTTCTCCTCCTCCTTGCCTGCTGTCCAGCAGCTGCTATGAGCTGCC
The DNA here is from genome assembly GCF_964106645.2 of Podarcis pityusensis. Classification (NCBI taxonomy): domain Eukaryota; kingdom Metazoa; phylum Chordata; class Lepidosauria; order Squamata; family Lacertidae; genus Podarcis; species Podarcis pityusensis. The sequence goes on along the minus strand of NC_138031.1, from coordinate 89,689,718 downwards.
CAAGGGAGGGAGCTGGCAGCAGCAGGACTGGAGGGGAAAACAGGGACATTCCAGGATCAAATCAGAAGCTGGGATGGCTTTCATAATTCCAGGACTGTCCCTGGAAAATCAGGACAGTTGGAGGGTATGGGAATGGTGAAAACCAAATACATCCTGCTAGCATGGTTTCTTTGTTGTATATCTCCCCACAGTTTCTATCAAAATATGCAGCACAACGTTGGAGGAATTTGAGGAAACAGAAGGGATCTGGTGACAGACTTTTGGAGGCTTTATGCTTTTCTTTTCTGTGCTCACCTGCACAGAAGCCATTTAAGCTATTGACCTGGTTTAACTTGTATCTGAAACACAGTGGTAAACATGTGAGTTGTATTTCCCTCTTTAAAAATATACAAAATAGAGGCACTATCCCTGTACTCCAACAGCCTCTCTCTTTCCCTAATAAATCCCTATCCCTATTTTTTATGGTGCGCACAGATAAGCCAGTCTAGTGTGCTTCACTTCCATTTATTCTCTATAACCACAGCTCAGTACTTTGTATACAGAAGGTCCCAGGATCAATCCCTAGCATGTTCAGCTAAAGTTCAGGTAGCAGGTGATGTGAAGGTGCTCTGCCTGAGACCGTGGAGAGATGCTGCCTTTCAGAATGGACAGTAGTGAGCTGGATGGAGAAATGGGCTGATCTGCTATAAGGCAGCTTCCTATGTTGCGTCTAAGAGACTGAGCAATAAGATTTCGGCATTTTTTTCAGGAGTGTGGTGAAGTCTCATATGAGGCAAGATTAAACACTGTTTTCATGTACGATGCTACTGGTAAGAATTTTATATTGCCTTATGCCAGTAAAAAATGGGCAAGGCGTTTACTGTAATGGAAGAAGACATTGTGCAATTTATTTGTCTATGTGTTTCATTTATAGTGGGGGTGGGGAACCTTTTTTCAGACTGAGGGCCACATTCCCATCTGAAAAACCTTCCAGGGGCCAAATTGCAATGATGAGTGTGGCCAGAGGCAAAAATGAGCAAAACAACCAATGGAAACCTTACCTTTATACAGTGGGCTAGTTTCTTCTCTCTCCCCCCACCTCTTTCACACACACACACACACACACACACACACACACCCTCCACCCAGGGAACCAAGAAGAGGAAGAAGAGTTTGGATTTCTCACTGCCCTAAGAAGTCTCAAAGCGGCTCACAAGCTCCCTTCCCTTCCTCCCCCACAACTAACACTCTGTGAGTTGAGTGGGGCTGAGAGACTTCAGAGAAGTGTGACTGGCCCAAGGTCACCCAGCAGCTGCATGTGGAGGAGCGGGGAAGCAAACCCTGTTCACCAGATTACGAGTAAACCACTCTTAATCACTACACCACACTGGCTCTCAAGAGTTGTTATCAGACTTCAAGGATGCACTACAAAAACATGTGAGGGCATGAAGTAGGGCTGGTGATGTGTGTGTTCTGTCAAGAGTCCCAAGAGCCATATGACAAGGCCTGGATGATACATTTGGCCCCTGGACCTGAGGTTTCACATCCCTATTTTACAGACACAAAATATATCATCAGGGGCTTAAAAGCCTTCAGTCCTCCTAATAGTCAAATATCAGTCATGTGGTTTTTCTGCCCAGAGACACATGGAAGAGACCTCTTTGCTTTTCCTATACTATTGGATTAAGACTGGCTGAGTGGTAGACAGCTGATTGACCAGGGAACAGGAGATTAACAGAACTGTGTGTACGAGCCTCCGTAAATGCATGGAAGTATAAAATGCGTTGGGACAGAAAAGAGTTTGTGGTTACTAGTCATGATGGCTAACTTCTGCTTCCAGTATCAGGGGCATGATGACTTTCGAATATCTGTTGCTAGGAGTCACAAATATGCAGACCCTCCAAGTGTGTCTATTTTCTGGGAACAGTCCTGGATTTACAGAAGTCATCTTGGTTTCTCGCTTTTCCTTAAAGGTAAAGGGACCCCTGACCATTGGGTCCAGTTGTGGTCGACTCTGGGGTTGTGGCGCTCATCTCGCTTTATTGGCCGAGGGAACCGGCATACAGCTTCCGGGTCATGTGGCCAGCATGACTATGCCGCTTCTGGCGAACCAGAGCAGCACACGGAAACGCCGTTTACCTTCCCACAGGAAGGTATTTATCTACTTGCACTTTGATGTGCTTTTGAACTGCTAGGTTGGCAGGAGCAGGGACTGAGCAATGAGAGCTCACCCCGTCGTGGGGATTTGAACCGCTGACCTTCTGATCGGCAAGTCCTAGACTCTGTGGTTTAACCCACAGCACCACCCGCGTCCCTTAGGACGTCCCTATTTTCATCAGATAAATGTTGGAGGGTGTGTAGTTATGCGACCCACGAATCAAGGAGATAAGTACCATAACGATATAACCTTTTGAAGACATCTGAAGGCAGTCCTGTACAGGGGAGTTTTTTAATGTTTGTTGTTTAATTATATTTTTATATATATTGGAAGCCACCCCTAGAACTGTTATCTATGGTCCCATAATCTCTTTCCAGTAATCTCTAGCCAATGCTAGTTCAGATACCACCCACTTATACAGTGGTACCTTGGTTGTCAAACTTAATCCATTCAGGAGTCTGTTTGACTCCCAGAACAGTTCGAAAACCAAGGTGTGGCTTCCGATTGGCTGCAGAAGCTTCTTGCACTCAATCTGAAGCTGCGTAGGACGTTCGGCTTCCAAAAAACATTCACAAACCAGAACACTCACCTCTGGGTTTGCGGCACTCGGGAGCCAAAACGTCCGAGTACCAAGGCGTTCAACAACCAAAGCACGACTGTATGTGGCTAGCATCTTTGTTCCAACGTGCATAATCCCACAACTACATTTTGTTGCCTATTCATCTGATTTGGAGAGATGTTTTTGGAGCTCCCTACAGTCTGCTTGATATTTCACTTGGTATCTCCACATAGTTTGAGCCTTCACTGCTCACCCCTGATTCCAGACAATTGACAAATAAATCCAGTGCAAATCTTTGAGAGACCCCAGTGAATTATTCCCTTCACTGTGAGTTTGTAATAAAATAGTTGACAACTAAAACAGTATTTTCTTTTGTTACATGCGTTCATGTTACAAGAGGGCTATGTATTATGCATTTGTGTCATTTATAATTGTCATAACATTTATGGCCTTCATCCCATACATTGTGAGCCTTGTCTGCAATCAACTTTGTGTTTTAATGTGACCTTGGATCTTTATTGTCTCTCCAAATGGATGCTTCCAGATGGAATGTGTAACATTAATAACCCTGGTAGGCAAATGCCCATATGGTTTTGCTAACTGCCGTTTGCTTACGGGGACATTTGTTTAATGCAAATTAACCTATAAATGAAGATAGATTGGAGTTCTTAGAGATTTGCTGGGAAGTGTTTGTGTCAAGCAAAGGATCGGAGGACTTCATTTCTTCACCAGGTTCCCCCTCCCCTGAAAGGTCATCTCAAACAGAAGACAGAGGATCGTTATCAGCCATTTATTCAATGTAGATTTCAATAAGGCTCAAGGCTTTAGTCACAGAAACAGTTACAGTGTCAGCCCTCCAGTAGACAAGGTGGAAATGATTAATTGTCATTTGCCATTTTCCAATGGAAACTTGCTTTCCCTCCTTCGTAGAGAAAGGGTAATAGCTTGCCAGTGGCATGGAGACCCAGACTATGTGTACTCTCTGAGATTAAAAAGTAAACCAAAACTCTGTGCCAAGACAACCTGAATTCTGTGTAGACATTATGCAGATTAAGCCAATTAGCATGATTCTTTATTATGCCTAATTAATTCTGCAATGTTTTACTGTCTTGCATAATTTACTCTGTGTTTGCTATTCATTGGGGAGAAGAGAGGGTAGCAAAATGCATTTAAGGCCCTCCCCTGACCCCGGGAGAAGAGCTGAGATCTGCAGGAAGCAAAGTTCCAAAAGCCTGATACTTTTAATCAATATTCTCAAGAAAGCTTGTCATCTACAAGTCCTAAAGCATCAGTCCATCTGACTGTGGCATGGAAGTCTTGATCATTAGACACATCCACTGGGCGCTTCTGCTTTTTACATTTCTCTTCATTTTCTCCTTAATGTATGTAGGTGGTGCCCACTGAGACTGGTAGAGCAGAAAGCAGGGAGCCCAAACAGGACGCAGGTGTCAATGCCAATGGTAGGCAGAGACAACTAATTCTCCTCTCTGCTTAGTCACTATTATTATTATTATTAAAATTTGTTAGCTACATTATCTTGCCCAAGGCAACCCAAAGTAACTTACAACAAGGGGAACACAGAGACTTCAGGGGAGGAAGCTGACAGACAGTGCCATTCCCTGGACTAGATGTAAGGAAGAGGTCAGGCAGGTGGGGGCTGCCTTAGTGTCCCATTTGCCCTGCTGGACCAGCCTCCGTGGATGTACAGTGGTACCTCGGGTTACATACGCTTCAGGTTACATACGCTTCAGGTTACATACGACTCCGCTAACCCAGAAATAGTACCTCAGGTTAAGAACTTTTCTTCAGTATGAGAACAGAAATCGTGCTCTGGCGGCGCGGTGGCAGCAGGAGGCCCCATTAGCTAAAGTGGTGCTTCAGGTTAAGAATAGTTTCAGGTTAAGAACGGACCTCCGGAACAAATTAAGTACTTAACCTGAGGTACCACTGTATATGGTTTGTACTTGTGCTTCTATTGATCCTTCTTCCCGAAACTCTTTAAATGAACTTTGGTTATGGACTTCAAGTTTGCTGAAACCAATGTTTTTGTAATCAAAAATTCACATTTGTCTGGTGAATTTTGCCTGAATGTCACCAGCCAGTGCTGGTTCAAGAATCTAAAAAAGGTCAATGCAGATCTCTAGGAAATCACTCACATATCGTTTCTTGTCCTATAATTCTAAAAGTGTCATCCTCAAGTCCTCTTTACCAGTCTCTCTTTACTTTGTCCTGTGAGGATCACAAGGGATTAGATACTTTTGATTTAATTAAATGTATCTAGAAAGAGCTTATGAAATATAACCTTCAGCATCTGTGATCCTCCTATGCACAACCACACTACCAAGTTTTGTCTGTGGCAATTAGCAATTATGGGTTCACTGAGGAGTAAAAAGCTTCATTATGTAAAATAAAATGTGAAACTGGGCAATAATGCAGGAAATTAATAATGCCCAGAAGATGTTAAAGGTAAATATAATTGTAATGCAAACATATTGCCTTTAAATATTGGCTTTTACATGACAGCTGCTCTCTGAGCTCATGCTTTCCTCTTATTAACAACAGTAATTTACAACCGGCAGGTTTTGTTTAAGCACACAATGGAAATTGCTGCCATATCCCTATTGTCCTAGTTTCAACTCTATGTTTTCACCTTGTGTGGAAAGGACTGTTGACCACCAAGTTGCTTTAACCTATGAGACATATTAACACGACTATGACCCCAATATTGTATCTTTTTTAGACAAGGCACCAGGCAAGAGAAATATATCACCATAATTACAGCCTTCTCTGCATCAGGAACAGCTGTTATTTACTTTCTTGATATCCACATTTCCTTATTCAAACAAGCAAACTTTACAGTACACTGACTCTGGCTGCTTCAAATCAGCTGCCTTGAGCTGATCCCCATAGATTGCAACTGCTGTTACCAGGACTAGCGCAACAGCACAGGCTACCCAGGTCAGCAGCAACATACATTTATGGGTGTCAAAGAAAGAACATGGCGCTAGAGAAGGGTGCCCCAGGATCTCCTGCCCTCTTATAGGCCTGTGTCCATTCAGTGGTGTGTGATTTCTGAATTTTGGCCCAGCAATAAAGGATTCTGGGAGCGTATCTCTTGGGTCGCACAGGGCAGACATGAGACAGTAATGTGCCTTGGACAAGTCCTGCTGGTTCAGGAACTTCTTGGGACCTCCTTTGCATTGGGCTCTACAGATATTAATGAACAACAATTCCCATCATCCTTGACCATTGGCCATTTTTGCCAAGGCTGGAGGGAACTGTCATTCAGCAACCTTTGAAGAGACATGGGTTAGTGACCCCCATGTTTTAGATGGTCAATTCTTAGCTCAGAAATTTATCTTCAAGATTTTGATAGGATAGCCCCCTATACTAGAATATTAACTTTGAACTTGTGCCAATTATGCAAAGACCTATGACAGCTTTGACACTGGATACCCCTTCTATACCTATTCTGCTTTCTGATTCCCCCATCACCACCAACCGAACCGACTTGTGCACCTAAGTGCTCTGAGATTGTGTGCTAGGAAAATAGTTCATCCATTCAGAGCTTTGGATATTGGATAGAGTCAAAACATATGCAAGGTGATAGTTTGCAATAGGAAATCAACTGTTGGGGGAAGGTGGGAACAAGGCTCTGTTGGATTTTCTCTTTCCCTTTCTTTCCCTGAAACATATCAACTTTCACACTTCATTCCATGTTGCATTGAGGATTTTGTACTCTTAATGCTGCACAAATCTTTGTTTGTACATGTGCACATTGCAACCAAAATGGATTCTATAAATGCTATCCCCACCCCATTTCTGACTGTAATTTCACATCAGTGAAATTCACCGAGTTCAGTTTTGGATGTCATTCTATAGCAAGCATATGGCAAGTCGGGTATTTATGCCCCATCCCTTCCTGAGTTTGCCTCCAGATCTGCACTAACCTTGCTCTTCCCAGCCTATATTGGAAGCTTTATGAGCACATGAAGCCTGGAGATGGACTGAAAAAACACAGAAAAGTCGGCCTTTATACAGAAAGGACAAAGATAAAGAGAATAGTGTCTGATGAATGAGTAGCATGCGTGGAATAGGAATGGTTAACTGACAGCAGCACTATCATGTGGTCAATCACGGCCCATTCAGTTTCAAAAGCTATCAAAGTAATAGTGAGAGTGCCCTTTTTGCAACATGATCCAACTATTGTCAATTAAGTTATACCTGTTTTACTTGTTCTTTGCAATCAGTTACCATGAATAAAGAACACCTGCTGTGGGTAGACAGCTTAGATAGCCATCATACATGTGCGTGAATGTATGTGTTTGTACATAGGGGAGTTATCCCTTCCTTAGCCAGAGACAGATGAAAGTCTACTAAACCCTTGCTGTCCTTTCCATAACCTTCCATTATCTCATCTGTAATAAACTTGGTACTTTCTCCCTCAACTTCCTGTTTTCTGTGTGCTCATATTCTCCAATGACATTGTCACACTGGGTTCAGAAAAGGGAATCATTGTAAGTAACTTCCAAATGATCTAAAGTAAGATTGAAAAACATTTCCTTTTGAATCCACTACCTTTTCTATCTATAAATGAGATCCAAAACACGTGCACCGCCTTGCCCCTATGATTGAGGGGACCCACGCCATGAGATGTCGGCATGCCATGCACACATGCCGTGGGGCGTGCTGACATGTTGTGTGGACACCCCATAGCTTGCGTGCCGGATGCAAGGAAGCTCTGCAGCTTGCATGCACGGCCGCCATAGACATTTTAAGGGCCCCAACCCCTTCACTGAAAATTTTTGAGAGGCCAAAGCCCCCCAGGCCCACCTACTTGGCACCCCTGATGCAAAACAAGGGTTGTAGTTTTAAAACAATTAGCATTTAGAATTTCAAGGCATTTTGCCAAAATTCAAAATATTATCAAAAATTATGCACATTCAATTATGATTGGGAAGACTATCAACTTATATTATATGACTGGTCTATCTTATCTCAAAGATTACCTCAGAATGTATTTTATTTGCCAATATTTATATATTGCTTAATAGACAAAAACCTGTAAGCAGTTATTAAGTATTTCTGGCTGAAAGCAATGTCTTAAATGGAAGAAGAGGGATACAGTGGTACCTTGGGTTACAGACACTTCAGGTTACAGACTCCGCTAACCCAGATATAGTACCTCAGGTTAAGAACTTTGCTTCAGGATAAGAACAGAAATCGTGCTCCAGCGGCGCGGCAGCAGCAGGAGGCCCCATTAGCTAAAGTGCTACCTCAGGTTAAGAACAGTTTCAGGTTAAGAACGGACCTCCGGAACGAATTAAGTTCTTAACCCGAGGTACCACTGTATTCTGAAGGCAGCCCTGTATAGAGAAGCTTTTTAAGTTTTAATGTGGCACTGTGGTCTAAACCACAGAGCCTAGGACTTGCCGATCAGAAGGTCTGCGGTTTGAATCCCCGCGACAGGGTGAGCTCCCGTTGTTCGGTTCCTGCTCCTGCCAACCTAGCAGTTCGAAAGCACGTCAAAGTGCAAGTAGATAAATAGGTACCACTCCGGTGGGAAGGTAAACGGTGTTTCCGTGCGCTGCTCTGGTTCGCCAGAAGCGGCTTAGTCATGCTGGCCACATGACCCGAAAGCTGTATGCCAGCTCCCTCAGCCAATAAAGCGAGATGAGCACCGCAACCCCAGAGTCAGCCACGACTGGACCCAATGGTCAGGGGGTCCCTTTACCTTTACCTATGTTTTTATATTGCTGGAAGCCGCCCTGAGTGGCTGGTGCAACCCAGTCAGATGGGAGGGGTACAAATTAATAATAACAGCAACTATTATTATTATTATTATTATTATTATTATTATTAGGTGATCACTCGTAGCTGAGTAAGATTGTCTTCCATAAACACAGTTTTAACAATAAGTCTGTAAGTGACTGTGGGGGCCAATTCTGGATCCACACATCCTTCCACAGTGGGGACATTGGTTTCTGGGTGGGAGTTGATCACGATGAGGGTTTGTCAAGCGTGGCTTCCTCTTAGCACATTTCTCCCTTTCGTCCTGAGGTCAAGCGTATTCAAAGCCCATGACACCTTTGGTAAAATAGTTGTTGTTGTTGTTGTTGTTGTTGTAATCCCAGCTTCTCATAAAAGTTCCCCACAGTGCATAAAAGGACCGGAGGCGGGGGACCTTAATATCTGATTATTGACATTTTTATCCATTTACTAAAGCTTCTCCCTACCCCAAGCGTAATTTGCTGGATTAAAGGCAGTTGGAATATCACTGCAGCAAAGGTTGAAACCACTGAGATTAACAGGTTGCCTTCAATCCATGCCAAATTCCCAATTTACCTTACAGTGACAATTCCTCTTGAGAGGCTGATGAAACTGAACCTATGCTGGGCTGTTATGCTCATGAGATAGTATTAGAATAAATTTATATGAGATATTTGCATAGCTTCCTACTTTACCAAGTAGATTTCCTCAAGGTATTCCATACAAGGTGCTGATACTGATACAATATGCTGATACAATATGCAGATGATACCCAGCTCTACCTCTCTTTCAAATCAGAACCAGTGAAGGTGGTGAAGGTCCTGTGTGAGTGCCTGGAGGCAGCTGGAGGATGGATGGCGGCTAACAGATTGAGGTTGAATCCTGACAAGATAGAAGTACTGCTTTTGGGGGACAGGAGGTGGGCAGGTGTGGATGACTCCCTGGTCCTGAATGGGGTAACTGTGCCCCTGAAAGACCAGTACGCAGCCTGGGAGTCATTTTGGACTAACAGCTGTCCATGGAGGTGCAGGTCAATTCTGTGTCCAGGGCAGCTGTTTACCAGCTCCATCTGGTTCGCAGGCTGAGACCTTATCTGCCCGTGGACTGTCTTGCCAGAGTGGTGATGAGGAGATTTCACCCCTCCCATACCCAAGAATCTCCTGATGATCTCCTGATGGTCTCTGCTGACTCTCCAGAGAGGAGGAGGCGTGTCCTGCCTATCTACTTATTCTGCCCAGCAACATATCTGTGTGTGTGTGTGAGAGAGAGAGTCAGTCAGTCAGTGTATCGGAGAGAGTGAGAGTGTTGGAGATCCTAGAGATAAGATTGCTGCTAAGAGCAGCTGCAGACTCTCAGTGTAGCATTGATTTATGCTTAGAATATTCAGCTCTGTATATAGTTTTGTATCATAGTTGTAGTTACAGAATAAAAGGAAGATATTCTACAGAGCTGCTCTCCGAGTGGTTTATACTCTGCAAGACTCTGCAAAACTCTGCTGCGCAACGACTGTATTATTGAGACAGTGAATCCGGTGCTCTCAGCTCTAAGCTGTGAGTCCACAGCACTGTGACCGTTTCCTGTGAGAAGGAGGTCTCTGGCGGTGCTACCCAGCTCGCCTAGCCCAGTCGGGGTTGAGGTGCAAGAGTCCAGTTGGTGCACTGGCTCTAGGGCGATGCTGACATCGGTTATGGGCCCAGTCGTTGTTCCAGTCGTCTGACCTGACGTTGTTCCAGTCATCCCAGGCGTCCCAGTCGTCCCAGTCGCCAGAGGTTTCTGTTGCTGTTTGCCGGACGGTGGAACGGACGCTGCATGCTGGACTGATTTGCGGTGCCCAGAAGCAGAGCTGTTTTGGAGCAGAGTATTCAAGCTGCCGCTGTTGCTGTTGCTGCTGCTTGATTTATGGAGGTATGTTGCTGACTGCCAAAGAAAGAAGATAGCATCCCTGTTTGCCTGTTAATTGCGCTCTGAGTGGGAGAGAGAGTGGCTGAGGGAGTCAAGGCTTTATCTGTGTTGCACGAGGGAAGTGTCTTGCTCTAAGTAATAGCAGACATGGCCTGTGCACATTCTGGCCAGATGGCTCTGTCCTTTCCTCTCCTCACGCCTGAAACCTATGCAGTTTGGCAAGTAAAGATGAAAGCGCTTTTACAGAGGGAAAAGCTATTTCACACGATAGAAGATGACCCTCCAGATAAGGATGCAGATGATTGGGCTGAGTGGCATGCTGCAGATATGAAAGCCCGAGGGACAATTATTTTGAGTGTTTCAGACTACTTGCTGGTGAACTTAGAGGGTCAAGAGACTGCACAAGCTGTTTGGCATAAGTTGAGAGATATGCATCTGAGGCAGAATGCTGGTTCCAGTGTGATTTTCTTTAAGAAGCTGTGCAGGCTGCAGTTGGAGAAAGGTGGTGATTTGCCTAGCCATCTATCTCAATTAAAGCGTCTCAGACAGGACCTTGTTCAGCGAGACCTGGCTATTTCAGAGGCTGTGTTTGCAATGCTAATGATCAATAGCCTAGATGAGTCTTATGATGGAGTGGCTGCCCAGATTTCCACAATGCCTTCTGACCGGCTAACAGAAGATTATGTGTCTAGCGTGCTCTTGAATGAGTGGGATCGCAGACAGGCTGTTAAAGAAAGCCGGGACTGTGCTGTTAAAAATATGCTTGAAAATGTGCCTGAGTCTTCAGCAGGGGAAAGTGAAAGTGAAACTGCTGCTGTTAAAGCTTTGAAATTGAAGCGGTGCTTTTCGTGTGGAGCACAAGGCCATTTGAGTTTCCAGTGTAAGAAGTCTTCAAAGAAGAAGGGAAACTTCAGAGGCAGAGGGGGAGGAGGACGAAATCCCCATGCACCTGCTACTTCAAAGGCTTTGATCTCTCGCTGTTCCAGTCAACGTGGGCGGAGTTTCTTCGTGGTCGACTCTGGCTGTTCAAACCACGTGGCCAAAGATAAGAATCTCTTTGTTCAGCTTGAGAAGCAAGAGAAAGAAATTCATCAAGCAGATGGGACAGTTCTCACGAGTGTGGCTCAGGGAACTGTGTTCTTAAAGAGCCTGAATGCAACTATTAAGAATGTCCTGTATGCGCCTGATATTCAGGACAATTTGTTGAGTGTTTCCCAGCTTGATCGTCAAGGGTTTAAGGTGGTGTTTGCTAAATCTCGCTGTGAAATTCTTAGAGATGGCAAGCTCATTCTGTATGCAAAATGTGTAAATGGATTGTACCAATTGCCTTTTGTTTCAGGTACAGGCACTGCAGAAGCTACTGAGAAAAAGTGTTGCAATTTAACTGTAGATAAGAATGAGAAGTTGCATGACCAATGTATTCATTATTACCATCGCGTTTATGGTCATTTGAATTTCCAGGCTGTGGCAAAAATGCCTGATATGGTTCAGGGTATGAAGTTGAAAGAATGTCCCTACCACATGAAATGTGTTTCTTGTGCAGAGAGTAAGGCAAGGCAAGCTCCCAAAGGTACAGAGTCTGGGAGAGAGGCCAAGAAACCATATGAAGTCATTCATGCAGACTTAGTGGGACCTCTAGCGCTCTCTAGAGGCAATTCAAGGTTTTTCATGGTTCTGATAGACTCCTATTCGAAATATGTTTGGGTCTATATGCTGCAGAAAAAGTCTGAAGCCTTTACCAAGTTTCGCCAGTTTTGTAAATGGCTCAGAAATGTACATAATGAGAATGTACGTTGTCTTTTCACAGACAGGGGCGGAGAGTTTTGTTCAGAAGAGTTTGAGAGTTTTCTTTCTGAACAGGGCATTGAGCATAGGACGGCCACGCCCAGATCACCCTGGCAGAATGGTTTATGTGAGAGAGTAAACCAGACTCTGCAGCAAGGAATCAGAACGCTGTTACATGATTCAGGGCTGCCCAATCCTTTTTGGGCTGAAGCTCTTTCGTTTTTCTGTCATGTGTATAACAGGAGATACCAGTCTAGTGTAAATTGCACCCCATATGAGATGCTTCACGGAAGAAAGCCATGTGTAAAGCATTTTAAAATTTTTGGTTCGGAGGTTTGGGTGCACACCTCGCAGGGTGACAAACTGAGCAAGCGTGGAGAACATGGTGTTTTCCTAGGATATGAGAAAGGGTCTTATCGTGTTCTGATCACAGACACGAAAACCATAAGGCTGACCAGGAGTATTGATGACAATCCACAATGGGACAGAGTTGGCGTTTTTCAGTGCCATCCCATTTGTGATGATGGTGCAAAAGGGGCAAAGAAAGTTAAGAGGGAGGCAAGTGTTGTTGGTGGTGATAATCCTGATGCCAATGTAGTTCCAGATGATGGCACAGATTATCAGAGCCCAAAAGCCTCAGGTGAGTCTGACGCTGACTCAGACTTAGCAGCTTCATATACTTTAGCTCCCCATTCTCCCAAAGAGGAGGAAGCACCAGAACAAGAGGATCAGAGAGTTTTGTGCAGATCCGAGAGAACAACCAAGGGTGTACCACCGAAAAGGTTTTCTGAAGAGTTTGCAAAGACTGCGGTCACGAGCAACTCTGGTGGGGTTTTCAAACCTAGCATGAAGTGTGCTGAGAGTAATAGCACAGAACGCTGCATTTATTTCCTTACCTGATATTTGAAGGAAAGCGTGTATTTGAGTTCTGAAAAGTGGTTTGTTCAAATCTGCCTAATTAGAAATGTCAATTTGCATTTGAGAGGAAGAAATGTGTGTGAAGATTTTTCCAGAAGCTGCTTATTCAAAATGGTATTGTAAAAGTGTGTTATATGCCGGGAAAAGAGATACCTGCAGATATGTTAACCAAGGTTGTAAGCAAAGAACAACTTTTGGAGTGTATGTGCAAATTGCAGTTATGTTAAAGATTCTTGAAATGGTCGGATGAAATGGGGGAGGATGAGGAGATTTCACCCCTCCCATACCCAAGAATCTCCTGATGATCTCCTGATGGTCTCTGCTGACTCTCCAGAGAGGAGGAGGCGTGTCCTGCCTATCTACTTATTCTGCCCAGCAACATATCTGTGTGTGTGTGTGAGAGAGAGTCAGTCAGTCAGTGTATCGGAGAGAGTGAGAGTGTTGGAGATCCTAGAGATAAGATTGCTGCTAAGAGCAGCTGCAGACTCTCAGTGTAGCATTGATTTATGCTTAGAATATTCAGCTCTGTATATAGCTTTGTATCATAGTTGTAGTTATAGAATAAAAGGAAGATATTTTACAGAGCTGCTCTCCGAGTGGTTTATACTCTGCAAGACTCTGCAAAACTCTGCTGCGCAACGACTGTATTATTGAGACAGTGAATCCGGTGCTCTCAGCTCTAAGCTGTGAGTCCACAGCACTGTGACCGTTTCCTGTGAGAAGGAGGTCTCTGGCGGTGCTACCCAGCTCGCCTAGCCCAGTCGGGGTTGAGGTGCAAGAGTCCAGTTGGTGCACTGGCTCTAGGGCGATGCTGACAGGTGCATGCTCTAGTTATCTCTCGCTTGGATTACTGCAATGCGCTCTATTTGGGGCTACCTTTGAAGGTGACCAGGAAACTACAACTAATCCAGAATGCGGCAACTAGACTGGTGACTGGGAGCGGCCACTGAGACCACATAACACCGGTCTTGAAAGATCTACATTTGCTCCCAGTACGTTTCTGAGCGCAATTCAAAGTGTTGGTGCTGACCTTTAAAGCCCTAAACGGCCTCGGTCCAGTATACATAGCTGTCAACTTTTCCCTTTTCTTGCGAGGAATCCTATTCGGAATAAGGGAATTTCCCTTTAAAAAAGGGAAACTTTGACAGCTATGCCAGTATACATGAAGGAGCGTCTCCACCCCCACCGTTCTGCCCAGACACTGACGTCCAGCGCCGAGGGCCTTCTGGCGGTTTCCTCACTGCAAGAAGCCAAGTTACAGGGAACCAGGCAGAGGGCCTTCTTGGTGGTGGCATCTGCCCTGTGGAACACCCTCCCACCAGATGTCAAAGAGAATAACAACTACAAGACTTTTAGAAGACATCTGAAGGCAGCCCTGTTTAGAGAAGCTTTTAATGTTTAACAGACCACTGTATTTTAATATTTTGTTGGAGGCCGCCCAGAGTGGCTGGGGAGACCCAGCCTGATGAGCAGGGTACAAATAAATTATTATTATTATTATTATTATTATTATTATTATTATTATTATTTATTATTTATTATTATTATTATCATACTTAGCTTTGAAGCCCTTGGTGGCCTGGGATCAAGCTACCTTAGAGATGGTCTTTCCCTGATTGAGTCCCTGGGGCAGTTGAGAACTTCTAATCTGTTCTCATTTGCTGTGATTAGGTGCATACCCCTCAACTGTCCTGATTAAATCGGGACATCCAGTTTTGGGCGTGATCTCACATGAAAGCACAGTGCCCAAGCACATACGTTTTGGGGTGCCATGATATCACGTGGGCCACATGGCTTGCACAGGAGCACGGCCCCAGAAGATGTGTCCCCTGGTTTTCCACCAGGATATGTTGGAGGGTATTTAGGTGAGGTAAAAACGTCAAGACCTAAGAGCATGGGTTTTGCTGCAGTTGCTCTGAATTACACCTTTAAAGAGGCCAGAGAGGACATTCCACAAGGGCTTCAATGCCCACCTTTCCCAAGCAGCTTTGGGGACTGTTCTGAAATCACATTTTATTGTTGTTGTTTTTGCTGAATTTGCTGCTTCATTGTAGTATGTTTGTTGTTATCTTGAGTCTGGGAAAGGCGGCTTATAAGAAGGCTGCAATCCTATACACATGTACAATACCCATTGAATTCAGAGGGTCTTACTTCTGAGTAGATATGTACTGTATAGGCTTGCACTGCAAACAAACAAAAATAATCACACCCACCCACCCACCCACCCACCCCTGAGTATATTGTAGAGTGTAAACCAGGCCTGCACAACAATTGGAGCACTTTGAGAGAATAAAAATGGCGACTGGCACTGTAAAATAAGTTGCAGGAATGCTGGAGAGAGTTGCTCCACAACCCCTGAAATCCTTCGCTATCCTCCAAGGCAAAAGAGGGAAGGTTTTTTAACATCATCCCCTCCCCAATCTGGGCTGAACTTCCAGGGTTTCAAAGTTGTGACCCGGGGCAGAGCATGCAGAAAGTCCAGCCTCAGTTCAAGGGATAGTGAGGCAGATTTGGGAGAGACTTCTGATCTGAAATCCTGGAGAGACATTCAGTCAGAGTAGATGACACGGAGCTAGATGGTCTGAAGGCAGTTTCCTACATTCTTAATAGTGCAATTGTAATTGCAACATATACATTGGCCCAAATACTTTATTTACAAAGTTTCTGAATGGGAGGAATGAGGTAGCCACTTATAAAGTTTAAGAATAAATTACGAAGTTGGAAACATAGGATCAAAATGCCCCATCTGTAGTGATGACTTCCCAACCTTTGTATTTCTATAATCCTCCTATAGTCATATTATATAGTTAGGGTTAAATGCTGTTTGGAATGTGTGATTTAAATGACCAACTTATTTATTACGAAGGGATCACAGATGGAATCTTCTCCCGCTGCCTGTAATCGTATTCTCTCTAACAATGGCATAGCTTGGAGAATTAACTGTTTACTACTTCAAGACATTCAAAAAGGTAATGAATGTACAAACACCGAAGGAAAAGAGCACTCTGGCGATGTGGCTCATGATAGAAAATTCAAACAATATTAGACTCTGAAAGTCAACATTAGACACACTTCTACTAAGGACCTACAAACAAACAGAGTTCCTCTGTACACACATTAACAAACAGAACTCAAACAATGATGGCGGCTTTCACCTTTCCAGTGCCTCCAGCTCTGGCTTCCCTGCTCTCAGGACTCTGGCTTTCAGCGTTCGCGATGCTGAGTGCAAAACATGAAGGCTTTGTGGCCAAGCCCCCTTACCTCCTCTTCAGTATTAGTATGCCAAATTAATACCAGAGTCACAGATCCGAGATTAGCTAAATAATGAATTAGTAAACCACGGCTGAAGATTTAGGAGGCTGAACACTAGATGTTTGCAATATCCTATACAGTGGTACCTCGGGTTACAGACACTTCAGGTTACAGACACTTCAGGTTACAGACGCTTCAGGTTACAGGCTCCGCTAACCCAGAAATATTACCTCAGGTTAAGAACTTTGCTTCAGTATGAGAACAGAAATCGTGCTCCGGTGGCGCAGCAGCAGCGGGAGCCCCCATTAGCTAAAGTGGTGCTTCAGGTTAAGAACAGTTTCAGAGTTTCAGGTTAAGAGTAGACCTCTGGGATGAATTAAGTACTTAACCCGAGGTACCACTGTACTGTACAGTTGACTTGCAACTTACACATGTTTAACTTGTACAAATTCAGCTTTATGTGTTTGGCTGAATTAAAAATAAAAAGCGGGGGGGGGGTGTGTCTGGGGATAAAGGAACTATTGGCAAAACGCCCCCCCCCCCCCCACTGCACTCATCTTGGGAGAACATTTGGAGGTGCAGGGAGAGTGTGATTTGACTTTATGTGATTTTGGCTTTAAGCTCTTTCTTTGGTGTCTTCTCTTCCCCCCCTCCCCTAGATCAGCCCCTCCCCCCATGAGAGTCAGAGAGAAGGCAAACAGACACTCACTTCGGAGCCCTGAAAAGTACATAGAGGTGAAAGAGAAGATCTGGAAGAGCACCACTCTACCAACTTCACCTCTGTGTATTTTTCAAGGGATAAAAAGGTAGCCACCCTCACCATCTCATGACCAAGGGGACAGTGAGCCAGAAGCTTTGTGGGTGTCAGAAGAAGACCTCAAGGTCATCATTGTGCCCACAAGCATCATACACCAGGGACCGCAGCATCATATCATCATATCCGTGACCATAGACAGGGTGTTCCATGATCAGCACAAATGAGTATAGTGGTACCTCGGGTTACATTCGCTTCAGGTTACAGACTCCGCTAACCCAGAAATAGTACCTCGGGTTAAGAACTTTGCTTCAGGATGAGAACAGAAATCGTGCTCCGGCGGCACAGCAGCAGCAGGAGGCCCCATTAGCTAAAGTGGTGCTTCAGGTTAAGAACAGTTTCAGGTTAAGAACGGACCTCCAGAACGAATTAAGTTCTTAACCCGAGGTACCACTGTAAAATGTTTCCCCCCCCAACATAGATCACCCTTGTTCTCCTGATGATGGTTGAGAACTGGGAAATATCCTCACAGCTACTGAATAGGAGCCTGAAATCTCTTTCCAATCAAAGAAACGGGGCCGTCTCCCAATAAAGGAGGTCCTAATTGTTAACTGGCACAGGGCCTCTTTGAGTGAGATTGTCAATAACACACAACACAGTCAAATCCAGGACTGATGCTGCTCTGCCGTCTCTGATAAGGCAGCACTCTTCCCTGGGATCAAGGTATTAAGGTTTAGGTTATTTGTATTGATTTTATGTGCTGCCATGCTGTGTCACTCATGCTCATATTTGTGGTTCACAAATTCCTCCTTTAAATGTCACAGCCATTTCATCTCCTTTTGCCATCAATACTGCAAACGACAGGGTCTGTTTATTAACCCCCAGCAGCCGCATTCTTGTCAACAGCTTCATACACATGTATTCACCAAGCAAACACTATGCTTATATTTTTAAATTGAGTATGTTTGTGTGTATACATGTATAGCTAGCGCTCTCTCTCTTTCTCTATATATATATCCATAATGAAACATAGCAAAGGTATAATCCACTGAGAAATTCTCCTATGCTACAACCGTACTACACCCATTCATTTTGGTGGGGCTTGCTCAACAGAACATTCTGCTAGATTGAGCCCATAATTGTCAGTTTTCTTACTTTCTTTTACAGACCTATCTTACACTAGCAAAAAGAAAAGAAAAACTATGATGTGGGAAGGTCTGATCTTAGAGCACCACATATACAAATAGGAAAGGGGAAAGAAAACACCCAGTTACAAGGCAGATGCTTCTGGTAAGGTTTTTTGGGGAGGGGCTTTTCCATTTCAGCTCTCTGTGCAGCCCAGACAATTCCCAACTGTCACAGAGCCACCCCCGATGCAAGATGAAGACGTAATGGACCTGGGACAGAAGGTGGTCAGCCCCCCCCCCCAGGCGCATGCAGTTTTGCTTTCAGCTCCCACACAGGGCCATTGGATTGTGGGCCATGCCTGTAGTTTCTCCTCAAATAGGTGCAGCCATTCTTCTTGCTGCCGCCTTTATGCCTAGAAGAACTCTAGGATGGGCCGGTGCTTCTTCAAAACTTTCCTTAAAATTCATCATTTCCATGCCTTTGTGCAACCTTACTGAAGCCTACATACATATGATTATATTTATTCTCATTTACATTTTGCCTCTCCCTCCTTTCTGAAGTTTGTATTGTAAGCTCTTTGGGGCAGGGAGACTTTTTTGGGTGTGTGCTTTTATTACTCTGTAACAGACCATGCACATTGATAGTGCTGTACAAACCAAAAATGGGCATAATCCAGTCAAAATTAAGCCAATTAACTCACTCACTGAAATCAACAAGACTTAAATGTGCTTACCTTTGCCTGATTTTGGCCAATATTTTTTTCTACACCCATTTTTGTCTGGCTCTGAATTATTATGCATCAATGTTGCAAGTCTTTGGATGCTTTCATTGCATGTTGTTAAATATTTTAATCTATCTTTCAATTACCAATTTATTTTTCTTGATTGAAATGCTTCAACAAAGATGTGATTAGGCAGGTATAACTATAGATTAATTAAAAACCATGTCTCATATATATCTCAAACTCAAACGTTTGGCATACTTTCTATGCACTTCTGAGTCTTTTGTAAATGAAAAAACTGCAGCTGGTTTCTGAACATGATTTTTCTCTTCCTTGACAGGGTGCCCAAAAAACCTGGAGCCATTTATACATGGTCTAACAGTGAACAGAATGAGCTCTCCATTGAAAGTAAATACACTCCCCACTGTATGTTCAATGAATTGGGAAGTCACACACAACATCAACAAACTTATAAGGATAATGACTGAATTTATTAGTCATTGCCCCATTTATCTACCATGATCCTTTAACAAACACAGCAGCTGAACTAAAAATAGCAATAGATATTTCCCCTTATATCTCCACAAGCGCTTACTTAACACTTTTATTATATTTGGCCATGGGACATTTGGTAAACTTACTGATGATATCGGAGAATGATTTTACAAACAGTCAAAGTTACACTATTGACACCTCCAAATTCTAGAGTATTTGTTCTGCGTTAGGTGCCGACTTGCTCAATGGGATTAACAAACATTACAAGAGAAAAAAGGCTATGGCCAAATCCACCCTGGTTGTTTATAAAACCTTTACAACTCATCAGCTTCCATGAACGTACTGGCACCATTCAATTACCATCCCTTTTAGAGAGCCTTAGCAAAACAACCAGTGCCCATGTAAATAGACAAATCTGAAAACTAGCGGGTCTTGTTGGCTTACATACTGTAGGTAATGTTTTCTTTTGCTCAAATTTGTTCTGGAAACTAATCACACTCTGATAAAGCCATCTGCAAATATGAGAAAGATTGACATCCACATGTCAAAGTTTACACAGCCTGACCAAGTGTACATATAGTCGAGATGATGTTAGGGCCCTGCCGTCCTGAGTTTCCACAAGGCCATGTTCAAATGGAACAGCAAAGAAGGTTTCTTTCCTGGAGCCAATGCAAAAGGCCGCTTACACAGACATCAAATGTGGGGCGCAAAGCCAGTCCCACATAATGTACAGGAGATACACTGGGGTCCTCTGGGACTCTTGCACAACTTATATTTATTTCAAGGGAGGTTACCCAGGACTGATTTCCAACAAATTGTACGTTTTTTCCAGACTTACCATAAAAAATAATCTGGAAAATTTCAGTTTGCAAGGGATGTTGGATTCATGCATTCTGGTCCCGTATGGATTCATTTAAGGTCCAAACCCAACAAAAGCAATAAACTGAGTTAGTGGCCAGTATTAAGTTCTACTCTTCACTGCTTGGAATGAATGGTATCATGTTAGGGATTGCCTACAAATTGCAAAACCAACTAATTACAAACCCAGTGAAGAGGTGGATTGTTAGACAAGACTGAGATGTGAAGATGTGTTTTAAAAATGGTATTATTGCTGCTTTATATTGAGTCACACCACTGGTGCACCACTATTGTCAATTCCAGCTTTTCCCAACCTGGTGCCCTCCAGATGTTTTTGAAAGCTACAGCCAGCAGTCAGGGCAAGCAGTCAGGGGTGATGGAAGTCGCAGCCCAAAGCATCTGGAGTCCCAAACCTGCTTGTGGGTTTCCCATAGACATCTGTTGTGCCACTGAGAGAACTTGATGCCCGACTAGATGGGTCACTGGCCTGATCCAACAGGCTCTTATATTATTAAGGAGGACACAAGGTTGAGCCAAGCTGGACTACTCCAATTGACAGTGGTTTTCCAAGGCCTCAGTGGTTTTGAAACAGCCCAGCCACCTGAGAAGAGGATGTTTGAACTGGATATGCCTTTAATTGAACCCAGTACCCCAAACAACCTGAATGCTAAGTCTGTGCTGTCATTAAGATAGGGGTCCTCCTTTAAAAACATGAACTTATATTAGGTGTATCATGCATTTTCTTTGTTTCTGGAGCCATAGATACAAGTAGACATTAACACATAGTGTTGGAAATTCATGTGATACCAACAAATCTTGATAAGCTATCTTAGATTTATACATGTTTTTGATGGCCAACGACTGTCAGCTATCAAACACTGTCAAATTTTGACACTATTAAATACTGCCAAATATTCTTTACAGAGTCAACAGTTTTCTGTAAACCTCTTAAGAGGTTTTTCTTGATTAAGTCACATATAAATCTGGCTAAAATAATAATAATTGAAGAGTATCTGAACTCAGTAGTATCGTCTAGTGGTTTGATGACTGGATGTTGTTTCCCCTGCGATAAAAATCTTCTGTACAGGTTAAGTTACATTGTCAATTGCAACCATGTGGGCAATGCTTGGCTTCTCGGACCTTGTGTCCCCTGCATCTTTGCTAACCATGATGCTCCCACATGTGTATAATAGTTTATGAGTTTTTATGACATGGGAGTAACCAAGGAGAGAGCAGCAGTCATTTCTGGTAAGCAAGTGTGAGTATTTGCTTATTTAAAAAATGGTGCTTTTTAGGGCAATTACAGCACAAAACAGTTCATAATCAATAAAATACCTCAAAGAAACATTCAGTCAAACATAGCAGTGAAACTATGAAATCTCACTGCAATCTGCCGACAGAGATCTTAGGGACAGACAGGCTGGCATGGATTCAGGCCAGCAGATCCTAAGATAAAGGGCACCAAAATCCTTTTGGTGGTGGCAGATCTGAATAATATAATGTCATAGAAACATAGAATCATAGAACTGTAGAGTTGGAAAGGATCCCGAGGGTCATCTAGTCCAACCCCCTGCAATGCAGGAATCTCAGTTCATCCATGACAGATGGCCGGCAAATCTCTGCTTAGAAACCTCCAATGAAGCAGAGTCCACAACCTCCCGAGAGAGTCCATTCCACTGTCAGCCCAACTCCCTCAGCTGTTTCTCAGAAGGCTTGGTTTCCAGACCCTTGATCATCTTGGTCGCCTTCCTCTGCACGTGTTCCAGTTTGTCAATACCCCTCTTAAAATGAGGTGCCCAGAACTGGACACAGTATTCCAGGTGTAGTCTGGCCAAGGCAGAATAGAGTGATATTATTACTTCCCTTGATTGGGGCACTATATTTCTCTTGATGCAGCCTAGAATACATTAGCTTTTTTGCTGCTGCATCACACTGTTGACTCATGCTAAGCTTGTGGTCTACTAAGACCCCTCAACCTTTTTCATATGTATTACTGGCAAGCCAGGTGTCCCCCACCTTATATTTGTTTCTTTCTTTTGAAATTCTTTCTTTCTTTGTTTCTTTCTTTTGAAATTCGTTTTGTTAGTTTTGGCCCAGTTCTCTAATTTGTTCAGGTCATGTTGCATCCCAGTTTTGACTTCTGTGGCATTAGCTACCTCTCCTAGTTTGGTGTCACCTGCCAGTTTCATGAGCATTCCTTCAGTTCCTTCTTCCAAGTCATTTATCAAGATGTTGAACAACACCAGGCCCAGGGCAGAACCCTGTGGCAGCTCACTTGTCACTTTTTTCAAGTTTGATGAGGAACCATTAATGAGCACTTCCTCTTGGAAGACTTAATGCAGTTCCATGGTGAATAACCACCCCCCTTTTAAAATCCAAGCTTTTATCTTTCAGTTTATGATAGAACTAGTCTTGGCTTAGGAATCAGCATGTGGATTGCTGTATGCAACAGATTTCTGATTGATCTGAATGCATGGATAAGAGTCGGGGAAAGCAATTTGACACAGTGGTGTAACATGGTGTCCATCATGTTATTGGATGGGCCATCTACACGCTTGGGGCCTGAAGCCTTCTGCTGTTCCAGGTAATCACTAAAGCCTCACTGTCAGCTGCCATATTTTGCCAACAGATGAAGAAAAGACTTTGACTAGGCAGTTTCCTTTCTGAAGAATGATCAATTAGAGCTGGTCCACAGCATGAAGGATTTTCATTTGGCTTCCACTGTATAAACAAAGCTTCTGTTGACTTATACCCAGACCTCACGCTTGCTGTTTTGGACTAGATTCCAGCAGCTGGCACCTCTGCTCTGACAATTTGAGTGCACAAAGAGGATATAAATCACAACGTTTCCCTTAATAGTATTGAGGAAGAAAGGGTTTACACAGAATTTA
The DNA here is from genome assembly GCF_964106645.2 of Podarcis pityusensis. Classification (NCBI taxonomy): domain Eukaryota; kingdom Metazoa; phylum Chordata; class Lepidosauria; order Squamata; family Lacertidae; genus Podarcis; species Podarcis pityusensis. The sequence continues at coordinate 89,666,549 of NC_138031.1, read as the reverse complement.
GTGAACTTCCTATCCTATTCTTAATCAAATAAAATATCACCCTCACAGAAGGCTGGTGCTGGATTGGTGCCTTCACACGAAGTGCCAGTTTCAAGAACTGCTAAGTGTCTCATGCTTTATAGCCTGGAACTCATTAGAATTGTTGAGCCAGTGCCTCCAGGGACAAGTTTTAATGCCTTATTCTGGCTCATGAAAGGGGTTCAGAATAGTTATAGTAGTAATAGTAATAGTAATAGTAGTAATAGTAGTAGTAATACCTAGGGAAAGATCCTGCAGATTTTAAGAGCTTTCAAGTCCCATTGACTTCAGTATGTGCTTAAATCTTTCCCATTGAAAATCAAGGGGATTTAAAAGTGCTTACCTTTAGCAAGATGATGTACTTGAAATTTAGGCAGTGCTCTCCATACTTTCTCAAAGCACTTCAGAGAGATTTTGATCTCAGCTGTCCTTACAGCAGCTTCGTAAGTGAGGCAAGTGTCCCTATCTATATATTTTTTTTAATGATCAGCCATGCCATTAGACAGGGTGATTGGGAGTGCCATGAATATGCAACAAAATTATTCATTTAAAATATTGGTATCATTTATTATTATTGTACCTTTACTGCCATGGAGAGGCACATGGGATTTTCTGCCCCAGGCAGCAAAATGTATTGGGCTGGCTCTGGAAAGGCTGCTTTGATTTGATTTTTGGGTTAGAGATCTCTTGGTTCACAGCTCATTCTTTTTACCACTATGCTGTATTAGTTCTCATCAGAGACCTCCTTAAAATGACATTCAAGGTCAAACTGAGATGCCAACTTATGTACCGGTATATGGGGGTTTCTTGGCAGAAGTGTCAAGGTAGACAAGGTTTATCATAGGTAGACAGTTTCAAAGCTACTGCTTTAATTCATGTCTGTGATACAGATGGCAACACTGTATGATGAGCGCCGCACCCCATCGTCAAGTTTGACTGGCCTTAACTGTCCAGGGGTCCTTTGCCTTTACCTTTTACTGTACGTGATGGAGGTACAGTCATGCTTCATCTGCTCTGGAAACTGAGCCCAGCTTTTTTGGGCTGCTAATGCTAGATCTGAATTCTGTTAACAAAGGAGCACAGGTCAGTTTGTTTCTCTTCTCATTCTGCTTTTAGTATCCACTTCTAGAATGCCAGCAAGGGGGATTAGGAATGTGTAAAAAGCTTAGATAAAATAAAAGACAGCGTGAGGTTCCAGCCAGAGTAGGTGCCAATCCAAACAACCTAAGACAACATGTTCAGTGCGAGTGAGAAAAGCACTTGCATAACTCAACTCTGTTCGTATTCTTTAATAGATGAGTTTAAATGGGTAGTTAAAATGCAAAGTCATGGAGTTTCACATGACCCAAGATATAAACAAACCAATTGTTCATGTTATGATTCATGAAAATTATTTTCCTTCCTTCCTTCCTTCCTTCCTTCCTTCCTTCCTTCCTTCCTTCTATTTACGTGCCACTCTAAAACTAGGTTTTCAAATATATAAGGAGTAAAACACTTCTTGCCATGATTGGGACCCATCTCCTTTCCACCTTCCCTTTCTATTCTCTGGTCTAGAAGGTTTGAAGGCATGGATCTGTTCTCATAACTCATCACACTTTGCATTGGACAAATCAAAATTGGTACCATCTGAAACAAATTAGTAATTTCTGCAAAAGCTGTCACTTTGCTTCGTATATCCTTTCCTAAAACGTTAAGAATTATGGATTAGCCCCATTTAAAAAAAGGAAGCTGTGAAAGAGGACCATCCCAATCTGAAGAAGTGCATGCACACGAAAGCTCATACCAATAATGAACTTAGTTGGTCTCTAAGGTGCTAATGGACATTATTTATTTATTTATTATATTTCTACTGCGTCAGACCAACATGGCTGCCTACCTGAACCATCCCAATCTGTGTTTGCAAGAACAGACCAAATTATTATGCTCCCATCTCATTTCTCTCCACCATATAAGGAGATCATTTATGCATAGTCTTTCTTTTAACCAATTTCTGATCTACTAGGAATACTTTGGCTCTGGCTTCATCCAGCATGTGGCCCTTCTTCTCCCTGTACAAATCTGCCAGAGCGTTCCACACCAGAACATATATGTGATTCTTTATTTGACATCCACTGTTTGCTTCCTTTTTGCTGTTCAGTTCAGGATTTCTTAACCCCCGCCCCCTCTTTTAACGACAGACTCATGCTGCAATATTTAAAATGACTTGTATGGAAATGCGAATACATCCATCAGTCATTGCTGCTGCTTGAAAAACAACATTGATAGACTAGCAGCTCGCAAAGCCTTCTCACTGCCTCACCAGCATGCTGTGATTCAATTAGTCACGGTCAGAAGGTGCCATTATTATTCATACATTACTGATTGTTCCCTAAGTAAACAGGCCTGTGATGGGGTCTGTGATCCTCTCTCTGCGCTTAACCAGAACACAAAGGAAACTGCCAGGAAGACCCTGGGGTGGGACATTTTCTGATCTGATTTTCAAGCTTCCTTCATGGTTAGATCTTCCTGTTTCTTGTTGGCTTATTCATACATGGTCCTGAGAAGGACTGCCTCCAATCAATTCAGCATTGGCACTTTTTTCTGTGTGGATAATCTGACTCAAAGTCACAACATGCTTTTTTTATTCAAAAAAGTGCTGTTCTTTTCTGCCTGAGCTACGCAAATTCAAAGCACTAATCTGCAGCAGTGATCAATAATGACACGCACCTGCAGCCCTCTTGGCCCTGTTAACTTGCATGCTGCAAAAAACAGCAGCCCAGTGGCTTGAAATGTAAGCCAGCAACCATTAAGAGTTTCCCTCTCTGATCCCTAAACACAGAAGATAGGATAACAACTCATTCCCCAGCTTTGGAGATTTCCCTTTCCCCAGCATCAAATTATTTTTTGGGTGGTGTTGCATGCCACCCTAATCTCTGAGCAGTGTGAAATTTCGGGGGTTCCAGGCACTTACTGGAATTTCATGTTGTCTTCAGAATAGGTTTGTAAAATGAGAGTCATCATAGCGATCCATAGTTAAAAGTAGCAGCTGACAAATGTGTCATCTTTCTTGCTCTTCAAAATATGGCAACCCTAAGCACGTTTTCTACACATTTGGGTTTGATAAGTTCAAATTCTGCAGGGTAGCTGTGTTTAAATTTGCATATTGTTTAGGGTAGTGGTTCTCAACCTTCCTAATGCCACAACCCTTTAATACAGTTCCTCATGTTGTGGTGACCCCCAACCATAAAATTATTTTTGTTGCTACTTCATAACTGTAATTTTGCTACTGTTATGAATCATAATGTAAATATCTGATATGCAGGATGTATTTTCATTGTTACAAATTGAAAATAATTAAAGCATAGTGGTTAATCACAAAACAATATGTAATTATATATTGTGAAATATTTATTTCTAATTACAAATAAATGAAATTTTGTCTTGAAGCATGGTGTAGAATGGCCGGTTCCGTGGATTGGCAAGGGGAATCCGTGGTTGTTGTTTTTTGCGGCCCAGGCTCCGTTTCCCCCCCGCTGACATTTCCCCCCTCCCTCACCAGTGCAGCAAATCGCCGGCCAATCGCCTGCTAAGGTTTGAGGCCCTGGCCAATGGGCGAGCGGCGGCTGTGTGTGGCTGGGCTGAGCTGGCCGAGGGCATTTCCAAGCTGTTTGCCGCTGCTGCTCTGCTAAGCGTGGCTCCTGTGCCTGCCCTTGCGAGTGGCAGAGGCTGTCGGCGGCAGAGGAGCCCACCCCCCAAAAAAGCTTGCAACCCCTGGTCTTAGGCAACCCCTGTGAAAGGGTCATTTGACCCCCAAAGGGGTCGCAACCCACAGGTTGAGAACCGCTGGTTTAGGGAAATGTGAATTGGGTAGCTTTGCACAAAAGTGCAGACTGCACAATTCTCTCCCATCCCTACTTGCCCTCCCAAACACCCCCAGTGCAAGGCTCCTCCTCACAGTTTGTGAAGTGAGCTCTTTCCCAAGTCTTAGGAGGTCGGCTTAATAGGTCCAGTTTCTTTTGGAGAAGGGAATTCTGGATACTCACAGGTCCTGATCCAGAGGAATATGTTGCTTGATACACATGGCACATTTAATTATTATTTAAAAGTTTTATTCCCCATCTTTTGACTTTAAAAACAATGCACAAGGTGGGTTATAAAAATTTAAAAATGCACATTGATTAAATAACTATAAAACCAATATCAATATAAAAACAAGCAGAAGTAGGACTAAAAAAGGCAGAAACTTTCTTTTTTTCCTTCTTTCTTTGCCTGGGATTTTTTTTTAAAAGGTCATGACTTGACCCCTAGAGGTAAAAAGGGTTGTTGTCAAAGAAATGCTATAATTAATGGTGCAAACTAGCCCAAACTTGGTTCTAATGGAATCTTTCTCTGAACGGTGGCTATGGAGTTCTACAGCATACCAGTCTTTCAAAATCATGGCTTCACCCACAGGGTCCTAGGAATTATTGACTGTATTGTTGAGGTGCTGAACTTTTTTATTTTAACAACTCTGTTTCCTCATCCCCAGAGCTACAGTTCACAGGAGTCCTGGGAAAAGGGAATAACCATTAAACCACATCATGGTCTGTATCCAAGTGGTCCAGCCAATTTCATCCAACTGGAGGTGTCTACTAAAAGAGGAGGAGGGGAGGGGACTTTTTTTTTTTTTGCCAATTTCCCCTCTTCTCTACAGCCCCCAGCATCCCTCTGAAAATCTGTTCAGGACTCTGGTGACTGCATATGGGAGAGGGAACTGGCAAAAATTGCATCCCACCCCTCTTCCTTTAGCATAAACATCCCATTGGAGCAACAAAGCTAGGAAGACTAATTCTGATTCTGTCCTAAGTCTGGAGTTTAGGTGTGTCAATGAGAATTTCTACTTTAGACCCCACTGTAGGTTATCTGCGCAGCAAACAAAGGAATACACCAAAGAAAGAAGACAGACTCATTTTGTTTACTCCTCAGATAGAAATTCTGACCTTAAAAAATGTCACTATGTTAAGCAGGCCAGAATCATCACTCCCATCCTTGGGTTGTCACTAGGATGGAAGGATCTGCCAATTTCAGTTCTCTCAGTTTCACATCTTTCCTAGCTTAAATTTAGTTCTTCACATTTCTGCAGAAATTTGTGATTTATTTATTTATAAAATCCTCATGAAAGTTCATCAGCATTTTACTTTGAATTTACCTTAATAAACATATTTTTGTATGCCATTTTGACTAATGTAGACACAAAATGCATCTTTGTATGTTACTTTCACTAACACATTGATTTTTATGCACACTTTCCCTTAATATGTGCATTTTTTGTAAATGTTGGATAGGTGCAATTTTTTAAGGATGTATTTTGGTTCTCATATTGTTTCAGAATGTTCAAAGTTGATAGATTTGCCTTTACATTCCTAGTTGTCACTCAGTTGCCTTAGAGCTAAAGCTGAATCATATTTCAGAGTGAAATGTGGAGAAAATTCAAGGGTAGCCAGAAAAGTTTCAAAAGGATAGAACACTGTAAACAACTAAAACCTTTGGCAGGATTTGAGTAACGCTTGTAATGTACTAAAAATTAAGGTAAAAATGGTTTATTTAAGAAAAAGAGAAAATAAGTGAAGCAGTTGAAAAAGATTGAAAATGGTAACCATGGAAGGGCGGAGGGGAGTCAAAGGATTCAGGGGATCCTAAATGATGATGTTGATGTTTAATGTTTGAATTTAAATTTGCAATGTAAAACTCAATAAAACAGATTTATATATATAAAAAGAAAAGTTTCAAAAATGACTGGGGTGGCTGGGTCCTCACATACCTAACTGTTACTAGATTTCAACTAAAGCAAAATTCATACTCTTCAGGTAAAATATCTGAGGCCATTCAAGGGAGCCAGAAGAATTCCGACAAGTTGAGTGAAATTTCTCAGGAGACCTTCCCATCATTATATACTTTTCAAAAAGAAAGTATCGCAAGCAACGGTTAAATTCTGCCTTTACGTGCTGATTCAATGGAAGCATAAGAAAACAAGCAAAGTGAGCCAGGCGATTACAGTTCTTCTTGAAATTGGGATACCTATCCAGAGCACACAGCTCCTGAAACTGGGAGCCCACTCTGTGTGTGCATCTCATTCTTTATTAACAGGAAATGCCCCACAGCTGAAGGAATAGAGAGGGGAGAAATGAAATAGATACTTTTGATGGCCTGAAATTCTGCTGTTCACTTTCCCTCCTCAGCAAGAGAACTGTAATGTTGTTGGATTTTTCACACCAATTCATTAGATGATCCATTAATTAATAACTGATGCATAAATGTAGGAGACCTTTTTTGGGGGGGGGCACTGTACATCCCCATTTACAAGAACAGACCCAACCTGTCACTTTACTGCAGCTGGGTAAGCAGTATGGTGCAGATATGCCATAGGCTCACCTACCTTGAGACATATGGTGCAAAGTGGGGTATAAATTGCATACATACATACATACACTGATTGGTCTGGATCTAGCTATAGTTTATTGTGATCACATCCCACTGAAAGCAGCATTCTGACTTAGATTATTCCATTGGTTTCAATAGGACTTGATCCTGAGTAACTTAGGCCCTTCCATGAGGTTTGAGGGAGAAGATTTACTGAAGCTACGATGCAGACACTTTGCAATCAAAAGGAAGCACTGCCAAGAGTTCTAGAAGCAGAGAACTAGGCTACCCATCATGCAATACAATGGAGGCAAGGCAAACATACTATTCATGTCTACTGCAAGGATATTTATGACATATTCAACAGTTGTCATGTCAACAGTACAAAACCCCACAGAGCTAAATCATGCTGTCAGTGGGGCAGAGCAGTAAAGCCTATACTAAGTTCTTCCAGTTACTGACGTGAAACTTTTTCATCACTTGTTGAATTTGTATCCCTAGGTTTTGCTCTTGTGCTTGTCCAAAGGGGGAAAAGCAGAAGCCAAATACAATGGACAATGAAGGAGTCCCGTTAAACAATTGGCATAATTATTTGTTAGATAATTGGCATAGATGTTCTGCCGTAGACACGGCACTGACTCCAGTTTGGCTTGTCCATCAGCAGGAGCAGAGGAACAGGCAGAGGGTGCATTGTGATGAGTTGGTACATGAAAGATCCTTGCAAAACCTCTGCAAACAAAGTCAAAGGCACTTGCATGAACAGATAATAAAAATACTAATTTTGCCCCACATTGGTGAATGAGCTATCACAGATTAAATACCACAGACAGAACATTCATATCACTTCAAGCTTTGAAACAGAGTATGCCCACAGATTCAACTGCAAGTCGCCCAGTACAAGGTGATGTGTATGAACTGACCCAGACATCAACTGAGTTTCATGACTCTGCAAATGTTTTGAGCCAGGTTCAGTTTGCTTTCTGCTCTGACTCTTCATAGCTAATGCACTGCATTGTAAATCTCAAGTTTTGTCCAGATTTAGTTTCATTTGATTGAAGAGGTCACAGGTCACTTCCTACAGTGTAATGTAGTAGTCCCTCATAGCTAACTCCTTGGAAATTACCAGAGAGGTAGGACACAGCTCCTCCCATTCTCAGCCCATGGAGCTGCTCCAGGAGGGTACTGTGCTTGATGGTGTGGGAAGTCCCTGAGAGTTCAAGGAGAACCGAGAAAGTTGCCCTGTCCCAGCCTCTCTCCTAAGGAAGCTCATCAGTCAGGGCAGCCAAGGCAGTTTGTGCCCCACCTGGGCCTGAAGCCAGATCTACATGAGTTGAGATTTTGTACCACTACCTTCTTATTTTTTAAATTCCTGCTGTTTTAAGTATTGCCTATTGTTTTAATGGATGTGCACTTTATATTTTTGCATTATTATTCTGTATTATTTCTTATTGTAAGATGATCTGAATGCCTTTTTAATAGAAAAGTCATCAGCCAATGTAGACAGGTGGCACTGAAATTCAGTTCAAATTGAGGGGAAAGATTATTACAGATTAGATGCCAAAAAAGATGAACAGACAGCAACACAGAAAACACTGGAATGCAACAAGCAAACAACAATGCCATCTGGATTTTGTATAAGGTGTGAACAGCAATTTCAGATGGAACAGCTAGAGCCATTAAAAAAAACATTTTACAGATGTTTTTATGCTGTGGATGAACTAAACCATTAATATATTTGGTTCCTTTATTTTTCATTTTGTATCCCACCTTATTTCTAGAATCTCAAGGTAGCTAACAAAGTACACATCAAAAAACCTCTCTAAAAAGCCAGTGAAAACAGGCGATAAAAAGCAGCTGGCTTGTTGAAATTGGGCATGAAACAGCAGCAGTCTAACTAGACAACAGGGTCCTGTCTGTTGCTCATCAAGTCAACAGGGAAAAATCCTCCTAACTGGTAATCATAAGCCCTGGCTTTATTACATGCTGATCAATGTAAATGTATTTTATTGCTCTCTTTCTTTTTATGCTGCTGTTGAAATTGTTTTTAAAAGGAGAGACTTTTCTTTCTAATTATCCTTCCTTTTCTCTCTCTGGCTTCCAAGCTCCCTGACTATCCTTTCAGTACTCTATTTCTTTCCCCTCCCGCACCTTCTCTTTATAAAACAGCAACAAAAAAAACAATTGGTAGTGGCTGGTGTCACAGGCAGGAACCACCTTAGGTCATGGGCCATGACCCAGTTGTGGCTGACAACACATGGAGGGTTTCTATAGATCTCTTCTTTCATGTCCCTCCCTGACTTTTCTGCCTCCTTTCTTCTCCTCCTACCCTGATATTTACTTTATTGTAATCTATATAGTTGTATATGTTCCAATCTAGCAGTGTGGAAAGAATGGCTCTGTGCATATCCCAAGCTGGCGGGAGGAAAAAATGGCTTCTGTGTGTACGTCAGTCCCCAGCAGGCTGGCCTATATGTACATACAGTGAAAAAAGGATGGAGTACAGCAGATCAGCTGATCAGGAGGAGAAGGGGGGCAGCATTATATCCATCATCTCCCCTGCTTCTTCTTCCTCACCAAGATGATGATGATGATGATGATTGTACCCCACCCATCTGACTGGGTTGCCCCAGCTCCTCTGAGCGGCTTCCAACATACCGTATATAAAAACATAATAAACATTAAACATTAAAAGCTTCCCCATGCACGGCTGCCTTCACATGTCTTCTAAATGATATTATTGGCTCAAGATTTCTGTTTCTTGACTACATGCCTGGAGCCTGGGCTTATTTATACTGTACTTTATATATACCAGCTTGTTTGCTTTCTATCTCATTTTTCCCAAGGGGCTTGTGGCAGGTAAAACAAAATAAGCACAATAAAAACAAAACACTCAATTATCATATGTTTTTAGCTTAACATCTAGAAAGAAATTGTTTTTTGAAATGAAGACATTTTCCATAGTGTTTCATGAATATATTTCCTGTTTATTTATTTATTGTAGGTGCCAAATGTATAATATGGGGGAGATGCAGGGTCCCAAGTGCACATTTGGTGCTGCCATGAATCAGCAAAGCTCCCTTAAAATGTATACGCTAAAATTTTGACACATTTACATCAGCGATAGGGGATGGGGAGATGATTTCAAAGCATGCTGCCCCAAATGAAAAGTTCCTCTGAACTCTTCTGGGTTAGACGCTGGGAAACCTAAATTTTAAAGTTCTGTCTTCAACTGTCCAACAAACAGGCAACATCTGCAGCTGCTTCCAGACTATACACAGACATGTCTGATGTGAATTATTTAACACAAAGTGCCGTGACCTCTATTAACAAAGGGAGATGCTTCAAGACCTGTGGGCAAGCGCCCTGGGAAGCAGCAGGATCCAAGTCAAGCATATTGAAGATGTGCTAGAATTTATTATACAAGGTGATGGAAAATTGCTGTTAAAGACAATCCAGAGGATGCATTCCAACACAGCACTCGGTCAGTCAGGACAGTAAGAAGCCAGTCATAAATTGTTTTTAGTCTTGTGATCTCTCTCTCTTTCTCTCTCTCTTATACACACATACCAGGAGGAAAAATATATATATTTGCTGTGAAACGGCACTTTGGAAAAAAATAAAATGATGTAGCAAATTTTTCCTCTGTCTCTACTGGCAAAAGAAAGAACTGAATTTGGGGGTTGGGGGTTGGAACAATACAAAAACGTGCACTTCAAGGCTTTAAATGTGAAACTTCCTAATCCCCTGAAGTCCACACTAGACTTCTAGCCTCCATGGAAACACCAAAGCATTCATCCAAGTGATTGGCCTCCAATGAATTTTAGATAAGAGAGAATGGAAGGGAATTGATGTGATTTTAATGCAGAAGAAAGCGCTGGAAGGGAGGTCCACTTGGTTCATATTTGAATAAAGCAAACATGGCAGACAAAAGGCTGACAGCAGTAAATGACATTGTCAGGACAAAAATTATCAGCCAGTTTACAATCTGTTTGCTTATGTTGAGCAAACACCATGTGGGTGGCATCCCTTTGGCTTCGTGAATGGCAGAAATACTTGCAGGCTCCAGAGAAAGGCAGATATCTCTCCCGCTACAGTCCTGCCACTATTAGATAGCCATTTGACAGCCCACACTGAAAAGGGAAATTCAGGTCTGGGCTCTTTTTTATTTAAAGTTGATGGATTAATTTTTTTAAAAAAAAAAGACAAGCAGCATAAAGCAGGAAAACATACTTGCCTGTTAAATATCATTTTAATAAACCACTAGGCACAATCCATTTCAAAGGTCGCTTATGCAAGCCCCAGTGAAATGAATGGTGAGCCAGGGCTGCATAGAGGATAAAGTAGATCAGAGAGATTCCTATAAAAGCTTTCACCCATATAATTCTGCCTAGATCCAGCAAAAGATATCTGTCCACAGAAGCAGCCTTCTGCCTTTGGAAGCCACCTTTGGCACACATAAGAGACATGGATGGACATTCTCAACATCATTGTAATGCTTACCCGTTGAACTGGCTGAATGCATCTTTTGTTGTGAATTAGGATGTGAATTGGGATATCAATAGTTGGGGGCTACCAGCTGTTACACACCTATGACTGCAGCTGGATCTTGACCATCATTTTTATTTCTTACAGGAAGCCATATCATTCACCCCTTTTTCTCTTTTGTTTTCCTGTTGTGTCTGCTCTCCCAAAATTATCTGCCAGAAAAGCTTCTGATCTTGTATGAAAGCATGTTTTCCGTAAACGTCAAATTGGTGGTTTAGTCATCCCAGGTGTGGGGTCTTTGTTTAATCCACCATTCTAGCTTTGGGGCATAACAACAACAACAATAATACTACTTCAATGCCTTTATAAAGCATGCTTGAAGGATTCAAAGTAGTTCAGATTGACATTGTTTCAGTAATCCTTACAGTAGTCCAAAACAGACAGTCTGATGCTATTGTTGCAGATGCGAAAGCTGGGGAAATAGTTGCTTATTTGAGGCCATCTAGTCCTAGTGACTAGATGGCCTCATCTAGGGATGCAGGGGGCACTGTGGGTAAATCCTCAGTGCCTAGGGCTTGCCGATCGCATGGTCGGCGGTTCGAATCCCCGCGGCGGGGTGAGCTCCCGTCTTTCAGTCCCAGCTCCTGCCCACCTAGCAGTTTGAAAGCACCCTTAAGTGCAAGTAGATAAATAGGTACCTCTTTATAGCGGGAAGGTAAACGGCGTTTCCGTGTGCTGCGCTGGTGCTGGCTTGCCAGAGCAGCTTCGTCACGCTGGCCACATGACCCGGAAGTGTCTCCGGACAGCGCTGGCCCCAGGCCTCTTAAGTGAGATGGGCGCACAACCCTAGCGTCGGACACGACTGGCCCGTACGGGCAGGGGTACCTTTACCTTTACCCTTTTTAGTCCTAGTGAGTTTGTGGCTGCAGTGAAATTTGAAGCAGGGACTTCCAAGCTCATGGGTCACACTAACAACATAGGATGGATCCAGGACTGACTAACCAAATATCTCTGGAAGTTCACAGATCAAGCTTCAAGGCATTGGGCTCCCCTGTTGCTTATCCTTAAACATCCGGTATTCAGAGGCATATTGTCCTTGTACCTGCAGGTTCCATTAAACTATCATATCTAATAGCAACATGGGCAGATTTCTCCTCCATGTATGTGTCTAAAAAGTCTTCCAAGTTAATAGCAATTTTCTCACCCTGTGATAGGGAATTCCATACTGACTAGTCATGTGCTGTGTACTTCCTATTGTCCATCCAGCTGACCAGCTTCATTTGGTGACCCCCAGCTTGTGATCTCTCTGCTCTGCCCCACACTGTTTTTACAATTGTGAAACAAATGTCTGACCACTACATCACACTACCTCTCGTGGATGCACATCACGGAAACTATTTCACCTGTTGCTAAAATAAGGCTGGAAATATTCTTTTAGAGCGAATCTTAAAGTTACTCAGCAGTATGTGTGAATACAGGTCATTGTTCAAAACAGGGTAGAGCCTGAAAATAAACACTTGAATTCTGTGCATTTCACATCTATGGGAGCCAACAGATGCCAATTTATATGGTATCTAGCTCTTTTGGAGTATTCCCACCTACGAAGAAGAAGAAGAAGAAGAAGAAGAAGAAGAAGAAGAAGAAGAAGAAGAGTTGAAGGCAATTTGAAAGAGGGATCGCTGCTCATAGTGTGTTTAATTAGACCATTTTCACAAACAGGTTTTGTGGGTTTACTTATTGTTTCAAAAACACATGAAACCTATCTGACTGCAGATAATAATGGAACAAAAGAAATGCAAACAAAAGAACCAAAGTGTATGCACTACACCATGGGAAGTAAATCCCTTTTCTCAGGCCACATTTAACTCTCCTAAAAATTGTTCTTTGTCTCCAGCCTTGCTCTCCTAACCCTTCATCTAAGGAAATTTTCAGCCTTTGTTGAATATGCATGTTAGCATATGTTGATCTTCTTTTAGGTTGCATGAAAGATAAAATCCTGCCCATAGATTTCCTTTTCTTCTGAGGCATTATTGTAAAATTAGCTGTTGTATCTGCAGGCCATTTCAATTGTGGATCGAAGTGCGTTTCTTTCATGTAGATTATAAAAGTGGGTGGAGGAAAAAAAGAATTTGTTCAGTAGCACTTGACTTCTTTGATCATAAGAAAAATAACAATGACAGGTGAGAATGGCCTGTTTGTTGCAGATAACGAGAGCATAATAAAAATACAAGAATACAGCAATTGCTTTTCAGGCACCCAAGCACCAAAACACATTCACTTGTATGGAAATTTTACCCAATTATTGCAAACCGGATGACACTCACCGTGTTATGTTATTCTTTGCATTTTAATCTAAATTGCTGCTTCTTTTCCCTTCGATACAGCAATCGGTCATAAAGAGTTGACCACCATTAAAACTGTTTGATTTGGAGTCCTGTAGTGTTTGACTAAGAGGGTAAATGCAAATTTGATGAAAGAATAAGGATAAATTTACATATCAGCTCCAGCTCACATGGAGAGAGTAAACATTCTGTTTATCTCGAGTGTCACTTTATGATTTCAGCAGAATATAAAACTGACCTTGGCCCAGTCACTGCAAGAGACTTGAATGAAATATATTGTTGTCTAAATACAATTTACTCAAGTAGAACTTGTCAGTAAACCCTGGGTAAGTCAGCAAACAGGGTTAGACAGCAGGGGCACTGGGACAAAATGGTTGCGATAAACTCCAAAATGAAATTCTTGTATGCGTTATCATGAAAAGAAAGAGCTTACCTCCGAAACAGTTTCTTTAATCAGGAGGCCAATGTAAGATAGTGACATCTGATTTTACTGTTATACTTTTCAAATCTCTTGATAATTAGAAAAGAGCATAATCCAGCCCAAGCTAAGCACATTCAAGTCCTGTTGATCTGCAGGAGAGAGATACAAACATTGGAGTTAACGGGACATAAAACACTTAACAGGGACAGATCCAAACCTAAACTTAAACCTAAACCTAAACAATGCAAAGCACTGTTTGTAGCCTATTCGTTTTAATTAATTTAGCACTGTATAAAGCTATTGAACACGAAGTACAATTTTGACAATATTTATTAATTATATTATAACTGTTGGCTTGCTATTCTTCAGTTGGGTGGATAATAGAGTCATATAGTTTTGTTACTAGATGGTGCTGGACTTTTAGATGTATTTGGGTGGAGTTGGGAGTTTCCAATATCTGCTCTATTCTAGACTGAATACGATAAAAAAAGTTCTCGTCTAGCTTTCTGAGTGAGATGCCCTCTAATCCTCCTTGACAACTGTGTTAATGTTTGTGATGCTAACTCTCATTACTGAGAATAAAATATATAGAATGCTTTGAATTGTTAAAATGTGCTGCATTTTATTTAGTTGTTTTATTCCAACATTTCTATACCAGCTATGTGTAAAAATAGTCAAGGTGGCAAACAATCTACAAAAATTACAGTATAGCTAAAATTATCAACTAAAAATTACAGCTGAACGACATAAAAATTCAGATTGATAAAAAAAGCAGAAATGCCTAAAAAGGCCTGCTGAAAAAAGTTGTGTCCTGCAAGCCAATTAAGCGCCTTTACAGCCCATTTATTTCAATGGGAGGAGAGTGACAGTTGCCCCTGTCTGGCTGGAGAGGGGCATGGAAGTGAGCTTCTGAATGCATTTCCCTAGTTGAGCAAGGAATCGCACACCAAACGAATGCTGTGTGCAATTAGCAGCACATACCCTTTGAGAACCACTGTTGTAAGCTCTTCATCATAACTGCCAGAATAAAATGGAGTTTGTTTCTGCTCTCCTGATGCTTACTTACTTGGAAATAAGTATCATTTTCTTGTAGAGAAGGATAATATATTAAAATGAGCATCTGTAAGCATGTACATGACTGGCCAGCCACACCTTGACTATAAAATGTTTTCTTAAAAAAAGAAAAACACCCCAAAGGTAGGGAAGCATGCTAATGCCAGGTGTATTTCCCATTGCCCTCCATCACCTGCCGTTCTCTAAGTAGTCATGGGCTCTGGAGCCCTGGATTTCATCTCTGAGGTCCAGACCATTATTCACTACCACTAGTCTTATGTAGCGTATGGGTAAATACAGTGGTACCTCGGGTTACATATGCTTCAGGTTACATACGCTTCAGGTTACAGACTCCGCTAACCCAGAAATATTACCTCGGGTTAAGAACTTTGCTTCAGGATGAGAACAGAAATTGTGCAGCGGCGGCGAGGCCCCATTAGCTAAAGTGGTGCTTCAGGTTAAGAACAGTTTCAGGTTAAGAACAGACCTCCGGAACGAATTAAGTACGTAACCAGAGGTACCGCTGTATTAGTAAGCAGAGTAATGGTAACTAGTTGATCACTTCAAAATCATAAACATATTTTCTTGGTCTTAAATCCCACTGCTTACAATTTTATTTACTTCCAGGAGAAGTCCAGCTTCAGGCCATGAGTAGCCCACTCTGTGGCAGGGCATATGGGAAAAGAGGCTTCCCATGACACCCTGGCCCTAGAAGGCATTCAAGAACAATCCCAATACATTAATTGGAGGGAAGAAACGAAGCTTTAATCTGTGGAGCTGTCTTAATTAATCAAGAGGATGGATCCTGCTATACCCTTAATACTTCCACAGATTTATGTCCTATAGGGCCAGCAGTGACATTGGTCATTTGCTGGGGCCTCAAGAGAGACCATTGTCCCAGCAATCTTGCCATTCTCACTTGGTCCAAATTTCCCAAGTAGCAGGTGATGCATAAGAGATTTCATACCTCATTTCTCCACAAGTGCTCAGACCAGTGAATGTAGCTGGTTAATTCAGTAGCAAGTGTAAGTGACCAGCTGTCTTAGCATTTATTTTGAATGCTGTTACTTTAACCACTGCAGATTTCATTGGAAATAAATACGGAGACCTCCCTGGCTCAATTGCAGACTATTGGCAATTTCTGAAGTGTGGTTAAAAACATGGTGATAAGTTGAATATACACATGACTATCTGAAACTGCCTCATACCAAATGAGACTACTGCATAGACTCTCCGTGACTCTACAGAGCTTCCAACAAAGGATTTTGGCAACCCAGCCTGCAGATGCTGGAGATTGAACTGGGAAGCACAGGAGGGGAGCGTGCTTGTGTGCTGCAATGTCGCTTGCTGGTCTCCCACAGGCAACTGTTCCGCCCCTGTGAGAACTTGATGCTGGACCAGAGTGGGCCCCACTGTCCTGACCCAGCAGGCTCTTCTTAGGGGCAATACCTGTACAGAGCCACAGCCCATCCATGTAGACTATGGCCTGTTTTCATCACCCTTTGAACAAATTGATGGCCAAAATTTGAAGGGGGCCACTAAGGTTGTCTTGCCTGAACCTTCTTCCAAATGTTGGACTCAGTACTCTTGATCTCCTCTCATTAGATTGTTCCATCAAAATGGAAACACACACTTCCCCCCCAAACCTACTGACCCCCTTTTTCTTCCTCAGCATGATTTTGTACATGCTAAGTTGAAGTAGCAAATCAATCATGCACTCTGCACCACTTGACCTTCAGAGTCGTGATTTGAAATTACTACCTAAGCAAAGCTTTCTCAAGCCAGGCTAGATGTCTGAACTGCCTTACCTAAAGCTACTTTACTAGTGCATGACAGGAAATCAACAGCCACACGTGTGCTGAACCCCAAAAGGCTGAGGACAGAGTGGCAATCTGCAGCACTATATTCCTCATATCAAGAATGAAATCCAGGAGCAAACATGTTACTCTTTGATCAGCATGCCTGGGAGTGGTGGGAGAGAGTGACGGTTTTGCCCCAGATCTGCACCTACAAAGCAGTAGAATTCTCCTTACTATTTGACAGGATGACACTCTCAATCCCATTTCATACTGAGGCAGATAAAGGGATAGAAATAATTCCTGAACTGTACCTCTTTAAAGTTGTATATGTGGGTGGTGCTGTGGGTTAAACCACAGAGCCTAGGGCTTGCCGATCAGAAGGTCGGCAGTTCGAATCCCTGCGACGAGGTGAGCTCCCGTTGTTCAGTCCCAGCTCCTGCCCACCTAGCAATTCAAAAGCATGTCAAAGTGCAAGTAGATAAATAGGTACCACTCTGGCAGGAAGGTAAATGGCATTTCCGTGTGCTGCTCTGGTTCGCAAGAAGCGGCTTAGTCATGCTGGCCCCATGACCCGGAAGCTGTACGCCGGCTCCCTCGGCCTATAGAGCAAGATGAGCGCCGCAACCCCAGAGTCGGTCACGACTGGACCTAACGGTCAGGGGTACCTTTACCTTTACCTTTAAAGTTGTGTGAGAGTAGTGGTGTCTACACCACAATACAGCTAACTTCAGATTGCAGGGAAATATTTAGATTTTGGGTAAAGGCTTCCGGAGGGAAAAATCAGCATACAAGGAAAAAAGTTACTTCTATGTGTAGAAGTTTCTGGTTTTTTAAATGATAGGGAGAGGTTCCAATCATGTGCTTTCCAAAGCGCTACAGTCCCCCAATAACAATTTTGGCATTTCTTCTGCTATTTATTGGCAGTAGACTCAGGTGAGCTGAAAGAAAGCGCTTCTTCATAGAACACCTAATTGGCTGGCACAAATATGGTGACCACCAATGGCCTACATACATAGCAGAAGAAGAGGTTGAAATAATTTGTTCCAGTTTGAACTGCAGATGAGTGGTGCCATTTATTTACTTATTTTAGAATAATTTTTATTTATGATTAAACTCCCCATAAAATAGAAGATTAGCACAGCAGGCCATGGGCTAAGCTAGGACCTTTAAACTTGATATACTCCTTTGCAATTTGTGCAGGGCAGTTTATTTTCATGTGATAGTTGTTTTTCAATGAGGGTACACGCAAAAACTATATTGCCCAGAAGGAGTATCTAGTGATATAGTCCATTCTATTGCCTCATTCTGCAGCATGTGTAGACAAGGCATCAGTTACTGATTTGGGCAAATTCAAATTCAGGAAGGACAACCATGGGCTTCCACTGTCCCCCCCCCCCCACCATGAATGGGACCTGTCCGGGGTTCCCCCAAATCCTCAGCTTGAGAAAGGTCACACCTTCTCTTGTCTGGAGTGTTGCAAGCTAGAAGCCTGTTGCTCCATCTCACCTTTGCTAACCTCCCCTCCCTCCAGCCGCCCCAAGGGAGGCCTGCATAAAGCACATGCTTGGTTGGCTTGCATATGCTCACATTTCAGGGGATCCTGGCTTCATGAGTCCTTGTGACTGGCTCTTCACAGTTGTGATGGTGGGGTTATTGCCACAGGCTGCAGCTTTTCCTCATCAGGGTTAGCACTGCTGCCATCTCATCCCAGCAGCATCCTGAGAGCCAGTGTGGCGTTGGACTTGGATCCGGGAGACCAAGGTTCAAATCCCACTCAGCCTCAAAGCTTAGTGGGTGATCTTGGGCCAGTCCCTGCCCCTCAGCCAGCCTGCCTCTCAGGGTTGTTGTGGGAATTAAAGGAGGAGGGGGAGAACCATGCATGCCACCTTGAGCTCCTTGGAGGAAAAGGTGGGGGAGAAATATAATAAATACAGTATGTAAGATCTTGCCAGACTCTGCTTTGCCGCAGAGCACAACATATGTTTCAGTTGAGATTCCTGCATTGCAGGGGGTTGGACTAGAGGACCCTTGGGATCCCTTCCAATTCTACAATTCTATCCAAAGTTTTACCATGTACTCAACAGCACTTGGAATGGCCTCATTGATCAAGATGGATTGGACACAAAGAGTTGCAATATAAGTGCATTTTTAAATGCAGAAAAGAGCATTATTGAGCAAGATTTTGATATAGCTGCTTAACCAATAATGCTGGCAAGATGAACATCTGTGTTTCTTTCCATTCGGAGGCCCTTCCTCTGTCCCCATGGTGCTCTCCCTTGCAGCTGTGGCATGTGTGTGAATACAGCAACCATGTCAAGGAAGGCAATCATGTGGATCTTTCCTACTCAATCACCACCCTGCAAGATCACAGGGTAGTGACCAGGTGGGAAAGACCTAGGCATCTGCAGGAGTCCCAGACATACCAAAGCTGCATCTGAAAGCGCCATGGGGAAGCAGCTCTGTGAAAGAGGCAGCTATGTGCAAAGTGGGCACTGAGGGGGACGGCTTGAACAGTGTGTGGTGTCCCTCCAATGGTGTTTCTTACTCCTACAAAATTATATTATAAGGTTGTTTGTTGTGAAGAAAAGCCTGAGAGCACCTTGGGGAATGGAAATCAGAAGGACATATGAAAATTGTCTAGGATTTTGCTTAACAGAAAGAACAAGTACAGAAGTGGCCAAAGGAAGCAGTGTACATTATTACTATTATTATTATTATTATTATTATTATTATTATTATTATTAACATCATCATCAACAACAATAATAATCATTAGAGGGTAGGGTAGACGATGGAAACCACACAAAACTTGAGAGGTGCCCCTGTTGTCTTCTGATCAGTTCCAGGCTGCTGTGTTGCAGCACTTTCATCCTGCTGCTACAATCCCATATGTCTCTCCTTGCCCTATGCCTGCTGTTACCCACCTTTGGGAAATCAACACATCCAGTATCTTATCACACAAGCTTAATAAGGATGCACTGACCTGTTTACCTTTAAGGTGTTGGTGGAGCCTCCTGCTGACATCAAGAGGAGTTCACACGCCTCCCTCATCTTGAACTGCTGCACCTGAATTATTTGAATCCCCCTTTCCATTCTGGCTCCCTTCTAGTAATGAAGTTGGCCTGAGGGAAGCAACTTATGCACACCCTTACAAATATCACTCGTATGTAAATCCCAATGAGCTCAGCCTTTCAGGAAAGAGGGCATCAGATGGCCGCCTGAATCCATGTGGAGCAAGGGTGATGGTAGGAGGAGGCAGGTTTCACTCCTTTTGATGTCAAAAATAGTTCCCTTACCACTCTTTGTGAGTTAGCAGGCCAGTATGTGTTCAATAAACATGTCCGTGTTTAGTCTGGCCCTTAAATTCTGTCAATAGGTTAGGATTGTGAGGATTTTCAAACACTGTATATGTTTTTCTTTATTGTTGGTGTTTGGTTTTTAGAGTTTGTAATGTATGTTTCTTGACAACCTGTTGGGCAAAAATACTTGCAAGGCTGCAATCCTATACATACTTAC
This sequence comes from Podarcis pityusensis, assembly GCF_964106645.2. Taxonomy (NCBI): domain Eukaryota; kingdom Metazoa; phylum Chordata; class Lepidosauria; order Squamata; family Lacertidae; genus Podarcis; species Podarcis pityusensis. The sequence goes on along the minus strand of NC_138031.1, from coordinate 89,646,537 downwards.
CCAGGAGTATGAACACACCCTGTGGAATGTACTGGAACTTCCTCCTGAGCATATGATTGAGCTCTAAATGTACAAATAAGATGCATGTGATAAAATGCACGCACACACATTTTGATAGCTGATGTGTGGTATGTTTCATAACTTGTCTGTGTATACCACTGTATGAATGGTTTGGAAGTGCAGTTCACAGAATTTCATTCACTTGGGATGGACATTCTTGAAAGCAAAAGAAACTTTTTTGGAGGGAGGGGCGTTTTCATCTCATATGAGTTTAATAATGAGACATGAAAGACAGCCTGATGCAAGAGGTCAACATAATGTGGCTATTGCATATAAATAAGGTTGTGGGAGTGAGAATCATTTAAGCTAAATTTTTGAAACAAAAAAAAACCTTATCTATGTCAAGTCAAGTCAAGTCAAGTTGTTTTATTACGGTCAATGACCAGTATCAAGGCAAAAACACCAATTACAAATGATTTATTTAATTTTGGGATCTCATGTTAGAAACAATAGGAAAATGTTAAATACATTTCCCGCCAATTGGTAGAAGCTTTTTGAATTATTATTTTTAGCATACAGAGATATCACAGGAAGTAATATTTTCTCTCTATGCTATAAAGTGATATCAGTTCTGGAAACACGCCGGGGTGCCTCAGCTCTCTCCTTAAACTCAGAACCTTACTCTCCAAAAATGGCATATTCTGTTCTGAAACTGGAGCTGAAATGCGTGTGTCTGAATATTTGAAACTTGGCAATGAATGAGCACTTTAGACACTGGCTTTCTTGATTCTTTTGATTTTTTACTATGTCAGAGAGGAAATCTCATCATCTGTTAGCTGTCATATGCAAAACACCATTGTTTTTTAGCTACTAAATACTGATTGACATGAAATGCTATTGCCTGTCAGCTACCACCTACTGCCAAATATTTGGCAAGTGTTCAGAGACTACGCAGTGAATATTGGAACATATTAAACTGCATTATATCACGTCAGACTATTGAGGCTGCTCCAGCGATCAGCGGCTCTTCAGCAGAGACTCTTTCCCAGCACCTGCTCATGGACCTGTCCACTTGCAGGTGCCAAGGACTGAAACCGGGACTTTCTGCACGCAAACCATGTGCTCTGCCATGGCTGCCAGTATTTGCCAGAATAATTCACGGGGGTGAATTTGGGGGAGCAAATTTATTTCTGTCTCCTTTCACACTACATTTTCCTCCTTCCAACACATGTTTACTGTCCACCCTGTGTGCTTTCATTGTGTTCTTCATGTCCAGTTTAATGTGGGTGAATTCAAACATGCATGGTTACAATGTTGTCCAATGATTCAGAGATCTGAAACAGAGCAAGCGCAGGATGGGATGGGATCTTGGAGGGCATCTCGTAACCAACCCAACTCTCTAGAGGAGTTGCAGTGAAGGATGCAACCACAGCATCCCTGGCAGATGGCTGCCCCGCCCTTCTTCAGTAACTCCAGTCAAGGAGAGCCCACCACTTTCTGCAGTAGGCTGGAGATGAGCTCTACACTCCATAGCTGCCTTTGTCTGGACTTACCGTAATCGCCCAGGGGTCCTTTACCTTTTTACCCTCCAAGGAGCTCAAGGTGGCAGGCACACTTCTCTCCTCTCCATTTTTATCCTTACAACAACCTTGTGAGGTAGGTGAGGATAAGAGATAGTGACTGGCCCAAGGTCACCCCATGGGCTTCATGGCCGAGTAGGGATTTGAACAGTTGTCTGCCCAGTCCTAGTCCAACACTCTAACCCCTGGCCCACACTGATGGCATAGATACATGTGTGAATCAACCCTTGGAGACATTATACTATACTGTACTACTGCCTTCAACAAAGCTCTGCAGATTTAGATGTGTTTTAAGAGTGCACTGTCTTCAGCTGCTTCACAAAATTTGACATTTCTTACATACCAGACTTTAAAGGAATTATAATGGTTTTGTAGGCTTGCTGTGGCTTCACAAATGCTTATTTGCAAGGATAGAACAACTGTGCTGTTAAAAACATTACTTCTAATGGAAATGCTGACACCATCTCAGTTCTCTTGGTGCTCCTGAGCCCTTGTGTAACAAAGGAATTTTCTGCTCTTTGTACAATGCATACTAATTGCCACATGGGGAAAAGTCAGGCTGTGCCGAAAACAGCAGAATGGTGGAATGGTGCCATCTAAAGGAAAGGAAGTGATATAATCTTGACATCGCATTAAAGCAACGCCTTCTCCGTTTTCCTTTTCAGTCCTCTAATTGCTCCAGAAGCCAGCATTTTGAAGCCCACATGTTTCCAGAGATTTATATGGTAATGGCTAAATTTGCCTGAACTGTGG